>NC_133449.1:296696660-297298446 GCF_048565385.1 Saimiri boliviensis
ACATAGAAATGAATTTCGTGTGTTGCCTCCTAGTGATTTTTCTGGCATGGGTAAAAATGTAATGACGTGGCCATTACACGCAAACAATGTAATTCTGGAATATTTACTCTTGTGAGAACGATTAAGAAATTTTAGAATTTCTACAATTAGAAGGATGGGGAGGATGAAAGACTGCAGAAAGCAATGCTCCCAAGCAGCGGTCACTGGACAGATTTATTTAAACCCAATGAAAAGAAAGTGATGCCATCTCAATGACACCAGATGAGCCCTACGCAGGTGTTCTCCACCTCACCTGGGGAGAGAATGTGAGCAAATGGCCACAGAGGGAAGAGCAGGCCATTCAGATCCTATGCCGTGAAGGTTTACAAGGGGAAAGAAAAGACTTCCAGAGCCTCTTACAAATCCCGTCTTTCAAACAGAAAAATGATATTAAATACTTGATTAACTCCCAAGAGAAGTTGCTGAAACCTACTGCACCATGGAAACAAGGAAAATTTTACGAACTCTTGAACTGCCTTTGGGCAACATCTTTTTTTTTTTTTTTTTTTTTTTTTGAGACAGAGGTTGCTCTTGTTGCCCAGGCTGGAGTGCAATGGCGCCATCTCAGCTCACTGCAATCTCTGCCTCCCAGGTTCAGGCTCCTGTCTCAGCCTCCTGAGTAGCTGGGATTACAGGCATGTGCCGCCACATCCAGCTATTCTTTGTATTTTTAGTATTTTAAACCCCATATATTTAGATATGGGGTTTCGCCATGTTGGTCAGGCTGGTCTTGAACTCCCGACCTCAGATGATCCACCCGCCTCACTTCCCAAAGTGTTGAGATTACAGGACTGAGCCACGTGCCTGGCCTGGGCAATACCTTATTAGCATTCCCAGGGGAGAAGTGGCCCTTCTGCCGCAAAGTTCATGGACCATGATCGTGAGACCACTGACTTCGTTTAGACATTTTAGCAGCTGGCTAGAAATGCCTTCCTCATCCAATTTAGGTGAAAGCCAGCTACAAGAACACAAGCTCTTGTGTTACACAGATTGGATGATTTCAGATCTAACTTGCTGCTTTACCTAGTGAAATTTTCCTCTCCTGAAGATAAGCCATTTTCTTGAGAAAGGAAATATGTTTCCTAAATTGCTGAGAAGGTACATGTACTAAACAACACATCATCTAAATCAACAAAACATACTTGCACACTAATAATGAGAAGACCGTAGACTGAAACCAGGTTTAGGTTTTCTGAACTACTTGTAAATCCATGGCCATTAACACTGTTATTTTGCCCTGATTAAAAAGTGATGTAACACTTTTGATTAAGACACTCGTTTTGCTGGAGGATGCTGTCATCTAGCTCAAAAGCTGGCAAATATCTTATTGAAGGGCCAGATAGGAAATATTTCCGGCTGGTGGCAATCTCTGCTCGGAGGACTCACTCCCGCTGCATCAGTGAGAAAACCACTGGAGACACCATGTCAATGAACAGGCCTGAATATTCTGATGAAATCTCACTTACACAATCAGGTATGGCAGGCTGCACTTGGCACACAGATCGTAGGTTGCCACCTACTGATTTAACCAACATTATTTATAAAAAAACAGGATTGAACATGTCTATGGAAGCCAGAAAGCAAGTAGTGTTGTTACAACACTCAAGACACCTTCCGAGATAGGCCTGTTGGAGTTTGGTATCTATGTTGAGCCTAGCCACCGTGGATTACTAGATTAGGACAAACGACCCCGTTGTTGGGAATGTTAACAATGAAATAACAGCAATAGCAAAAAACAGCAATAAGCGCCACATACTAAAGCCTGAAGTCCTTAGAAATTATTAGCAAATCTTAAAGGGACAAAATGAGTCTTATGCAGACAGCTTCGAATATTGCAGCAGGTAAGAGAGCAAACCAGCCGCGCCTTCCATGTCGTATGTGAATTTGGTTATTAACAGCCACGCTGAGTTAGTGCGCCTGGAGGACGCACCCAATGCAAGGCAGGGCACTCAGCTTCTTATTGCTGTTCTCTATTGACTGGATTAATTTACCCCACAAACCAGTGATGTGAACAATGATGTGGACAGATGCTGTTATTTCCTAAAAGTGAAGTGCGGAAAGGTGACCTAAGTGGTGTGGGATGGGATTTAAACCCGGAAAGTCCAGCTTCAGGGCCTGGACTCTCATGACCAGCTCTCGCACCCTTGGAAGCACACATACACACCAAGTGACCCATTCACATTCATCAACTCACTTAACAACCCTACGGGGCAATGTTAGGGTTAGAGTTTCATTTCACGGACTAGGACTTTGTCTGCAGCCACAGCTGGTCGTGGATGGTCAGCATCACACCACTGGAGTGGCAGGACCAGGAAGGATGCCCAGTAAGTCTGGGTTTCTAGCCACTGTGCTGCGGTGCTCCCAGATACACACAACTTCTACAAGGCTGGCTCGTCAGCTGGAGAAAAATCTGCTGTGAGGTCGTAACTTAACGTTGCTTAGCTCTAAAATGACCTAGGAAAAATGCATATATTTAGTGATTTTGTGGGCTTGAATATGTTAATTGGACCATTACAATTTATGTGATACCTATCTATTTTATACCCAGATAACTATAGTATTCATTAATCTTGGTAAAAGTTGTGTATTTCTACTTTCTGGCTAATTATCCACTCAGAGCAGTTTTCTGAAAATTCCTGAATGATTCGGTATTGAATCAGTGTCAAAATACTCAGTGCCTCGATCTTTCCAAAGAAGTTTCCCTGAGTCGTTATGCACATACAGATCGTCTGTAACATCTGAAATGCCTTTTCCTGACTCTCACGGGACCCTACTACATGGTATTCTAGGGAAAGCCTACGTGTCTAACATGAATTTAAACATTTCATGACTCACTTAGGTTCATTTTTCTTTCTTTGAAATGAATGACCTTCCAACAGGAGATGGTTTAATTCATTTCTCAAGGTGAGAGATGCCATTTAAATCGTGGAGGATTCACTAGCAATGGTGGATGGGCTCCAGTTCTCCGGCTCTTTGTTTTCTTGGGCACAAGATGTGCCCAAGAAAAGTAGAATGTTTCCCATTCTATTACAGACGTAAACCCCTACCCACCCCGCTGCGACTTCTTTCTTTTGTGACAAGGATTTTAAAATGATGGCTTCCCTCCTCCTCTAGTTTCTGGCTTTTCTGGCATTTTTGCATTAGGGTTTCTTGGATGTTCACTCTGAGATTAATACTTAGAAATGATCTTCTCCAGGCTCTTGAGCTGTTTTTCCAAGAACGAGCTCCAGGTGTCCTCCTGCAGCAAACCTGGATGCTTTGAGGCTGGCCTGCAGACGAATGGCTCCTAAGGCTCCTGAGCTCCACCAGTGCGGGGGCTGTAAGGGTCAGGGCAGAGCAGGACTGGGCAGTTAGGACCATCCACACAGGTATTATGTGAAGTATTCAGTGACAAGGTCACCAGGAATCACCATAAATCCAATGGATTTTAAGAGAGTAACCAAAGAAGTGGATTAAATCCGTATTTTACACAGATCAAATCCTCAAGCAAGCTGACATTGTGCATGAAATCAACATCAGTATCCTGCTTGTACTCTCAGGCACATTCTTTACTGTCAGGCAGTAAGAGTATCTCGATCACATCGATCACATCATTGGAGCTCTCTCCATCGCTTTCTAAGTGGTTAGCCTGCTCATGCTAAACAAAACTAGGAATTGAGTTGCCTTGCTTTCAAAGAGATTGGTGAAAGCAGTCAATGGTGACTAAAGGATGTGGCATACGAGGTATATGCCTCTGTAAAGGATCTAGGCAAAGAATTAAAAAGTAAAGAGCTGAAATGACAGCAAACCCAGGAATACTGACTCATTTCCACATAGGATTTGGCTTTTTCCAATGATTTGTAAGAATCTGCAAGTTTTATCTTTTTAGCTTTCAAATAGCTACCACGCCGAGACTCAGGTGTGAAGGCATCACGTGCTGCAGACAGTTTTTCTGGCCAATAGATGCTGTTCGGCCAGGGTTCTGCCAAGAATACACGGCTAACGTTTGACATCCAGTCATCTTTCTTGATAAGGCTGGGACAATTCCATTCCCTTCAGGAAGGACTTCGCACTGTGGCACTTTGAGGAGATTAATTAGATCCGGGAAATGAACATATTGAGTAGGTAGAACAACATTTATGTAACCTCCTGGCTCCCGTCCCTTGGAACTCCTTTTCAGATGCCTTCATTCTTC
Source organism: Saimiri boliviensis (assembly GCF_048565385.1). Classification (NCBI taxonomy): domain Eukaryota; kingdom Metazoa; phylum Chordata; class Mammalia; order Primates; family Cebidae; genus Saimiri; species Saimiri boliviensis. The sequence goes on from NC_133449.1 coordinate 296,700,874, forward strand.
TTCAAGACACCTTCAGATTAGCTATTTCTGATTTTCTTATAAAGTCTTAGGTTCTCATTGGTTGAATGTTTTCCCCATCAAGTGGGTTCTGTGTATGAGCAGATATAAGTCATAAAAACTCTTTAAAATATTTAAATAATGTTGTTAGATGTTTAGTCAGCTAAATAATTAAAAAACAGTTACTGCTTCATTCTTTGGAGTCAAATTCCTAAGTAAAGCTCTAGCCATTACGTCACAAAACTTATCAAATGAATCATGTTGAAAATGTCATATTTATCTATTGCTCTTAAAAACATTTGTCCAGAAAATGAAGGGAATATGAGGAGGAATATACTGTACCGGTAGATTTCATTAATACAATCAGCTGTGGTATAGTTGGCATAATTTATTATTCTATGTTGCAAAAATCTAATGATTCTGTGGTATTTACGTATATATACAGACATCAGAAAACACTCTATTTTAAATAGAGTTCAATGACTTCACATATGCTCAGTATTCTTACGATGAGTTGGGGTAGAACAAGCCTGTGTTTAAATACCTCATTCTCTAGTTCACCTGGTTTAAATGGAAAAGCAGCCAACCTGTGTAACTTTTATAATAATTCATTCTGAAGAATCATATGCAGAACAGAGGAGCAGTGTCTGGGTAGTTTAGGCAGTGTTATGACGTCTTCCTTCAACTACCCCTATGATGCAAAGTCTACATACACACGAGGTACATGAGAGAATTGCATTAGCATTCACAGACTCAGGAAAGCACTGGGGGAATTCAGTTCTTTGAGCTAAAGAAAAGATTCTCAAGAAGAAGAAGAAGAAGAAGAAGGAGGAGGAGGAGGAGGAGGAGGAGGAAGAAGAAGAGAAGGAGGAGGAGGAGGAGAAGGAGGAGAAGGAGGAGGAGGAGGAGAAGGGGGAGGAGGAAGAGAAGGAGAAGGAGAAGGAGGAGGAGGAGGAAGAGGAAAAAGAGGAAGAGGAGAAGGAGGAGGAGGAGAAGAAAAAGAAGTGAAGGCATCTGAAATGTGAGATTAGTAGACAGCTGAATGCAGGTGTCTAATATGCAGTTTGTTGTGTATTATGAGCTAAAAGGCATTAAGTGACATTGAACAGACAGTGAAAAATCTCATTGTCTTAAAGAAACCAACATCTATTGCATGTCTCCAAACCATGTACAGTCAAATGATTCCTGCTGATGAATCCAATGCCCAAATCTCTCTAGTTTACAGAGTTCCTATAATACTAATAGCTAGCATTTAAATCTGTGTGGTAGGTTTTATTATTTTGCACATTTCAGAGATGAATAAACAGGTACAGAAATGCTAATGAATGTACCCAAGGCTATGCAGGAGCACGTGGTGGAGGCAGGATCCCAGCACAGACAGGCAGATGGGGCTGCACCTGACTTCTGGAACACCATGAGACCCACCATTCAGAGGCTGACTGGAGACTCAGCCCACATGTGGGCACAGGGACCACTGGGAAAATGTGGCCCCTGCCAGTGCTGGGGAAACATTTCACAAGCATCCTTCACTGCAGGTGGAAAGGCAGTATGGTTTTAAGAGAGAAGTGACACTCCTGTTGATCAACACACCAGCTTCTGAGTTAATGTCTTTGGTAACTATAAGGCTATACAATTATTTGATGGGTGTGGACCACTGTTTGATAGATTTATAAAGAAAACTCATCTCTCTGAAACTTCTTTTTTATCTTAAACATCATGGTGGACGTTTTGGGATGGATGGTGCAAGTGAGATGCTACAGATTCCTTTTTCCCCAAATCAAATAGAGGTAGAAAAACTTTGAACATCTCAAAAGAACCAAAACAAAAGCACTCTTGTTACAAGTCATTGGTACTGATTCCATACAGCACTCAGAATAAGTGCACCGGAGGAACAAGGCCCACAGCAGAGAGACCAGCTACATTTTTGGTCTATAAATGACTTGTATGGAAATGCCCTGGTCCAAATAAGTTGGGAAAAAGAAACGTCACATGCAACCTACAGAAAAATTACAAACCTCTCCCAACAAAAACACATATGTGAAAAAGGTATCTTAAAAATATTCTGAAAGAAGATTGACTTCAGCGAATCAGTTTCACAAAATGTAATTACACTGTTGGGTGACATAAGAGTATGAGAATTCAATGAAGATAACAAGTGGAGATATGAAGAAAGAATTCTACTAACAGGAGCTGGCGTGGGGCAACAGAGAAGCAGCCAGCAGCCAGGAAATCCAGAAGTAATCCTCCTTCTGAAGGAAACCCCTGAGACACTCACTCACTGAGCAGGGAGACTGATACCATCAAGCTTGAGAATCGGAAAGCTATGGGGCACAGGACTGGCAAGGCCACTGAATCCACTTAAACAGACAATTCAACCTGAGCAATTGTGGTCAAGATTGTAAAACAGAATTTACATGCATTACTATTGAAAGGTTAGAGGTACACAGTGTAAACATAATATTAAAGCTAAACCGAAATGATGAAACTGCAAGCAATTATAACAAAGATTGGAGCCTGAACTGAAATGACAAGACCAGAAAATGAAATATGTAGAAATGTGTCAATTGCTTTATTTTGCCCATGAAGGTCTTTATGGCTTTAGTTTAATTTGTAACATTAATAAGTGAAGAAAGAGTGGCATAAGCATATGGTTTTAAATTGTAGTAGTGTTAGAAATATAGTGTATGTTTACCAAATAACCAAAGGGTACAAAAAAGAAGAAAGTCATATCGCAAAAGCTATAAAAGGTTAAAAAAAAATGAACTCATCCAAAGAAGAAGAAAACTTAGATGAAACAATATAAGACATCTTTTGAAAGGTAACTCACAAATAATATCATAAACCAATCTTATGAAATGTATAAAAACTATAAAGAAAATACTACTAAAGCCACCAGATCATTAAAGAATACATAAAAATCAACTGTGACTCATTACAGGAGTACAAGGTTGGTTTAGTTACTCACACACCCCAAGCCTCATTGGGGTGTGTAAGTAATTGCAATTGTAAGGCCTGCTGCCTTGCAGAGGGTTAAATGGACACATCCATCTCTCTCTGCACCTGATAACTGCGTCATCACCCAAGCTCATTATCTGGCCTCGTGCATAGCTTCCTTGTACCCACCTCTGCATACCAGACCCAAGCCCACATTCAGCACTAAATTATGCATCTGACCCCCAGTCCGCCATTGAAAAACCTGGCAGAAAAATTTTTAATGAAGGCCCATCAGACCCTGCCCGGTAGCAGTCTGCTCTGTATGCCCCTGCAAGGCCCACTTACCCAAGGTCCCGCCCGCCTACCCATGATCACTAGCTCCAGGTATTTCCTGCTTCTTAATAGCCAATAAGATTACCTTCATTTTGTTTCCCCAACAGTCAATCAAGGCCCATTTACCCAAGGTCCCACCTGCCTACCTATGACAACTAGCTCCAGGTATTTCCTGCTTTTTACTAGCCAATAAGATTGCCTCCAACAGCCAATCAAGGCCCACTCTCCCAAAGTCCCGCCCACCTACCAATGGCAACTAGTTGCAGGTATTTCCTGTTTCCTGACAGCCAATAAAATTGCCTTCACTTTGTTTCCCCAATAGCCAATCGATCGCCTTCCCTCCCCATACCCCATGACCTGAACAGCCGGCATGAATTCTTTGGCCCCTTCCTGGACCACAGAACCTCTCTGGGAGCTGAATAAATTAACCTCTCATTTTCTTATACTTGCCTCAGTTTCCTCATTTTACCTTGGCAATAAATCTTACATCATTCACCTAAAGTTATAGAATGAGATGTGCTTTTCTTCACTAATGTAAACTCATGACTATTCACTTCTTTTGAGTGATGAAAGTGTGAATGAGTTCAAGTGTTCTTCATTGATGGGGCTAACACAGTGTCATTAACACAAAGACACAGAACATCAGTCAACACTCAGCATCTTCTGTGACTATGTGGTCTTGTGAGTTTACACCTTTTGCCTATTAAGCCCAGGATCCTGCATGACTGGACAAAGCCAATCTTCTTGATGAAAGAAATAGTTACTAAGAATTGGTAGCCACAGAACTTAAGGTGACCACTGTCCTGTGGACTTTCTGGGGATGAGGTGGGGGTAGGGGTATGGGTCTCTTCCTTGTGCTGTTTACAGACCCTCACAAACTTTAAAAAACATATTTGTCAACTTCTTTTCTTACAGTCTCTCCAAGGCCACTATAGAATAATGCAGGAGAAAAGCCTTGAGTAAAAATTTAGTCATGCAGATAAGATGGAAATAGGTGAATTTTCCATAATTGGATGAACAAATTACAATGTAATAGGCAATACATATGAAGTGAAGAGCCAGCACTTAATTGTGAAAATGCAGAAGCATTCCAACTGAGATGAGAAATAGGAAAGAATACATTGTTGTATTGTTCTAGAAATATGTGCCATTGCCATTAAACTCAGGGCAGGGGTGAACAAGAGAAATAAACACTAGAGAAGGAAGACAAAATTATCAGTATTGACTTATGATATTAAAAATAGATCATTGAAAAAATATAAAAATATAAAATTTTAGCATTGGGTTACAAAACGAATGTTTTACTCTATAAAAATAATGCTAAATAAAATATAAAATTTTATTCCCAATATTAATAAAAATTATTAAATATTCAGGAAAAAATAAAAACACTCATATTCCCCTATATAAATAAAGCGATAAACTGTTCTTTAGAAAACCAGTGACTAAATAAAGTAAAATTTTTAAAAAGTGGTTTCTGACAGTTAGCTTCCAAGTTTTTGAGATTTCAACTTTGCCTAAATTTATCTAATAATACAATGTAATCCCAACCAAAATTTCAGGAAGATTATTTTTCATTTTAAAACTTGACAACAAAAATATAAAATTCTTCTGGAAAAAAAAAACATTCAGGAAGATCCCTAAACCTTCTAAGAAAGACAAGTGTTGAGAGGTGGGCTTTCCCTCTGGGGGAGTAAACTTTAGGAACAGCTGTAGGGATGGAACAGCAGGGAGGAGGAGCCAGTATGCACCACAGGGAAGGGCGGAGAAGGACAGCCAGACTTGGTGAACCTCGCATGGATTTAAGTGAGGAGAGGGCTGGCCTTCCAACTCAATGCAGAGAAAGTGAATTTTTCAATAAATGGTGTTGGAACAGATTGGTGGGCATTGGAAGAATAACTGGGAAAATTATACTTCATTCCTTATATCAAAACAAATCACATTTTCATCAAAATCAAATATTTAAAGTAATCAAAATGTTTGAAGAGAATATGAGTAAATATTTCATAATACTAGAGTATTAAAAACTTTCCAAGTGTGTCATGTAAACAAGAATCTATTAAGGGAAACTCCATTACATAACACAAATATAATATGTAACAGTAACAAATCAGTGTGTCTGGCAAGATGCTACAACAAAAACCGGCTACCCAGAGCGTGAGGGTGATGCGCTGAGGGCCACACAGTTTATCGCCCAAGCCAGGCTGCTCACGAGGGTTGGAGACTGCTAGCCAACAAAAGCGCAAAGGGTGAGCAAACACCGCAAGAGAAAAAAAGCAAAAGAAAGAGAGAGAGAGAAAGAGAAAGAGAAAGAGAAAGAAAGAAACCAAAAACTCTTGTGTCTTTATAGAGAAACAAGTAGAGCTGGATGCCTTAAAAGAGAAGAAACAAAGATTAAAAAACAAAATGAGCATTTGAAAATATAAAAGAGGATAGTCACGTATAAATCAAACAAACGAAAGCAAAATAAAATCAGAAAACCTGGAAGATGAAATTAAAAAAAAAAAAATCTTCCAGAACAAAAAGACAAAGAGATGGACGTTTGAAAAGAAAAGAACATCACAACATTTGTCTGCCGTGTCAGAGTTCAGAAGGCAAGAGTGTAAACAAATGAAGGAGAGTATTAGCAAAACCCTTTTTCCCCAAATGAAAAGGAACCACTGTGGACTCATCAAATGAGTGAAAATACAAAGCCATTAAAGCACTTCAGAGACCAGAGGCAAGTAAAAGTCCCTAAAACTTCCAGATAGAGGAGAGGAAAATCAAAAAAGAACATTCCCAAATGAAGGAGGGGACTGGAGTAGCAATGGACTTCCCAGTAGCCGCAGTGGATGGGGGACAAGGACATCATGCTACGACTCCTGTGGAAAGTAAATTCGACCCCAGAATTCCGTTCTCTGACTCTCTGTTAGTTGAGAAGCCTTAGAGGCAATCAGAAGACTGCTTCTGTGTTTCCCACATACAGACAATGCCTGGCATCCAAAAACAGGGTGTTCAGCATGGCAGAGACACACAGGAAACTCCAGGGGGGTGACAGTCCCAGTCTGGAACAAGGATGGCAGCACTGGGAATGACAAGTGCAGGAACAAAGGGAGGGAGAGACTAGGCTGTGTTGGGAGACACTGTGTGGGCATTTCACACGCTCACCTCCTCCTAACCTTTGTTTAGACGGCTCTTTCTCATTCAGTCTATCCTACAACCCGCACCTCCTTCTCTGGGAATTCTAATCTCCCTTTCTACCTTCATTTTTTTCCCCTTGTTTTTGTTTTCATTTTCAATGCATGCCACTTATCACTTTATAAAATATACTATCATTTAAAATACATTATAAACACCTATAAATAAAAATAGAACTAAACATAAAGTCTAACGAAGCATATGGTCTAAATAAACACTATATTGTTGACTCTATGTCACCCCCAACTTAAACACACCCTCCTCCAGGACAGGGAGCTTTGTCTATTTATTCACTAAGGCATCCCAAGGGCCCGGCACATAATAGACACTCAATTATATTTGTTAATTGAATCCATGAACTTAATATGTCTTTTGGAGTTTATACAACAAACCTAAGCAAACAAAAGTCAGAGAATCATTAGCTTTTAGACAAACAACATTTTGTACATGAAAGGAAGCGGAATCAAGCAGCTCTGCTTAGCCAGCAGCAATAGTAAGTAATGATGACAATGAGCATCCGTGGGTTCCAATCACATAAGCAGGACAGAGGGACAGGAAGCTGGTGGTAGAGAGCTGAGTGACAGAAAACTGGTAAAAGGTGCCACAAAAAGGCCAAGTCCTCACTTGCAATGAATAATAGGATAATCTTTAAATTCAATACATAGAAAAACGGCTATCACGCACGTTATTTCCAAATATCGGGATACCAGAACAGAGAACCAAAGTCACTGCAATTCTCAGCAGCAGGTCATTGAGGTTGGAGTTGGGTGGGTGGCCAGGGCAGGAAATTGGGACTTCTGATAGTTGGCTTTAAAGTACAACACAGGGGAGAGAGATCCAATCTGGCTGATTATTAGCAGCTCAAGACTGTAGCTCCCAGTGAAAGCACAGAGAACGAGAGGACGCCACACTTTCAGACGAATTTTTTTGCTCACGGACCAGGTTATTCCCAGTGGAGGAGCCCTCCAGGTCGTCAGCCCGACTCTTGTGGCCAGCGCGGTGGTTCTTGGTGTAGAGTAAATGGGACGGAGTCCCCTTTTGGTCGACATTGGGAGCTCCGGGAAGGCAGAGTCGCCTATTCAGCTGATTGAAAAAGGGACTCAAGAAGGAAGCCAGACCCGAGATTCTCGGGTAGAAAAGCACCACGAATCTTAGTGCTGCTGTTTTGGCTGGCACAGTGGGTTGCTCAGATTCCGGCGCTGGGAATCAACAAGTTGGACGTCCACTCAGAGACCTAATTTGAAAGTCGGTAATTACAAAGACACAGGTGGATAAATTTACAATGATGGGAAGAAACCAGCATAAAAAGGCTGAGAATACCCAAAATCAGAATGCCTCTCCCTCTACAGGGGATCACAGTTCCTTCCTTGTTACAAGGTAACAAGGCCTGATGGAGCACGAGTGCGTTGCATGAACAGATTTAGGCTTCAGAAGGTGGATAATAAGAAACTTCTGTGAGTTAAAAGAACATGTTCTAGCCCAATGTAAAGAAACTAAGAACTTTGAAAAAAGGTTTGACGAAATCCTAAGGAGAATAGACAGACAATCTAGAGAGGAATATAAGTGAATTAGTGGAACTGAAGAACACAATAGGAGAACTCTGTGAAGTATGCACAGGTTTTAACAGTTGAATTGATCAAGCAGAAGAAAGGATATCAGAGGTCGAAGACCAACTTAATGAAATAAAACGAGAAGACAAGACTAGAGGAGAAAGAGTAAAAAGGAATGAGAAAAGTCTCCAAGAAATACAGGACTATGTGAAAAGACCTAATTTACATTTGATAGGTGTACCTGAATGTCATGAAGAGCATGAATCCAAGCTGGAAAATATTCTTCAGGATATTATTCAGGAAAACTTCCCTAACCGAGAAAGGCAGGAAAATACTCAACTTCAGGTAATACAAAGAACACCACAAAGACATTCCTCAAGTAGGGCAACCCCAAGACACATAATTGTTAGATTCACCAGGGTTGAAATAAAGGAGAAAATTCTAAGGGCAGCCAGAGAGAAAGGTCAGGTTACAACAAAGGGAAGCCTATCAGACTCACAGCAGATCTCTCAGCTGAAACCCTACAAACTAGAAGAGAGTGAGGGTCAATATTCAATATCCTCAAAGAAAAGAATTTTCAACCCAGAATCTCATATCCAGCCAAATTAAGCTTCATAAATGAAGGAAAATTTTTCATGAACAAGCAAGCACTCTGAGATTTCATCGCCACCAGGCCTGCTTTACAAGAGCTTCTGAAAGAACCACTATACACAGGAACAACCAGTATCAGTCATCCCAAAAACTTACGAAAAGGTAAAGAGTATCTCATAATGTAGAATCTATGTCAACTAATGGGCAAAATAGCCAGCTAGCATTAAACAACAAAATTAAACTCACAAATATCAATATTAATCCTAAATTTAAATGGATTAAATACCCCAATCAAAGACACAGACAGGCAAATTGAATAACAAGTCAAATCACAGACTTAAATGAAATATTGGTTGGCTGTTATTTTCTTCTCTTATTCCTTCCTGTCTCCGCTGTTAAGCACAATTATTGGCATAAAAGAGGTTTTTAATATCCATTTTTAGATTGCATTCCAGCCTAGGCAATAGAGCAAGACTCCTGTTCTCTCTCCCTCTTTCTCTTTCTTTCTTTCAAAAAAATAAAAAATAAAAAATAAAGTACAACACAATGTTTCAAAGAGTATTCATGTGGTGACTAATAATAAAAGTTAATTGATATAATAGATGTGAAAACAAAAACCTAGATTTAGTTTAAATGTTGAATGTTAACAATTTAAACAGATTCATCTCTTTAGTCTTTGTTTTTGTTTGTTTGTTTGTTTGTTTGTTTGAGACAGTCTTGTTTACACAGGCTGGACCCTTGACCTCTCAGGCTCAAACAATCATACTCACTGTACCCTTGACCTCTCAGGCTCAAACAATCCTCCTGCCTCAGCCTCCTAAGTAGCTGGGACTATAAATGCATGCTATCACACCTGGCTAATTTTTAAAATTATTACAATTTGTGTCCGTGGGGTTCTCACTGCGTTGCACAGGCTGATTTCAAACTTTTATCCTCAAGCAATCCTCTGACCTCACCCTCTCAAAGTGCTGGAATTACAGGTGTGAGTCACCACACCTGGCCTAGTCTTTGTAAGTTAAGGAAATATATCATGAACGAATCAAAATAATGAAAAAAGTCCTAATTATTAGAATTTCATTTGGCATAAAACAAAATCAGATTCTAGGACAATGTGGGTGACTAGAGCCGAGAGGGGAATTCTTGAATGGATTCGTACCTTGCATTGGGTCCACACAAACCCCACACATTCTAGGAGACTGTGTTCTTCCTTTATGATGACTGCATTCACGGAGCAAACCTTGAAATGATTCTGTGCATTCACTGGTCGGCCTGGTGAACAACCATCCCTCTCTAGCTCCCTGGCCCTATAGCTCAGGGGCCATTTCCAAACCATCTAGTACGGGGCGGGTGCTGGGCTGTCTATCACTCAGTAACTATCTTCGGAGTAACTGAACACATACTGTAGTATACATAATCTCCCTGATAAAAGCTGTCTCATTGAACAGGGAGGAAGCCTGGTTTTCTTCTGTGATGTGATTGTAGCATCTGGCCTTCCACTGACATTTGATTGTTCTTTCAAATTACATTAGCAAACTTCATGCTGTGGACAGCATAAGGAGAGATTTCAATCCAACTCTGTCATTGAAAGTCACAAATTCTAAATTAGTGACGTCTTTATAAATTTCATGTCCAACACATTTAGGATCTGTGATTTTCAGAATCAAAGCATGTTTCAAAGACTGCGAAGTTCAGCCATGTTTTCTTTAACAGAGTTCAATGCTCTCCAAAATGAGGCTTACATGAGTGTCTTGAAAGAAATCAGTGACACGAGCATATTTACTCTGACTAAACACAGGGTTAATGAAGCACTTTTTTCCTTTGCATTTTTCTTGGTTTTGTTTTGTTTCTTGTTTTTGGCAAGAAGAAAGAGAAAACTGAGGCTAGTGGTCACACTCTGAGGGAGACGTTCCCTTTCTGGGGCCAGTTGTGCTGGGTCCTGTTTCTAGCTTCAATAGCCCTGGCTGACCCCACTCCAAATGCGAGCGGTCCCACTGTGTGAGTCCGGGAAGGCATCCCCTGTGCTTGCTGGCCCAGCCTCCTCAGAGACCTTCCATGCTAGTGTGTCAGCTGTGTAGCCCCTGGCTCTTGCCCCCCTTGCTTTCCAACACTCTTTGAAGAATGTTGCACAGAAAATCTAGCAATATTGCATCATGGAACTGCAAAGAGATCTAATCTTCAGTTCAAGCTCATCACAGTTCACTTAGGTCTTTGTAAAAATTACTTATTTCTAAGAGTTTTAAGATTGAATCATGTGTGAGTAATCCTGGTTATTAGCAAGTTACAGTAATTCATACTAAAGTCTGTCTTATAGAAAAATTTATCACGTCTAGCAGTAGTGGAAATGGAAGAGAATAAAGACATGATATGATAAGAAGAAAAGAGGACATGGTGAATAGAAGACACATAATAAATTGGCGGACCTAAATCCAAATAAATATAACCACACTCCATGAGAACAGATTCAGCTTATATTTAAAAAGGTAGATTTGGCCGCGTGTGGTAATTACGCCTGTAATCCCAGCACTTTGGGAGTCTGAGACGGGTGGATCACCTGAGGTCAGGAGTTCAAGACCAGACTGACCAACATGGCAAAACCCCATCTCTACTAAAAATACACAAATTAGCTGGGTGTGGTGGCACCCGCCTGTATTCCCAGCTACTTGAGAGGCTGAGACAGGAGAATCGCTGGAACCCGGGAGGCGGAGGTTGCAGTGAGCTGAGATCGCACGACTGCACTCCAGCCTGGGCAACAGAATGAAACTCTGTCTCCAAAAAAAAAAAAAAAAAAAAAGATAAATTCTTCACTGGATAAAATCAAAAGCCAGCAGAATACTATTTGCTAAAGACATAGAAAAAACTAATGACACAAACATTTAAAAATAAAGAGAATTAAGAAATGTAAGTCAGGTCAAAAAATAATAATAATAAATGGAGCTAGTGTTCATAATGTTAATTTCAGACAAAATAAATCATAAATTGGAAAGCAATATTAGAAACAAGGATGGTCATTACTTAATAATAAAAGAACAATTCACATGGAAACTATAACTAACAATACAAATTGGAATTTTAAAGTCAATTGTCAATTATGAAGTAAAACTAAGAGAAGAAATTGAAAAACAATCAATCATAATGTGAGATTTTAATAGGCTTCTCTCAGAAGCAGAGAAAGCAGATAAATATAGGAACATAACAGATTTGACAAAATAACTGATGAATTTGATCTAGTTGCCACATGAATAACCCCATTCAGAACACATTCCTTAATTCTCACAGGAAATATTTATAAAAATTCTCATTGCTAAGCCATAAAGGAAGTCTCAAAAATGCCAAAAATAAGATAACTTTAAAACTTTCTTTTATTTCAACATAAGAACATTTTAAATAACAGAAAAAATTTACCCTGAAGCTTCCCTACATTTGGAAATGTAGAACCTCAATTCTAAATTATTGATGGATCAGATAATAGAACAATGGTGTGTCATTGTATCTAAAAACAATATATTGTATTCTTCCCTCCAATACCAGAACTTTGATTCTAAATGAAACGTAGTTTTCAACAAATATTTCAGGAAGTACTTATTAATACTGCAATCATTTGCAGTAATTGCATGGACATAAATATAAACAGGTTTGTACTGCAATCTATCTATTCTATCTATCTAGCAGTTTGTGTTGTATTCTCATTCCAAAATATCTGAAGCATATGCTACGGTTTTAATTATGAGGGGACAGTTACGCTGAGTGTGGGGAATCCTAGTGAATTTTAAAACCAACCACGCTGAGTTCCAGAAAACAGAGTAATAAAAATATTATGACAAATTTAATGATTTAGCCTAAATAACCACCTAAGTTTCCTGAAAACCAGAAGTATTCTTAAGTTTGCAAGATACCACATATACATCTACATATGTGTGTATGTATGTATGCATGTGTATACATATATAAAATTCTAAAAATATAGTAAAAGTAAAGCAACCAAGATATCTGTAAGCAGGTGACTGGATAAATGAAACTGGTATATCCAGACAATAAATGTTCTTTAATGCTAAGAAAAAAATAGCTACAAAAGACATGGAGGAAATGTAAATGCATGTTACTAAGTGACAGAAGCCAATCTGAAGAGATCACGTGCTGTGTGATTCCAACTCTACGACATTCTGGAAAAGGCAACACTCTGGAGCAGGCGTCCCCAAACTTTTTACACAGGGGGCCAGTTCACTGTCCCTCAGACTGTTGGAGGGCTGCCACATACTGTGCTCCTCTCACTGACCACCAATGAAAGAGGTGCCCCTTCCTGAAGTGCGGGGTGGGGGGAGGGGGGTGCTGGATAACTGGCCTCAGGGGGCCGCATGTGGCCCGTGGGCCGGGGCCGTAGTTTGGGGACGCCTGCTCTGGAGACAGTGAAAAGGTCAGTGGTTGCCAGGGGTTGAGGGGAGGGAGGGATGAACAGGCAGAGCACAGAGAATCTGCAGGGCAGTGACGCTCCTCTGTATTACACCACCATGGTGGGCCGTCTGTCCACACCCACAGAATGTACGACACTCAGAGTGAACGCCCATGTAAACTGTGGACTTGGGTGATAGGGATGTGTTAATGTGCGTTCTTATAAATGTTAGCAAATGAATGGAGCACTCTGGTGGGGAATGTTGATGGTGAGGAAGGGTGGATGTGCATGGGCCTAGGAAAGAGATGGGAACTCTCTACTTTCTGCTTAATTTTGTTATGAAGCTAAGATTGCTGGGAAAAAAATAGTCTTTACAAGTAAGTAAATAAAACAAAACACATACACATACAACAAAATGAAAATCAAATAAAAAATAAAAACCCAAAGTACAAAATGCTTTACAGAATGACTTAAGGCACACTTCCAGATGTACAATGACACATTCAGATTTAGAAAGTTAATGTTATGTCCCCATGGCTCCTGCAATGCTTTCTATGTTAACATTCTGGCGTTTCATGAAATACGTCCACTCAGTCTGGCTTATGGTTTGTCGTGTTTGTCTATAGTTATAATTGACTTTCATTAGAGATGTATATAGGCCAATGTCTGTACCTGATTAAATACAATGCAAGCTCATTGTTTCGGTGTGAAGTGACATTTTCCCCAGGGAAGATAGTAAGGTATCATCTTTTATGCCTCGGAATCAACATATTGAAGTGATTAGACAGTATCAAGTCACGGCATTCCTACCTGATCTGGTGACGTCACATTGTAGCTGAACAGCTCCCTAACAGTGTTTCTCTTTTGTTTTAGTTTAGTTTATTTTTTTGAGGTACGGTTTCACTCTGGCCCAGGCTGGAGTGTGGAGTGTGCAACAGCTTCCTGAGCTCGAGTACTGAACCCTCCTGGGTTCAGGCAATTCTCCTGCCTCAGCCTCCTGAGTAGCTGGGATTACAGACACGCCCCACCATGCCCAGCTAATTTTTTGTACTTTTAGTAGGGACGGGGTTTCACCATGTTGACCAGGATGGTCTCGATCTCTTGACCTCATGATCCACCCGCCTCGGCCTCCCAAAGTGCTGGGATTACAGGCTTGAGCCACCGCACCTGGCTTTTTTTTTTTTTTTTTTTTTTTTTTCCTATCAATATGGTTTATTTCTGCTCCAGCTCAGCTTCTTTGCACCCTGGCTGGGGAAAAGGGACTCTGGGTGCCGGAAGTTCCAGTCACTGCAGGCAGTGGTGCAATCAGTGCAACCTCTGCCTCTGGGCTCAAGTGATCCTCCCACCTCTGCCTCCCAAATAGTTGAGAGCACAGGCATGTGCCATCACACCAGCAATTTTTTTTTTTTTTTTTTTTTTGTATTTTTGGCAGCGCTGGGGTTTCACCATGTTGCCCAGTCTGGTCTTGAACTCCTGAGCTCAAGCTACCCACTTGTCCCAAAGTGCTGGGTTTACAGGCGTTAGCCACTGCGCCAGGCCCAGAATTCATTCTGGAGGGTCCATAGCATTTCTGGTTTCCCTGATTAGTCTGAGATTGGTGAGATGTCTTTGCAGAGGGCTCAGTGGTGGGCAAACAGGTCACCCAAGAACAATCAGATAGACCTCAGCAAGGTGGCTTCTGCGGGTGAGACGCAAAGTCCTGTGCCCACTCCACTGGGCTCTCTGCCGGCAGAGCAGGAAAAATCTCTTGGGATCTAGAGAAAAAATCTCTAACGACTCTGGAAGTTCCCCTGTTACTTCTTTCCCCTGCAAGTAATCCAACGTTCAGTAAAACTGGCACTCATCCCAGCAGCAAAAAGAAAGTAACAGCAGAGAATGGCTGCCTGTGCTCGCAGCCAGGGTTTGACAACAGTATGCAACAGCTTCCTGAGCTCGAGTACTGAATCCAGAGTCGAGTTGCTAAAACACCAAGCATCCTAATATAATCCCCAAATATTCCAGAGAGCCATGTTGACACAGAAGTGGGGCTGCTTGCCATCCCGGCTGTGCCATTCGTGGGTCCCAGTGCAAAACCAATGTGCCAAGTCCCTTGTTAAAAACCCTTCGGAATCAGCAACAGCAGAGAATAAAATCACACCGGAGGCTCCTCTGAGCAGGGAGCCGGTGGGCTACACGGGCCTCACCCCCAGGAAGCCCATCCTACTGCTTGGGAGCACTCAGCTACTCGGATAATTAAATGCATGGAGCTGTTCACTTCTCCAGCATTCCTGTGAGCGAAACCCTCTCTTAGACAAACACCACCTCAGCAACCAGGTTTCTTTTCATTCCCTTGGTAACCTGCGCATTACTGGGTGGTTAGTTATTTTCAGGGCCTCACTTTGAAGAGAGATAAGAAACATCAGAAAAGGAAATTTCTCTCCTCTTTTCATTGCAGGTGTTTCTATAGGAGAGCAGTGGAAATAAAGCTGTCTGCTGAGTCTTCTGCTTCACTTCTAGCGTGCATGCAGCAGGCAGAGCTGCGGGCCTATGTATCTTGGTTGTAAAAGGAATTATTCCACTAATGGGTTTGTATAAGCAAGAAGAATAAAGCATCCAAATATCAAGTGGAGACAGGGCTGCAGAGAAAACAAAGCATTTGATCACGATACGTGATCCAGACTCTTACTAGGTGTTATCTAGACTCTTATTTGGCATCCCTAGTAGAGTCCTGAAAACAGAGGTAAAGTCTCCGTTTACCATCTGGAAATCATTTCCTGCTGTATCTTCAATCCCCTGTCCAGGAAGGTGTGTGATTAGCGTTAATGCTTAGAAAACGAGACTGAAGATGAATGGTCTGAAGAGCCACTCCATTTAGATAAACTAAGAAGTATAAAGGGAATAAATGTTTGTGTGATTTATCATCCGTGTCTCAAAAGCAAGTGATAAAAATGACTGATTCCTGCTGGAATGCAGATGGAGGCGGGGCAGCCGCGGGAGGGCCGGGAGGGCCGAGGGCTGCCTGTCTGGGCCGTGCCAGCACCGGGAGGAGGCTCAGTGTGAGGGAGGAGTGGGAGCTGGAGGCGCAGGTGGGAAGGGCTGATGCCTGTTGTTTCTCCAGGATACTCCTGCTGACTGAGGCTGCACAGACGTTTTAAGATAATCTCCAGCAAGAAGACACCTGGACACCTAACACCCTGCCCCCTGCAGCAATTTCTGGCCTAGGGGACTCCATCTGGCAAGACAATTGCGGGAGCCTGAGAGGCAGGACCGCCTCTGGGTGCTGAGGCGGAGGCTGGGGCCCCAGCCAGCACAGCTGAAACTAAACATTTCCTTTTCTATTTAAGTTAAACATGAGAAGGCTGCGGATTAAGATCCTTTACAGGTCCCACTCCCCAATCCTTGTGGGTCTCTCCTTCAACTTGAACATGAAACATCAGATAACACCCCACTGAGCCCCACTTAGTGTCAGACAGAGCACGGGCTGTGGAGAAGGAGAGCACTGCCCAATCCTTCAGGGCTGTGGCTCCAGCTTTGCCAGGCTGCCGAGGACACAGCTCGGAGCACCTGCAGCCTAGAGGCCGGGAAGCCTCGCAGGGAGAGAATCCGGTAAGAAGGATGCACAGGAGGAGAAGAGCTCCCTTCTCACTGGAGCCATCCCCAACGTCCCAGGTTTCCTCTCACTGTGAGTGCCAAGGGGGACATATCTGTGAGCAGTATGGGGGAGGTGGCAAGAAAGAAAACAACCGACCAACATGCAGATTGCAACCGTGGGCAACCATGATTTCAAAACTCTTCTGCTCTTTCCAAGAAAGCGCTGAAGCAGCTGCCAGCATCGTCCCAGGTGGTAGGGCACAGGCCCGTCCTGGGGAAAGGACCCATCCTGAGCAGCTGCTCCCTCTGCTGCTGCTTTTCTCTGATGCCCTGGGGTCACCGGCTCTCCTGCTTTCTACGCCTCAGTACTGTGGGGTTTGCAGATGCAAAGGGGCCTCTCCAGGGGTGTCCCAACTATCACTTCAGAGCTAACTATGTGATATTTCAAAGCACACAATTAGGATCCCAGACACTGGTAACTTCTTCCCATGTTGGGGTGAGCTTTCTCTAGCATTCTCTCTAGATGGACTTCACTGAGTAGACCAGGGCTGACTAGATTGCCAGAGTACGCTTGATCCATTAACATGGCCACCTTGAGAACTATCATGCAAGCACTCACTAACATTGCCAATTACCCTGAGCTTTAACATGAACATTCTGATGGATTGGCTTCCACATGGAACTAGTAAGCCCAGTCCCTCCTGCATGTGAAAGTCACATATGCACACACACACATATGCACACACACACACACACATGCACACACACAGATTTCTTTAAGTCTAATTTAGTGGTTTCTCTGCTTCACAGCACTGGTAAGTAGGTGCCTTGAGGAGTCACAGAGGCTTCTTCCTTAACAAACCTGAACTAAACACAGTATGGAAGGAAATTCAGCACAGAAAGCAGTGTTTCCAACTTCCACATGGCAAGGCAAGGACCTGCAATCAAGATCACAGTGATATCAACACCAGCTGAAACACAAGCAGAGCCCACTGTCCAGTCAGCAGGAGAGGGGAGGTCAAGCTGGTGCAGCAGTTGACAATGCTCTGTCCTTGGCCAAACTCTAGCCACGTTCCTCGGAGCTCTCTTCACCACGAGGCCTCACCTTGGCCTCTAAAGTCGTGAATAAACACAAACATGGTTTCTAACAGCTCGAAGCAACATCCCTAAGATGACCCCAGCCCCACTTAAAGTGCCTGTCTGAAAAATCTCAAGGCTTCCCAAGAATTTCCTGTCGGTTCCGGCTGACATCTGAAGAGAGGACCCCTGTCTTCCAGTCTCTGTGGGAAGGCGGAGCCTCACTTCTATGATCACCAGCTGACAAACCAAGATAGATTTCACAGGGACCAACGCTCCTTCATGCTTTTTGTAATTCTTCACCTCTTCATTCTGTGCCTCTAAAGACCCCAGGTTCAGTTGGTAGGAGGGGAAATGGCCTGGCTTCAGGGGAGAGACCTCCTGTCTTCGGGAGAAGATGACCTGCTCTTCTCATCCCCACTCCAGCTCCCCTCTCTGCTGAGAACTGTTTTCATCACTCAATACAATTCTCCACCCTCACCATCTCCAATCATCAATCATGATCTGATTCTTTTTGGATGCTAGACTAGAGTTTGGGATCCACTGAGTGTGGGTACCAGAAAGGCTGTCACACTGGCCCTTTGCCCCTGATGGTGGAAGGCAGCTGCCCCACACTACAGAGTCAGGGGCTGACCGAGCTGCTAACACATCTCTGTCCACTGGGCTGTGGACGATGAAACTAAAAGAGCTAATTACCACATTGACGCCCCCTCTGGAGAGTTGAGGTTTGGGTACCCTTGCCTGGGTACCACCATGCTCTGCTCCTGGCAACACACCTGGTCTGGCCGTGGGCTCTGCACGCAGCTTTCTCCTGTGTCTTCAGAGTGGCCAGCTGCATCTGGTACTCATTTTGCTCACATGCTTCCTCCCACAAGGGGCTGAACACAGCTGGCCGAGCAGATGAGGTGCCCCTGCTGGGAGTCCAGCAAAGGGGCAGAGAAAAATCCTGCATCAACTTTCACAACCCTCTGTGATGTGTCCCCAAGTACAGATGAAGACAGTGAGGACCAGAAAGATCAAGGTTTTGCCCAGACTTGATGGCTCCTGACAGCCCAGTAGGACCGTGGCTGCCTCTAGGCGTCTTTCCCCACCTCCTGCCTTAGAGAACCCAAGCTTGGGTTTAGGAACTCTTAGGGGCAGCAGCAGTGAGAGGAGAGGGGAATGATCAGTGCCCCGGTTTTTTGTGGCTCCAGATCTCACCCCTGCATGTTTGCAGGGCACTGAGGAACCCAGGATCCCTTCCCCCGGCAGGCCTTGTGGTGGGTTCTTCTAGCAGGTTTCATTCGGCAAGAAAAGCACACATTAGTGATCACAACAGCAGGCTGAGAATGCATCACCGTCACCGTGGTGTGTTACCACTGCTGCCAGCCTGCTGCTGATTCAAGCACAAATACAACCAACAGGACACCATTCTAAGAATGTCCACTTACAATCACGAACATTTCCAGACCACTTCCAGCCCAAACGTTCTCTCTAGGTCTCTTGTCCAGGCAGCTTTTGTCCCCTTTGCTTCTCTGCTATTATGAGTGACGTGATGGCAATCAGCACTTCTCTTTCTAAACTCAGGAACTCCAAGACTCACTGAAGGCATCTGCAAACTGGGAAACCCGCTTCCATGAATACGGTGTTTCTTACCTGGGAGGACAGGCAGACACTTTGCAAGGCACCACCCCTGTGATAGGTCGGGTCTTGGGATTGCAGAAGGACATATTGACTTGAAACTTCAGGTCTCTGTAGCAGCCCTCTCTCACGGTCATCTGTCCTGTAGGAAAGGAAGAAATGCAGAATAAAGACTCCCATGCACGCCTCACAATAAAAGGCAGGTGAAGAGCTAATAAAATCTCTTTTAAAAAATCTTAGCCATATTTACATGTCTCTGTGTTAATGACCAACTGGCCAACTATTAATATTTCCCTTTTCCCATCTGTCTTCATAAGTTGTCATTAGCGAATTTCATTCATTCTAAGATGCACATATCTTCCCTCCATATTTTTATTTTAACATCTTTAAAGACAACGTTTGTTTTGCAATTGATGTCATCATACGTGTCGTGAAATTTACTGGTTTGTTTTCTACTCTTTCCATAGTTTTAAACACCAGTTGTTTTTCAGCAGAAACACCAATATTAAATATACCTGTTTCACATTTCCATTTGAGATGACAACAAGAAAAAGTAATCCATCAGCAGGAAACATAGGCAGCAAAATAATAAACAGTTTGTCACCAGAGAGTTCATAGAGCTCAATCTGAAAGGCACACTTTCAGTCATGACTCAGGTGTTGCATAGAAGGAATGGAAATGGAAGTGTGTTTGATTCTCAGCCTCCATCTGTCCAAGACTTTGTGAAATTCTCTATATTTGTTCAATATTTCAATTAATTAAATTTACCCCAAAGGGGACTTTAACTTAAGTAAGGGAACAGGGGTAGTCAGTTCATTAGGACAGAAAGTAGAATGGTGGTTGCCAGGGTCCTGAGGAGGAGGAATTAGGAACTAATGTCTAATGGACACGGAGTTTCCATTTGAGAAGATGAAAACGTTCTGGAGACGACAGTGGTGATGGTTGTACATCAGTGCGAATGTACCTCATAGTACTAAAATGTACATTCAAAAATGGCGAAAGTGGCAAATTTCACATATATTTTGCCACGATAAAAAAGAGACTATAACTAAAAGACACTTTAAGGAATGATATTAAAGAGTGAATGCAGGGCCAGGCATGGTGGCTCACTTGAGTCCCAGCACTATGAGAGGCTTAGGCATGTGACTCGCTTGAGTCCAGGAGTTTGAGACCAGTCTGAGCAATACGGCAAAACTCCATCTCTACATAAAATACAAAGACCAGCCAGTCATGGCGGTATGCACTTGTAGTCATAGGTCAGGAGGCTGAGGGGAGGATCACTGGAGCCCGGAAGGCAGCGTTGCAGTGAGCCGAGATGGCACTGCCCTGTACTCCCACCTGGATGACAAAGGGAGACCCTGTCTTGAAAAAGTTAAGGAGTAGGGAAAAAATAAATAGAACCAAACTAGTGTTGATTTAAAATTAACACAAATTATATTTAGATCTAAAAATGATTTTATCACTGCACTTGCAAAGACCGACGAAGGAGTCCTAAAGGTTGGATGGAACTCCTGTTCTCATTCCTCTGCAGCCCAAGCCGTGTACAACTCAGACTCTGACAACTCAGAGTTTGCTCATAAGGAAATACAACAAAAAGATTGTCTCAGAGGAGCAAAGGAGCAGGTTGTAGACACTAGGCACAAAAATCTCTAATGCCAGTTCCACGGAAGTCAAAACCCTCCTGGCTTAAGGAAAATTAAAAGTTTCTAACATATACATTGAAAACAAGTTTGACATTTTGGCGTTGCTTAGTCAAAAGGAATAAGGCCATTCAGAAGGGAAAGTTATACTCCATACAGTGTCCGTCTTCTTAAGTGTAAGGAGGCGGGCAGCTCCCCTAAGCTCCAAAGCAGGAAGCCACTGTAGGAACTCATGGCTCCAAGCCACAGACCACCCATTTCCTTTAGCCTTTTGAGCACTGATGAAGCAGAAAGAGAGGTGACATAGGACCCTCACAGTTCTGTAAAATCAGTCATCTCTCTGCTAACCTGGCAGAATTATATATTTAACCCAGGTAAGTGGTTTTTACATGGTGCTCCCTTCAGGTGAATTTTGCAATTATTTCTTTGCTTTTAGCAATCTCTGATCAGGAATAGGTTATTTAAAAATGACTTTGAAAGCAGACGCAGTGGCTCATGCCTGTAATCCCAGTACTTTGGGAGGCCGAGATGGGCGGATCACAAGGTCAGAAGTTCAAGACCAGCTTGACCAATAAGGTGATACCCCGTCTCTACTAAAAATACAAAAATTAGCTGGGTGTGGTGACACATGCCTGTAATCCCAGCTACTCAGGAAGCTGAGGCAGGAGAATTGCCTGAACCTGGGAGGTGGAGGTTGCAGTGAGCCAAGATCGTGCTACTGCATCCAGTCTGAGTGACAGAGTGAGACTTTGTCTCCAAAAAAAAAAAAAAAAAAAAAAAAAAACCAATGATTTTGATACATACTCTAGAAATGTAAGAAAATTATTTAAACATATTGAGCCTCTTGAAGAAAAATGTTCCCATGAAATAACAAGATTTTACCAGCTGTAGACTAATAGCAAGAAGGCCAAGGTGGCGATCATTGAAGACGGACCTCAATCCCTTGGGGCAACGGAAAGGAAGTCCGAGAAAATATGTCTAGGACTGGTAAGTTTGCAGCTTCAGCATCTGTTCTAAAAGATCAATTTAGGAAAATCAAAGATGGATTTGGGATTGGCCTTTGAATGTCCAATACCCCGCCGGGCAGGTGCAGTGGCCTTTGAAAGGGGGGCGAGACAGTGGGGCAAGAGAAATGCTAAAAGAAAATAAAAACTTGGGATTTCAATTCACTACACCGAAAGGAAAATTTAAGCTGAAAGCTGAGTCATGCAAAAAGCACCTTTCCTTTGGTTCTTAGCAAGAAAGCTGCGGATACAAGGTTAAACACCCCCACGGGTAGCTACCCATGTTCACCTTATCCTGTCCAGTGCCAATTTACTGACTGAGATGCTTACTCAATTGACAATTTCCTGCCTGTTCCTTTTCCCTTGCCACCTGTGGATCCAGTAATGGGGGCATATCCGTCATCTTTCCCCTCCAGTCCGCTTCTCCCCTTTAAATATCGAAGCCCTCAAATTAAACCATCTTTGGAGAAAGGAGCAGGCCACAGACTGTTTCTGAGCTTCTGGATTCCCTTTTCCTGGCATATCCTTAACCCTGACAAAATAAACTTCTAAATTGACTGAGACTTGTCTCGGATACTTTTTACAGTAAACAGGGTGGACTTCTAGAATTCTGCTGCTCAGCTGCCTGAACCTCGATTCAGCAGATGTGTTCTTGTGTTGGAGACAGAGCAGAAGCAGAATTTGCAGAAGCCTGGGTGGGCACAGGGTCCGGATTCATCAGCGGTGCTGGGAAAGGCTGAGTTTCGGCTCAGGTGGGACTTAGCGGGCCAGAGACATGCGCAGGTGTGTGCAGGATCACAGAGGCTGTGCACGACGACCCAAAGGGCTGCACAGTGAAACTCACTTCAAAAGGAAGTGATGTCCCAGAAACTCATCACTGCCAGTGTTCCTGAGATAGTAACGGACCAGCTCTGTGAACCATCATGTTGCACCCAGCACAGACATAGGTACCGAGGGGTGGGCAATGATACGCCCCAAATCCCTTGTAGTCGAGGCCTCACGGCAGCTCCTGCCCGCAGGAGGGAGGAGCAGCACTGTTCTGGATCAGCTTCTGTTTTCCAGCAAATGAATGTCCTTTTTAAAATGGCATTTCCTTTTAAAAATATACATACACATGCACACATTCCTGCCCCTCCCCGATTCAAAGCCCATATTTCTGTTTTTAAGCTCTGGACTTCCTAGCCTTGCTCTTCTAGCCTGTGATGCTGGGACCTTGCCCTGCAACCTTTCCTTTGTCCTCTGACTCTCCAGGGCAGCCCACCTGCTGTTCTCTCCATCTGGAGTGCTGTCCTCTACAGCCGTGCCTCTGGGCTTACCCAGCGGGTTTCTTCTCATCCCTTTCAATCAGGCCCAGACACACCAGCTTCTCTAGATTCCTTGGCTCACTGGTTCTCAAGCTTAAATGTGTATCAGAGCATTCTGGAAGGGCTTGTTCATTAAAACATGGAGTGCCAGGCTCTGCTTCTAGATTTCAGCTGCAGCAGGTCTGTGGTTGGGTCTTAGAATTTGCATTTCTAACAAAGGCTCAGTTGCTACTGCTCTTGCTAGACCAAGGACTACACTTTGAGAAATGTTAAGTCAGCTCTGGGCAAACTTAGAAGCCGCGGTTGATTCCTGTTTCAGTTTACCCAGGTGGGTTGAGTGCACACAGCTCCTAAGATCCCCAGGACCTCTGGAGTATGGGACTTTCAGTTCCCACTCCCCCACCTCACCAACCTCCAGAAAGGGGAGAGAGATGGGTAGTTGATAAACATATACACGTGGTGCGGGTGGCACATCTCAACTCCATGGCGACAAAAGCTCCTGTGCTTGGGACTGTTCGAGACCCCAAGACTTATGCAACTCTTCATCATTTGTAGCCCTTGTAGTAAACCCATGATGGTAAATCAAGTGGCTTCTTGAGTTTTATGAGACATTTCAGCAGATCAGCAAACCTGAAAGGGAAAGCCTGTGGGAACCCCTGACTTTGTAGGCAAGTTGTGGGTATCCATGAGATCCAAGACTGGAAACTCACATCAAGGTGAGGAAAGTCTTGGGGAATTGAGCTCTTACCCCTCTGGGGTTTGAAGCTAATTCCAGGTGGTCAGTATCAGAACTGAACTGAATTGTAGGATACCAAGCTAGCAGCATCTAGAGAACTGAAGAACTGGCTGTTAGGGTGGAAAATTCCCACCTATTTGGTGTCGGAAGTGCTGTGAGTAAAAACAGTTCATGTCAGGCTAGCTCAGCTTTATGCACATTTGTCCTGGAAAAATGATAGCAGTAACACCTTTCCCTCTCAAAGCCTCCCAGTTGCTTGCATTATGCTGCAGTTTGCATTACATGACACTTTGTATTACATGGCAGTTTGCATTACACCCCACTTTGCATCCCAGTAATTCATTACATGGTGACTCTAATTATAAGGTTCTGTTAACATTTATGTGTCATCTGTTGGAACAGAGTTCTCCGGAGGCAGAGTGCATTTGTTATTCGTTGTTATAATTTCAGTAGCATGCCTGGATTAGTTTGTCACTTCACTTAGTTTTTGAGCCACTGGGCAATTCTGCTACATTCATTAACTTCTAAGCTCCAACAAGTTAGTAGAGGATTAACTAATACTTAGCCCCCACAAACATCATCAAAATAAGGATATATTCTTTTCTTTACATATTACTTAAGGACAAACTGGGGCACAATTTTGATGACTGACACATGTATCAATGCTGAGATGCAATTTGAAGATGCTTTATGAACCCACTTTCCACTTGCTAACTAGGACTGAGAGACTATTAAATTGGAAAAAGAAACAAATGTTTGTTTAAAACTGTTTTGCAGAAAATCTTCTGGACTTCCTTAAGTGTAATAGTTATGATGACCCAATTTAAATAAGAAATATACAGAATAACCACACTATTTTTTGAAAACTGTTAGAAATCTAATGAATACAAATGAAAGTTAAACTGTTTCTCTATTCACACTTACTTTTCAGGTTCAAAGTCCATTTTAACCAAACTTTTATGGCTTTTTTAGGAGGTGTGATTTTATAAACAATGGCTTCAGTTTGGTTTCCTGTTTTGAAATTAAAAACATGTGAAATTCAAATCTTCTGTTCAAGTCTGAACAATTATGCCTTTATGATCACTGATGATTCTGAGCAAGGTACAGTGTCTCAATAACTAAGCAAATAAGAAATTTGTTTTGCTTTGAAATAAACACAGAAGTAGGCTTTATTAATATAGTTAGTTTCCTTTCTTACTGGAGACATTTGCTTGGCTTCACCCTTAAGCTGCCTCAGTGTGGGCCATGTACCAGGTCCGAGTCACAGAACTTTTACCTGTTAACTGGATAACAGGGAAGCCTGGATTTAGTAAGTCATGTGATAATTTAGTAACAACGTAGTAAAAAATATATTAAAAACTCAATGAAAAGCACTGTGTTTGTCCAATGTATGTGCAAGTCTTGCCCCAGCCAGTTAATTTTTAGCTTTGACCTTAGAAATCTTTTGTTTTCCTTAATGACATGTAACTATCATTTTAGGCAACAACATTCCTTGTTATGTAACACAGCAGTGCATATTGCAAGACTTTTGTCATCCCTGGATCCTACCCATTAAATATCAGTAGCATCCCTCTCCCAATTACAATGACAACTAAAATAGTGCCACAGGTTTCTAAATGCACCTTATGAGAGACAGTAGACTCTTCAGTTGAGAATGCTGACAGATGGCAAGCACATAAGGTAAGTGTATAATTAGGAAACAAAAGAGGAATGTACAGTGTCCCTTTGAAAGTTTTAGCAATTAATGGAAATAAAGAAGTTAGCAGGTTACAAAAAATTTACTTAAGAAAATAATGATGAAAATGCTAAAAAAGATAATCTGTGGAATGTAGCTAAAGCAGTATTCAGAGGACAATTCGTGGCCTTAAATACTTATGTCGATAAATGAGTAAGAATGAAAATAAGTGAGCTGGGCACGGTGGCTCAAGCTTGTAATCCCAGCACTTTGGGAGGCTGAGGTGGGTGGATCACGAGGTCAAGAGATCGAGACCATCCTGGTCAACATGGTGAAACCTCGTCTCTAAAAATAGAAAAAAATAGCTGGGCATGGTGGCACATGCCTGTAATCCCAGCTACTCAGGAGGCTGAGGTAGGAGAATTGCTTGAACCCAGGAGGCGGAGGTTGCGGTGAGCCGAGATCGCACCATTGCACTCCAGCCTGGGTAACAAGAGCGAAACTCCGTCTCAAAAAAAAAATAATAATAATGAAAATAAGTTAACAAAATATTTTAATTAAGATGTTACAAATAAAGGATAGCCCAAGAAAGCAGAAAGAGAAATTTGATATATAAAAACAGAAGTCAATATATTAGAAACAGAAGTCAATATATTGACTATAATAATGTACGACTTTGTGTACCTTCTTTCACACTCTCCTCCGTATCACAAGAAAATCAGGAGTAAATTTTCTAACTCTCTTGTCTGTGAGGCTTTCAGTTAGATCCACCAATCAGAGGCACTAGCACGAGATTTGGAAGGTGGGAGTGAGAAGCCACATGCTCCCAAGGATGGGCCTTGGCAGATGCAAAGGTCTGTGGTCATCTTTGGGCATTTTCTAGGAATCACTTGCTCCAATGCTGGATTATCTGTAATCATCACCTGTGACCTCTAAAATTTTCTGCAGCTTTCTGGCTTTTCAAAAGCCAGAGTATCTATGAGAGCTACAGATGTCTGGCCTTTACTCTTTCAATCTTTCAATTTGATAAACAACCAATCCTCTGTATTAAATAACTTACTGCTTGAAATACATAGAATGGTTTCTATTTTCTTGATAAAACTGTCACTGATATGTTGACTTCATGAAGTAAATAAGTAGGAAGCACAAATGAGCAAGATGAGAAATGAGAATAAGAAAATATTTACATATAGAAGAAATGAAAATAATCTAATGGGCTAGTCTTTTCAAATATATAAAAACTAAGTTTTAAATTCTACATTTAAAAAGATGGTGTTCTTAATTAGAAAACTACCTCCAGAAGGGATAAACAATCTAAGAAATCTAATTACCATACATAATAATATAAAAATTTATCAAAGATTTAAATCCTTCAAAAACAATAGATACAGATTCTTCAAATATATTTTACCAAATGTTAGTAGACAGATAACACTAAAGCTATTAAATTGTTCTGGAACATAAAAAATAGGAAAGATTTCCAACACTTATGAAAATGAATGTCTCATATTTTAGCACATAAAAGAAAACTACAGCTCAATAATACTTAGGAGTATTAACATGAAAAATGCTAAATAAGCTAAGAGAAGGAAGGATCAAGTAGCATATTAGAAAGAAATACATCACCAGATAATGATTCATAACAAGAATGCAGGGATGGTTCAATGTTAAGAACAGATGTTAATATATTTCACCATTTAATGGATTAAAGGATGAACACAAACTCCATCATAAATGTAATGAAGTTCAGCATGTCATAAATTTAGCCTCCATTTTTGATAAAAACATTAATAAAACAGATGACAGATGGATATTTACATCAATATATCTGCATATTTGTATGAGTTTGTGTGTTTATGTGTGTATATTTGTATCTACATATATAAATATAGGTAATTGAATGTTTATTTAAACCTAGAAACTAGCATTATGGGAAACACTAGAACTATTCCCATTAAGGTCAGAAATAAAGAAAGAATTTTAACTATTATTAGTCAAAATTATTTTGGAAACACTGGCTGGCACAATTCGACAAAATAAAAAGAATATAAGGAGTATGAAACTTATGACAAGAGGTAAGCTTATGTGGTATGATTATGTATCTAGGAAGCTCAAGAGAATAGGTGTTAAGATGGGTTTGTTAACTGATTATTGGGGGTGGAGAAAAGAAAGGACTAGAAACAGGGAGAGCAAGATGAATAATCAGAGATTCTTGGGTAACTTGAAAAAAAAGCAAGCCTGGATGTAAAAAGACCAGAGAATTCTTTAAAGTAACTGGGAAATTGACCCCTGTTGCCACGATGATATGAATTCGCTACAATGTGGAAAACCAAGCAAAGGTGTCCTTCAGGCCAGTGTAGGTGTGGTACTGACGAGGGATCAGAGATGGAGGCAGAGATTTGCATGAAAAGACACAAGCCGCTTCCTGGATAGTGATGATGGGGAAAAGCATTCAACGAGCCATCACTCTAAAGGAGAGTACAAAGAAAGGAGGCCACTGACCTTGTTAGAGAAGAATTCATGGAAATAAAAAGGTCTTGGAAATCCAGAGGAAAGAAGTTTCAAGGGAGGAGTGGCCAGCTGTTGAAGGCTGCAGGGAGGTCAGGGAGAAGGGGCTGAGAAAGAGCCTGTGGACGTGGTGACCGGGCAGGGTCTGGACTGGAGGGTCTTCGAAGATGTGGACTGCAGAGATGAAACTGAGGCACTGGGGAAGAGTCGGTGGTCTCTGGGTGAGAATGCAAGCAGGAAGTGCAGATTGCACTGATAAGCTTGTGAAAGGAAAATAAATCTTGGGACCTCAAAATTACTAAGCTAAAGGGAAAAGTCAAGCTGGGAACTGCTTGGGCAAACCTGCCTCCCCTTCTGTCCAAAGTCATCCCTCTGAGGCTCATGTGAGACAAACGCACATCTGATTGCTTCCTCACTCCTATTGTTTATGTAAAAATGCAGAAACATTGAGCCAGACTAAATTGTGTCCTCAGTGGAAGGCTGATCGAGGACTCAAAAGAATACAACCTTTTGTCTGTTACCTACTTCTAAACTGGAAGCCCCCACTTCGAGTTGTTCCGCCTTACCGGACTGAACAAATGTACATCTTACACATATTAATTGATGTCTCATGTCTCCCTAAAAATGTATAAAAGTAAACTGTACCCCGACCACCTTGGGCACATACCTCAGGAGTTTCTGAGGCTGTGTCACGGGAGTGTCCTTAACCTTGGCAAAATAAACTTTCTAAATTGACCGAGACCTGTCTCAGTTGTTTTGCATTCACAAGCTTCACACTGAAAAGCAAAAGAAGGAAGAGAAGGAGTAGAAGAATGAAGAGTTTAAGATTAACGAGGCTCGAGCACATTTAAGAAAAAGGAATGGTTGGTAAGGAGAGGGAGGAATGACATTGAATGAAAAGAAAAAAAGGTACATTTGATGATAAGAAATGTGGATAATGGGATGAAGAGCACCAGTGGAGAATTTCATTTAGAAAGGAGGAGAAGCATCCCCTCTGGGGCAAAAAGACATGACAAGATGAATAACAGAGGACCCTTGAGCGAAGGCCGTGGGAGCAAGCTGATGCTTACGTGTGGCACGGCCTTTCCTGCATAGGGGGTTGGAAAATGCCTGGTGTATACACAGAGATCCAGGCTGATGGAGACAAAAACATATGGAAACTATTGCAGCATACTTCATAGTGGGTTTGGCTTTCAATTTGCTTCTGAGGGTAAAGTGTTGACTTTAATCTACAAAGATTAGTAGGATTTGGGATTCTGTTAACAGAAATTGTTTTCCTCTTTTTACAAATTACCATAATTAAAGTCATGTGGCGGGGAGGGGTCTGCTAATGATCCTCAGGCTTGCATCCTGGGAGTTCTCCAGGGAAACACTTGTCTTCAGTTTTCACCCCCACCCACTGAGGCATCTACACTCACCTTCCCAGGTCATAAAGGCAGGCCTCTTCCTACCCCAATCCCTGAGAGGCAATCTTCTGATTGCCACTTTAAAATTAACTGCTGCGAAAATCAAACACCGCATGTTCTCACTCATAGGCGGGCGCTGAACAATGAGAACACATGGACACAGGGAGGGGAGCATCACACACTGGGGTCTGTTGGGGGGATATAGGGGAGGGACAGCGGGGAGGTGGGGAGTTGGGGAGGGATAATATGGGGAGAAATGCCAGATATAGGTGATGGGGAGGAAGGCAGCAAATCACACTGCCACGTGTGTACCTATGCAACAATCTTGCATGTTCTTCACATGTGCCTCAAAACCTAAAATGCAATAAAAAAAAATCTAGACCAAAAAAAAAAAATTAACTGCTGTATTCAGTGGAGTTACAGTTTTTCTTTTAAAATGCAGTTTTCCTCCCAGGGCAATCGTTTTCTTATTGTAATTCTGAATGCCAGGGATTCCAGAAATCTCTCTGGGGGCTCCCTGGAGTAAAAGACAGCGACTGGTGAGTGTTGTTTGCATGCAATGTGTTTGGAGAGAAGTCCCCTGGTAAAAACACAATGGAAAGCAACTTCCATGGGCGTCGTAGACACTGGGACATGGTATCAAAAGCATGGACTACTTGGCCCCATACCCAGGCCTTTTGATTCAGCAGGTCTGGGCTGGAGGCCCAAGAATCTGCATTTCTCGGCAGTTCCCAAGTGATACTGATGCTGCTGGCCTGGGGTCCTACCATGCCGAGAGCATCTCAGTTACTCTTCCACAAGATTTCCCATACAGTGATCTTACACTGTAGGCATCCAGGTTCATGAGAGTGAAATCAGAATCTTTATAACTCCATCTCATTTCAGTCTCTGTGCCACAGAAAACTAAAAATCTCCGTGTGTGTGTCACGCACACACATATTTGTGGTCAGGGTTTTCCCAAGAGAAAAGGTTTTAGACTTTTAAAAACCACCCCATTTGAAACACTCTCCATAAAAGTGAAGCCACTATTTGTAATTTCTAAGAAACTTTCCTCGGCATATGGAAGCATTATTTGTTTATAGTATGTTGAAAGTTGGAATAACACTTGGATATAGTAATAATTGCTCAAGAATGTGACCGGCCACATTAGAAGTGGGCTGTTCATGCACATAACTAAGGAGAAACTCTCTGCAAATAGAGGACACAGATGACATAGTGACATAGAAAAAGCCGATCGCTAGGCCCCTCCTGAAGGAAGGTATGCATTTGCAGAGCTGTGCATGGAGAGAGAGACGAGATGGATGCACTAAGATGCTCACAGTAGCATCTTTTTATTTATTTATTTTTTCTCTATCAAGATGATTTATTAGGCCAAACTACTTACTATGAAAATGCTTCAAAACGCAGTAGGAGAAGATGTAAACGCAAACAAGCGCACAGTGACGATGCCTATCAGAACACACTAAAGAATCAACACTGCTTCCCCCTTTACCTAGACAAGGAAGCTTCTAGACTACCTCCTCCTCCTCAGCACACTCCTCGAACTCCTCCTCCTCAGCTGTGGCATGTTGGTATTGCTGGTATTGTGACACCAGGTGTTTTCACTGGTGAAGCGGTAATTGTATGTATATAATTGTCTCAGGAATGATTTGTGTTCTCTACTTCTGTTTATTTGTGACATTTATAATGAAAAACATGCCCCAAACTAGCAAATCTGAGCCTTTATGAAGGTGAATATCCTGTCTTGCTGATACCTGAGGCAGGCTTGGCTCAAGGACACTGGGCAAGGGGCCCCCGACTGCTCCAAACATTCTTATCTGCCTGCACTCTCTCTGTTCACAGCTGCTCTGGCCTCTCCTTACCGAGTGCCCTGAGGGCTCTTCATTCAAAGGCCTAAAGGGGTGAAT
Organism: Saimiri boliviensis; assembly: GCF_048565385.1. Lineage (NCBI taxonomy): Eukaryota > Metazoa > Chordata > Mammalia > Primates > Cebidae > Saimiri > Saimiri boliviensis. The sequence continues at coordinate 296,732,290 of NC_133449.1, forward strand.
GGAAGGAGGAAGGAGCCAGGGGCTAAAGGGCAGCTGACATTTGGTTTTACTTTTGATCCATCTTATATATTGACTGACACAGACCACAGGACATCAAACTGGAAAGACATTAGAGGCCCCTTTAAAACACACATCAGTGTGCCTGTACAGGAGTACACACACACACACACACACACACACACACACACACACACACAGAAGACAGGGTGGTGAACCAGTATAAGTACTTTCCGCAGCAGAAGGCAGAGTGGAAGTCAGTCCCAAACAGCACCCTCTCTACCACACCATCCATCACACCAGAGTCCTGCTCCTGGGCCTGGGCCTGGGCCCCAACACTTACTAAACTCTCGGGTATCATGTGGCGGTCACGTGGTTGGGTTATGAAAGAGTAGGTTTGAGTTATGCTTTAGGAAACCATTTTTCATGGTTAATCCAGTGCTATGGGGAATCACGTGAGATCAGAAGGTCTTTGCTTAGCTGCAGAACCTGAAAATCTGAGGTCATAGGCTGGCCAGGGACATTCGGATTTCTTCTTCCATATCTTTGATTTTGTCCCTTGTTTTCTGCATGGCTCCCATCAGACTAGTTCCCCTGAAGGTTTTCTCCCCTAACCCACTCTCAAACTCTTGCTTTTCTGTTGTCTATTTGATACAAACAGAAGGGAGGGAAATACTGGCTAGAAGAAGGCAGGGTCCCTGGCAAGGGCTCCACCCTCAAGCCTGGACCCACAGCCCAAAGTGAGAACTGTCCCTGTTGTTTTGCCAGAATGTTGCCTTTAGGTTCACCTAGCCCCCTGTCCTGTGCCCATAAGAACCCCAAACCTCAGACTCAGTGGACACATGCACACAGAAGATAGAAGCATCTGAACATCGAGAGAAGTAGCTGGACATCGGAGACTATGGTTGGAGAGGAGCACAGCCAGGGACAGTCAGAGTCAAGTTTGGCTGTGGACAGCCAGATTCCAGGGGAAGATGATCTTCCTACTCCATCCCCTTTCCAGTTCCTCTTCCTGCTGAGAGTCACTTCCACCACTCAGTAAAGTCCTCCACGTTCACCACCCTTCAGTTTGTTCCTGTGACCTGATTATTCCTGGACCCTGGACAAGACCTGGGGTACCAAGAGGGCAGAGTTTCAAAGGCTGTTACCTGATCTTTCACTGAACTGGTTAATAACAGTTAGCAGTCTGCAAATGTTAAAAGAGCATTGATTGTAACAAAGGCCCTCTGGGGCTCCAGGGGTGTGGTTACCCCTTCCTGGATGGCAGAGCTAAGAGAGCACTGTAACACAGTTGGATGCTGCTGTGGGGCCTGCACAAAGCCTGCTTCTGCCACTGAGGAGCTATCAGCAGATTCCAGCACTCATCACACCGGTTCTTATACCCATCTGCTCATGTGCTCCCTCTCGTAAGGGATTGAGCACGGTGTCCAAGTAAACGAATCACTCCTCCATGAGTCTCATGCAGAGGGTCAAGGGCACTCTCCCACCTCATATTCAGAACACTGTGCCAATCCATTATCCAGTCATAAGACATTTATTTCCTACATGACTGCATCACATGTAGGAAAAACTGTAAGAGCTAAAAATGAAGCAAAAGAAACGACACACCAGTTCTTGCATACTACGTCTGTTTTCAAAGAGTTTTTCTTGGATCTTTAATCAGAGACTTGAGACAATACACACATAATTCGCTTGCTCAAGATCTTGGATTAGTCTACTTAGATCTAAAGTATTAAGCTCTTATATTTGACATCAGCAGTCCTGGTCCTCTGGCCTTCAGGCTTTAGGACTCATGCCATTCTCCTCTAGCCATCACCTTCAGTCTCAGACTGGAAGACATCTCTCTGGTTATCCTGATTCTCTAGCTTGCATACAGTGAATTGTGAGACTTCACAGCCTCTGTAATTGCGTAAGCCAATCTCTCCCCATCAATCTCCTTTTCTCTACATAAAACAGATGAGTAGAGAGACAGATACCTCCTTCCGGTTGTTTCTTTAGAGGACTCTAATATACCAACCCATATAAACAGTAATTGACATAAAAGTGAATTTATATATTTATGCCATTGACTAATTTCAAATGTCATATGTTCAATAGCATTGAGGTTTTCCAAGGTCTATTATTATACCAGATTTTGGATTATTATGTTTTCAGATGTATCTCGCATGATGGAATGGGGTCTCCTTGGCTGTTTAGCTCAGGTATTACTTCTCTGGACACGTATGGAGACTCTAGTATTATTTCTCTGACTAAGGGCATGTCCAGGAAATAAGTTCTCAGCAGTACATAAAATCACTTAACTTTTTTAGAACGAAAAATCACAGAATTCATGGGAATGCCAGAATCACGCAGGCCAATTTTGTAAATGATCTATATTAATAGATAAGAGAGGGGAAGGGCATAAGCTTCGAAAGATAATTTAAGAAGCTCAGAGAGAACAATCCATTAGCTGCGGAAAGACAAACCGTGGCCATGGGGTGGTGAGTTTGATGAGCAATGTGCTTGGGCACTGCTTTCATCTTTTTACAGAAACCAGCTCTGGCCAGGTCTTTGGAAACCACTTAAAAATCATCACATTCGCCAGACTGTCTAGAAGAAGAGTCTTAAGTCTGGAAGAGCATGATTTCATCGAAGAATTGCTGAGTTTTCCAAAATTTGAACTATAGAATGAATTTCAGCTGTTGCCAAAAGCTTTATCCTTCTTTCATAAAGAAAAAGAAAAACCAATTCCATAAGCAAACCTGCATGGAAAACTGGATGATATTCCACAAACGAACACATGAGCTCTCAAAAGAAGCATGCGTTGTTTCTATCACATGTGCTAGATATATTATTGATGCCTCGTGCATGAACATTGCAGGACCTTGAACCCAGAAGAGGAAAGACAGCTCGAGGGAACTGGTATATTCCTGGATGCTGTCTGGATTCTGAGTGGTTCCCAGTGTATTGAAGTGAGAGCTTGGCCTGGCAGGATTGCTGTGGACACATGTTATCCCAACATTTATTAGAGCTTGGAGGCTGAGGCACCTTCACGAGTTTACCAGAGGCAGATTCCCTGCTTCACAGGGAACTGGCTTCACTAGACTATTTCCCTGACAGCCTTGACCCGTCAACGGCAGAGGGACGTGCAGCCCATCTGGATATAGGCAGTAATTGCCCATTTTTAAGGCTCCAAGTTTGCAGACTTTAAGTCCTGTGGGCACAAGTGAGTCTCACAGCAAGAGTGGAGAAGAACAGGCATGGCGTTCTCCCATAGTGGGAACGTGGGAGGGACCCTGGTACCCCTAATGAGGAGAGGCTTGCTGGAACTGCAGACTCTGGGAACGAAAAGGAATTCCTGCTTTTTTTGGAAGATGTGGGCTTATTTCACTCTGGACCTCTGTGCACACTTGAAGAAATGGGCCTGTGTGACATCACGTCACCCAGGACCCTGAGGCATACACCCCACTCTCTGAGAGACAAACCTCTGTTTTTCTCTCTGCTTTTTTGGGAAGAAAGAGGTTGGGGTGGGTAATATATTTTATAATTCATAGGGACTTGGATAAAGAACAGGAGACATTTTTGTAGATCAGCTCAAAGGTGACCCAAGGCAGGGAAAAAGAAACCAGAATCATTTCAACTTGAACTCTGGGACTCAACCCTGTAGGGGAAGTTTAAAAGAAAAAGAGACACACCCACTAAGATTCAGAACATTCTAGCACACAAAGTGAGGATAGGGCAGTTCTAATTTAAAGCAGTTCCTGTGAAAAAGATCTAGAGATTTTAGCCTATCAGATGAGCAATAGCAACCAAGACCCGCTGCTGGTCTTTAAAGCCATCTTAGCGATGGAATGCGGAGGAAGACAGGCATCCCTTCTCCAGCTGAGCTGAGACTCTTCCCGTGAACAGGCCTGGAGATAGCTCTGAACTCTCACAGTTCTTAGAACACAACACAGGCTACCGTCTTCCATTGTTACACGTGGGCATATGGGTACCTCCTTGCTCCAGATTGCAAATGATTTTGAGGACAGGGTCAAGTATATACCATCTTGACTTATAAACTTAGCACTCAGCATAGTGGCTCCCACATTTAAGAAAAAATTGCTGAAGTATTTGATTCACTGGTTAAGATGTACAAATGTACAATACCTCAACTAGCTATGACATGAAAGAGGCACTAAATAGTTTTCATGTAAAGCAACATCTATTTAAGCATTTCATTGCTCAATTCAGATAGAGAAGAAATCAAGCAAAGGCCTCTTGCATTTCCCCAGGTGGCTTAAGGATGTTTAAGGTTCAGATCCAAACATGCAAGCATTTGCTGACTGAGCAAGTACATGAATGAATGAATCAATGGCTGGCTGGCTTGATATCAACATAGCAGGGCAAGTTTGCAAGGGATTTCAATCATTTTTCTAAACTTCATCCCTAAAGGAATTAATCCTTAAGCCCCAGATATATTCGTAGATGGTGAAGATAATAATATTAAAAAACTGTAAGAGAGGATGGTTTACAAGCTAGTTTTAAGATTTGTTTGAGAAATTTTAATTGTGAATTAGATGAATTTTTTCATTTGAATAAAAATGCCTCATCCCCAGACATTACAGGATACATGTTGGACAATTTAAGACACACGCCAAATTATAATAAGTACTTTTATTTGGAAATAAATCAGAGGTTGAAGATTAATGACTTGGAATACATTGGGCCAAATGAGTTGTAGGTACTGACTTTAAAAGATGACAGCATATATAATTTTGAGAAAAGGCTGATGTTTTAAAAGGTAAACAAAAGTCTAGTGAAGTCATTACCACATCAAAAAGTATCCATCTCCGAGACAGCCACAATAGGATAAGCTATCTCTGGGTAATATTCTTGGCATGTCTCTCTAGTTGAGTTTTATGCCCCATTACCAATGCCCCAGATGCTCACTGAGTGTCCAGTTAGGGCACGATGAAACAGGAACATTGAAATAAAAAAAAAATGAATTATATCATAAAAGTGAGAGGAGAGAAGAAAGGAACAGAAGAAGCTGTCAGAAAGAGAGACAGAGGCATTACCTGGCTGTGGAAACCGTATTTCCTACAGAGAGATGGACCCATTGCAGGAGATAAGGAAATGAAATCTCTTTAAATCAAAAAGAATTATTCGTCCTTTTTTGACACCAGGTAATGTTTCTGGAATGAAGCAAGAGGTGGGGGAAAGTTTCCAGCTGTCTTCTTCCCATTCATTAATTCCATAACTCCCTTTGTAGATGCTTAAATTCTCAAAAAGAGAGCTAAGAAAAAGATGATTTAAAAGTTTCAAATCCAGAACATTGGGAAGTCTATGTAACTAGAAGTCTTAAAAAATATATAAAATATGCAGATAAGATAAAAATGGCATTTATACTTTCCCTTTTTTTTTTTTTTTTGAAGAATCAGGTCAAGAATTTTCAGGTGATACATTAACCTAATCCTCTAAGAAATGAGAACAATACTCAAAGGTTTTTATATCACGCTCATTGGGAAAGTTAGTTATTCTCTCACAAAATGGAAAAACCGAGGAAGAGACTCATTTTCGGTTTTCATCCTCCAGCATCAATCATCCAAGCAATTAAAATATGCTATTGTCAGATAACGCAGAATTTAATCTTTTGAAATGTAGAAGGCTCCAACAGGATATACCTAATGAAGCATTTAATAAACTTAAAGTAATTGAGGTTTTAGTTCTAAAGGATCTGTGTCATCAGATGTCATCAACTCCCAAAGTTCAGTAAGGCAGAGACAGTAAATTCTAATAAACTACTTAATCAAAACAACCACTTATAATTGAGCAATGAAGTATTGAAAAATAAAAGTCCTTACCTCAAAATCAGTCACTGTGATTAACATTCAGTGAGTAACTATGTAACTTAAGATTATCAGGGGAAATTTGACAAGTCCACCAAATACAGATCAAAGGAAAACTGAATAGCGCAACTGAATGAGATCAGCCTTCACCCTGAACGACCATGAAATGTAGGCGCCTCCCACATGTGAGGGCACCTCCTCACTGCTGACATTTCAGTCTTATGTTCGTTGGACGGCAGCTCCCATTGCCAGGTAGAAGCTGTATTATGACAGGAAGACAGGAAGTCGAAGACTTCCTGTTGTTCTTCCAAGGCAGAATCATCTTTGTTAAAGAGTGTTAACATCAGCAATGTGCTCAGTTGCAGTCTGGCTGTGGTGGGGTGACATAAGAACAGAGCCAGTAAACCCACTTGAACCAAGTTACCTGCCATCTCTGAGATGAGAATAATGCTTGCTTCCAGTCATGGATATTCATAAAATCATTAAGCTTCACATACATAAAAGGCAGTTTCAAAATTTCTAAGGAATGTGGCCTGATGAAGCCAAGACTTGAATCTGATATGGCTGCCTTGCACCTGTGGTCTTTCTACCCTTAACCTGTCAAAGGTTTTGACAAGATAATATGTGTGAAAGCACATAGTAGGTGCTCAATACATGGCAATAATGTGTTTCTTACTTTCATCTTGCTTGAATAGAAAGTAATTCTGGGGATACTAGGGAAGGAAAGAGAATAAGAGAGTGAGGCTATGTGTTTAAGCATCTATGAAAACAGAGGAGGATCAACCGTAACTCAGCCCTGCTGGATAACCATGTGCAAATGTTCCCCTTCCTAATTATGCATACATGGCCAGTGACAGGTTGCCCTGATTAGGTGCTGAGTCTTTCATCCTATGAAGAGCTCAGGTTTTTTTACCAGGAAGACTACAGAGCATTATCCTACAGAAGACAGGAAAGTACAGACATCCTGCACTCCCTCCAGCTGTTGAATTGAGAATCCCTGTTTTCCATCAATTTCCCATTAAAATTGAAAACAAACAACACTCACTGACTCTCTAATGCAGCTCTTTAGAAAAGCGATTAGGGAATGGATTTTGGGTTGATTTACCCCAGAAACTCTCACTTATTTGGTAGGGATAGTTAGGTGCACTAATCATCCATTCAGTGTTTCAGGATACTGAGACGAATAACCTGGTAGCAGCTGAGAAAACTAAGAGTTCCTCTGAATGCTTGATGCTCAACGGAAAGGCACCAGTGAACCTGGTGGAATGAAATAGAATCATCGACTGGCCATTCTTTACAGACGTTTCCATGGAATTCATTATACATTTTTCACAAAATGAAAAGGAACAAGAAAGAGTTCCAAAATTCATACTTTCCGTACACAAATATGAAGCTTTGTGATTCCATTATTATCCTAACCAATTACTATGTATTTGAAGATCCTAAATAGGAGAGGTAAAGTCAAGTGCATTCAACAGAATCCGTGAAAACATGGGTATAGTTACAAGATCAGAGGAAAAGGGAAGGAAAACACATACGGTGAGAAACAACTTTTCCCATGTCACACAGAGAGAAGAGCATACAAGGTGGTTCTGTTCCACTATATTCTAAATGAAGTCAACCGGTGGCTGAGGCGGGCCGTATCACTAGTATGAGATTTCACAGATTTCTCTCTGGTCGCTCCTAGAGCAACATGCTTGCTATCCTTCCGTGCAGAAGGTAGCTATGATTTTCCTCAGACGGTGTTTCACTCAGAGTCACTAGCTTTGCCAGCACCCATAATTTAACTATTTCATCCTTAGTTCATACTGGGAAGAATGAACATATGTCAAGCACTTTTCGGACTATTTAAGCTTTTTGCTCGTCTTTCAGTTTTCCTTTAGTTTCTTCATCTTATTTATTTAGAGCAACTATTGAGAACATACAAATTTATTTTTATTTATTTTTTTATTCATTCATTATCTTCTTACTTGATGCCAGTTCTCATTTGGGAATCACTTTTCTTTACTTAAATATAATATTATGTAAATTAACTTCTTAGTTATTAAAACTCTGATTTTTCAAAGCTGAAATCCACTTGGCCAGATGGAAACTTGTGTACTTGATAAATATCAGATAGAATTTATTATGTTGTTTTAAATTTGCGAATATTTGCTCACCACTGTTGATATCAGACAGTCAGTACATGTGCAGTTCTTTTTGGCATGTTTTTTCTTGATGTTTTCTTTGCAACTTTCAAAATATTCTTTTATTTTCTGGGCAAATCTGACTATATAACTGGAAGGCAAAGCTCTTTCCAGGAAGCGTTTTGAACGAGATTAGCTGGATTAAAAAACCCACTCTAGGTCAGTGCATTTTCCATGAGGGTTTCTGTTTCTCACTATCAACATGATGCATTTCATAATTACAGTGACTTTCACTTGACTAATCTCAATTAACAAAATTATCTTTTAAAATATCTTAAATTAGATGAAAAGCAGGAACCAAAGCACCCACTGACTTCCTCAGAGTCACACACTGAAGTAGATAAACTGGAGAAGGCAGCTCAAGCTTACAAGTGACACTCCCCACCTTGGGAATGTCACCACTCCCCACCTTGGGAATGTCACTGCTACTGGCTGGGAGAAGCCCTGGGCTACTCATTAGGACTCAAGAAGGGCGGGTGCCGTGCACCCCATGGCTGAAGGCTGACATGCTGCCTCCAGGAGCAGCATGGGAGGAACCTCCAAGAACAGCACAGGAAGGGACCTACCCCCTCCGCAGGACACGGAGCACTCAGAACGCACGATGGCCCAGGTGTAGCTGGGCTGGGCAGGGGGCTGCTTCTTGGCCCCCAAGCGAGGCATGGAGTATTCCCAGGCAATGCCTGGATTCCTTCCCTGAAACAGGAGCTGCAAAATAAGAAAGGGGAAAAAGAAAACAAATTAATGCAAAACCAGCCAATGCATGCTAATGTGGCTTAGACTACTTAAAACAACAATCACCCAATAAAAGGTTTGTCATCATGAGAAACTAAATTCAGACTATCATCTAAAGTTACATAAAATTTCTAAACAGGAATAACCCTCTTATCTAGACTCAAGCTCGTCTAAAAAAAAATCTAGACTTTCCATCCTTCTCCTTAGTTAGTGTATGCCTGCATGCAAAACTTCAAACACCTTTGCAACTTAGAAAAAGCAGTTTCAAATTACCATTTTTATTGATACATAATAGAAATACATATTTGGGGGTACATGTAATAATTTGATACATCCTAACAAAAGCATTCGGTTATCTCCCTTGGTGTTTCTTTGGGATCCCCTACAAATTCCCTGCGTCTGAGCAAATCAGAAAGAGATACCTGCAAACACTGTCACGCTTTCTGGTAAGTTCTAATAACCCAGGACCATTCAACAGCAATAGACAGTATTCATGAATGACCAAAGCTAAGTTAGAGTACTTTTTACTGGGAGAGATGAAGGGGACTTTTGCCTACTGGCAGATACCCATCAAATCCAGGGGAAAAGGTATTTTATTAGTAAAAAAGATCACTCAGTCATAGTTTAGGCCATGGAATCAGGTTTGGACTCTACATTTCCTAGCTTGAAACCCAATCATGCGGACCAGCCACCATTTCTCTCATAAATGTATTAGATCCTTGAATTCTGGTTAGACTTTTCTGGAAAACTCACCATAACCTGTTTACATAAATCCCATACCAGCACCTGAGAGTCTTTGCATCCTGATATGATGCCCATGTAGACAAACAGATTCACCCTCCCCTAAGCACCCTGGCCCCATGCTCCACCCTTTGCCTGATGACACAGCTCCAGTCTCAGTGGTGCTGATGTTGCAGGACAGGAACAAGCCCAGGACAGGAGGTTGCTCTGCAAGGCCACTGAGAAGATCTCCAGCCCTGACATTCTGAGCCTTTGCCACGCTTCTTCCATCAAGAACAGTTTCCTAACAAGGCTCGCTTATTTTCAATCCAGAGGCATCTATCTTTCTCTCTGATTGTTAAAGCTAAAAGCCTCCGATGGTGGGAGACATGATCAAGAAAAGAATTCAAAATAACTATGTTTAGGAAGGGGTAGAATGAAAGCATTGAGAGGCAGGACAGGAGATGGAAGTAGAACCTGTGGAGATGCAGCAGCTGCTCCAGCTACTCCACACCTGACTGCCTGGGGAAGCATGTCCCAGGAAGACACAAGAGGATGGGACAGGGAGGCCAGCCCCGGGGAACAGGTGGGGGCATCCAGGTGGCTGGACCACCATAGCAAGGTGTAGACTGATGGGACAACTGTTCACAGAAACGTAACAAGGTGGGGAGTTAGAGCATCCACTACCCAACACTGCCATCTGCACAGTCCCATGCGATAGGTGGTGGTGTCAGAATCCGACTGTATTTTGTGAGCCTCTGCATTCATGAGTAAACAGAATGGTTCGGTTTCGGAGGTGACCTACCCACTGGACACTGGGTTGATGTGACTGCAGAGCTGTGGCCAGCCAAGATCAATGCTGTGACACAGGTAGGTCATCACACAGCAAGGGGCTTCACCTCTTATTTCTCTTCTCCTATTGCCACAGGACACAGCAGAAATGCGGATCCCACCCTAGACACCGGTGAAGTCATAATCCACCTCCCTCCCTGAAGAGTGGCCACTTCTCACAGCTGTCGAGCTTATACAACAGAAGACTTTTGCAAACATCTCCTGCTAAAACTCCCAAATGGGAATGCAGGTGAGCACTTAAATAGAAATGTAATCATACACCAAAAAGTGAATGATAAGAAAAACAAGCCTGCTGCCCCATTTAGCCTGTAGATGGATCACTCTTTTCTATAACTGTTTTTTTAATAACTGTTTACATTCTTCTGTATTCTTAAAATTATGCCAACAGCCATGAATTTACACAAACGCCAGAACACCCTCAAAATCTAAGCCCCCAAACCAAGAGGCTGGACTTTACCTCCACAATCAGTGTTTCGTTGGTTGGTCCAGCAGCGATTAAGTTCTCAGGCTCGTTGTAGGACCGTCTATAGTCAAAAGTAGTGCCTGAAAACTTGTACCGGCCGGGCCAGTCCACAGTCCAGTGTCCATTCAGGTAGTACCTTCTGAGAGCATTGCACACAGAAATGTAGGAGGTAGATACGTTCATTTCATAGATGCGAATACTCCGGGCTCCAGAAGGAATGGTGACCATGTGGTAATACTCTAGATAAAGGAAATGGGGAAGATACAGCTTTTCATTCCATAAAGCCAAGGAGAACCAAGCAACCCCAGTCCTCAGAAAATAAAACCTGAGTATCCACATTTGGAACTGGGGGAAGATGTGTTCTGGTGATCAGTTACCATAGAACTATACCCGACTGCTTTTTATTAATTGGAGCAGAGCTCCCATGATGTTCACTCTTCCTAAGAACAATTTTAATTCAAATAACCGGCTACCACATCCAGTCAAAGCAAGAGACTCAAGAAGCAAAGAGCTAGCTGAGGCAGTGGAAGGAGGGCCTGCTGTTTTCAGTGTCACCTCAAGCTCCTCGGCTAAGAAGCCCCAGTTACAATTTTCTTTGCCCAAGGCTTGTAGACAGCTCTACTCACGGTTGGTGTGGTGGTGCTTGGTGTAGAGACCCCTGTGAATCGTGCAGGCTGAGTTATTCCCCTTACACACCCCACAGGTGTCTTCAACAGCATCAGATCCAAGGACATTGTCACATCCAACTCTCTGGAGGGCCCACAAGGTCACATGTCATTCATGCAAGAAAGGACAATACAGCAATAATGTCACCAATCTCATGCAAGAAATCTCCTCCCCACTAGAGTTGAAAATTTCACCAACATAGGGTAGTTAACAAATATTTATTGGATACCCAATATGTGCACAGTGGGACTACAGTGTTACCCTTCAAAAATGTAGGAAGCTTTTAAAATGTGAAACATAACCTGCCCCCTTTAGTACTGTCACACAAGTGGACCTAAATTAAACCTGTAGGTTGTCACTTTGGAGCCATGGGTGAATTTCATTAGTACAATGATAACCAATGTGTCTAGGCAAGGTTCTATCAAAATATGCCATTGGGGGTTTTAATCGTCCTATGCAATGACAGAGAAGGAGCAGATGACATACAGAAATTCTCCTCAGTAGTAATTATTTAAAGGGCATGTTTATTCACTTGCTTAGAATTTTAGGAGCTCTGTAAAATTTCTGCACTTTCTAACAGAGAATAGGCTCTACATGTCAAAAAACATCCATTTGGAAGCAAAATAACTACAATTCTGGGCTTGAAATCCATAGGGCTAGATGTATTTCAGAACTTAGAGTGTTTTTTTAACTTTAGAAAAGTAATAGATATTATGTATGTAATGCATATGAGAATCCCATAAGGGCCTAGGGTGGCAGCCCATAATCAACACATTAATGTTTCTATAGTAAAACCCCACATATTTACAGAAAGTGAGATAAATAAAACCAATCAGTAGTCTCACATCAGTTCAGGGCAGGCTTTGCCACCAAACAAATTCGGGTCCCCCCAGATTTTCACAGCTTTTTGGATTTCAGAGTTACAAATAAGGGATTACGACACTATATCATTAAAAATACCTACATGCGATAAAAGTGAACACATCAATTAACAGACAAAATTGAGACTGTACAGCTGAAAGAGATCTTAATGGAATCATCCAGCCTAACCCTCATGTATTAAAACTGATTACGCTATCAATCTCAGGGGATAATTTGACTTTAACATGGTCAATAACATAGGGGAAGTGAGAACTGGAAGAGAGGATTTTGGACTCCATAGGATATGCGGATTGAATACCTTCTTCCTCTGAAACCCCACTGTCTACATGGGATGTGTTTGATCTGCTAACACCTTTGCTTGGTTTATAATAACATTTTCCCGCCTCTTCCCTCTGCCAGTAAGGGTAAGGCTACCATCAGCCACTTATGTTCACTTAGCCACTGACACTTTCCCAGCTTGTCTCTTGCACCCCTGGCCACCCACCTTCCTCAGCCAAAGTGTACTTGCTGAATGTTGCTGAGGCCCCTCCTGCAGCTGCAAAGTGACCCACCCAGGCTCTCTCACCCATCCCTGCTTCACTGACTCGCCACACTACTGCCTACAAACTGCAACCGAATCCTGTGAATCCACTGTTCCCAGACTCAGTGCCTGCTCTATCTACTTGGACACAGGATACAAGTCCCAACCGTTCAGACAGCCTTGGAGAGGGCCTTGGAAATCTTCTTCTCGCCTCATCTCATCCCACAGCATCCCCGCAGACCCCACCTTCCCTCTGGCATTCTGACGACTGCATCGGCTGCTAGCAGCCCATGCATCTGGCACCACCACGTCCCTGACATCCCTCTCCAACTCATCCTTTCAGATCTGGCTTGGATGCGGATGTTCCCTTCTCCTAAAAGCCCCAGACCCACATGTCCCAGACCCACATCTAAGACAGGATGGGCCCCTCCCTCTCCTCATGCTCTGCACACACTTCCACTGCAGCAAAGCGGCATGTCATCCCCGTGTTCTGGCTGTCTCCTCACAGGGATATGGCTTAGAGGGAAAGGCTTGTCCTATAGGTCCGGTCTTTCTAGCCTCTGCAGGATGCCTGACACAAAGCAGACTGTCTGGAATCATTTGTTGAATGAATGAAGGATCATGATTACCTCACATATCCCATCTATACAAACATTACGGCTATCCTCCGAGCATGGAGTCCCATCTTTGACTTTATTTGACAAAGAAAAGAAGAAATCAAATCCTTCTGCGATACAGTAGAGTTTGCATAAGTCCTGATCTTAAAAAGAAATACACACACAAACACAAATAAGAAAGATACTTAAGCTCGATCATTTTTGCTCTGAATTTTAGATAGACTTTCTTTCTTCCCCCATAAAATAACTCCCACACAATAATACATTGCAATGGCACTTTTAATGGTTGCCTCGTTATGTTTTGTTTCCTTCATTTTTTTATTGCTTCACTATTAAATTTTACTGTACAGTGTCCTTTAAGTTCTTTGATTTTTATACAGTGTTTGGCACATAGTAGGCATTCAATAAATATTGGTTGGCTACATTAATGCTTTACTATTTCACTAGCATAATTAGCTACCATCTTGTAGAAATGCAAAATAAGTCACTACCATTTTGTAGTAATACACAAAATTCTTACAGATAAAATGTAATAAAAGAATAACAAATCACTGAATTTCTTAATGTATTTAATAGAAAACATTAAAAGTTAAACTAATAAAAGGGATAACTTAGATGAAATCTCTTGAGAACAATGTTTTCTACAGATACAGTAAATTTTTTTAAAATATTGGTCCCTAGAGGAATAAGAAATTCACTTCCTTCCTGGAGAATCCATTTCAAGGTTTTTTTGGTTTATATTTAATATGAACTTTTATTGAAACCATTTCCCCCTTTTGTTCTCTTCTGGGTAAAACTGGGACAATTAATGATGAAAACTTTGCCTGTCTTAGAAATTTCTATAGGCCTAACTCATCTACAGATATTTTCCTTATCATTCAAGATCAGAGGCCCAACTGACTAATTCCATGAATCAAATTTAGTGTGTGTTTCCACGACTAATGAGATTATTCACTGAAGACTGGCAGCCAGGAGGAACACACACACATTTTTGGACCGCGATTTCAAAGTGCATTCTCCCTTTCTCTCACTCCTGGCAGCCTGTAGCACACTGGCTTCATTTGCACAGGTTTAGGAGTAAAGGGACAACCAAACATGCTTGGGGAAATAGTAATTTTCTTTCAGAATTTTCTACCTTTATGAACCTGACACTGTGGAAACACTGTATACATTGAGATGATGAAAGTGGATGTCACCGGGGGCATCCCACTTAAGCATGTCCAAAGGGCTTCTGTCATTTTCTGGGGCAATATTCCCAGTTTCAAGCAATGAGATGGTTAGGTTTTCTCTGAATTTCTCCTTAATGATGCCACTTGAGCTACTGACCTTAAGTTATTTTAATCATGAAAATAACACTTATTTCTTTCCCACTGGGGAGTAAAATCTTATACATGCCACCAATAAACTTCTTGGTTCATAGTTATAGATCAAGACTTTCTGAGCATAGTATACTTCGAAATTATTAAATTTTCCAAAATATACTGAGATTTCTCTTTCATTCTTTGACAATTATAAGTATTCAGTGGGTAACTTGCTTATAACAACATCACCATCAACTACTGTCACTCTTAATCCAAAAAACACTGACTCAGTTTCCATACAGCATCTACTTTATATTTTGATCACTTCTTTGATGAGTTTCATTGTATCATGCACAAGATTTCTATCTGGTGTGTTGATTTCTGACCTCACAGCTGGTCAGGTTTAGATAAGAAATCGTGACAGTGGAGCTGGCAAAATAAAACCAAATCACAGAGTGGTGTCTGGTTTACTTGGGCACCACACTCTCAATCCTGTCCTGCTTTAAAAAGTAAAGGTAGTAAAGCATGAGGCTGCCACGCAAAAGCAGTCTGCAATTTACCTTCTACTTGAGTGTAAGGCTTCCACCTGTAGTGCCGCCCTCGGAACCGTCGGCTGTTGTGCTCAGCGCACTGCGCGGAGCGAAAGTCGACACTGTCCCGGGGACACTTCTGACTGTTGCAGAGCTTCAGAGTGCGAGTGGAGCCCTCGCAAAACCTGCCTCCATGTGATGGCCTGGAATGCGTATTTTGAAGTTAGAATTTTCATATTTTAGTAGCTACTCAGACTTTCTTTGAAATTAGGCTGATGGAAGAGATGAAGCGAAGAGTGTCAGAATGGGTAATTAGGAAAAGTGGATTTCTAAGTGGTCAAGAACACATTCTTGCACGTGACTGGTAAGGTCGTGTTGCCTTTTCTGTTGAGTGAATCTTTTACAAGAGCACAGGGCAGGCTGGCCTGTGCTTGCTCCTCTCTGGGCCCAGTGCCTCTGCAGGAGTGAGCAGGGTGGGCATGGTGGTACAGCGAGCAGGGCTGTCCTCACCTTGCACAGGGAGGGGCTGACTGAGGAGGACCACACTTTCCCAGAATGGCACATTTGAGAGAACGTGGAACTCAGAGTGAAGCTCAATGACTTTGCTTTCCAGACCGAAACTGCTTTCCCTTACCAGTCTTCAGGTGAAAGCCAGGACCGACCCAAAGACGAAGACTAAAGACCCAGTCACCTCTGCTGCTTGGCACTGACAGCCCATCCCTGCTTGCCCCAGAGAATTTGCATGTACACACTTGTAAGGTGCAGGGAGCCCAAGGGGTACAGTGGGGATGGAGGGGGTTTACGAGAGTTCGTGCTTTAAAGATAGGACTGAAACAAGAAGCCGAGTGACACATCTTAAACAAGCTTAGGGGCAAAGGGAGATATAAAAAAACACCGGTCAGAATGGCCGCTATTAAAAGGTTAAAAGATAACAACTGCTGGCGAGGTTGTGGAGAGAATGGACACTTATACGCTCTGGTAGGAGTGTAAATTAGTTCAACCATTGTGGAAGACAGTGTGGCAATTCCTCAAAGACCTGCAGACGAAATACCCTCTGACCTAGCAACCCCATTACTGAGCATATATCTGAAGGAATATAAATCATTTTACCATAAAGACACGTGCACATGAATGTTCACTGCAGCACCATTCACAATACCAAAGACATGGAGTCAACCTAAATGCCCATCAATGGTAGACCAGATAATAAAAATGTGGGACATATACACCATGGAATGCTATACAGCTGTAAAAACGAAAGCGATCATGTTGTTTGCAGGAACATGGACGGAGTCTAGCAGCCTTCATCCTTAATAAACTAACACAGGGACAGAAAACCAAATCTGCATGTTCTCACTTGTAAGTGAGAGCCGAAAGATGAGCACAGACGAACACATAAAGGGGAACTGCCCACACAGGGCCTGTTGGAGGGTGCAGGGTAGGAGGAAGGAGCGGACTATACACAATAACTAATGAATACTAGGCTTAACACCGGGTGATGAAATAATCTGCTTAACACACACCATGACACAAGTTTACCTACGTAACAAACCTGTACTGTACCCTGAACTTAAATTAAAAGTTGAACTAAAAAAACTAAAAATCAAAGTCTGTTCACTTCCCCAAATTGGTGATGCTTCCCAGATTCATTCTAACTTCTTACAGAAGCTGACAATTAAACCACCTATTGTGAAAGTAAATATATTTGATGAAAAACCCCAAATTTTTTTTTCTGAATAAACAGTTGCTCTTCTTCTTCTTCTTCTTATTATTATTATTGCATTCTATATACTTTTCTTATGATTTCTTTATTTGTTTTAAGCGGATCCTTGGTATGTCAAGTAAATGTGGTTAAAATCAAATCCCTGAATATCACTATTGGTGCTGTTATTTTTTTCTGCGGTCAGGTAGTTATAAACCTCTTAAGTTCTAGCACAGAGAGGTAATTAAGAAATGCTGGAGTGAAATAACTTTCCTACTCAGTGCTCCTTACAATCATATGCACAGCACAGACTTGCTATTAAGAGCTGAGGCCGGGTGTGATGGCTTATATCTATAATCCCAGCTCTTTGGGAGGCCGAGGTGGGCAGATTGCCTGAGGTCAGGAGTTGGAGACCAGCCTGACCAACATCATGAAACTGTGTTGAAAACCATGGTGAAAAATACAAAAGTTAGCAGGCATGGTGGTGGCACCTGTAGTCCCAGCTACATAGGAGACTGAGGCAGGAGAATAGCTTGAATCCGGGAGGTAGAGGTTTCAGTGAGCCAAGATAATATCACTGCACACCAACCTGGGTGACCGAGCAAGACTCCGTCTCAAAAAAAAAGAGCTGAGGACCTGAGACACAGGTGTGCTGCCTGCAGGGTTCAGGGCCTGGAAATCACTCATTTGTGAGGAAAAGAGGTAAAGGTATACTTACTTGGGGTTGGTGCAGACGCGACTCCTGTGAGACACCCCTCCTCCGCAGGTCCTGGAGCATGGGGACCAAGGAGACCAGTCAGACCAGTGGCCATGAATGGGCTTGGGGCCTTCATCACCATATTTCACACACTGCCCTCCACGGCACCACTAAAATTTTCAACATAAATAAGTTTATCTGACTCAGACAGATAGGTAGATGGGTTCATCTCATTACTACTGAAAGACTGAGTGGTGGGGAATTTTGTTAATTGTGCAGACATTAGCTTCCCTACCCTCAATTAGCACCTAATACAAATACAATAAATTCAATGTTGCTTTTTTTTTTTTTTTTCCTTTCCAAACCTAGCATCGTCCTGTAAATCCACATACCGGGAAGATGAATAGAAAAATCATTTTCAAATGTCTGAGCTCCTGGAAACTTAACACATTTAATGAAGGAGTGTTATCTGAATACTCAGTCTGGCTGTTCAACTCCCAAGTCGGTGAACTCTGACCTGTCCTGAAAACAAGGTGCTTTTCACATCTCATGTTCAGAACAGAGAGAGTCTCAGGTAGGAAAGTGCAGCTGGAGGCTCCGTGTGGCTCAACACCTTGTCATTTCGGGCCGGTGCTCTGTGCTTTCTCCCCAAAGCACCTGGGCTCGGAGCCTTGGACAATTAACTGGTGGCGTGTTAGAGGTCAGGCAGCTTCCAAGGCAATGAAGCAATCCATGTGGAATTATGTCTGTCTGCAGGAAGGCCGGAGATGCTATCTGTTCCCCTTTCTCCAGAGAAGTGCTCATCCACTTTAATTCATGCTAAATTCCACGTGGCAAATTCACTGTGCCACACATCAGTGCTATGAACTATTTAACACCGTGTCCAACAGCGGTGGTCCCTGGGGTGGTTTGGTGTGGACTTCAAAGATCTTAAAGGTCTAGACTGTCCGTTGGGAGGAAGAAGGAAGATGTTTGTCCCTTGTCCTGGCCCCACTGGAGTGAGAAGAGCTGTGGGCTGCAGAGAACTGAAGTTGAGTTCTCTTTTATCTCCAAGATTAGAGACACTAGATTTGCACTGAGAAAAAAAAAAAAAAAAAGGCTACCTTCATAGGAGGAAAGTGATACTTCTATTATTAATTGATGTATTAGGGTAACACATATGAGACCACTGAGATTTGACCAGTGTCGGCACATACAATGGCAGTTCAAATGGCTCCATTTAATGCTACTGAAGTAAGAACGATTCAATTTAAAAACAAGACATTCTGAGGAGTAACCCTCATCCACTCAATTCTTCAATCCTTTTCTTTAAGCAAAGCATAATCTCTTCCATCCCTACCTGCCCTGCCCTCAGGTGTAGAACAAAGTCCACAGTCCTAGGCTCAAGGAGAAGCCCACTGCCTGGAATAGGTCCCTGCTCCTGGACAGCCTCCCACAGGTGTGGGGGCAGGAGTAGGTTGCACTGGTTGTGCAGAGGAAGGAGATGCCTGGTGTGTGCTAGTTGTCATTGTTGTTTATTTTTTTCCATTTTAAAAAACCATCTGGTCATAGCTTTCTAATGCAGGAGACAGGAAACATGAAAACAAAATTTCAACAGGTCGAAGAACTCTGAAAATATTTCCAGGAAAACATGTCTTTGTTTGAAGAAGAACAGGATTTGAAGCCCCAGAATGAAGTCAGGCTAGTGGAACACAGGAGCGCTGTCTTGAAAGCAAGGATGTTGAACTTACCAAAGAACCACCCTTTTTACAGAGCAGCTGTGAGCAAACTCAGTGTGCATCATAACATGGTTGTTGACTTGCTGTTATTGGCAAAGTTCACAGACTCAGAAGGGGGTACTAACATGGGAATAGCTTTCACTTTTTTGTTTGTCTAAAAGCTTATTTCTTAATGAAAAGTTTAAAGATATACACAAGTAAATAGCAGAGGAGCCCTCGAAACCAGCAGTCCTGCCTCAACATTTATCAACTCACACCCACTCTCACGTCACCTAAATGCCCATCCACTTTCTCTCTCCCAACACTGACTCCCAGACTTGAAACCATCCTTCAAAGCTCTTGCATGAAGGGTTCCCCAAATTAAGGACTTTAGAAAACTTAACCACAACACCATTATCATACCTAGAAACCTACAATCATTCCTTAATATCACCAAATGCCTAGTGAGTGTTCAAAATTCCAATTTGGTGCCTTTTTTCTATTAGTTAACATAGAATCACAATCGAAACACGGTCCGTTTACTGCATTTGGTTGACATGCTTCTCACGATTCTCTCCACTTTCAGACTCTCCCTTGACGTTCTCTTTTACCTGAATTCACGTGATAAAGGAAGGGATCTCTTTGTTGGGAGTTTGTATATTCTGGACCTTGCCGGCTGCATCTCTGTGGTGACATTGCACATGTCCTTGGGATCCCTAGGTCTGCTGCAATCGGGCAGTTGGATGTAAGGTGTTGGTTAGGTTTAGAATTGGATTTTGGCAAGAGTACGCCATTGATGGCTTTATGAATATGCACACAGAATGCTTGGTAACGCTTGAAACGTTGGTGTTAGGATGCTTCAGTGTTCAGGGAATTGCTTCAGTGTTCAGGCTGACTTGCAAAGGTCCCCACCAGCTTCCAAGCTAATGCTTTCAGCAGCCGTTAACAATCATTTCCTAGATCCTTTACGTCTTTGAGTGTTGCAAGAATAATGATATTCTAATTCTGCCTTTTTTTTTCTTTTTCATGATTGGCTGGCTTACTTCTTTTTTTTGTTTGTTTTTGAGACAGAGTCTGACTCTGTTGCCAGGCACCAGGCGGTGGTGCAGTGGCATGATCTTGGCTCACTGCAACCTCCACCTCCCGGGTTCAAGCAATTCTCCTACCTCAGCCTCCTGAGTAGCTGGGAATACAGGCACACGCCACCACACCAAGCTAATTTTTGTATTTTTTAGTAGAGACAGGGCTTCATCATGTTGGCCAAGATGGTCTTGATCTCTTGACCTCGTGATCCACTCGCCTCGGCCTCCCAAAGTGCTGGGATTATAGGCGTGAGCCACCACACCCGGCCTGGATTACTTCTTTTAAGAAAAAACAGCCTTCATCAAATGTCTCTGTACCCTGAGTTTGAGTTCGTACAGGAAAACCATGAATGATGCTTTCTCTAAATGATAAAGAAAAATATGCTAATGTCATATGTTTCTTTTGGAAATGTTGCTTGAGTTTCCTCTTGACAGGAGCCAGGAATCTTTGGCAGGCTTCTGGCTTTCTGAGTCAGCAAGGTATTCCAGGCTCATTCTGTACATCCCTTGTTATAGGCCTGGAATCATCAATTTACATAAGAGGATCTGGCTTCTTTTATTGGGAAAACTAGATTAAGAGGCTGCAGCCTCTTAATCTGTGTGAAAGGTGGTCATTGTTACTGAGTTGGTAAACGAACAGCGCTTTTATGTGTGTGTGTCTTTAAAAATTTTAATT
Organism: Saimiri boliviensis; assembly: GCF_048565385.1. Taxonomy (NCBI): domain Eukaryota; kingdom Metazoa; phylum Chordata; class Mammalia; order Primates; family Cebidae; genus Saimiri; species Saimiri boliviensis. The sequence goes on from NC_133449.1 coordinate 296,753,420, forward strand.
TTAAAGAAAAAAATACTTTATTTGTTCTTAGAAGTGTATTAATTTTAAAATTAGAACTATAAATGTTAATGATTTTCTTTAATTTTATATATGTATCTCTTTTCTCTTACATACTAAATATCTTGATTTTTAACAATATAAGCACATTTAGTACTTCCTTTATCCTAGCAAAGTAAATCCATCAATAATAGCATGATTACTGTGAATAGTTTATTACTTATAGTACCTTTTCCTCCACTGAATCTATCCCAGTTGAAATATACAGTATAATTACTGGGTTTTAAAGTTGCTTGAAATAATTCCTCTGTTAGGATTCTGGTTAAGCCAACAACTTGATACATTATAGGTCAAAATGTGGCATTCTGCTTTTGATATTTAGGGATTGTTTAATAGCATTTTAAGTTACCTAAAATATTTACAAGACTTTTCAGCATTTAAGGTTTATCTTTTTTTAATATAATCAAATAACTGTATTAATCAGTATTTCCTTTTCTTTGATAAGTGATAGTGTATTACACAGAATTTTTTCCATTCTTCTTTTCCACTTAACAATATGTTCTGTACATCATTCCACAGAAGCATATAGACGCATCCCTCATACCACTTTTACAGATGCATAATATTTCATGGGGTGTTTATCCAACCAGTCCTCTATCAATGGACATTTGCATAATTTCCAGTTTTTTGCTGTGATGATGGCTGTTGCAATTAATTTCCTTGTATTAGGCTGATGCAAAAGTAATTGCAGTTTTTGCAAATAAAAGTAATGGCAAAAGAAATAGCAAAAGATGCATTTATTAAGTTGATGCAAAAGTAACTGCGGCTCATACATCTTTTGCTATTTCTGCTAGAGTATCCTTAAATGATTTTCCTACTTTTAAAAAGTCTTAAAACAAAAAAAACTTCTTGAGAATCTGATGAGAAAGCACTATATCTTCTCCTAAGGGGTTGGGGGGTTGGGGGAAATACACACACACACACACACACACACACACACACACACACAATATTAGATATAATTTTGGGCAGATCACATCGGGTCAGGATTAAGAATGCTGTGTTAGATATACATACAGATGTCCACTGAAATCCTAACTAGGTTTCTTAGGACTGACTTTTTCGCAGTTTTGTATTTCACTGACAGATACTGTGGCTTATGAAAAAGGCTTTGTCTTAGAGAGTCTGATGACACAACCAAGTGCTTCTGCCTGTGAATAGATTACTGTTCACAACGTAAGCACGTCACACTAAATGCAGCAGATGCAGGGGAGCAGTGTAGTAAAGCAGAAGAAGCAGCACGGAGTCATCAAATAGGCATCACAGACCCGCTCTGTGACCTGTGTGACCTGGGGAAGGCACCCATGTGCTCTGAGCCCCATGTCCTCCTCTGAAATTGCAGGTGAACTACCAGAAGGAGTTCAGAAGGAGGGTTCAATGTGAGGACCGGGCCAAGTGTCTAGCACTGGACCTGATGGAATCACACAGTGACAGCTGGTTTGACTGAAGAGCTAGACTCCGTCAGGCAAGCAGCTCAGCTGTGGTCCCCACCCCTTGCCCTGGATTTCTCCTGGGGTGAGCAGTTGATCCTAGGATCCCTTTCCCAGAGGAACTCTGGTATGTCCAGTGGGGACTGCACTAGTCTCACCTGTAGGGTTATTTTGAGGATGAAATGTACACAATGTACTAAGTTTAGAATTTGGCATTAAAACTGAAATAAATCTCAGTCCATTTTATGACCTTATGCAACTACTGTGGAGCCTCAGCAGCATCCTCAGTAACAGAGGGAGGAGACAGGTTCCCATCAAGAAGAACGGCACTGGGATACTGCCCACTGGCCACACACACGTCTAAACTGATAAACTTCAGGTGCACACGCAACCTAATGACACATAGACACATGACTAATATCAGAAGGGATTATTTATATGAGACTTGGATGTCTTATATGGTTTGACTGTGTCCCCACCCAAATCTCGTCTTGAATTGTAGCTCCCACAATTCCCATGTGTGGTGAAAGGGACCTGGTGGAAGGTAATTGAATCATGGAGCAGTTTTTTGCCATGCCCTTCTCATGATAGTGAATAAGTCTCAAGAGATCTGATGGTTTTTTTTTTTTTTTTTTTTTTGAGACGGAGTTTCGCTTTTGTTACCCAGGCTGGAGTGCAATGGCACGATCTCGGCTCACCGCAACCTCCGCCTCCTGGGTTCAGGCAATTCTCCTGCCTCAGCCTCCTGAGTAGCTGGGACTACAGGCACGCATCACCATGCCCAGCTAATTTTTTGTATTTTTAGTAGAGACGGGGTTTCACCATGTTGACCAGGATGGTCTCGATCTCTTAACCTCATGATCCACCCGCCTCGGCCTCCCAAAGTGCTGGGATTACAAGTGTGAGCCACTGCGCCCGGCGAGATCTGATGGTTTTATACATGGGAGTTTCCCTACACAAGCTCTATCTTGCCTGCACCATGTAAGACATGACTTTGCTTCTCCTTTGCCTTCCACCATGATTGTGAGACCTCCCCAGTCACGTAGAACTGTGAGTCCATTAAACCTCTTTCCTTTATAAATTATCCAGCCTCAGGTATGTCTTTGCTAGCAGCCTGAGGGAAGACTAATACAATGTGAGAAAGGAAAATAAAACCTTGGAACTTCACGTTCACTAAACCAAAAGGAAAAATTGAGCTTGAGAACAGAGTTGTGCAAAAACTGCCTGGCATTTTGTTTCTAAATAGAGAGCTGCGAAGATGGGAGGTGTGGAGGTCTCCACAGGTGGCCTCCCTCACAAATTGCTCACAAGGAAATTCTTTGTGGGCTCCCAAATGTTTACCCTAAAACAGAGCTCCATTGAATTTCCTCATGACCATGTGAATTAACAGCTTGTTTTCACAGGTACAGGACAAAGATAAGAGTAAAACGCCCTTCCACCCGCCCCAGACAAATGCATATTTGCCTGCTTCCTCCACTTCACATGTAAAATGTGGATTCAGTGAGTGTCCAATGAAGCATCAAAAGAATGCAGCTACTTGCCTCATTTCTCCATCCTCACCCTTTTCTTCTTTCCTGCTTCCCTTGCTGCTCTTTCCTGCTTCCCTTGCTGCTCTTTCCTCTTTAAATATTGAAGTCATCAAGTCCTGGGCCGGGCGCGGTGGATCAAGCCTGTAATCCCAGCACTTTGGGAGGCCGAGGTGGGTGGATCACGAGGTCGAGAGTTCGAGACCATCCTGGTCGACATGGTGAAACCCCGTCTCTACTAAAAATACAAAAAATCAGCTGGGCATGGTGGCGTGTGCCTGTAATCCCAGCTACTCAGGAGGCTGAGGCAGGAGAATTGCCTGAACCCAGGAGGCGGAGGTTGCGGTGAGCCGAGATCGTGCCATTGCACTCCAGCCTGGGTAACGAGTGAAACTCTGCCTCAAAAAAAAAAAAAAAAAATGAAGTCATCAAGTCCTCTCTGCAAAGAGCAGGGGGTCACAGATACTTCTGTGATTTGTGTCCTGCCCCCTCCCAGAGCATGTCCTCAACCTTGGAAAAGTAAACCTCTACATTCATTGAGATTTGCCTCCGTTATTTGCTTTGGTTTAGAGTCCCACACTGGCCACTGAACAGCAAGATGACCCTGGACAGAATACTTTATTGCTTTGGCCCAGGGTTCAGACGTGTAATTTGTAGAAACCTACTCTATCTCAACATAGGTTTCTTTTCGTTCTTTCTTTTTTTTTTTTTTTAATTTGGTACAAATAAAAAAGCTATTTTTGAAATACAAGGGAAAATAATGTCAAATATCAATGGAAATTAATTTAATGGTGATTTTGAGATAAATAAAATGTAACTAGAACATTTGGGTTATTTTGAAAGAGCATCACAGCTACATTATTCAGGAAAAAGTAGCATCTGATCACAAAGAAAGCAGGATGCCTAGAGAACCACCTCATGTTTCATGCAGGCAATAATTCAAGGGCAACATCAGAAAGGCTGTTGGTCTTTAAAGAAATAGGCATAATTTTGCAAATGATCACCTGAAGAATACATTGTGATCAATGACAGCAGAAAAGTCATGATTATCCTCAGCTTAACACTCAAGTAAGTTGCCTGAGGTCCTTTGACAATTAGAATTTTCCATGCCACATCTCATTATACCCATTTTCTTTCAAGAAACTGAAAGCATTGTTATTTATTATGGATTAATTCAACTATTGTCGTCTGTATGACTAACATAAGAATTCAATGAATTAGAGAATTCAATGATCAATCTCATGCCCTTTGAGGGACTGAATAAAAAAGCACATTAGCAATGTGCCCAGAATGAATGGTTGCTGGGGGCTAGTCTCAAATAAGTTTATCTTATTTCTGTTCATTTCTTCAGTTGGCAATGCAATAATTTTAACCTGAAAACATATGTTAACATTTAAAAACTTCTCTGTCTGTAGTCACTTTGAATATGTATAAGCTCTGATATGTTTTCTCTGGTATTTAAATATAATAGATCAATGATAATTAGGCATGTTCAAATATACTAGATCAATGCCTAAATATCGTTTTATATTCACTAGTATCACTAAAAAGCTCAGATACATAAAAAGCAAAAATGAGCCGGGTGCGGTGGCTCAAGCCTGTAATCCCAGCACTTTGGGAGGCTGAGGCGGGTGGATCACAAGGTCGAGAGATCGAGACCATCCTGGTCAACATGGTGAAACCCCGTCTCTACTAAAGATACAAAAAATTAGCTGGGCATGGTGGCACATGCCTGTAATCCCAGCTACTCAGGAGGCTGAGGCAGGAGAATTGCTTGAGCCCAGGAGGCAGAGGTTGTGGTGAGCCGAGATCGCGCCATTGCACTCCAGCCTGGGTAACAAGAGCGAAACTCCGTCTCAAAAAAAAAAAAAAAAGCAAAAATGAACACAGTGATAATTTGGATCCCAGATCTTTCTATTTTTATCAATAGTCTTTTCTATTTAAAAATGCAATCATAAGTTAAATCAAAAGACTTAAAATGTTATTGTGGAGTATTATAATAATTTTTTAAAGGTTTAATAATAAATTGTCAGTCTTTACCATTTAGTAATAAACTTGTGATCTTGCATATTTATTTTTTTCTGATTTTTATTTTAGCTTCAGAGGTACATGTGCAGATTTGTTACACGGGTAAATTCCGTGTCCCTAAAGTCTGGTACTCGAATACCCTCTTCACCCATGCAGCAAGCATAATACTGGACAATTTTTCAACCCTTGCCCCCTCCTACTATTCCCTTTCAAGTAGTTCCTGGGGTCTACGGGTCCCATCTTTGTGTCCATGTGTACTCAATGTTTATCTCCTGCTCACTAGGCAACACGCGGTATTTGGTTTTCTGTTCCTGTATTGGTTTGCTTAGGACACTGGCCTTCAGCTTCATCCGCATTGCTGCAACATCTTGTATACTTCTTTTCTTTACCATAGCTCTGTCTCTTTTCCCAGGAGCAACAAAAGGTGAAAATCATGTGCCTCAGGCTCTTCAAACCGAAGTTCTGTGGCTTTCACAGCACTGCTTCATGCTGGTCCTTTCCATGGATAAATGGTGGTCAGTGGCTTAATGTTTCCCCTCAATAGGTCAGTTCGGTCATCACCTATTGTCTGAATTCTATGTCTATGAATTCCAGGTAGCTCATCAGTTTTATTTTCACAAAAGTGAAAAAAAGATTCCTCTTCACATTATCAATATAAAATAAACACAGTATTTGATAGGAGCATGGGTATTTATATGTATATGAAAAATACAGGTTTTAAAAATACCAATGCCAGAGAAGCAAAGATGCATAGGTTGAAAGGCTAGCATCTGAATATGTTGCTGCACCTCTAGGAGCATGCATACGTAAGTGAAGGAGTGAATAAATGAATGTGAAAGCTTCTTACCATGTCATTCCCACACATAGTGCCTTCTGCTGCTGGCATAAATTTAGTCTCACACTTCCTTCCAATACGATGGCACCACAGGGCTTTACAGATGTCCTAAAGAATTTTTTTAAAAGTTCATTAGGATTACATCATATTGTTCATCTATGATAAAAACACTACTGAAAGATTTAAGGTGAAAACAACAGATAAAATTCACAAGGAAATGCCTACTTAGCAATATGATAGAATACAATAGAGTGAGGAGTGAAGAGACTCATGTTCTAGACTAGTTCAAATTCATTCCACCTCTTAATATGTTATCTATTTAACAAAATTATATTTTCTAAATTAAAAAGTAAAGCATGCTTAATTCAGACATTGTAGAAAACTATAAAAAATTAAAATTAAAAAACTAATATTTCATAATATATCCTTCTCAACCCCACCTTCCATGAATCTCTCCAAGTCTGAATTCTTATTTTTGAGTTAAGGATCTTTAGGATGCTTGCTGGCTTGCCCATCCATCCATCCATCCGTCCATTTAACAATGAATCTACCATCCCCAAATCTGGGATTAAAGCTTAAAATATGTTAGGCATATTGCCAGTCAAGAGGTTCCATTGTGAATATGACCCTCTTTGCGTCTTGGTCTTCATAAGGTAAACAAGGAATTTTCTGTAAATCACCATTTGGCGCATACGAATGAGAAGTCCCAATGAAAAGAAGAACATAATGCAGGGTGAACTCAGAAAGCCAAAAGGGTGGCTCCTAAGAACTCAGATGTGAGCTCAGAGAAGACATAATCCCTGAGCCAAACCCTGAGCAAGAGGAGCCTGTCAGGAGGAAAGGGGCCAGCATTTAAGGAATAAGGGTGTATGAATGAAAGATTCAGGAGTGAAAGGTGTTTGTGAGGGAAGAAGACCCACAGGGCTGACCTGGCAGCAAAATAAGACAAAGTCTAAGATTTATAAACTATGAAAGACTCTCCAAGTGCAAGGAGGAGTTTTTTACTGAGTCCGAAGGAATGTCTCAATGAAGGGCAAACGGTAGGACTTGTGAAATGATGGAACCTTCTGGAATGCTGGTGGTAGATTCAACTGGACATGATGAAAACATTTCTTAAATTGTCTGCACAACTGTTTAGAATATTTAAACAAGTGTTACATTATTCCTCAGGAATTTAAATGGCTGCATCTACTGGGTAATTCGTGTTCTAAAGAAAATGCAGCGCAGTGAGGCATGTCAACCTAGCGCAGCTTGGAAGATGGCGTTTGGCTGCATGGTGATCTCATTCCATGTTTGAGCAATGTTAAAGGAAGGTTTTCTGCATTGTGTGAGTCATCTCATGAGATTTTCACACTAGTTCTTCAATCTCCTGCAGATATTTAATTATATAATTAGAAGCTAAGGTATTTATTAAAGACATAGCCTCATATTTTCCCTGGCTATATCTCCTTCAGCAATAAACCAGATTTTGGTGCTTGAAATATTAACAAGTAAACGTTCAGTGTTTTAATTCAGATAGCAATTGCTTTCACGTGGTGCTATTGTTTAAAAGCTCATATGGTTACAATCACTGTGCAATTAAATGTCATGAACTTTTGCGTCCCCCCGAGATCCTCGCCACTGTGGTGAATGTGTTGTGTTGAGGGCCGGGGCTTTGCCTGGCTGAGGTCTTTGTCAGCAGGGAACAGTGATGCTCCCATAGCTGCTCCTGTGAAGACTGCTGCAGAGCACCCGGGTTTGCTCTCCTTCAGACAGGCTTTAATTATGTCCATTAGTATACAGTGTCAGGGGCCTCTGTTCTGGGCCAGAATGATGTTTAGAGATAAAAAATGTATGAAGAACCCAAGGAATCCATGAATGCAAATGCTCTGAATGTAACTTTCTAAAGAGACGACTTGACAACTCTATTTGCCTGCAGGAATGACAACTTGATAGAATGCCAGGATAAAAATAAACTCTCTTAGAACCACAGTGTGTGAACCCCAGCTTGATATCTGAGTAGCAATATGATGGGTCAGAAATGGAGACTAGAGAGAGAGGTGGGGCAGGCCCTGAGTGGCTCAGAGATACCTCCTGGACCAATGGGGTGTAGGGATCTACTGCTTCAGGAGGCAGAGCGTACATACTGAAGTGAAGGAATGAATGAACGAATGTGAGAGCAGAAGCTGCTCGTGTGGTTGGGTGATCTGGGAGATGGCCAGAATGGTCCAGCGGAGTTTAGGATTCCCAGGTAGCTAAGCAGATCCAGTGTGGATTGCGCAGGCAGATCTGGGCAGGCAGGACCCCCGAGTCCTCACTGTGCACACAAGGATAACAACATTCAATCATTGACTTTCCTGGGGGCTACATGAAGTGGTTCTAGGTGACGCGTTCAGCTCAGGGCTGGGCACCTAAGGGCACTAAGGCACTGCACATTTTCTTTCTCACTTCAAGGGCTCGAGGGGACTCTGGCCCAGGTATCCATCTGCATTTGGGGCTCTGCCATGTGGTTGCTGTGATGTTAGGGAGCTAGGGTCCTAATTCACAGCTGTCTCTAAGACTACTCAAGACAATACAAAGTAAATGGTGTTTTAAAATGTTAAATTATTTTACTATGTTCCTTATCATTGCCTGTTACAGTACTTGCTACCTGTCTTTTAATAAACACTTTCTGGGTACATTGAACACGTATTCATTTGCTCCTATGAACACCAGTGACAGAGGAGCAGGAAAGCTTTACGTACAATAACATTCACAAAAATCAGTAAACTGTGATGGTAAAAAGTCAAAGACGACTTAAGATGGCCGTGATTCAGACTACCATTCAGAATAACTTCAGAATATTCCTGTGTTTTAGTTTTGGAGAGCATTTTGCAGAATGAATACTGATGGAAGACACTGATAAAGGTATGAGCTTTCAACTTCTTAAAGTAAAAAGCCTTCAAATACAGGCTGCTGGTGATAGCTTACCACCAAATTATGTGGCTCTCTGATTCAGTCTGTGCTTCAGCTCAGGCCATCTGTGATTTTCAGCCTCATTTTGGGACCTGATTGATCCCCAACTCCAGTCCTCAGGGCCGGAAAACACCATAAAGTTAGAAGAAACTTGAAAGATCATATAACCCATGTTACTGTCTTTCAACATTTAAAACATCATTTGGGGCCAGGCACGGTGCCTCACATCTGTAATCCCAGCACTTTGGGAGGCCAAGGCAGGTGGATCACAAGGTCAGGAGATCGAGAACATATGGGCCAACATGGTGAAACCCCATCTCTACTAAAAATACAAAAATTAGCCAGGTGTGGTGGCACGTGCCTGTAGTCCCAGCTATTCTGGAGGCTGAGGCAGGAGAATTGCTTGAACCCAGGAGGCAGAGGTTGCAGTGAGCAGAGATTGCACCACTGCACTCCAGTCTGGGAGACAGAGCAAAACTTTGTCTCAAAACAAACAAACAAAAATAAATAAAGTGAAACAAAATATCATTTTGGACCTTGCTATTCTAGAGATGTACTTGTCTGCTATTTAATAAACATGACACTCTGTCCCAGACAAACAAATCAAAACAGTAGTGTCTTAAAGAGTTGCAATGACAAAAATAAAATATTGCACATTCTAAGTCACATGTGGGAGTGAAAAAATGGATTTGGTAGTGGTGGAATGATGGTTAGGAGAGGCTGAGAAGTGTGGGGAAGTGGGGTGGGAGGAATAATGAGGAGCTGGTTAATGGACTCAATGGCACAGTCAGATAGAAGGAACAACACCTAATGTTCAGTAGCACCATAGGGTGACTGTAGATAACAACTTACTGTACATTTCAAAATAACTAGAAGAGTGTGATATTCTTTTTTTTTAAATTGCATTTTAGGTTTTGGGGTACATGTGAAGAACATGCAAGATTGTTGCATAGGTACACACGTGGCAGTGTGGTTTGCTGCCTTCCTTCCCCTCACCTGTATCTGTCATTTCTCCCCATGCTATCTCTTCCCACCTCCCCACCCCATCCCTCCCCCATTTCCCCCCAACAGACCCCAGTGTGTAGTGCTCCCCTCCCTGTGTCCATGTGTTCTCATTGTTCAACACCCGCCTATGAGTGAGAACATGCGGTGTTTGATTTTCTGCTCTTGTGTCAGTTTGCTGAGAATGATGGTTTCCAGGTTCATCCATGACCCTACAAAGGACACGAACTCATCGTTTTTGATGGCTGCATAATATTCCATGGTGTATATGGACCACATTTTCCCTATCCAGTCTATCATCGATTGGCATTTGGGTTGGTTCCAGGTCTTTGCTATTGTGAACAGTGCTGCAACGAACATTCGTGTGCATGTGTCCTTATAGTAGAATGATTTATAATCCTTTGGATATATACCCAGTAATGGGATTGCTGGGTCAAAGGGATTTCTATTTTTGGGTCATTGCAGAATCGCCACACTGTCTTCCACAATGGTTGAATTAATTTACAGTCCCACCAACAGTGTAAAAGTGTTCCTATTTCTCTACATCCTCTCCAGCATCTGTTGTCTCCAGATTTTTTAATGATCGCCATTCTAACTGGTGTGAGATGGTATCTCAATGTGGTTTTGATCTGCATATCTCTAATGACCAGTGATGATGAGCATTAAAGAAATGATGAACATTGAAGGTGATCATTACACATTGTATGCCTGTACTGACAGGGGAGGGGACAGGATAGTGCTGGGTAGAGAAGGGAGGGGTCCCTGGTGAGGGCTCCACCCCCGGGCCTGAGCTCACAGACCTAAGTAAGAACAGGCACTCCTGTTTTTGTGCCCAAATGTTTCATTTTCCAAGACTATCCTGGCCTACCATGCCCCCATTCTGTGCCCATATAAACCTGACACCTTAATGGGCAAACAAGCAGTGGCTGAACATTGAGAGAAGTAGAGGAACGGACCAGCAGACACCAGCAGACTGGCATACCAGTGACAGTGGAATGAGGAAGGACGTGGCAGAGGAAGAGAGGAGGGATGTCTGGATACTAAGAAGAATTCCTCTGGGGGCGGTCAGAGAAGAGTCCATCCCACTAGGCAGCCTGACTCCAGGGGAAGACCAACTTCCCACTCCTGGGGAAGACCTGACTCCAGGGGAAGACCAAGTTCCCCATCCATCTTGCTGAGAGCCACTTCCAACACTCAATAAAACTTCACACTCATCTTTGAGCCCACATGGGTGACCCAATTTTTCCAGTACACTGGGAAAGAGCTTGAGATACAGAATGCTATCACACTGGCCCTCTGCCCTTGGAATAAGGCAGAGGGTCTACTGAGCTGGGCAACACAAGCAGTCTGCAGATGGCAAAGCTGAAGGAGTGCACTGGAACACATGCCCACCAGGGCTTTGGGAGTTGCAGACACCCACCCCTAGACACCGCGGTGGGGCCAGAACCCAAAAGTGCTCCCCACAGTCTCTATACTTGCCTGCCTGCATGCTCCCCCTCAGGGTTTGAGCAGATGGGTGACAGAAGGAGTGAACCACACCCCTGTCTCATGTCCTGAGAGGGGGATAAGGGAGCTCTTCTGTTTCAGTATCAATGTATCACATGTACCCCATAAATATCTGCAACTACTGTGTATTCATAAAAATTAAAAAGTTAAAAAGCAAACTACAAATGAATAGCCAAAACCCAACTGTTCCCTCCAACTTCATCACTTTGACTTAACTGCTAACTTCATGGTATATAACATACCAGGATTTTATTAAAGTATGATTGTTGTAGGCCATTACATCCTTAGTGAAACTTCAGAGTCTTCTTGGAACAAAGATTCTATTAAATCATGGTTCTAGAGTCCAGGCAGTTGAAATATAAGACTTGCTGGGTTTTCAGGAGCTCCCAATTTAACAACAATACCTCGGATGTTAAGGTGATCAAATTTCAAAGCAATTCTGGTGGGTTATGTTTCAGACTGCAGGGTCAGGCCACCAAAGCAATGCTGACAAAGCATAATAGGTACGTAAGCAAGACAAAATGTAATAACAAATACTTAGCTTGGGCAGAAAAGAGTTAAAACCTATGCAGAGTATTTACTCTCACTTAATCTTTGCAGCTAAGGTATACTCTCATTAATGAAGCCTCTCCCGTTTTATTCTAGTCCATAATTTAAGAGTTAAGTTCACAAAGACCAGTTTCAGTAATGCAAACTTGGTTAAGGTTTCACATCACAACATAACACCTCAGATAAAACAGACATTTCAGATTGCTGGGCTGACACTGTATTGTGGTGCTTCAATATTGTGAAGGGCACGCCACCAGATTCACCTCCTCAAACTGCCTGTACTGCACTCTTCAACTCGAGATGAATTAAGGACTTAAAGCTAAGACCTGAAACTATAAAAGTTCCAGAAGACGGCATTGGAAAAACACTTCTAGACATTGGCTTAGGAAAGAATTTTATGACCAAGAACCCAAAAGCAAATACAATGCAAACTAAGATACATGGGGACCGAATTAAAATAAAGAGGTTTTGCACGGCAAGAGGAACAGTCGGCAGAGTAAACAAACAACCTACAGAGTGGGAGAAAATCTTCACAATCTATACATCCGACAAAGGACTAATATCCAGAACCTACAACAAACTCAAACAAATCAGTAAGAAAAAAAAAAAAAAGGCAAACAATCCCATTAAAAAATGGGCTAAGGACATGAATAGGCAATTCTCAAAAAAAGATATGCAAATGGCCAACAAACGTATGAAAAAATTCTCCACATCACTAATGATCAGGGAAATGCAAATCAAAACCACAATGGGATACCACCTTACTCCTACAAGAATGGCCATGACCAAAAAATGAAAAACCAGTAGATGTTGGCACAGATCCGGTGAGTAGGGAGCACTTCTTCACCACTGGTGGGAATGTAAACTAGCACAGCCACTAGCATGAAAAAGTGTGTAGGTTCCTTAAAGAACTAAAAGTAGAATTACCATCTGATCCAGCAATCCCACTACTGAGTATCTACCCAGAGGAAAATAAGTCATTATTCAAAAAAGATACCTGCACATGCATGTTTATAATAGCACAATTCACAATTGCAAAACTGTGAAAACAGCCCACATGCCTATCAATCAACAAGTGGATAAAGAAACTGTGATACATATGATGGAATATATATATATATATATGATGAAATACTAGCCATAAAAAGGAATGAATTAACAGCATTTGCAGTGAGCTGGATGAGATTGGATTCTATTATTCTAAGTTTAGTAACTCAGGAATGGAAAACCACACATCCTATGTTCTCACTGACCTGTGGGAGCAAAGCTATGAGAACACAAAGGCCTAAGAATGACACAATGCACTTTGGGGACTTGTAGGGAAGAGTGGGAGTGGGACAAGAAATAAAAGGCTACAAATATGCTACAGTGTGTACTGCTTGGGTGATGGGTGCACGAAAATCTCACAAATCACCACTGAAGAGCTTACTCATGTAACCAAATACCACCTGTACCCCAATAACTTACAGAAAAAAAAGAATGCAGTTATGATTGATGTTATAGTCAGATATACAGTGCATTGTCATTGTTTATTTTTTAAGCAGAGGGATGCTTTTATCACTAATTCTGATTATCACTTCACATCAGTGTACAGAGAAAGCCACTGTTATATATGTAAACATACATATTCACCAAATATACATTCATTTATACAAAAGAAGGATGCATATGAATTCACATTGTCTATTCACTTTTGAAACTAGTGATAGGTATTTAAAAGAGATTTCTTCCTTTCTAAAATATCATCCATCCATCATATAGATTAGCACATTTCTGAGTGACTCTTATGTGCCCAAGGCTGGTCTGGGCACTGGGTTATTTGCTTCTTATTGTTATTTCCTGTTTTATGTCTTCCATTAGGAAACTTCCTGATCTCCACATTTCATCTGAACTGACTAGGCCCTTTTAAATAACAGTTTAATGGATGTTAATTAAAAAAATAAGTTTTATAGTTTAAATTGTTCTGAGATATTTCAATTCACATAGAAAATAAAAATATCTCTAATTGCCGCATCATATTTAATTTTGAGATTTGGTGTCTGAGAGATACTGGTCACACAAATAGCTTTAAATTTTTAAAAGAAAATACAGAACTGGGTGCTGTGGCTCACACCTGTAATTCCAGAACTTTGGGAGGCCAAGGTGGGTGGATTGCTTGAGATCAGGAGTTCAAGACCAGCCTGGCCAACATGGTGAAACCCTATCTCAACAAAAAATTTAAAAATTAGCTGGGCAAGGTGGTACACGCCTGTAATCCTAGCTACTCAGGAGGCTGAGGCATGATAATTGCTTGAGCCTGAGAGTCAGAGGTTGCCCTGAGCTGAGAGCCGGATGGTGTCACTATACTCCAGCTTGGCAACAGAGTGAGAATCTATCTAAAAAAAAAAAAAAAAAAAAAAAAAAAAAAAAAAAAAAGAAAGAAAGAAAGAAAAAGAAAATAAAATACATAAAGTTTGTGTTCAAGAACAATTTTATATTGTAAGGAGTGATCTGACATTATCTGATTTTAATAGATGTATTGTTTGTTTAATTTCAAAAGATACTTCTACCACCCACTACGAAGTAACTGGTATCAAATTCACTTTTCTGCAAAACAAAATGAAACAACAAAACCTCCACAAAACTATAAAATTACGTACACTACATAGATGGACCAATTGTTTCAGGTTTTGACAGTAGTCAACACATTACTATGATGCTCGAGAGAAGGAAAACACACAAGGAGAATGCCACATTTGCCCACCTCTCTGCTTGGGAGCACTTTGCAGACCCTGCTGTGGGGAGGTGGGTCCAGGCAGATGACAGCAGTCTCACGGATTGGAGGATGCAGAGATCAGAGCTGAGGTCTGTTCAGTAGCTAGGTGGGAGTTGGCTCATATACAAAAAAGTTGCATTGGGCTGAGGGCCCCAGGAGTCTGTCTTAAAATTTACTGCAGGTCCTGATGGTGAGGGGTCGGCAGCTGACACATAGGAGATTCCAGGTGGCCTCACAGAGGACCAAAGCTGCAGGCTGAAAGCTGATAAGGGCTTCAAGACAGAGGATGCACAGAGCTGGGAGAAACTAGAGTTTTGGCTCACACAGAATCAGAGACCTCAATGAGCATCCTGGGCACTGAGTGGAGAGCCCGAAGTCCATGCCTCATGGGGAAGAACCACACACGAGAGTACAGGTTACACCACAGGGCCCAGAGAAAACTGAAATAGATGAGCCCAATGAAGAATAAAACAAAGTCTTCAAGGATCTGAAGGATTCACCTTATATGTAACAACATAATATGACAGAAATATCTATAGCATAAAATAATATACTATTCAAGAAAAAGTAGAGATAATAAGTGAACAAGTTGGGAAAATGCAGAAAAGAAAGTATAAAACATGGAATTCAGGAACTAAAACTTAAACCAAATGTATATTTCACTAAGTTGTCTAAACAGTTTTCATCTTCAAAACTGAGGATGAATTCATGGCATTTTCAGATAAAGAAAACTGAAGGTAATTGGTGGCTCGCAGGTATGTGCTGTAAGAAATACTAAAGGAAGTTCTTTAGGCCTTAGGGAAATGACACCAATTTGAAACAGATCTATAGGAAAACATAGATACCAAACAGTAAATATAAAAGATGGTCTAAATTCTTGTCTTATTTAAAAGCAACTATTTTGAAACAAAAATGGCAGCACTGCATTATGTGGCATTTAATTTGCAGAGAAATAAAGTACGTGTCAATGATAGTGCAAAGAAAATGGAGGCATGGATTTACTTGCTGTGAGGATCTTGCGTTTTGCACAAAGTGGGCACACTGTTCATTCTACATAGGCTTTAAATTAGGGATGCATGCTGTAATCTCTAAAGCAACTACTATAAATTAACTTAAGGACGTATAGTTAAAAAGCAAGTCAAGGTAAAATACTGAATCAAACAAATAGTTTAATCTGAACGAAGGCAGAAAAAAGCGAACAGAGAAACAAAATAGAAATGAGACTAATGGAAAATAAATAGCAAAGTGGTAGATTTAAATCTGCTATATAATTTTTTCATTAAATGTAAATAGGTTAAACATACTGGTGAAAGGTCAGAGATTGTTCAACTGAACAGAAAAGATATTAGATAAAAGGTTATTTACAGCAGGCATGTTTTGTATAAACACACACATCCATTGAACGTTAAAGAACGGAAAATGTGATCACGCAAAGAGCAATCCCAAGTGAGCTGCTGTGGTTATATTAATAACAGATAAGCAGTATTCAAGCAAAGTGATATTACCCACCAATCAAGAAGGGTATTTTATAACAAGAAAAGAGTTAGAAGACATAGCCATCCTAAATGTATGTGCACCTGATTATGGAGCTTCAAAATATATAAAGCAGAAACTAATAGAACAAACATGAGAAATAGAAACATATATAACCATTGCTGGAGATTTTAACACTCATCTTTGTGAAACTGGTGGAACAAGTAACAAATAAGATGAATTATGCAGAAGATGTAAGAAATTTTGCTAAAAAATAGTTAATTCTTAAACACTCTACCCAACCACTGCAGAATTTATATTCAAGTCTCCACAGAAGGTTCACCAAGATAGGATGATATGTGAAGCTATGCAAAATGGGTCAATATATTTCAAAAGTATATGGAGAGTATATTCTCTGACAAAATTACTAAATTAGAAATCAAAACTAGTAAGTTATCTAGAGAGTTAATTATTTGGCAATTAAATGATATTTAATGTATTTCAAATACATTGGTTAATGAAGAAATTACTAGTTAAAGTAGAAAATATTTTATGCATATAATATTAAAAATCCAATATGTAAACATTTTCAGGATACAGATAATGTGCTTGGAAAGAAATTAATAGCTTTACATATATTTAATGGTTATTAGGAAAATAAGAAAGATTTAAAGTCAATTATCTAAGCTGCTACTCCAAAGAGCAAGAAAAAGACAGGCATGCTAAGCCTTGGTATATATTAAGGACAAAAGAAAACTCAGTGAAATAGAAAAGAATCCAACAAACAATTCTTAAAAATTAACATTAAGCCCAAAATTGATGTTTTTGAAAGGATTAATCTGATAAACTCTTAACTAGACTGATAAGAAAAAAAGTTTTAAAAATACATATTATCATTGTAAGGAATGAAAGAGGATATATCATTATAGATCTAACAGTAATTAAAGGAATTCATAGATATTCATTAAAAAAAATCTCCTTTAGTTTGACTTTTAATGATTCCTTTACTTTTTCCAATGTATTTGATCAGTCTGGCTAGGAGTGTCTTCTGAATATCCTTTATATGTTAGTGTTGTTGAATCAATAATTACAAAAACCCTTCCATAGACAGAACTCACTGGTAAATTCTAATCAACACTTAAGGAAGAAACAACAACATTCTTTTACAAACTCTTCAAGAAAACAGAAGAGTAGGGTATATGCTCAGCTGATTTTATTAGGTCAGCACTACTCTGATAATCAATTTTTGAAAAGAAATTATGAGAAAGAAATTTCCCAATATCAATCAAGAACACAAATGTAAAAATCATGAGCAAATATTAGCAAATCAACTCAGTAAATTATAAAAATGAGCAATAGATTACGACCAAGTGAGGTTATCCCAGGAATGCAGATTGACTTAACCTTGAAAGTCCAATGGAAAAAACTAAAGATCAATCAGTAAAATTTACCACATTAATAGAATGAAGGAGGAAACCACATAACTGTATCAATAGATCTAGGAAAAAATTTGACAAAATTCAACACAATTGTGTGATAAAATCTCTCAATGAATTGGGATTAGAGATGGACTTCTTCCTCAGTCTGATAAGCAGCATGTGTATAATAACCAACAGCTAACATCATACTAATGGTGAAATAGCATACACTTTACTTTTCTTATTAATATATGGAGCAAGGTAATTATGATGTTCAAGGGCAGGCAACACTTAGCCAATTATGATAGAAAGGAGAATAATCGTAACTTACTGGATATGGGGAGGGGCTGAAGGAGGGGGCACAGCCCCCTTTTTATTTACATAAAGCCAGAACCACAGGGAAGGTTTTGGCTTAATGTAAATAAAACGTGTCTTGAATAAGATGCTGGTAACATGGGAGAACACATTTGTTAAAATTCAAATTGTACATGCAAAATGAATGTGTGTCTCTGCATGTAAATATTTCCTCAATAACAAAAATGCACCCTGCATTTAACTTTTTATTGCTTATGTTTTCCAAATGACACCAGGGCACCATGAATGACACAGCCCATGGTCACAAAGCTAACTACCGAGGAAACCAGAAGCACAATCTAAAAGATCCTATCTTTGACAAAACCCATTCGTTTTTATCCCTTTTCCTTAACAAACAGAAAAGTAACGCTCAAGACAAATTTCTTAGGGAACTCCTATCTTCTGCCCACAAAGAAAGCAGCATTGAGAATGTCTGCTGCTGCTGCTGATGGATTTACAGCTCTTGCTCCAGTCTGGGACTCCCCAGCTGAGGAGATAAAGATCCAGTTCTGGCACACAGCTGGAGTTGATCTTTGGGGGAGCTCTCTCTGCCTGAGTTTCTAAGAAAGAAGACTATCATGTTAGATTTAAGTTGGAAGTATTCCCAATGCATTTTGAAATGTTTGGAAGTTTCTGGAGGACTATATTTTCATCTACTTTCTTGATTTCATTATAAAATAGAATAAAAGAAACCTTAAAAATAGTGACTTTTATTTAATTTATGGGTTGCTTTTCCTGTGTTTGATAGAGCAAGTTCCTAAATCTCGATTTTCCCTTTCTAGCAAGAGCATATGACTCTGTGTTACATGAGGAAATGATGTTAGGAAATCACTCTGGTAAAGTCCCTGGGGTTGACGGAATGGATACTACCTTCCATGAGAGACAACTCTATAAATACATTATTTGGGGAAATTTATTAATCAGTAGCCCTAGATAGGCCGTTGCTTTATACTAAATTATGCTTATATTGGAAGAGAGGAGGGGACTTTTTTTTTAAAACCATTTTTTAAAATGCAGAGTATTAATTTGCCAACTTACACTGACTAAAAGTTATTGCTGAGCTCCCACATGATAAATCAGAAAGAAAGATCCGACCTAACAGGCCAAGTCAGTTCTCTAACGAAAACTGATACCCACAATAGTATCTCCTGTCATCTTCTTTGCCAGTAAAGCATGTGTTTCCTGTTATACAGGACCAGCCTTAACATACAGGGTTTGACATTTGGTAGGTACCCAATAAATGCAGAATACATCAACATCAGTTACACTAAATAAAACAGTTTTATGAATCATGTTGCACTGAGCATGTGCCAATAATCACTTGCCTTTTTGAAGTCCAGCATGCAGAGCTTGGCTTTCTCTCCGAACTGCCACTTGCATTGTGTGTTTGCATCATACAATTCTCCTGGCAGTTTCTCAGGATACTTGTATTCCTTTACAGGCTTTGGCTGATCAGCGAGGCAGATAGCTTGGGCCGTACTAAAACAAAGAGGAGACAAGCTACTGGCGACTGTCCACAGAGTTACCAAAGGATGTGCCACTAAGTATGTCTTTCTTCCCCATGCAATTTTACAACATATATTGTGTATGGAGAACTTTTTTCTCCTAAGGTACCTATAATATTTATTTTAATTACATTTAAATACAGATATTTCATTTTCTGAAATTATTTATTATATATTGTACCTGTTCCAGGAAGAGGAAAGGTTTGAAAGTTTCTGAAGAACTATACTTTTGAAATTTAAATTTATTAAATTTCTCAAACTTATGAGGAAAACTGCAACTGAATAATGACAACCAAGTGTTCAGTGTGAGAAGCTCTTATTACGGACACTTTTTATGCATTCTTCTTGCCAGAATCAGCCAACATATGGGCATTGTAAAAATAAAACACAGTCTATCTCAAAGACTGGAATTTTCTTTCTTTGCTTTTTATTCTTTTTTCCCCATAGGCTAAGAGTCACCTGTATAGTATCTTCCAGATTCCAGAGTTTCTTCGTGGAACACTGGATTTTTACCAGCAATGCTCTTTGCTCAGGATGATTTCTGATCAAGAAAATTTCTGATCAAGAAAAAGATTAATTTTCTGCTTGACCCCCAAGTCAAGCAGAAAATTAATCTTGCTAAAATTCACTGGTAGATGGCTAAAGACCACCTAATAATTTCTTTTTCCATAAATAGAGTGTTCTCTTCTCTACCAAGATATTCTTTGGTATAATTTATGCTTTTGGGGAAGAGTATTAAAATATTTTTGTTTTTTCAAATAGCAACTAAGTCCCTCCTATAAATTTCAATAGGCCCTTCCCCCAGTAAACCAAAAAACAAAAACCTATAATCACAATACAATGAGCAACAACAGATCATCCTCCAAACTTGGTTTCGAGTGGTTGCCCACCTCAATTGGAAAATTTCTGGCTCATTTCTAGGACCCTGGTCTTACGTTTCACTGCTTCAGAGGTCAGGACTCTATGCATAAAAAACAACAAATAGCCCAGATGGGTTCTCTGTGAATTACACCAGAGATTAGGGAAGAAATTATACCAATTCTCTACAACCTCTTCCAAAAAATGGGAGCAAAGAGAATGCTTCCTAAATTATAATATGAGGTCAGTATTATCCTAATACCAAAACCAGACAAACACATTACAAAAGAAGAAAGCTTTTCTTATCTCTCACAAGCATAGATACAAAAATCCTCAACAAAACATTAGCAAATTGGATCCAACAATTCATGAAAAGAACTATGCACTATGACCAAGTGGGATGAATCCTAGGTATGCAAGGCCTGTTTAGTGTTCAAAAGTCAATTAATGTAATCTATTGCATCAACAGGCTAAAGAAGAAAAAACTCACGATCGTATCAATAGATGAAGAAAAGGCCGGGTGCGGTGGCTCAAGCCTGTAATCCCAGCACTTTGGGAGGCCGAGGCGGGTGGATCACGAGGTCGAGAGATCGAGACCATCCTGGTCAACATGGTGAAACCCTGTCTCTACTACAAATACAAAAAAAAAAAAGTAGCTGGGCATGGTGGCACATGCCTGTAATCCCAGCTACTCAGGAGGCTGAGGCAGAAGAATTGCCTGAACCCAGGAGGCGGAGGTTGCGGTGAGCCGAGATCACGCCATTGCACTCCAGCCTGGGTAACAAGAGCGAAACTCAGTCTCAAAAAAAAAAAAAAAAAAAAAAAAAAAAAAAAAAAAAGGCCGGGCGCGGTGGCTCAAGCCTGTAATCCCAGCACTTTGGGAGGCCGAGGCGGGTGGATCACAAGGTCAAGAGATCGAGACCATCTTGGTCAACATGGTGAAACCTCGTCTCTACTAAAAATACAAAAAAAATAGCTGGGCATGGTGGTGCGTGCCTGTAATCCCAGCTACTCAGGAGGCTGAGGCAGGAGAATTGCCTGAACCCAGGAGGCGGAGGTTGCGGTGAGCCGAGATCGCGCCATTGCACTCCAGCCTGGGTAACAAGAGCGAAACTCCGTCTCAAAAAAAAAAAAAAAAAAAAAAATAGATGAAGAAAAAAAGTTTGATAAAATCTAACACTTATTCATGATAAATGTAACTCCTGGCAAACTAGGAATAGAGAATTTCCATTTACAAAAATACACAGTTAACATTATAATTAATGGTGAGAAACTTTTTTTCTTTTTTTTTTCTTTTTCTTTTTTTTTTTTTTGAGACAGAATTTCGCTCTTGTTACCCAGGCTGTAGTGCAATGGTGCGATCTCGGCTCACCGCGACCTCCGCCTCCTGGGTTCAGGCAATTCTCCTGCCTCAGCCTCCTGAGTAACTGTGATTACAGGCATACGCCACCATGCCCAGCTAATTTTTATATTTTTAGTAGAGACGGGGTTTCACCATGTTGACCAGGACAGTCTCGATCTCTTGACCTCGTGATCCACCCGCCTTGGCCTCCCAAAGTGCTGGGATTATACGCGTGAGCCACCGCGCCCGGCCAATGGTGAGAAACTTAAAGCTTCTCCACTAAAATCAGGAACAAATAAGAATGACTCCTCTCATTACTCCTTTTCAACATTGTAATGGAAGTACTAGCTAGTGCAGTAAGGCAAGAAAATTACATAAAAGGTTTACAGATTGAAAAAGAATAAATAAAACCTTCATAGATGACATGATTGCCTATGCAGAAATTTGAAAGAATCTACCAGGGAACTCCTGGAACAAATAAGTTATGTCAAAGTTGCAGGACAAAGGTCAATATGCAAAACTCAACTGGTTTTCTATATACCAGTGACAACCAAGCAGAATTTATTGAAAATTTAAAACATGTCATTTATATTAGCACCCCCCAAATGAAACAGATATAAATCTAGCAAAATACGTACAAAGCCTACATGAGCAAATCTACAAAACTCTGATGAAAGAAATCAAAGAAAAACTAAATAAATGGAAAGATCCTTCATGTTCATAGATAGGAAGACTCAATCTTGTCAGATTAATTCTTTCTGTTTTAATCTATAGCTTCAACGCGATGCCAATCAAAATTAAAGGAAGTTATTTTGAGGATATAAACAAATTGATTTGAAAGTTTATGTGGAGAGGCAAAACACTCAAAATAACCAGAGCAATACTTAAAGAAGAGAACAAAGACTGACAATATCGTACTTCAAGAAGAAGTGGTATTGTAAAAAGAATGGACAATTAGATCAATAGAACAGTTTAGAAAGGCCAATAATATACCCACATAAATATAATCAAATGATACTTGACAAAGGAGCAAAGTCAATGAAATGGAGAAAAGATAGCCTTTTAAAATGATCATACTGAAACAATTGGTCATCTACATGCAAAAAAAAAATGAATCTGCTGGGAGCAGTGGCTCACACCTGTGATCCCAGCACTTTGGAAGGCTGAGGATGATAGATCACTTGAGGTCAGGAGTTCAAGACCAACCTGGCCAATATGGTGAAACCTCATCACTACTAAAAATACAAAAATATTAGCCAGGTGTGGTGGTGTGCATCTGTAATTCCAGCTACTCAAGAGGCTGTGGCAGAAGAATCACTTGAATCCAGGAGGTAGAAGTCACAGTGAGCCAAGATCGCACCACTGCACTTCAGCCTGGGCAACAGAATGAGACTTTGTTTCAAAGAGTAAAATAAAAATAAAATAATTAAAAAATGAATCTAAATGCAGACCTTATACCCCATATAAAAACAAACTCACAATAGATCATTGAGCTAAATATAAAATGTACAACTATAGAACTAACATAGGAGAAAATCTAGGTGAACTTGGATATGATAATTACTTTTTTGATATAACATCGAAGGCATAATCAATGAAAGAAATAATTGATAATGTGTACTTCATTAAAATAAAAAATGTCTGCTCTGTGAAATAAATGTCAAGAAAATGAGAAGACAAGATACAGACAGAGAATATAGTTGTAAAAGACATAGCCAATAAAGGATTGTTATAGAAAACATGAAAATAACACTTCTAATTCAAGAATAAGAAAACAAACAAAAAGTGGACAAAAATCGGGACGCCTAATCAAAGAATAGATAAAGATGGCAAATAAGCATATAAAAAGATCTCAACATCATATGCCATTAGGGAATCGCAAACTAAAACATCAATGAGACATCACTACACAGCGGCCTTCAGAAAAGGTTATATTACCTGCGAAGGTCAAGACATCCCCACACATGGGTAAGCACGACATGACCTGATTCCCTCCGCCCTTCTCTCCTCCTCAGCAAAGTGCCTACCCTCCAACCTTAAAGTCAGTCACACTTAGCACCACAAAGACGACAATTGGCCATGACCTGAGATGAGCTTTGTAGCCCAGAGCAGGGTCTGAGTCAAAATGTATTCTTTTCATTATGTGCAAAAGCAAGCTTACTGGGCTCTCAGGTCACATCTCATTTTCCTATCAACAGAAGTAGCATGGGGTATAACACCACCTATGCTCCCAGTTTCCTGTGATGACGGTCACCTTTCACATGCTTGGATGTGTTCAGATTCACGTGGTCGGAGAGCTGGCATTTTCACTGATCTGCAGGGCATGACTTAAATGTTTTCAAAGTAAACTGAAGATGAGTCCCTGCTTCACTCAATGTAAAATAATGAGCTAGAATTTCCCTAAGCCATAGACCTCCTGGACGCAGACGTGAATACTCTGATGAGGTCTGTGTCTGTTAATGGAAAATGACACAAGACTTTGTTGACTAGGTTGATGATTCAGCCCAAACGAGCCTCTGGCCTTCGCAACTCTACCAAGAATGGAGAAAAGTTGTACTGAAAACACTTGAGGCCAATTGAGTTCCCTTACATTTTTTCCACTATCAAATGCTAGACTACTAATAAAGAGAACAGATTCATCTTAAAAGGTAGCCATCTGTCCTTACTCATTGTTGGGATCATATCCAAAAAGCCATCTAATTGGTGGAGAATATGATGGTATTTTGATTAGTTGGAAATCAGGAAGTCAGCAAACAATCAAATAAGTCAGATTCATTAAATCAGTGAAAAAGCAAGATTCAACACTGTAGAAGTGTCCAATTTGCAACTTGTTTTCCAGTAAAACGAACCTTAATAGTGAATTTGACAAGAGACTTTCTTGGAAAATTTAACCATTCAAGAAAACAAATTTGTAAGCATGTAAAACATTACCTATTTATTCATATTCACATGGTCCAAAGAAATTAGTAAAGTCCCTGAAAATAAATGTTTACCATTGAAATGCTACAGAAGTGTTTTGCTGGATTAGCCAAAAACACATCAGCACACTTCAGCTTATAGTTCAGGTGTTCCAGTATCACATACTGAAAACGACTTTTAATTTAAGTATCTTAATAATATTTCTTAGGACTATATTACGTTTTCAAGATTACATTCTATTTTCAATGTCCTTGAAATAATTATTCCCTGAGCATGCAATTATTTTCTTTCCATGAGTCTGTCTATATTTCTTGGCAGTTTCAAAACTTTCTTTGGACTTTCATGATGCTGGTTCTCACGACACACCCAAATTATAATTCCCTCAGTTTTTAAGTTGTCAGAGGATATTTCAAAATATAAAAAGTGTTACTATATCTTCCTCATAACCATTAAGATGAAAAAGAGGTTTAAAAAATTCTTAATCTAGAAAAATTATAGAAAGGATCTGGGATATGGAAAACTCCAAATTTTCCTCGTTAATGCAAATAAAAGCATGGTGAGCCTAAAGTGAATGAGAGAGAAAAAGAGAGAGAGAGAGAGAGAGAAAGAGAGAGAGAGAGAAATGTGAACAGCTGTAAGAAACAGCTAAAAACAATGCTAACAATCCCCAGCTTGACTCTGACAATACCATGCAGGGAAAAAAAATCCTAAATGTACTCGTATGCATTATGCTAATTGCAGAATAGCTTTAACATTGTCTTTTTTGGTAATAGAAGTTAAAAAAAAAGAATCAAGTGTATACTCCTAGAATATGGGTTTATATTACCTGATACACATATTGTCCAAAATATTGCCACTTATTCTGGGTGGCATAAACTACGAAACACAGTCGTTCCTTAATGCGTTAAAATACCTTGAGTTAGGCCTTGGAGTACGAACACCAAAAAGGATGAAGCTAGAGGAACAGAGCCCCAGGAGACTGGTGATCAAGATTCTGGCTGGGAAGATGGAGTGTCAGGATCTCTAGAGAATGAAGGAAGAGGCAGCCATAGGGGCACCCCGGCCACAGGTGGGTCCTGGGGCAACAGGCCACTGGAAAATAAACTGGAGTAAAACCAGCAGAAGTACTGGTGTGATCCCACTCAAATAGCGTCCTAGGAATAAGAAGATTTAATTTGCGCAACAGGAAGAAAAGAGCTCTATTAATTAAATAAGTGAATAAAAAAGAAAGAAAGAAAAAGTGGGACACAGAGAAGTCAGGTCAGTGAAAGGCACCGAAGAGGCCAGTTAAGCACTGAAGAGTCTACAGGATCCAACAGTGTAGGGGAACTTTGTCCTTGGTTCTCAGTTTGGAATAGCTAGTTCCTAGTTTTGACTGCAAGAACGTGTAACTTACAAAGACCCAGAAGGTAGATATTGGTTTCCTGGCCTGAGGACTTCATGAGTGCTGCCAAGATATTTTTTCTTCCCCCAAATCTGGTGGAATCTCCAAGGAGATTATTTTATTGGTTCGTGCAAATGTCTAAACTCATCTTACTGTATACATTAAATATGTGTAGTTTTGTATATTAATTTTATTTTATTAAAGCTGTTACTTAAAAAAAAAGCCTTTGCTTTTGTTGGAAGGATTAGTATTTGCCCTACTTTCTAATAATAGAAATATATTTCCTTTCTTGTCAAATTTCAAACTTTCCTGTCACAAGCAGGTAGCTCCTTAGAATCTATACATTTGTGTCCTTACCTCTGTTGTTCATTTTAAAATTTTTATTTGCTTTTCTTCCTCATCTGACTTTCAATTTTACTAGTAATCTTGTAATTTCTTGTGTAATCTTCTCGAAATTCTTAAGGTGGTTGTGTTTATTAGTGTTCCCCAAGATCATTCCCTTGAATTAAGAATAACTTTTATACTTTGATGAATCTCAAAAATAAAATTTTCAAAAACATTGTGAATGATTTTAATTGAGAACTAAACACAGCAGTCCATTTCCCTTTAGTATTTTCAAGCATTAGTGTATTTTGAAAATAAGGAAACATTTTTGTGTATCTTCTCTACTAGAATCAGTGAACTACTGTGAGTCAACGTGTTTGTTAAGAGCAAACACAATCCTATGTGTCTAACAAAGTACATGTCTGCCTAATGAATAAACATATCCTCCATCCTGAATAAGAGTAGGTCTTTCTGCAAGGGCTGAAGAAACAGTATTCCTTAGACAGCAAAGCTGTAAATCGGTGTGTCTTTCATGAGGAGCAAAAAAAATCAAGCTGCAGTCTGTCCCGGGTGCTGCCATTCAATCTGAGCAGAAGTGTTCAGAACGGAAGGAAAGGAGTGTTGAGTTTAGGCGGGTCCAGCAGAGCCCGTGAATGCAGACCTAGCATGTGCCCTGCCTCTGCTGGTTCTCACAGATCAGTCATCTTCAAGACACAAAAGCTGCTTTCTAAACACATACAGACTCTCAATCACCTTTTTAGTAGTTGACCAAATTGTTTTGTTAGTACTTAAGGATCAACAATAGTAATAATAATAATCAAGACTAGATTGCAACACAGTTGCTTTTCCTCTGCCGGCTGCATCCATTGTTCTTGAGTTAAATTCAGGGAGATCAACTTTAGGGTCCAGAACGCCTGGGTTCTACTCACAATTTGGCCACCAACCAGCTGGTCCCTCCCGGTTTCATTTACTTTTCTGCAATAGGATTTGGGGTTCATCATGTGGCACAGACGGCGCTCTGTCACCTGAGCACACGGGTAGAGGCCACTTCTCGGTGCCCCTTGCACTTCTGGGAGGTCATGTGAATTCCTCCAAGAACACCACCCTTGTCCCGCATGCCCTCCTGTGCTCTCTATCCTCAGTCCCCGATGGCTGCAGTGGGGGACTAGGTCTTGGAAGAGAAAAGACCACTAGGTCCTGGAAGAGGAAAGCCTGGGTCTCTGAATGACTGTGTGGAGCAGAGACATGCCAATCCACACGGCAATGTAATGTCAGAAATAAAGTTTTGGCTTAAGATTTAAACCAAGCTTCAAACTTAAAGCCAAAGAGATTTGAAAAATAGTGTATAAACTAGCAGTCCTAAGAATGTTTTATAAAGTTCCTCATTTCTCTGAAATTTTCCAATCTACTAACTATTTTTTAAGGGTCAAACCCTGCCTCTCCAATGTTTTATCTCCTAAATAAGTCAGTGCTTAGAGAAAATTTCTGAAAATATTATTGCTGATTATAGAACATTAGGGCTAGCTTAAAGTTTATATACACACATGTCTTCAGGTAATGAGGAATGCATTTAGTAAAATGAAAGAAAGGGAGAGAAAAAAGGAAGAAAGAGAAAGAAAGAAAAAGAAAGAAAAGAAGAAAAAGAAAAAAAAATAAAGAGAAGAAAATTCAAAAAAGTTATGCTTCATTATTGTGTATGGAGATGTGTACACCTCCGATCTTTCTACTCACTTACTGAAGATTCCTAATTATAGATGTGAGAATTGTAAAACTTAAGTGTCTTACGGCTCCCTTTTAGTCTCAAGACATTGATTCCCTTTGAAGCACAGCCTGGGGCTGCTTGCACAGGATCTGGCTGACCAGGCAGTGAGCATCAGAGGCACCAAAAAATCAGAACAGTTTGAAGAGTTCCTACCTTAGAAATTTGTGTAGATACTGGCGGCTGCAGGGTGACCAGGAGAAGACTCCATTGCGTCCTGCCAACGTAGGGGACATGATGTTGCCCTCTGACTTTTTGCACACGTTTCCTTCTCCATCATGAATCATGCCAAAGCTATGAGAGAGAGAGAGAGACAGAGAGAGAGAGAGAGAGAGAGAGAGAGAGAGAGAGAGAGAGATGATTCTTTCAGAATAAAAACAGTTTAAATTATCTAATACACTCTGCCAATTATAAGTCAAGATTCTGAGACTCCCTTACTCCTGTATACCAGGCAGGCAAAAGTAAAAGCCACACCAGCTGATTGGTTGAGAATATTCACATGTTCACAGTTTCTGAAGAATGGACCATCCACCAAATTGCTTGAAAGTGTACACCAATATCAAAGTACAGTAAATGTCCAGATGCCTGCATTTCAAATGGGGTGGAGGTGAGGAAGGAGACCCAGGCATCTGGGATTCCCTCCCCCTCTGTCATCCACTGCAGCTCAATAGAAGAGAGAGCAGGCCAGCTGGTGCCTCCTGAATCTCCTTCCTGAAAATAACGTGCTTGGTCTACGGGGAAACTCTCTGGCAGACACTATTTTTACTTAAAACAAGATTAAACCAGAGACCTTTTCACATGTGAATCCTAAAACTGTAAACCAGCACCCTTTCATATGTGATTCCTGAAACGGTAAACAGAGATCTTTTTGCATGTGAGTCCTAAACTGTAAACTGGAACCCTTTCATATGTGATTCCTAAAGCTATAAACCTAAGATTCTTCCAAGTGTAACATCTAAAGTATAAGCCTATTTAAAGGCAGAACCTTCCTTTGTTAAATGAGCTGGGCTTTTGATAAATTACTGCCTGGTCTCCTGGCCGAATAAACTCTTCCCTCCTTTACTTGGTGTTCGAGAGATCCATTTCCCGTGGCCACTCCTGCTACATTTTCGTGTATGGGCTGGGAAGCAAGTCTCAGATAGCAGATGGCAGGGCGGGGTGGGAGGGAGTCTCTTAGGTAGTTTGCCTAGCCCTGTGGAACATCCCTGTATGGGGACTCCTGCTCGCTAGGGTGACGCATCCTGAGAGCGCTCCTGGGCAGGTATTTGCCTGGTGGAAGAGCCTCGCTAGAGTGGTGCAGGGAGACCCTGCAGTGTGGATCCACCCAGTGGCTGAACACCGAGGAGGAACGAGTATTTGGGGAAATCCAGACCACTGAATTTGGTAAGATTGAAGCCGGGAAAGTAGCCCACCCCATTTTGGGTGGAAGCGTGGCCTGATCACTCACAGGTACCAGACCAGCACTTTTGAAGGTAGCTCTCTCTGTAACTAACCTTGGAAGCTTTTTGCTTATGGTTTTGAATTGGAAGGAGAGCAACTGGATGTGCCTCTGTCTGCGTAGATGTGTCCAGCCGGACTCATCAGTCGTAAAAGATATTGGGCCCATTAGGAAGGGCCTCATGTGTCAAGCAATTTATAATTAGAGACAGCCATGGAAGCCTGAGTGAAGAAGCCTCTGGGCATTATGAAAGGATTGAAGTGAGTGTAAATCGGGGAGTGCTGTGTGCTGCCTCTTGCTAGGTGGTAAGGGGAACTGCTGTGAGTGAACTAACACTCTCCTAACTGTGGGAATTGTTTCTTTGAAGTGTTATTATGGGTCACTCCCATAGCTATTCCACCCCTTTAGAAACCATAATGAAAAATTTCGAGAAGGGATTTAGTGGGAATTACAAAGTAACTATGACACTAGAGAAATTAAGGGTTTTATGTAGGGAATATTGGCCAGCATTTGGGGTCGGTTGGCCCCCAGAGGGGACGCTGGACAGGTCCCTTGTCTCCAAAGTAAGGTATGAGGTTATATTCAGAGAGCTAGAACACCTCGATCAATTTCCATACATAGACTCGTGGTTGCAGTTAGTGTTAAACCCTCCGAAGTGGCTAAGAGAGCAGGCAGCAATTGTTTTAGTAGCCAAGGGACAGACTGCTAGAAACCACCATCCCCCTCGTCACCAAGAAAAGCGGACTCCCAAGGTTTTGGTCGACCCAGCAGCAGAAGAGTTTTTGCCAATAATGCCTCCTCTTCCTCCTTAAGGACTCCCTGCCCCTGAGCCAGAAGCCTCAGCATCCCCACCAGAGCTGCACACCCCTACATCCTCCAGAGCAGACAAAAGAGAGTGTGGAAAAACTCCGCCCATTGCTGCCCACTTCCCAGAGAGAACTCCTCCTCTGGCAGCTGGTCTGCGACCCAAGGCCGGGATGCAGATGCCTTTAAGAGAGCAGAGGAGCCGGGCGCGGTGGCTCAAGCCTGTAATCCCAGCACTTTGGGAGGCCGAGGCGGGTGGATCACGAGGTCGAGAGATCGAGACCATCCTGGTCAACATGGTGAAACCCCGTCTCTACTAAAAAGTGCAAAAAATTAGCTGGGCATGGTGGCACGTGCCTGTAATCCCAGCTACTCAGGAGGCTGAGGCAGGAGAATTGCCTGAACCCAGGAGGCGGAGGTTGCGGTGAGCCGAGATCGCGCCATTGCACTCCAGCCTGGGTAACAAGGGCGAAACTCCGTCTCAAAAAAAAAAAAAAAAAAAAAGAGAGAGCAGAGGTACACGGGAGTGGACGAGGATGGCCATATTGTAGAAAGGCGTGTTTTCACGTATCTGCCGTTCACCTCGGCTGATCCTATCAATTGGAAGAATAACAGCCCGTCTTATACCGAGAAACCCCAAGCTCTCATTGATCTACTGCAAACTATTATTCAGACTCATAACCCCATTTGGGCTGATTGCCATCAGCTGCTTATGCATCTTTTTAACATGGACGAAAGGCGGAGAATACTTCAAGCAGCTTCTAATTGGCTGGAGGAGCATGTTCCTGCAGATTACCAGAACCTCCATGAGTATGTCAGGGTCCAGTTCCTGGGAACTGACCCCCAGTGGGATCTGAACACCCCGGAAGGCATGCAAAGGCTAATCAGGTACAGAGAAGCCTTGCTGGAAGGATTTTTAAAAAGGGGCCCAGAGAGTTACAAACATTAATAAGGTCCCTGAGGTTCATCAAGGAAAAGAGGAAAGCCCTACCCAATTCTATGAAAGACTGTGTGAAGCTTATCACGTGTACACTCCTTTTTGATCCTGAGAGCCCGGAAAATCAGCATATGATAAATATGGCATTAGTCAGTGTGCAGAAGACATTAGATGAAAATTGCAGAAACAGGCAGGATTTGCATGCATGGATACGTCACAGTTATTGGAAATAGCTAACCAGGTGTTTGTATACCGAGAGGCGGTGAGCCGGAGGGAAAATAGTAGGGAAGAGGAACTTCAGGCTTGGCGAAATGCCGCCTTGATAGCTGCCACTATTAAAGGAGAGCCCCCTGGAGGGCTGGAAAAGAGGGGTTCCTGGAAAGCCCCACAGTCTGCCCTCCCGTGCCTGCGACACGATCAGTGTGCATTTTGTCAAGAAGTAGGACACTGGAAGAAAAAATGTCCACAGCTAACTGAGGAACAGGACGATCCTAAGCATAAGGATCCAAATGAGCGTGAAGGGGCTCTGTTCAATCTAATGGAAGGGACACTGGACTAAAAGAGGGGAGGCTGGACTCATATGCCCCCAAAAAGCCCGCAGTCCGTACAATAGCCCTATACTCCCCTATCCAAAAACAAACAAACAAACAAACAAACAAACAAACAAAAACAAAGCCAGTGTTGTTAAATCTATTAAGGTATTAAGAGAACAGACTTTCTTGTACTTAATGAATTGCCCCTGCCTCCCTTCTCTAGCAAAACCTGTTGTGCAAATCAAGGGCCATTATCCCATTCAAAAAAAAAAAAAAAGACTCCCTGCAGCTAAAACTGCCTCCATCGGGGAGTTATCCAGGCTCTCATTGTCCCTTGGGAAGGAGGGTGGAGAGTTCCTAGCCAAAAGCAGAATACTGATATTATCGCCCAGGCCAGTGCAGGGCTTGCCTGGTTTGCACCCAACTCATACATGCAGTTGGGATTATTGCCAGCAGAGGATACTTGGTTCGCTTAATTGGACTTAAAGAATACTTCCTTAGCATTGAACTGGCCTTGGAGGGTCAAAAACTATTTGCATTTCAATGGGAGAAACCCAGGAGCAGGTGTGACCACTCAATACACCTGGACCCAGCTTCCCAGAGGCTCAGAAACTCTCTCATCATCGCTGGGGATGCATCAGCCTGTGACCCCCCGCTAGCAGTTTCTTGCTTGCATGCTGCCCCCGTATGCTGATAACCTTCTATTGGGACACCCCACGGCAGTCAGGTGTGCAAACAAATGCCTTACTTCGGCACCTGGAGGACTGTGGGTAAAAAGTGTCTAAAAGGAAAGCCCAGGTTTGCCAAAAAGCAAATGCAATATCTGAGGCTCACCGTCTGGAAGGGGGAACGCAGCCTAGAAGCAGAGAGGAAGGCACTCGCAAAGTAACAGAATCTGAGACTAAAGAGCAGGTGAGAAAGGTCCTGGGAGCAGTGGGCTTTGTAAATTGTGGATTTCCAAACCTCGTGATACTGGCCAAACCCTTACACGAAGTGACAAAGCAGGGAGGGGAGAAGACAAGACACCCTTCGAGTGGGGCAGAAGCTAAAAGTGAAACTCCCGTCAGCTCTGGCTTTGGGGCTAGCTGATTTAACATAGCCTTTTCATGCTGTCAGAAAAAAAAAGAAAGAAAGAAAGAAAGAAAAAAGATGACAATTAAAGATTCTAGCCTCAACTCTGGGAAGAATTTAAATATCAAAGCACCCCACACAGTGGTGACTCTAATGAATACCAAAAGACCTCACTGGTAAGCCTGCCAAATACCAGGGCCTGCTATGTGCAGCGGGTGTACAAGCTGTACATGAGACCACTCACTTAGGTCAAGAGTCACTTGAAAAGACGCTGGGCTGGTAATTTTACAACTCACACTTATCAGGCTTGACCAAAACTTTGGGTCAGTGATGCATTCATTACATGTCAGCAACACAACACAAGGCAGGGTCCCAACTATTCTCCCTGGTTTTCAAGCTTATGGAGCAGCTCCGTTTGGAGATCTTCAGGTGGACTTCACTGAAATGCCCAAGTGTGGGGAACATAAGGATTTGTTGGTCTTCGTGTGCACATACTCTGGGTGGGTAGAGGCCTTCCCACCTAGGACTGAAAGAGCCCATGAAGTAACCCGTGTGCTGCTTCGAGATCTTAGCCCTAGTTTTGGACTGCCACTGCGCATCGGATCAGAAAATGAACCAGCATTTTTGGCAGATTTAGTCCAGAAAACAGCAGCGGCCTTGGGTATCACCTGGAAACTGCACACTGCCTACCGACCTCAGAGTTCCGGAAAAGTGGAAAGAATGAACCGGACCCTCAAAAACAGCTTAGGGAAAGTGTGTCAGCAAACAAGTGTGCAAGCACTTCCCTTGGTGTTATTCAAAATTAGATGCACCCCTTCTAGGAAAACAGGATATTCCGCTATGAAGTCTTATACTATAGGCCCCCTCTCCTACTCTGGGCATTCATAGAAGGAACTCCTCAGGAGTGGGGAGAGATTGAGTTAGGATGCTAGTTATCAGCTCTGGGGAGAATAGGATACTTCAACCTGAGTAAATAACAAATGTCCTACAAGCCTTTTTCTCCCTAGTTCACCCTTTCTCACTAGGAAATCACTTGTGGATAAAGGACAGGAGGACAGCCCCTCTAAAGACCTGATCCTGACCACTTCCACGGCCGGGTTGCAGAGTCAAGGCTACAACCTGGACACGTTGATGTCAGAGCCAAGGCAGGGTTTGTGTAACTGTGTATCCTGAACGTGATTGAAGGCTGTATCCAAGGAAATCAGCCGGGCAAATACTGCTGAATTTCTGCAAAAGTCCTGGTCAGTACCAAGGGTGATGTAGATCTAGTGATTTTAGCCTCCGCCCGTTCTCCGAAGTTCTATTAAAGGCAGCTAATCAAAGCCAGGGTAACCATATGGCAGAGGAAATGTGTCATGGCTGTGAAAAAGATTCAGGCTGAAATCCCAAATGGGAGGGTGCCTTAGGGAGAAAAGGAGGAACACAAAATACCAAACGACGCTCCCCTGGCTGGCCCTTGAGCTGCTAATGAGGAAGACACATTATGGTCCAGAAATTGACCTTGATACATTTGCTGCCACTTCTGCTTACATTCCTAAGGAATTCAAAGTCCACAGTGTCCCAAGCCAGGGGAAATCTTGGTCTTGCACTTTTACATTTCAAGTGTTTTCAGTGATTTTTTTTTTTCTAGTATCAAGTCTCAAACTCTGAGAGGCATCAACCTTTGAGAGAAACACAGCACAATGTAGCCACCCAAGCCTGCAGCGTTATTGTTCTAATTTTGTAGGTTGAGGTTTAGGATCTGGCATTTGGGTGTATTCTAACACATTTCCAGGTGATTCTGATGCCCACAAAAATCTCAGCACCAGGATTTCACAGTTTGTTTCTCCAATCACTACCATGCTCGCATTTGTGATGCAATGAATGCCAGCAGACCAGCGCAAAAGTAGCACGCAGTGATTACATTTAATACCAACATTAATAACATCACAGAAGAATGAATAGAATACACTTTGAAGGTAAGGTTGCTATTTGGCACCAAGAAATATAACTGCTATTCAGATTATGCATACCAGAGGCTGTATCTTGCTCCTGTGTACCACAGTACTTTAAAGTGGTCATCATCACATTTGCTAAAATCATAAATATATTTTATCTTTTTCTCTTTACTAGCCTGTAAGTTTCTAAAAGACAGAGACTCCTCTTATCCATGCTCACAGCCCCACTGCTAGTGGACTAGACAGTACGAAGCAGGTTTCTCTTCGTGTTTGTTGGGTGAAGAAGGGACCTTTTCTACCGTAACACTAACTCAAATACCCAGACATAAACCTAATTTCAGATTAATTTGAATTTGGGAATTATATTTCAATGTCATGCTTTTACTGTCTGCTACAGTATTTTTGAGTGATTCAATTACTATTGGGAAGTGTTTGTGTGTTACTAATGATATAGCGAGAATGATGAACAGCCAGCCAAGTGTTTGTAGAAAAAGTGTCACTTATTTCAGGCCATTCAGACAGTAGTGGCTAAGGACATGAGATAGTTTTCAAATGGACCACGGGCCAATGTTATCTGGTTGCCAAACTCTGCCCTTGGCATAATGATGGTGACCACAGGTAGGACTGAGCAGCTCAGAGCCCTGATGCAGGCTTCATGCTCATGCATGCATCTGGAGCAGCACAGCTCATCCGCCGTGACAGGCAGAAGGCTGAGCTGAAGACAGCAGTTGCAGGGAACCGAGGGACCTGGGAAGGGTAGACAATGGGAGAGGGCATGGGCTGCGGAGGTGCATGGACCTCAGACAGGGTCTTGGCTCCATCATTCACAAGCTGCTTGATACTGAGCAAATTACCTGACCCCCCCCACCAAGCCTCAGTTTCCTCATTTATAAAATGAGTTAGTAAAACCTTTCTCATAAACTGTTCAGAATACCTGGGACTGTGCACATCACAAAGGAAAGTTCAAAACTTCTATTCCCTCTGTGATCCAAACGTGGTCCTAGTCAAATCACATAACACCTAAGTGTCATTCACGGTAGCGATGCATATGTGTATGCACGTGTATGGGAAGGTCTGGTCAAATATCAATGGATTTCAAATACTTGTTGGACACAGAAACAGACAAGAAATCCTAAGAGGAATGACAACAACTAAAATTGGTAAGAACTGATGCTCTGACCTACCACAGCTTCCCAGAGCGCAGCCTGACAATCTCCAGTCCTGTTGATGGTTAGAGGGGCTGGCTTTGTCCAATATTCTTCAAGTCTTTAAAAATCAGCACGTGCCTCCCTTATGCACTATAAGAGGCCCAGTCTGGTGACAGAGCACAGCCACAAATTAGGTGGATGCACGTGTCATCATCTAATACTGAAAAGGGCCTCGCCAGTGACTGGCTGAGCTGAATGGTGTTGGTATTATCAAGCTTACAAGTAGTGACACCACCATTGCTGCTTGCTGTTTCTTTCATTTTTTTTTTTTTAACACCGAGTCTCACTCTGTTGCCAAGGCTGAAGTGTGGTGGTGTGATCTCGGCTCACTGCAACTTCTGTTACCCAGGTTCAAGCAATGTTCTGCCTCAGTCTCCTGAGTAGCTGAGATTACAGGTGCCTGCAATAACGCCTGGATAATTTTTGTATTTTTATTACAGACTGGGTTTCACCATCTTGGACAGGCTGGTCTTGAACTCCTGACTTTGTGAGCCACCGGTCTTGGCCTCACAAAGTGCTGAGATTACATGTGTGAGCCACCGCGCCCGGCCCAGTGCTGCTCCCTGATTGTCCCTGTGTGGGCTCCTGTAATACCAACAGCTCTCATTCCTTGATCTCTTGCATGGCATATCTATATATTATTTTCTTTTCAACTGTCGAAGGTCACAGATCACTATTCTTTTTGTAGACTCCTACGCAATGCTTTGCTGTCAGAATGCAAACTCTGTCCAATGACTGGGACCATACACTTGGGAAAATGCAAGAGACAGACAGATGAATAAAGAACTTTTGAACACAGTTAGTACATTTGTTTCAGTAGCACCTCAGTGGTCTCAAACGATAGTGCCACTTAGCTATTTAAGCCTATTTTACCAAAGTGGAATGCAGCTCAAATAATGCAACCTAAATTACACCTGCATATATGAGCTACGGAGCATACAGCGCTCTGTTAGTTTTGCCGATGGGAAACCTAGGTAAGAGCTAGGTTTTTAAGGGGACACTCACTGGTCACTATCAGACTGTGGTAGCACTATGCTGATCTGGAATCTGAATCCCAGAGGCCTACCCATCAAATGACATGACTTCCCTTAGCAAATGGGAATTTTTCAGATGAATTCATGCACAGATGACATATTATCCTAAATGCACAGTTCAGCCCTTGTTGTATCTGTGCCAATACCTCAGCACCTGCATTAGCAAACTACATGTCCTGTGTCAAGTGATTTAACGTAACTGGGAAACTCTCTTTGTACCACTGGCTTAATACAAATCTTGATTCATTCCAGTAGACTACAGGAGAATACATATCTCAGTTCTGGTTCCAGCCTCGCCTTTTTGCTTTCCAGTACAAATCCAAACACCTGCTCTTAGTAATTTCTATTTTTAGGTCACATTCACCAGCATGAACTGCATAATATTTTGAGATTAAAAAAACAAAATTTAGGGGGAGAAATTGCATGGACACTAACTGAAATCTTTATTTGCATAAACAGTTAAAAACCTATGGCTTGAGGGCATGGAGCAGTAGTCCTTCCTGCAAATAATGTCCTTGGAAGGTAAACAGAAGTGAAAAAGTAAATCTACCTTCGAAGCAGGATGTTTTACATGTTTTCTATAGTAAAAGTCATCATAGATATAGAATTGCTTTTTAATTTTTGAAGTACAGAACATAAAAAAGTTGACTCTGCTTCGAGCTTATGGTGCATCAAACATATTATTCCTTCCTCCAAAAATAATACTCACTAAATAAATGAACTGAACAAACGTGTTTGTCTTCAGTTTAGTTCAATGAAGATTCAAGGAGTTTTATCACTGAGTCTCACACATCACAGCCTTTCTCATTTGAAGCGGTGGTCGCAGCTAAGAGTTCATGTGAAATGCTCACTCCTCACCTGTCGCTTGCTCATGCCCTGAATTACACATTCTCCTCGCTCCATTCATACACATTTGCTGAATACTTCACATAATCTCCCCTAAGTAAGTGAAGGCAGCAGAAGGGACTGTCCTGAGTGGTCTCCATGGTTTGAGTTGTACGTGAAATTGCTTGGGGAATTTTACAAAAAGTGCTCCATGAAGAGCAGATACTACCATTATCATGACCATTCCTCCTCTTACTATTATTGCCAATCATTTTGGCATTAGCACACGATAAATACCTACGTTTCCTATTTTCTCAGCATGGTCAGAAGCGTTTTCATTGACAAGCTCCAGGTTCTCTGTCTCAGAGAACGTGAAGAAGTCGGGTGTTCAAGAAAGATCTGACACTTTCAGGCAGTTAATCCTACTAGCAATGGGACTCTCCTTCATCTACATGCAGGGCTTATATTTATTTTTTTGATACACGGTCTCATTCTGTTACCCAGGCTGGAATGCGGCGGTGCAATCTCAGCTGACTGCAGCCTCGACTTCCTGGGCTCCTGTGATTCTCTCACCTCAACCTCTCAAGTAGCTGGGACTACAGGTGCACACCACAATGTCCATCTAGTTTTTTAAATTTATTGTAGAAAGGGGATCTTATTATGTTGTCTAGGCTGGTCTTGAACTCCTGGGCTCAAGTGATCCTCCCACCATGGCCTCCCAAAGTGCTGGGTTTACAGGCATGAGCCATCACGCCCAACTGAGCTTCTTTTTTTATTCACATCTATGTTCTGACTTTCCAGAAACAAACTAACAACAAACAAAAAACCAGCTTTTTCTTGTTTGGAGAAAATCTTTTTCCAACTACACCCAATTTGGGTGAGGAGAAAAAAATAGTAAGAATTGACTTCTGAGAAAGATAAATGCCAACACTGATACTTGTGTGACACTGAAGGCCGACTGAGGGCCTTGTGCGGGACACATCAAGTTTAACTTAGTTAAGCTGACCACCTGCAACGGCTTGTGCTGCCAATGCCCGTATCTCAACTGCTGATCGAACGTTCACTGGCTCGGCCCTCAGTGCCTTAAATATTTCTTACCTTGATTGTTTAATTAAATTCAGGTATGGTTCAGAGGACAGCAAGGGCCTCATGTTGTTGCAATAATGAGATTTTTTGAAGTTTTAACTCTAGCAGACTATTAAAAATACAACTATGATTCAACTGAAAGCTTTATAAAGTGAAGGTATAATTGTCTAAGCAATGAAATAGTCAATCATTACCTGCAGTGATGAAGGGATCAGTAATAGGATACGAAGCCTCATTTTTCAGGTCATCAGTTCACACACAGTCAAAGCATGCAGAACCTTCATGGAATTCCATTAAACACAAGCACATGTATATACACATGTATACACACACACACACACACACACACACATACACACACACACACACACACATTGCTTTGAACAAGTCTGAGACCTCAGTCCATTTTCCAGTAATGGATAAGTCAGCTTTGTAAAACCACAAATCACAAACACTTGCCTTGTTTCCCTTTTGCCAATAAAATCAGGTTGAAAATTTAAACAAATAAAAAATTATAATTCCTGGTTGCACATTTTTTCTAGGAGAAATTTCAAGTATTGTTTCAGCATAGCAAGACAATATTTGCATTTCATCTGCTGGTTCTGGGATTCATTAGGGTGATTGCGGGAAGTCCCCAGCTGCTTAGACAGCAGGTAGGCCCTTGATTTTTTTTTATTTAATAGACAGTGCTGCAAAGTAAAGCAGCTCACAGAATTGTTAGCCCCAGAAATTGTATTATGAATAACAGTTTCCACAAATAATTGCTAGAAATTGTCCAATACACACACACACACACACACACACACACACACACGAATACAAACGTGAGGGTAACAACAGGAAGCAATGGGAGGGTTGACACTGTACTTCATCATTTACAGCAGCTAAGCATGGAATGAGATACGGTGATCCTCAATCTTAGGCCCAGGTGTATACAGGAGTGTCAGAGAAACCCCAGGGACTTGGACGCATGTACATTGTTGTGGTTTTAAAATGTGCATAGCCTGAGCAACATGGCAAAACCCCGTCTTTCCAAAAATTACAGAAACTGGCCAAGCATAGTGGTGCGTGCTTGTAGTCCCAGCTACCTGGGAGGTTGAGGTGGGAGGATCACTTGAGCTAGGAGGCAGACACTGCAGTGAGCTGAGGTCATGCTGCTAAACTCCAGCCTAATTGACAGAGTGAGCCTGTTTCAAAGTAAATAAATAAATAAAAATAAAATTTGCATGATAGGTCATATAGAAACAAAAGTCCTAAGTGACAGCATTTTATAACTGTCAATGGCATTCTCATTGATATGTGAATCCCTTCATGGACTTGACTTGATGAGTCAATAGTTCCGTGGAAATCATCCAGTAAGCAAAAAACTCGGGGTGCCGTATTCCCATGGAGATGCACTTACTTGTGTCCAGACTCATGGGCAATGGTGAAGGCCAGTCCAAGACCTGTGTCTTCATTGATGGTGCAGCTGCGATATTTACTGCACATTCCACTTATGGGAGCAAATCCTATGAGGCACAAAGATCAAAAGAATACATAGCAGTGTTGTCATAAAATAAAGCATGGTATATATAAACATATATATATTTCCCCATATGAACATAAGAGCTAAATCTCACTAAGGG
The DNA here is from genome assembly GCF_048565385.1 of Saimiri boliviensis. Taxonomy (NCBI): domain Eukaryota; kingdom Metazoa; phylum Chordata; class Mammalia; order Primates; family Cebidae; genus Saimiri; species Saimiri boliviensis. The sequence goes on from NC_133449.1 coordinate 296,793,876, forward strand.
GCAGAAATATATATATATATATATATATGAATATATATATAAATATATAAATATTATATATATAAATATATAAATTATATATATATATAATTATATATAAATATATAAATATTATATATATAAATATATAAATATTATATAATTATATACAAATATATTTATATATATATATTTTTCTGCCCCTTAGTGAGATTTAGCTCTTATGTTCATATGGGGAAATATGAAATGGGAAACAGCCAACCATAAGAAGGGAACTTGATAAAGTGGGAGAGCGAATTCTATTCCAGGGAGCCCAAGGACTCTGTATCGTGGAACCCAACTCATGGCTCCTGGTACGAGCTCTAACTGGGGCAAAATAGAAAGGGGAATCTGGCAGATGGAGGAAGCTTCTTTGCCTTATTCTAAACAGCTATGTTCCCAAAAGACCAAGTGAAGAAGTGCTGTGGAGAATGGGTGTGTTGGGAGGTCCTCAAGACCACCATCAGCTTTAATGATTCACATGTGTCATACTCACAGTTGTTATTTAGTATGGCGAAAGGATACAGGGCAAAATCAGCAAAGGGAAAACACCCGGGCAGAAGTTGGGGGGAAACAGGCAGACACGTCTGAGTCCTTTCCCAGCGGAGTCTCAGAGGATGTGCTTTCTTCCCCAGCAATGAGTCATGACAATGAAGGTGAATGTTGCCCACCAGGGACACTCCTTAGAAACTCAGTGTCCAGGTCACATAGGCACCCACTGCCCAAAGTGTACCAAAATTCCAGACCCTCAGAAGGAAACCACATTATTTGTACACACAATTTAGGCACAGTGAGCCACTCGTAGGAGGTAGGCAATGGGAATCATCCTACAACCTGAGTTCTCAGAGGCCAGCCAAGCACCAGCCTGGTGAGCAGGCCTGTCCAAGCACAAGCAGCCAGGACACCACGTTAACTCGTTTTTGCACAATAACACTAACTGCTTTTAAAGTGGGTCTTATCTGAAATTTTTTTATAAATAAAAACCCCTTCCTCCCTAAGAACTTGGGAAGAAATGGCAAGTTAGAAGAAATATTCAGGAGAGTCCTGATCAGCAGCACAGTGTTTTACACGGACCATCTGGAAAAATCATAAACTACTGCATCTAAGTCACACCCAGCCCTGTAAATGTCCAAAAAAATTGCTAAGATTGAGATGTATAGAGAGGAGTGAAAAAACAGGAAATATAATATGGTCGTAGAATCTTCACAAATACTCATCAATGTACTCTTTTCACTACATAATGAGAAACCCTTCCGTCTATCCACTCCATTCTCACAAACAGTAGAAGACATGGAAAAAATTATTTGTTATGTTTGAAGAGATGGGAATTCTGGAATCTGTGAGTGACATTTCCCTGTTCAATAATCACCCTTGAAAAATACAAGCTTCTGTTTGGCTAAAGTCTATACAGGGAAGTGAGTGTACTGTTTACACCTGCACTAAGAAGCTGCTACTGCCTATTAACAAGGAACAAGGGCAAAGGTACTCGATACTCAGGGCCACCGCCAGGGGTGCACATTCCACACGTGGTCCTCACACTCTGCTGGAGGGTCTCACCCAAAGTGTCGCAGGGCTCATTCTTCCAGGAACATATATCCAGACCAGTCAGTAAGATGGCGTGGTCATGACGAGTCCCATCTTTCCCCATCAATCCAGACTGCCACTGGCAGAAGCTACTTAAGGTGTGGTCTGCATGGTGACTTATCACCAGCCCTGGCTGTGCAAGAGACAAGGACCAAGGACCCCAGTATAATGGAGAGAAAACAAGTTATAACAGTGCATTGTCATCATAGCAAACTCTCATTGATCTGAATTTCAAATACATGGATGGATCTGGATGGCATATGAGCTAATGCGTCTATTTTACGTATTACATAAAACCTGCACAGAGCCACTGTAGACGTTTATGGACATTTCTCTAGTTCCATGCATAAACAATTGGAATGTATCTGACCGATTCTGAGTGCATGTTCAAAGCCCCAAGAAAGATTACTTCTGTGCATGAATTTTTTTGTATTCAAAATCTTTGTAAAACACTTTTCAAGAACAAGTAAAGTCACAGAATCATGTATACATGGCTTTGCATATACATATACAAAAACACATCTAGACGGCGATATGTTTATCTCATAACCAAGTTAAGCAAGTGAGAGTTCCAATAAACAAGTCTTTTAATGTATATCATTACAGCGTTAAATGAAACGCCTTTTCTACAAAGGCTGTATGTTTCTGAGAGGAGGTAGGTCAATTGGTAACGTTTTGTTTCTGGAAAATAAACTGCAACTATAAAAGAAAACTTTGCAAACCATATTCAACCTCCTATATCTATTTCAAGTTCTGATAACACAACAGTGAAATTACAGAGTGTAGAACACTGGAACTCTTGGGAACAGAAGAATTTGAGATGTAGGAGGGACATGCATCCGACCAGGCTGCACCAAGTTCTTTGAACATTATTCACAGGCATTCTCTATTTTCACAAGGCTGGTCAGACAACAGCAGGTTTAATTACCTCAACTCTAGGACACTAGCTTGCTTAAAGCTTTCGCTGTTAGAATGTCATATTGAAATTTTTGTATCTTAGTTACTGAATATGTTTTCTACTGAAAAGTTTATTTTGTTTCTCCAGAAAGTCAAATATACCGAAGCTAAATGCTACACATAAACACGGTGGCGTGCCTGACCATCTTTAGCAGGTGATTTCCAGGAAAGCTGCATTAATTAAAGTTAACACAGGTGTATGATCAAGCGATAGCCTCGCTTATTCTTTGCAGCTTGGATGAATTCCAAGGTGAAAATGTTTTAATACAAGAAATAATTAACCTGTCACCTGAGAAGCCTGGCAAGTTCAGCAACCCCCTCCCCAACTGCAACCTCACACAAAAGACTATGAGGTGGTATCTTCCCTGACTAGTCAGACGAGCATAGCCCTGCCGACACATTCCCCGACCCTGCACAGAGAAAGAGCAGCATCCCAGAACTTCACCAACGAAGGCATCTTAGATCTTATGAATAATCTCAGATTTCATCTAAAAAATTCTTTGTTTTATAAATTTAAAAACTATGGCTAACGGGAGGCTCTGAAAATGTGAGCAAGGGTGGAGCGAGGGCTGGGCACCTGGCTCCTGCCTAGCACCCACTCTCCTTTGTCCGGTTAATGATTAGCTTGGGGGAAAACAGAAGTGAGAGCCTTTTGTGCCTAAAATGCCTCCCCATCACTTATGTCACGAGATGTTCATGTCCATCCACACTGTGAACGGACCACCTCTATGCATTTACGGGGAGGTCCCAAATGAACGCAAAGGATCTTTAACCCACTGCTACCAAGATCTGCGTCATCTGCGTTTTTGCATGCAGTGAGAGAAATGCACTTGACAGTCCACAGAAATCCTAATAAAAATAAAAATCTCAGACTGCAGGTGGTGAGGGCTAAGAGCTGGGAGATAATAGAATAAAGCAATGTAAGGCCACACAGTACAATGTATCTTCATGGCCACAAAACATTTTTACTCTTCTAGCAAGAAGCAGAAAGGGCTCCTTCCCACGGGCATCCTAAAAGCTGCTCATGATGGCTAAAGAGACAGTTTGTTCTATGTATTCCTAGTGTGTCCCACCTGTATGTTAAAGGTAGCTTTTACATGCCATTTTCTTATAAGCCGATTAAAGGAGAATTTCTTAACACTTCTTCATGCACATACAAAACCCACAAAAAAATCCAAAAAATGTTTAAAAGGATTGAAAAGACATTCATTTGCCTCAGACACAAAATATTAAATACTTTTCACCCTCGAGAGAGAAGAACCCACAGAACAATTATATTAAAGAAGAAAGCATTATTTTGCATTTATTTTTCTGGGAATAGAATGAGTAGATAAATTCAAAGATAAACTACCTGTTCGTCTTCTAGAAGAATCAGACCTACAATTGCAATATTGATGTTTCCTCCTATTGTTCCATCTTTGAATAAAGCAGATACCTGCAAAAGACGGGAAATCCATGTCAGCCCCATAAATGGCATTTCTCCTCGATCTACTAGTGGGTCTAGAATCCAACGCCCTTGTTCTTCAGTGACAGAGCAATGTTAATGTTCTTGTATTGCTAGGCAGAGAGATATGTTAATCATATCACTGTAAACAGCCGAAGTTTTGGGTGGAAATGGGGTCCACGTCTTCCTGTCAAACACGCATGAAAGGACCATGAGACCTGTGGGTTGGCCAGCGTTCTTCTTAGAAAGTCAAGAGGATTTTTAAACCAATCATGATGATGACGGAAGCCAGTCACTTCTCAAGCTCTCCTGGGATTCCAAGAGGATACAAGAAAGTGAAAGAAAAAATCGTGGTGACAAGATGATGAGAGAAAGACACAAATATTAGAGGTGATGGACCACGGAGGTGGAACTGAATGAGGAGAGTGACATCTGGGGTGGTGCAGGAACAGCGTGACTACCATGAACGGCAACCTGAAGTGACCTGACGCTGAGGTGCAGAAGTATTGGAAAAGTTCTGCAGAATAGAGGCAAACACTTCCCCACATCAGAGCAGCTTGTTGAGGACAAGAGGGCAATGCCTCAACCCCGTGCAGCGGGAGGGTGGCTCTATTTCACCACCTCCTCAGTTTCCTGGGAGACCGTCACCCAAACGGTTTGGTCTACCAAGAATGACACTAGCCATAGTCACCACATGGCATCATGGAAAGATGGGCATATTCAGGGGTACTCTGTTTACTGAGGCAGAAGAATGTAAAGACATACTTTTAAAATACTGTCATTAAAACTACTCTTAAAAACGCACTTTGGTGACCCAAGATTTTGTCTTCTGTCATCTAGATTTCACGTACATGAAATGAGGCTTAGTATACCTCTCTTCACTCTTCAGTGATTAATGCAGCTGCCAATTTGAGACACAAACACATTTTACCTGAGGTGATATTCTAAAAGGTTGCACTTTCCCCGTTTTTGTAGATAAAATAACTTATATTCAGCATTTGAACATTAATATTTCCAAAACGTTGGGCATTTCTATAGAGCCATCTAAAAAAATCACACCTCTAATGCTGATCATCAGATTTACTGCACTACAGTGGCTCAGCATCCCCTTAGAGATGTCTAGTAAATAGACACCAGTAAACCCAAAACATCTCACAGGCTTAAAGAGACATACAGAGGGGGTCAAAGGATTTTTCCTATTTAATTATTCTCTGAAGTTCTGAAAATGGCTCTTTTCATTGGAGTATATAAAACTAAAGGAGTTACTACCAATAAAATATTTCTCATCTATGAAACATAAATCCACAGGTAACAAAATGTAAACACACACACACACACAAACACACACACACACACACACCCTATGAAGTGCAATGACACAGGTGGGCTCAGCTGGAAGGACGATCCTACCATGTTGAGTATCGTTAACACGTAGGTGGTGATATTTTCATGGCCATGGCTTAGCATCATCTTCTTGTCTACCACCACCAGGGTCTCCACGTTCAGTTCTTCATTTCTATGAGACTTCAGAAGAGAGCGCTTATGTCGTAACGAAGACTTATACTCGTCTGGCAAGATGAAGAGGTCTTCCTTGGGAGGCTGGGGCATGTCTGTGGAGGGACACGCAGAGGGCAAATGAAAGCAGAAGTCATCACACAAAATCAGGGGCACACCTTGTCACAGAGAAATGTGGCCTCAAAAACGAATGCTCATGATAAAAACCATGTAACCTTTAAAACCTTATGATGCAGAAGCTTGTGTTAAAGTAGCACACTAAATTTAAATAAAATTCATGTAGTCTAGGGGTCATGGAAATCTTTGCCGTATTTCCCTTTATGTAATGCCATCCTAATTTAAAACAGCAAGAGAAGGCACTTTTTTTGCTCTAAGTCCTAACATCCAGCGGCACCAGCGTTCAAAGACTTCAGGTGTAGGGATTTGTAGAACAGACTCGCCACAGACAAAGCAATGGAACAAACAGTGACAGGAGCCCGGGCTGGCTGGCTTGCATCCTTTGCCTACTTGAAGACATTTAACGACTCAACGATTTTTAAAGTTGATTTCAGTGTCTGGACACTGGCTTGACTAAATTGTTTCCAGTGGATTATAAAACGCTTGAGGCAGATCCACTTCGCTGCAGAGCTTAATTTCCTAGAAAGTACCATAAATATGTACCTAATTTGATTAGAAGACCAATTATACATGCCAAAAATCCCTTTAAAACTATTTTTGGCATGTATAATTGTTACGTTAACACTGTACTGAAAACAATTAGGCTTAGTGGATGCCTCAGAAAATGTGGTTAGAATTGTCTCATGTGAAAGTGGACTTCAAAAAGCCCATATATTTAGGTGGCGTGCACACAAAAATCTATGCAGACTGTAATCACGGAGCACACTGTACGCAGATGCTATTTTGTTTGACTGGTACAACCAATACATTTTATTTCCCTTTGCTAAAATACTTCCAAAACTAAATAAAGCCTTTGGAGAATAATAAAGACACAAGGTAATGTTTACTGAGCACTCATCATTTGCCATTCATGTTTATGAAACGCACACAGGTGTGACCTCCTCCCTAGGAGATGGCTCTGTGTAATTCCTGCCGTCTGTACCCAGCCTGAGCACGGGGTTCTGAGGATGAGGTCATGAAGGGAAAGGGGAGGAACATTACATGCTCACAGCCCTTCCCTCGAAAGCCTTGGAAATGGCTTTCGGATCTGGTCAGCGTGGTCCTAGAGCTCTTGTTCTTACCACTAGAGGAAAATGTCTTTAGGATAAAAACAACATGTTAGTGCAGGGCCCAGCGGCTACAGGCCCTCAGTATTGGGGATAGGAGTCAGAAGCACCTCGCGGTGGTGATCTCATGGGCCGCGGCTCTGAAAACCCCTCAGCAAATGACTGCCCCTCAGTGTGGAGCTTGAAACATTGTCCCCAGAACACATGGGCCTCAGGTGCACATCCGCCGTCACCTGAAGGGCAGCAGGTCCACCCATCAGCCTGAGGTCCAACCTCACTCTTGGTTTTCAGCAAATCAGCCTGCCCCGTGCGCCCTTTTCCACCAACAAATGCCTCAGTGAATACAGAAAAGGGCTCCCATTTTCTGAACTGAAGACTCTAATAGGAAAGGATCCTTGTAAGTGTGAATTCCACTGAGACAGAGGAGGACTGCCCCGACTTTGAGGGAAAGACCAAAAGCCTCAGGGACAACATGGAAATATTGATGAACAGATGACACAGGGCCCCTAGAATGTGCCTGTGCACAGGTGATGCAGCGCCCTGAGGGAGCGTCCATGCACAGGTGACGCAGTGCCCTGGGGGTGGGTCCATGTACAGGTGACACAGTGCCCTGAGGGAGCGTCCATGCACAGGTGACGCAGCGCCCTGGGGGAGCGTCCATGCACAGGTGATGCAGTGCCCTGGGAGTGGGTCCATGTACAGGTGACGCAGCGCCCTGGGGGAGCGTCCATGCACAGGTGATGCAGCGCCCTGGGGGAGCGTCCATGCACAGGTGATGCAGCGCCCTGGGGGAGCATCCATGCACAGGTGACGCAGCGCCCTGGGGGAGCGTCCATGCACAGGTGACGCAGCGCCCTGGGGGAGCGTCCATGCACAGGTGACGCAGTGCCCTGGGGGTGGGTCCATGTACAGGTGATGCAGCGCCCTGGGGGTGCACGCTTCAGTGGGAAGCAGTGCTGTGGATTCTGCTCACTTTTCTGGTGCCAGGGCTGGTCACATGGCCGCTGGTCACCCGAGACCCAGGAGTGTGACACTGTCACCTGCATGGCCCAGAGAGGACAGAAATATTTGTCAAACGAAACAGCAGGATGTCAATCACCAATGTCCTCCACCTACGGCAGGCATTTTGTTGAGCTTGCTTTCTATTGTTTTGTTATAAAAACCATGGGAACTTTTTTCCCCCACTTTTCAAATACAAAATGTATTCTAGAGTTTAGAATCCTTTTTCAAATAACTGACTTTCACTAACCACCACTACTGCAATTCTGAAATGTCTCTCAAGGGAACATACACTACACACACACACACGCACACTCACATGCCTATGCACACATGCACACGTGTGGATCGTCTCCACTGCCTGCTATGCAGAGCTATGCCTTTGCTGTGCGACTAGCCTACATGATGCTAACCACCTTCAGATAAGAATGAAAGCGTCGCAGTCCTCACACAACGGTCTGCTTTGCATGACGTTTTCAAAGTCCACTGCAACATCTGCTTAAGAACCCGATGTGTGGTGTGTCAAAGAGGTTAAGACTGCCCCGCTATCTCTCCTGCTGAGATCCAGGTGTGTGGGCCACTTTATCGCCTGCTATATGGAATTTGTCCTGCTCTGACCACATCCTCACCATGAACCCGGCAGCAGGAGTGCTGGCTCTGACCTTGTCGCAGCCTCCACCATGCATCTGGGTCCTGAACCTGCCGGTCAAGGCAGCCTCGGGCAGCTGTTGCTGAGATGCACACTCTTTTCAAACACTCACCCAACCTCAGTCTTCCCAACTTTCTCAGCTTCCTGTTCACCTCCGTTTGTTCTCAGCAGGTTCTTCCTGCTACCTCCCCTACACCTGAGCCCACTGAGTCCATCTGGGTGTGAGGTTTTCAAGCCATCTGAATGCAGCACATGACTTTCGGGGACAGGATGAAATGAGTTCAGAGGACACAAGCACTGATGATTTCACAAGCACCGATTCTGTTGCTGTAGGTGCCAAGAGATTTTTGTTCCTTCCCTCATTCAATGAGAGTCACTAAGCACCTGCAGCAGGTCTGCGTCTGTTCAGGGTGCTGGACGGAGCAGTCACAGAAGCAAAGCAAGCAGCGAATGATGGGCCGGGGGAGGGGGTCTGTCCAGAGGCTCCTGGGAAAGGTAGACCAGGGATGCTGGAGGAGAGAGCTCAAGGAAGGGAGGGACATTCCAGAAAGCACTCAACTTCCGTTCCTGAATTTCTGAGAGGTTTCTACATAAAATGTAAATAACAAATCATTTCCTAGTCATGACAAAAAAAAAAAAAAAAAAAAAACAGACTTTGATAAAGCCTTGGTGGTGAATTGTAGGTATATTATGTCACGCTGAGTCTGCCTCTTTTGATGTGGTAATGTACATAAATACGCATATAAATGAATTACCTCAGCGAGAAAACTATGTAGGCTTGAATAAATCTAAGCGTCAAAAATATAGAATGACTGAGTAGGGATGCCAGGGTTCTTTTGAAGATGTCTGGTGGATTCTGCACTTCCGCACAGTGTCATTTAATCCACCCAGGAAAGAGTTCCTAAAAAAACATCGTTTACCACGATCCGTCCATCTGACATGGAGAGATATCCCATGCTGAACTTACAGATAAGGAACTCTCTCTGAAATGACTGTTTTAGTTTAGCAAGGAAAGTCAATAGATGTCACCCTCGTGGGCAGTCATGCTTTGAAGAAAACGTTCAAGGTTCCATCAGCTTACATAAAGGTCGAAATCACTAAATACATGCAAAGATTCACCCTTACATACATTTCTTGCGTCTTCCACAGAAATGCTGCTTTTGTGGCTGCCCCAGGCGAAGGTCGCTGCTGAGCTGGTGTCCATGCGCCAGCTCTCGTGTCCTGGAGGTCACCAGGACCTCACTGGCCCCGGGAGCTCGGGGCTCTGTGGATCTCTTGTACAGGACGTGGGACGGGGAGCCGCCCTGGGCAGTGCTGCTGAGTTTCCCCGCGAGGTGGGAAGGAAGTGGCTTTAGGAAGTAATCTGCCTCTTCTGTTCTTATCATGCCTGACTGGAAAAAATACAAAGGGAGAAAGCCAACGCAGTTAGATTTTCCGGCTGAAGCCAGCGTTTGTTACCGTTCTCTGGCAGGCAGGCTGTTCCCTCCCGCGGGCGCCAGCACTGGAAAGGTTCAGGAACCCCGGCGGAGAATGAGCTACAGGAAAGGCCTCGGCACCCAGCCTGAGCTCTCCGGCTCTGCGTCCCTGGCGAAAGACGGCGTGGAGCTGCTCCAGGACTGGAGTCCAGGGTGGAGAACGGGACAGAGGGCGCAGGACATACCCAAGTCACTTAATTCACACCAAAAGGAATGGGGGTGCAAGAAAGAACACGGGCACACTAAAATATTCAATGCTCAAACCGGGGAGGGGTCTCAGATAAGGAGATAAGAATTAGAATCCTAATAGAGGGATGTGCAAAACTCAAAGCGAATTTGAAAACAGAGAAAATGTAACACTTTTTTTTTTTTTTTTTGAGGGAGAGACTCTCGCTCTGTCACCCAGACTGGAGTGCAGTTGCAATCTCAGCTCACTGCAATCTCTGCCTCCCAAGTTCAAGTGATTCTCCTGCTTCAGTCTCCTAAGTAGCTGGAATTACAGGCACACACCACCATGCCTGGCTACTTTGTTCGTATTTTTAGTAGAGACTGGGTTTCACCATATTGGCCAGGCTGGTCTCAAACTCCTGACCTCAGATGATCCACCCACCTCGGCCTCCCAAATTTCTGCGATTACAGGTGTAAGCCACCATGCCTGGCCTAAAATGTATCACTTTCTAGAAAAGTGTAACTTAGCAAAATGAATCCAGAGGAAAGCATAAAAAAATTATTAGGGAATCTGGAAGGTTTTTCTAAGCAAAATATTAACGGAAGTAAGAAAGCAGTAGTGATTTTATAACAACACAACAATCAAGGAAAATAGGGTTTGGGATGTGAGACATAAGACAAAGAGGAGAGCAGGTTTATCAAATATCGGGAGAGGAAGCAATGGCTGCAGTGTTACCACTGGGGGTGGGAGAAGGCAAGAATAGACTATCAGCTAAGCCATCAGAGCCACCACGGGGGGTTAGACCTCCTGCGGCCCGAATACCACAAAGCCATGGGAAAGTGAAATACTTGGAATTTATGCCCAGGATTGGGGGAGAGGGCAGAGGCAGCCTGCCCTGCAGTGCTGTTCGTGAATGACTTCGGAACCTTCTTGGCCTTCTGGAACTCCAGCACAAAGACACAAACACTGTGCCTTTTACAGTTCTACCAGGGAACGTCAAGTATGAAACAAGTTAAATAATGGTTGGAGATAATTAGGTTTCTACTGTTCTGCATTTTAACAGAGAAGAAGCATAAGCAGTCACCAATGTGCTGAACCTTGTATAACAGTACCCAATTGGGGTTCGTATTACCGAAGGAAACCCGCGTAGGTATACCCAAAAAAGAAGAAAAATGTGTGCATGGCTTAAAAACCAACGACATTTTTCTGATATACAAACAATTGCTCACTTTCCAAATCACCCCTCAGAGGATGATTGGCTCCTAAAGAAGCTAGAATAGATGTGATTCAGCATCAGGAACGGCTGGACGAGTCAGACACTGCAGAATTTATCATCCCATTTTCACATTTATTAGCTGTGTGACCTTGGATGATCTACTCAGCCTTTCTGTGCTTCTCTGTCATCTAGGGAGCAGGTAGAATAGCTACTTGTCACGAGTTTGTAGGATTGAATATACTTAAAGTAGATGATCTAGTGAACATTCAAACAAGATTTGCTGAATTAATAAAAGGAAGGACGTAAAATATCATACTTCACCCTGATGACCTTTCATTTCCTTCTGATAGCTCAAAGAGCCCCTGAGGGGTTTTTCACTGTGCAGTTGGAGATCCCTCTGAAGCCCTGAGTGTTGGCGCACCCAGCATCACCGTCATCCCGAACACAGTTTTGCTTCTGACCAGGTGCTTTGCTTTTTACACTCTTCTAACTTCCTTGCCTACACATTTGTGATCTGACAGCAGCTCCGGATTCAGAACCATCTTCTCCTCTCCCCTGGGTTCAAGGCTACATTCCGGGTGGCCCAGGCTGAGAGGACCAAATCCCCAGGCAAAGGTGTCCGGTGGCAGCTGGCAGATTTTTGAGTTTTCATCAACAAAGTCATCAAGCATTATAGTTGTTTCACTAATAATTTAGTCTGAGTTACAATATTCTGTATTTAAATAATCTCCAGTTGCATTAAATACATAGAGCATAGCAGCTGATAAGGCTGATATTTTGATATCCCTTGATAAGCAACAGATAAAAATACAAAAAAGTTGCTTCATTAGCTTGTTGCATTATGAGTTTGCAAGCTTATCTAAAAGATAAGGTAAATTGCAGGAGATGAAATGTTTTCTTCTTATCAGAATAAGAATATTTGTTTGGAAACACAAAATGTCTGGGGGAACCTGCCTGTAGCTCACAGTAACCACTGGAATGTAAGGCGGGTGGATTATTAACCAGGCTTCAGAAAAGGCCAAGTCCTTCGGGCTTTGCAAAGGACAGGCTTTGCTCTAGCAGGGCCTGCCTCTCTCATGACCACTTCCACAGATTATTTTACACTAGAAAACTCACCAAACACTTATATTGCCTTCATAAGAAATGAGCAAATGCGTGTTGGTTACTGCTGGGAAATGCTGGTTCTGAATAACGTAAGTAAAGAAAACATTGAAACTTAGCAGCAGAATGTTTACTGTAGTGTATTTGTTGTCATTCATAATTAAAAGTTGATAGATTTGTATTAATTGTGATCCATTGAGATTCATAGAAACTGCTTGTTAAATCAAAAAATAAAATAGAAACTAAGAAGAAATGAATACATGTCCAACCACTGAGCTTATTTCTACTGCAGTGAAAGAGGCTCCCAGTGATCTAGTTCCAAGAGTGTCACAGGTGACACCAAACACCCTATTCATGACAGCTACTTATCCACAAACACAGTAAAGAAGCAATTGGGCTTATTATGAGAAAGAGGCATTTTAATTTTCAAGTACTTTTATGTTTAATCTCCTTCTTCATCTTTTCTTCTGAAGTGTCATTTGTTTTGGGAATATTCTATTCATTCTAGATCTTATTAGTGATATTTCAGAAACATTCGACAATTTTGACTTTTATTAAATTTTAATCAAAGTGTAAGTTTTTCCTCAGAACCAAACATGAATCTACACTGAAAGCCACAGTAAGTCTCATTGTATGATTATATGTGATATCATGAAAGTCAAAATTTGGCTAAAATCTTCTAAGAAGCTGAAATAAAACAAAACCTTCCCCTTTTCCAAGAAATTTTGTATCTGATTCTTTTTCCTCCCTCTCTCCACTATACCTGACCTAGTTGCTGGGCTCACTCAACCTTTCTATCTTCAAGGACAAGGAGGCTGAAATGCTGGTCAAAGGAATCAGGCATCAACCTAAACAACTAAACTAAACTAAACTAAACTAAACTAAACTAAACTAAACTAAACTAAGTAAAAAAGAAGTCCAGGCTTTATGATTTCAGTCATTTGTTCAGCTCTTAACTTGGCCCCGGTCACTTTTCAGTTGCTTATGTATAGACTCAAACTACTAACATTTTGACACTGGACACACTGACAAAGTTTCTGGTTAAAGTTGAGTCTTGTGAGTTGGAAGCTATTCCAGTCATTATAATCCACCAGAGAGGACTCAGTCCTTGCTTTCTCACAAACCCCAGCTCCTCTTGCACTGATACCAGCACACGTTTGTAAAACATGAGCACCTGTTGCTTGTGCGTGAGGAAGAGAAGGGCAGGGGTGAGGTAGGGCTGGACGAGGGAGAAGCAGGACAGGGAAGGAGTCATCTGGGGGTTAACTGGACATAGGCATTGATGGAATTGTTGCTTTCTACTTGGACCTCCTGGCTCGGCTAAACTGGACCAGTGTAATAAACATCCCAGAAGCACAAGTGTGATTCGGGTGAGGTGCCAACTGTCTACATGACCCACAAATACTCTCACAGATGGCCTATGTGCCTCCCATGGTTTCTGCACAGCTGGGAATACTTGAGTCAACAGCCAATCAGGCTTTGGATGAATTCTATGGCAGCAAGAAGGCTAGAGAAAACTGATGATAATTTAATAGTGCAATTTAAGACTGCACTATGATGATCCTTGGTTATTCCAAATAATCATTGACTGTGGATGTGCTCAAAACTATTCCTGTATCTAAATCTTCCTTGTTTAGGAGGAGAAGCAGTGATTCTTTGTATGTTAAAATCTCATTACTGAAGCCTCAAGGGTACAACACTGTGAACATTCACACTTCTGGCCTTGTTCTTAGAACATGAAGAACTGTCATGTTTTTAGTATTTAATATTCATTTAATTCACCTGGACATTAATTAAATTTACCAAGATTTCTTGCCAAACTCTACATTCTAATCTTCATAGTGATAGAACTTTTGATTAGAGCTTAGATGAAAATGATATTTGTGACTTCCTCCATCCCTGGCTGAAGGAACCCGGAGGGACAGGTGATCCTCTGTCAGAGGTAAATACTTCTTACCAAGTTCTTAGGGTTTTCTAAGAAGGGCAGGACTCAGGAGCACAGCACTTGTGAAACCCAAAGTGCAACAAGGACGCATTTCAGTGGGAGAGAGGACGTTCTCAGCCCTGTCCTTGCCTGTGGTGTCAAGGGGAAGGTCAGGTGGAGGCAGCCCACTGTGAGTGACAAGTCAGAGCCAGATGGCCAAACAGCAGCTTCCACCAAACCTCCTCCCCACAGGAACACCAAATTGAACAAACATCACAAAGAAGTATCTTCAAGAGAATCAGAATGCAAGTAAGCAGCCACGGTACATGGTTTTGACTTCGTATTGTTGAGTCACTTGAGGCACTGCAGAGGTTAGGAAAGACAGTACTGAATGGCCAATGCTACCTCTTACCCCATCTTCCGGCAGAGGCCACATGGCACAGAGAGAATCTGTGTGTTTGCAGGAGGGAGAGCACAGCAGTCATGAGACTGCATTGGAACTCAGTGCTACCAGATCACAGTGGAAAGCGACACAGTGATCAGCCGACACCCACAGAGGGAACATTTAGACCAGACCAGGCCAAGCTGGAGGGTCAGAACCATCCCAGTGGACAGAACCTGAGTTTCAGCAAGCCTTGCCATTGTGGGCTAAAGTGCCCTGAGGTCCTACATACACTTGAAATGCAGTCTAGGCCACAAGAACCGAAACTCCTAGGCAAGTTCGGGTGCTGTGCTGAGCTTGGAACCGGTGGCCTTGGGGCATGCAACCTCTCATGCAATGAGACAGCAGCCCGGGTGACCAAGGGAGTGACGGTGCCAACCCTCTCCCAGCTTCAGGCAGCACAGCTTGCCACTCTGAGCCAGACTCCTTGTCTCTGCTTGAGGAGAGGAGTAAAAAGAGTAAAGAGGACTTTGTCTTGCAACTCTGAGACCAGCTCTGCCCCAGGAAGATAGGGCACGAGACAGAATTCTGAGGCCCCCATTCTTGGACCTAGCTCCCAGATGACACTGCTAGACACATGCTGGGCTTGAAGGGAGCTACCTGCATTGAAGGGAAGGAGCCAGTCCTATCAGGATGCATTACCTGCTAACTAGAGAGCCCTGAGGCCTGGAGTAATCAGCAGGGGAACCCAGGCAGTCTCGACGTGGGCCTTGGGTGACAGTCAGAGACCTGCTAGCTTCGTATGTGACCCAACACATTCCCAGCTGTGATGGCTACAGGCGGAGACTTCCTCTGCTTACGAAAAGCAGGGGAAAGTGTACAGGGGACTCTGCCTTGCAGCTTAAGTACCAGCTTTGCCATAGAGAGGCAGAGCACCAAGCAAGCTCATGGGACCCCTAGTTCCAGGCCTTGGCTCTTGGATGGCATTTCAGGATCAGTCCTGGGCTGGAGAGGAGCCTACTGCCCTGGAAAGTGAGTCTCAGACCTGGCAGCATTCAGCACACGCTGACTGAAGATGCCTTGGGCCTTGAATGAGCATTGGAGGCAGCCAGGCAGTACCTATCAGGTAAATTTAAGAAAGAGATGGAAATAATTAAAAAGATTCAATAAGAAATTTTGGAGTTGAAAATACATTAGACATATGGAAGAATGTATTAGAATCTTAACAGCAGAATTCATGAAGCAGAAGAAAGAATTAATGAGCTTGAAGACAGCCTATTTGAAAATACACAGAAGAGACAAAATAAAAGAATAAAAAAGATTGAAGCATGCCTACAAGATCTAGGAAATTATTTCAAATGGCAAATCTAAGAGTTATTGGCCTGAAAGAGAAGGTAGAGAGAAAGATGGAAAGTTTATTCAAGGGATAATAACAGAGGATTTCCCAAACCTAAAAAAAAATATCAAAATCCAAGTACAGGAAGGTTATAGAACACTAAGCAGATTTAATCCAAAGAAGACTACCTAAAAGCACTTAATAATCAAACCCCCAAAGGTCAATGATAAAGAAAAAAATCCTAAAAGCAATAAGAGAAAAGAACATATAACATACAATGGAGCTTCAGTACATCTGGCAGCAGACTTCTCATTGGAAACCATACAAGCCAGGAAAGAGTGGGATAACACATTAACAATGCAGAAGGAAGAAAACTTTAATCCTAGAATAATATATGCAGAGAAAATATCCCCCAGACATGAAGAAGAAATAAAGACTTTTCTAGACAAAAGCTGAAGATTTTAATCAACACAAGACCTGTCATATAAGAAATGGTAAAGAGAGTTCTTTAGTCTGAAAGAAAAAGACATTAATGAGTAGCAGAAAAATAATGTGAAGGTAGAATACTCACTAGAAATAGCAAATACACAGAAAAACACATAATCTTATAATACTGCAATTACATTTGTAAATCATATGTATCTTGAGTAAAAAGACTAAAAGATGAATGACAACAAAAATAATAACTAAACAACTTTTTGAAACATAATACAATAAGATACAAATAAAACAACAAAAAGTTAAAATGCAGGAAGACAAAGTCTAGCACAGAATTTTTATTAGTTTTCTCTTTGCTTGTTTCTTAGTTGGTTTACGTAATCAGTGATAAGCTGTCATCAGTTAAAAGTAATGAATTACAAAATATTATTTGTAAGCCTCATGGTAACCTCAAATAAAAAGCATACAAAAGTTACACAAAAAGTAAAAACCAATAAATTAAAATATAACACAGAAAAAATCACCTTCACTAAAAGGAAGACAAGAAAAGAAATAGAAGACCACAAAAAAAAAAAAAAAAGACAAAATAGCAGAAGTAAGCCCTTACTTAGCTATAATTAAATTGAATGTAAATGGACTAAACTCTCCATCAAAAGACATGGAGTGGCTGAATGGATTAAGAGAAAAAAAGACCCAATGATCTGTGGCTTATAGGTAACTTCATCTATGGATATACATAGACTAAAAATAAATGAATAGGAAAAGATGTTCCATGCAGATGGGGAAAAAAAAAGAGACTGGAGTCCTAAACTTGTATCAGAAAAAATAGATTTCAAGATATAAAACTATAAACAGAGACAAAGAAGGTCATTATATAAGAAGGTCAATTCGGCAAGAGGATATAACAACTGTAAATATATATGCATTCAATATTGCAGCACCCAGATACAAAAAGCAAACGCTATTAGAGCTAACAGAGAAAAAGATCCCAGTGAAAAAATAGCTGAATATTTTAACACGCATTATCAAGACAGAAAATCACCAAGGACCCATTAGAATTAATCTGCATTATAGATTAGATGAACCTAACAGGTATTTACAGAACATTTCATCCAAAGGTTGCAGAATGCACATTCTTCTCCTCAGGACATGGATAATTCTCAAGAACAGACCATATGTTAGGCCACAAAAAGTCTCAAAAAATTAAAAAACCCCTGAAATTCCACCAAGAATCTTCTCTAACCACAATGAAATAAAACCAGAAATCAATTAACAAGAGGAATTTTGGAAACTATAAAAACACATGGAAAGTAAACAATATGCTCTGAATGCCCCACGTGGGTCAATAAAGAAATTAAGAAAAAAATTAAAAATTTGTTTAAAAAATAATAATGAAAACACATCATACCAAAATTTATGGAATACGGCAAAAGCACACTTAAAGAAAGGTTTATCGGTAAAACTGCCTACATTAATAAAGTAAAAAAAAACTTCTACTAAACAACCTAATGGTGCATCTTAAAGAACCAGAAAAAAAGCAAGAGCAAACAAAACCAAAAATTAATAAAAGAGAAATAATAAAGATCAGAGCAGAAATAGATGAAAGTAAAACAATAAAAAGGTCAACAAAATGAAAAGTTGGTTTTTTGAAAAGTTAAACAAAATTGATGAACCTTTAGTTAGACTAAGAAAAAAGAGGGAATACCTACATAAATAAGATTAGAGATTACAAAGGAGACATTACAGAAATACAAAGGATGACTAGAGGCTGTGAACAACTATATGCTAATAAATTGGAAAACCTAGAAGAAATGGTTACATTCCTAGACATATACAAACTACAAAAGTTGAATCATGAAGAAATCCAAAACCTGAACAGACCAATAACAAATAATAATATCAAAGCCATAATAAAAAATCTCCCAGGAAAGAAACATCCAGGACCTGATGGCTCTATTGTTTAATTTACCAGACATTTAAAGAATTAATACAATCTTACTCAAACTATTCTGAAAAATAGAGAAGGTAATACTTCCATACTCATTCTTTGAGCCCAGTGTCACCCTGATATCAAAACCAGATAAGAACACATTAAAAAAAGAAAACTACAACCCAATATCCCCAATGAACATTGATGCAAAAATCCTCAACAAAATACTAGCAAAGCAAATTCAACAAGAGAAAAAAATTATTCATCATGACCAAATAGGATTTATCCTGGCATGTAAAGATGTTTCAACATAGGAAAATCAATCAGTGTGATACATTACATCAACAGAATGATGGAAAAAATCATACAATCATTTCAATGATGATGAAAAAGCATTTGAAAAAATTCCACATTCCTTCATGATAACAATCATCAAAACAGGAGGTATAGAAGGAACATACCTCAATACAATAAAAGCTATATATGACAGATCCATCGTTAGTGTGATAGTGAATGGGAAAAAAAACTGAAAGCCTTTCCTCTGTGACCTGGAACACAACAAAGACGCTCACTCTTACCACTGTTATTCAAAATAGTACTAGAAGTCCTAGCTAGAGCAATCAGACTAAAGAAAGAAAGAAAAAGCATTGAAATTAGAAAGGAAGACATCAAATTATATTTGCCAATGAAATAAACTTATGTTTGAAAAAAAACTAAAGACTCCATAAAAAAATTATTAGAACTGATAAATTCAGTAAAGTTGCTGGAGATAAAATAAGCATATAAAAATCAGTAGTGTTTCTATATGCTAACAATGAACAATTATGAATAAAGAAATCAAGAAAGTAAACCCATTTGTCATAGCTACAAATAAAATAAAATACCTAGGAATTAACCAAAGAAGCAACAGATACTTATTAATAAAATATTAGAGAGACTCTTCAGAACCCTAGAATGGTCAAAGTTTTCTGGAATATACCCCATAAGTACAGACGACCAAAGCCAAAATGGACAAATGGGATCATAGCCAGTTAAAAAGCTGCACAGCAAAGAAGACAACCAAGGAAGTGAAGAGACAATCCATCGAATGGGAGGAAATATTTGCCAAGTACTCATCTGACAAGAGATTAACGACCAGAATATATAAGGAGCTCAAACAACTCTACAAAACAACAACAACAACAACAACAACAAACAACTAAAAATTTGATTTTTAAATGGGCAGAAGGACCAGGCTCGGTAGCTCATGCCTGTAATCTTAGCACTTTGGGAGGCTGAGATGGGTGAATCACCTGAGGTCTGGAGTTCAAGACCAGCCTGACCAACATAGAGAAACTCTGTTTCTACAAAAATATAAAATTAGCCGAGCGTGGTGGCACATGCCTGTAATCCCAGCTACTTGAGAGGCTGAGGCAGAAGAATCGATTGAACCTGGGAGGTGAGGTTGTGGTGAGCTGAGATCGTGCCATTGCACTCCAGCCTGGGAGACAGAGCAAGACTCCGTCTCAAAAATTAATAAAATAAAATAAATAAAATGGGCAAAAGATATGAATAGACATTTCTCAAGAGAAGACATACAAATGGCAAACAGGTATATGAAAAAGTGCTCAACATCATTAGAGAAATGCAAATCAAAACTGCAATGTGATATTATCTCACTCCAGTAAAATGATTCTTATCTGAAAAAAAAAAAAACAAAACCAAAAAACAGGCAACAAGATGCTGGTGAGGATGTGGAGAAAAGGGAATCCTCATATACTATTGGTGGGAATGTAAATTAGTACAACCACTCTGAAGAACAATTTGGAGATTCCTCAAAAACTAAAAATAGGATCCAGTAATCCCATTTCTAGGTATATATCCAAAAGAAAGAAAATCAGGATATCAAAGAGATATCCACACTCCCATGTTTATTACAGCACTATTCACAAAAGCCATGGTTTGGAAGCAATCTAAATGTCCATCAAAAAACAAATGGATAAAGAAAATGTGGTACATACACACAATGGAGTACTATTATATCATACATAAAAAAAGAATGATATCTTGTCCTTTGCAACAGCATGGATGGAACTGGAGATCATTATGTTATGTGAAATAAACCAGGCACAGAAAGACAAACATTCCATGTTCTCACTTATTTCTGAGGAGCCAAAAATTAAAACAATTAAACTTGTGGAGTGAGACAGTTGAATGGTGGTTACTAGAGGCTGGGAAGGATAGTGTGTGTGTCAGTGAGGGGGGGAATGGGGGTGGTTAATGTAATTATTGACAATATAATTAGATAGAATGAATAAGATCTAGTATTTGATAGCACAGCAGGGTGATTACAGTCAACAATAATTTATTATTCATTTAAAAATAACTGAGAGTAGAATTAGATTGTAACACAAAAATGATAAATGCTTGAGGTGATGAATATTCTATTTACTTAGTTGTGATTATTACACATTGCATCAAAATATCTCAAGAACCCCAAAATATATACACTTACTATGCATCCACAAAAATTAAAATTAATCTTTTAAATGACAAATTTACAAAATAAAAATAAAAACTATTTGTGTAAAAAAAGAAGCTAATTTTGATGTATTAAACTCTTTTTGAAAAAAAATTATTTCAAAATTATCCAAAATTATTACAAAATCTCTAAAAACAAGCTGTTGCCTAAATCTGTTTCAGAATTGATGCTCTTCGAGGAGATGAATGTGACGGACAATGAGGGATGAATGTGGGGTTCCTCCTAGGCCCTTCCTCAGCCCTCTCTGGTCATTTAACAACATGGGCTGGAGGGATTATCAGTCTGTGAGAATTCAGAGCAGCTAAGCATGGATATTTTCCAAAGGCCAGTATATCCTCCTATATTGAAAGAAGACATGTTGCCAGAAGCCACACAATAAGAGTTATTCATGGAGCTTCCATTTTTGAGCCTATCATCTATTCAAGGAACTGCATTTCATAGATGTTAGTTTGTTGGTCTTTGCTGTAGACCTGTGAAGAGGCTGCAGGAACTGATGCCTACCAAGGTTAAACAATCTACAGGAGTTCCCAAGCTAGAAGTGAGTAAATTAGAAATCAAAGTCCCCATGCCTGGGGGTACTCATGCTCTATATCACTACCTCACACCATTGAGGAAACGGCACTACACAGCACTGGGAGGAATCTGGGCTCCGTGTCTAGAACAGCTTCAATGTGCTAAGCTGCTCCTGACAGCTTGTTACCTGCCTGGGTACTGATTTCTCAGAAAGATAACATTGTTGAGCAACATTCTTTTTTAAAAAAATGTGTTGAAATCTGTCTCCCTCTTGCCTTTATCTTTGGTGCTACACAAGACAAATTCTAATCACTGTTCTGTGAAACGTTTTTCAATATATGCATTTAGTCATGTCCTACTTAACTATTCTTTCTTCCCTGCCAGATATCATTTGGCGAGTCACCATAGCATTTTTACATAAATGCAAGCACCTCTTCTGTGGCTCTGCTGGGTCCAATACCAGTTTTTCAATGTTCGTCTGAACACACATTTCCAAACAGGGAACAGTCAGTGACAGGATTAGATTTGAGGAGGTTAAGTAATATGGTATAAGATTTCACAATCTGCTCAGCAGCTTACACATCATAAACTCACCACCTTTTTCTAACAGCCATCATTTCGAAAGCAGGCATTCTCAATCCTACTTCTGTAAGTGAAACGTTCCCCAAATTTCAGTTTATACATCTAGGAAATCATAGTCGCTCGTTAGCAGTACTGTTAAGTCATTTCTTGACCATTGAAAATATGCAAGCAGAAGATGGGCAACTGGAAGAAAGGTGCCCACAGGTTCCGACACTGTGGTTAAGAAGAACTTCTGGCCGGGCATGGTAGCTCATGCCTATAATCCTAGCAGTTTGGGAGGCCGAGGCGAGTGGATCACTTGAGGTCAGGAGTTCGAAACCAGCCTGTCCAACATGGCGGAACCCCATCTCTACTTAAAAAATATAAAATTAGCCAGGCATGGTGGTACATGACTGTAATGCCAGCTACTTGGGAGGCTGAGGCAGGAGAATCACTTGAACCTGGGAGGCGGAGGTTGTAGTGAGCCAAGACCGTGTCACTGCACTCCAGCCTGGGCAAAAAGAGCAAAACTCCATCTCAAAAAAAGAAAAAGAAGAACTTCTGCCCTAAGAGGAAGAACTTCTGCCCTAAGAGGAAGAACTTCTGTCCTAAGAGGAAGGCAGTGTCCTTGATGTCAAAACTAAAAACCATAGACTGAAAAACACAGTCATTGGGCCCTCTCTGTCCTCTGTGTGGAAGCAGCATAAGCAACCAGAAATACTAGTAAAGCAAAGGCTGCTTTCCCTGTCAACTCTGCTCATAGTTCAGGCATCACCTGGACTACAGAATGGGAAGCTGACTTGCTACAGCATGGAAAGTATTCTCTGATGTGGCCCCAGTGCTGCCCAGCCATTACATAGTCACCTTCTGTTCTATTACACGTCATAGAATTGGCCAGTGATTGGGGTGGGTAAGAGTGTAGTACATCAGTCCTTGGAAGTATATTTGCCTCAAAAATGAAAGCAATGTAAGTGTAGTGCCATTTGCAAAACAACCGATGAGTTGAGCGGAATTCCGTGAGCAGCTACCCCCACTTGCCGATTTTGACTCTCTAGCATAGTCAATGAACCAATATTTAGAGATGCAGGAGAAGCGGCTCACAGTAGTTCAGCAGAGGTGACACATCTCCAGGGAGTGGACACATTCAAGCCCAGGCAGGACCCCGAGGGCACATGAGCAGATGAGAACAGGAACCCAGTAAGCACCCTCTCAGCAGACACTGGGCACGGACAACCTGCTTCTCACTCAAAAAGGAGCCACAGAAGAAGTCAGTGAATGGTCTATGAATATGCAGCAAGGACACCTAGTGAGCAATCCCGTGACTAAATAGCAAGCATGTGATTAAATGTTAATGAAGAGAATCAGGGCTGCAGAAAGGCAAACCAGCCATGTGGAGGAAGATCACTAATGGCTGTGTCACATGCGACAGAGGAGGACCAGGACATAAAAGGCTCATGGAAGGTGATGATACAGAAGCCAGCCGAGGCCCACCTAGGGATTCCACAGTGCACATCCAGTCATGAGATGTCACAGATAGTAACTAACACGGTCAACAAAATTCCAGGAGACCAAGTGTGCTGTGCAATAAGGAACGAATGTGGGGTCCTCCTAGGTCCCTCTTTAGGCTTCGCTGGGCATTTAACAAAACGGGAAGGACCTTCTGTGAGAGTTCATAGCAGCTAAGCGTGAATGTTTTCCAAAGATCAGTATTCCCCCTTACCTTGAAACAAGGAAGGTTGCCAGAAGCTACATAGGAATAATTACTAACAGAACTTCCATTTACTGAGCCTATCATCTATGCAAGGAACTGCATTTCATAGATATTAGTTTATTGTCTTTGCTGTCGACCTGTGAAGAGGTTGCAGGAACTTCGTAATGTGCTACAGCATGGGAAATTAGTTAGTACTCAATAACCAATGACTAGAGTGGATTTTTGTGAAAGCTTCCACGTGAAAGTCATGCTGTTGATTTGGTTACGAAGGTTAAACAATCAATGTGAGTTTACAAGCCAGGAAGTGAGAAATCAAATTCCAAACCGTCTGGCCACCATGCCGTGAGGATACCCACGCTAAGAGGAAGAGGCACTGTACAGCGCTGGGAAGAATCCAGGGCTCAGGGTCTAGCCCAGAGTCAATGTGTTAGGGCGTTCCTGACCCAGCTTGTTAGCTGTTCCTTGCTAATTAGTAACTACTAGATCAAAAACAAAAGATTATAATAATTAGATAATTACAAAGTGGAAAATAAGGGCTCTATCCATAGTAAAAATGGTAATATATACTTAGGGTGCAATTAGAGAAATTTAAAGTCCTGAATGCTTTTTTTAAATTAAAAATAAATAAACTATGCATTAACTCAAAGAGTTTTAAAAAGTGCAAAAATGACCTCCCACAAAACAGAAAAGATTTGTAAAAACCATAAATAAATAAGTTTATGATAAAGATGTAAAAGAGTAAAGCAATGTGAATATTACAGAAGTCTAGACAAGTCAAGATCTGATTTTTAGACCTAAAGGGACATGCCTCATAAAAATGGAATCAACAAAAATATTAAAAAGTCAAGAAAATAGATACTATAATGTATGACTGAGATTTAAAACGAGTGATGGAACTTTTCATGGAGATTAAATGTCTCTATAGTAAGTGTTCTTACTTTACGTCAGTGAATTTGTTGTCATATTTGTACTTATATTTGTTGTGCTTTTCAATTCTATGACATCTTTCAGGCCAACATACTAAAAAATGATTTAACTTTTTTAGTATGGATTAGAGGAAGCCTTCCACACATGGGCTGTTCAATCTGGCAGACATTAGTCACATGTGGCTACGCACATTTAAATTTAGATGAATTGAAATTGAATAGAGTTAAAAACTCAGTTCTCCAGTTGCTGAATAGACCCACATGGGTATTCAAATTCAAGTTTAAATAAATTAAAATGAAATAAAATTTAAAATTTAGGCCTTCAACTCTTCAAATGCCATATGTGATAGGTGGCTACTACATTGAACAGCACAGATATTTGTATCCCAGGGCAAAGAGCCACTGGAGAACATGGCTCTGGAACCCTGGGTGATTAACACATCTTTGAAAGCTTACTTAAGACTGATTTGCTAGACAAATGAGAAGTGGTTAAAATATTTCTCTATAAGTGGCACACATAGCCCAGGTAGGGGCAATCTCAAAAATCACACTCACCAGCAACCTTCTAAAACTGCCCCAGCTAAAATATTCAGAACACACCAACCTAGACTGATGAATCAATAAAACTACTTTGGTTGACACAAAAACATCTGAATTAAAAATGACCAAAACTTAGATTCAGAGATCCTGTACTTATAAATTTTGCAAGACACAAAGAGAAATACTGAAGCAAATGATGATTGGTCAAGGAGGTGAATATATTACTGGGACCTAAGAGGCCCAAGTTACATTTAGACACGAATCTCATTCCATACTGTGGAATAAATTCAGACATGAGTCTCATCCCAAACTGTGGAATAAATCCAGTCTCTCTTATCCAGGGAGTGTAGTGTTTTTGTTCAGTCACTCAGTCACTATTCATGAGCTGCCTGGTATGAGACAGGCACGCTACTAGGCAATCCAGACACAACAACGGATCAACAAGGCAAACATCCTTACCCTCATGAAGCTTAGGTTCCATGGTGGGTGGGGGAACTGAAAATCAACAGTAGTCATCATACAGTGTAAAGCATAGGAAGTTAAAAGGTAATGAGTACTACTAAAAATGAGTAAAATAAAGAGAAAATTCTGGATGAACAGAGACATCAGAGTGTAGGAAAAGGGGTTTGATTTTTACATAGGGTCATCAGGTGGGGTCATCATTAAATAGGGTTATTATTTCAGTGAAGGCTTTGATGAGGTGAGCAGTTGGCTGTGAGCACTCGGGAAGAAAGCCGTGGGCCAGGCAGAGGGAAGAGACACTGCAAGCACTTGCAGCTCCATGTGGCGGCCACTGACATTTGTGTTCTTTGCAAAATATCCACAAATAGTACCTTCACCAATGAATAGTGATAGTTCGGCAGGTCCTTATTTTCCAAATGGAAACATTGTCTTGGAAATTATCTTCCAGCACATCATATAGAAGGGACAGTTCAAAGTTTTGAGGTTTTCTATGCCATCTGAGACATCGCCATCTTCTTCCTCAGAGAGCTACACTTGTCATCTGACCACTACCACTCTGGCAATGCTTATATTTTTTTTCCTTCTATTTCTATATAAACCAGATCACCCTCTCCTTACAACTGTGCAGGAATGTCTCTGGGAATACAGCCCAGCACTCCTGCAGGAAGGCTTCCCAGGAGCCTGCATGCCCTGGCCAGTGTCGGTTCCTCCAGGCTCTGGTCATCCTGCCTCTCTGGGTGCTTAAGACTCTCCAGCCATGCCATGTTGCTCTTAAAGGTGCAGCACATATTAGACCCAGGTCTGTGGCACACACAGGGGCTACTGGATAGCCCGTGGTGGCATCTGAGATCAAAGAGCTGGTGCAAGTTCTGACTTGGCCTGTATTCAGATCTCTCTCTCTCTCTCTGTGTGTGTGTGTGTGTGTGTGTGTGTGTGTGTGTGTGATGGTGAGTTGGGCAGGGGGAGAGAGTAACTGTATGCCCAGAGGCTAGTTTCTATGTTTGCAATTAGAGGATGAATCCATAACTATTTCATAGGGTGACTGTGTAGATTAAATAAACAAACTTTGAAGATGGCAAAAAAATATTTTAGAGCTATCAATCAAGACTACAGGACATATTTTTAAACAATAAAGGCAGTGCATGGGGACCTGTGGAAGACAGGAGATAAAGGGGGTGCAGGACTCCATGCCGTTGAAAATGATCGAAAGGTGGAGGGCAGCACAAGGGAGTCGCAGCTGATCTGGGACAGCTGTTGCCTGAGTAAGGGCAGAAGAGGCAGCCACACTGGCAGGTGCGGCGAGAGAAAGTCAGGCATGCACATGTTTCTCATCAGAAGCCATGGGTCCTCAGGGGCTGTCACCTGGACCTATGAGCTGTGGCTGAAATCACCCACGGTTTTGCACTCGAACTCAATTCATCCCAGTGTGCAGCCCCATGGCGCCCTTCCCTCTGGCCACAGCAGGCTGCCAGCCTAAGTAAATTCTATGCTGAGCTCATCAAGCTGACACTTAGCTCATGAATCAGCTGTTTTCTCTATTTAATTCTGACATTAGTGGTACTTCTCCCAACCAGTTTTGCTGTTGATATCTCATCTCTCGCAAAGATGCTCTTTAGGGTTCAGCTTCCAGGAAGATTACATCATATTAACAGCTCTTCTCTTAGTCATATCAACATTGATGGCGTTCACTTAATCACCTACTACACCCCTGCCCGTGTCTCACGTATTATTACGTATATTATCCACAATCCTTGGAACAGATTTGCAAGGTAGGGATTAGCAACTGCATTTGTGTAGATAAAACAAACTGAAGCCCGATCAATCCAAATGTCCATTAACTGGTGAATGGATAACCACAGTGTGACACAATGGGATGCCACTGAGCAACGGACAGGGGGAAATACTGACAGTCACAATGTGGATGCATGCAAGCGCATTACACTTGGTGAGAGAAACCAGAGCAGAGGACCCAACATTGTGTGATTCCATTTCTACGAAATGGCCAGAAAAGGCACTGGAGGTGGGAAGCAGATGAGTGGTTGCTGGGGATGGGGTGGACTGGAGTGTCCACTAAGGGGTATGTGAGTGCTTTCTGGGTACTAGAAATAATCTAACACTGAACTGTGAAGAAGGCTGCACAACTCTACATTTACCGAAATATTACTGAACTGTGCACTCAAGTGGTGAGGGGTAGCTATGTAAATTATGCCTCACTAAAGCATTTAGAAAATAAAACAAAGCTGAAGCCCTGGAGGGTGACCAGGACACAGTGAACCCAGGGCTGGCGGGCTGCTGCTCCGGCCACTTCCTCCACACCGCAGTGCTTCCTTGGTGCACGGGGGCTGTGCTGAAGTCATTCGGAGAGAGTGTCCTCGGAAAATAATCAGCCTTACAGTGCAGCAAAAAGACTCAGAAGGCTGACTGAAGGGCCAGATTCCTCACAAAAGAACACAGAGGCAAATAAGAAAGCTGAGAGCCTGCAGCCAGTCCCAGGAGGTGGCATGTGCTAAACTCACTCCCCTTGACTCATGCAGAACACGGCAGGATGGTGTACAAGAATCTGTTTCCTTTTTCAGCAATGTCACTCTAAAGGCAGCTACGATTTGAGACCAGCTGTTTACTGCCTCCTCCACACTGCCACTGCACAGCACAGGGCAACCCGAAAAGCGGAAGGTCAGACATATTTTCACCTGTGGGTTTCCAGCTGTGGGCACACAACAGGAACTAACTGAATGTATCTTCGCTGAAAATGGGACTGATAGGTTGAGGGTTATCTGTGGAGTTTGCCACCTTCTGCATAGCCACTCATGATTCTCAAACTCTGGTCTGAGACTCATCTGAGCAGCTCTTCCTTCCCCAGATATTCTGCCTCAGCAGGTGTGAGTGAGGTGTGATAAAGGACGTGTTTAGTAAGATTCACGAGCTCAACAGTGGGACATACCACATGGGTCACAAAGGCCTGAGTCCTGTTCACGCTGGGCTCTGTTTGCTGTCTTTATTTTACTCCCCAGCCCTGCAGCCAGGGAGCAGGGCGTGGCCTCTGCAGGAAAGCATGGTGTTATTGGGTGTCCACCGTGTATCCAAAAGCTTGTTAGGACACAATCTGAATTTGTGTGGAGTGTGTCATTACTGACATTTCCTTATTCTCAAGCAAGTTGACCTTAGACATCAATATTTTCTGATGGCAAATAGATAAATATCGAAAGCAATACTGAGTACAACAACCCTCGTTAAGTTCACTGAAGACATGGCCTGGTCATGCTTTTGCACTGCAGCGCCCGGGGATGATAATTTGTACCAATACTCATATTCTACATGACTTCCCTTACATATGTAACACCCCAGGCCATTACTTTAAACATCTGTTGCTGTGGCTACCAAATTTGACCATTCACAAATTCCAGCCCCAGTTATATATATGACTGCATATACTCTCATACATGTCAGAATCCCATGGGGATTATAAAAGTTATGATTGCTCTTTCAGGATGCTAGCTCAAATTGTATAATCATCATATGAGGTGGTAATGTGTATTCAAGATGGTCTTTTTAGAATGCCTTCCTAATAAACTGTTATCAAGAATTTATTATGCAAATTTCCTTTTATTTCTAGAAATAAAATAATGACAAAGCTATGGCAAAATTAGCCCATGAGAATCTAGGATATTACTCTACATATCTCCTAAAGGGCATCAGAGACAGTTCACTGCTAAAAAACTTAGGCAGAACCATCTCTTTTAGAGAAACAAACAAACAATAAAAAACCAAGACAAATAAACAAATGATACCAACAGTTAATCAATAGAAAGCAGGCTTAGGTGGGCCCTTTACTGTGACTGACTGCCCCCATTTCTCTAAACCCTCATGATGCCGTCTGCAGTTACCTCTGCTAGCCAGTGAGGAGGGGATGTGATTCCCACTATTGGCTCAGAGAGAGAAACTGCAGATAAGCTCGACAATGACTTCCTCCTCCTATCTTACAGCCAGAAAAACAGCCTCTGCAAAGGCAAACCTGGTGTGTGGCCCTGGAAGCGGAGCGGCAGCTATTCTGAATCACATAAGTATATTTTCTGTATTAACAGGATGCTCCTGCCAATTGAGCCCCACTTTCAGTGATGATTTTAATTCTCTCAACCACTGAATATTTCCCAAGATAGATGAGATAGGTCTATATTATCTGTCCTGCAATTGTCTGTGTTCAATAAGTATTTGTTGACTTTGATTCTAACCTTGCAGGAGTCAGTATCTTCTGTAAAAACTCACAAGAAAGGCACCATGGTTCACCTTAAGCATCTATATGCTTGGTAGTTATTAGCATATTTTTACCTTAACAATCAAAGAATTTCTCAAATAAATTATTTCCAACTTATTACTTAGGATAAGTAAATGGGCCCTTAGGCAATGGAGGATTGGATCTAAAAGGAGACACCCAAATGCCCTGAGCACTACATTATGCAGTGGCAATATTCATGACATTCATATCTGCCCATTCGTTTACCCCTTGAATTTCACCTTAATTCCTGCACATAAAATACCATCTCCTGGGCAGCCTTTACACTGAGATCTCACCGTCATGGCATGGTTTCCGGGCTCTCACCCTTGTTAGACGTCAATTTTTGGCAAGTTAGATAATGGGTCAGATCAGCAGATTCCCCTTAAATAAAATAGGAACAAAATGTTTCTCACAATGTTAATATAATTAAATGCAAATTCTTGTAATGAATCTGCCTAGAAAAATTTAAAAAATTCCTGGCATACAGTAAGTGCTTGTTTTAATATCAATTATTTTCCCTAATTATAATGGGTACATTTTCAGATTTCATTGGAAACTATTCAAATTACCTAATTGACACATAGTTTAACATGCATGAGTCTATGGTAATAAAGCAGAAGTCACCATAGGTTTGCTCCATTACAACCAAACATGGAAATTAGATTACAAGTAACCCCTAGTACTGGAGTATATTAAAGATGAGAAAAAGTTCCTCTCCCAAGCTCTGGTTTGGGAGTTAGAGAAAGGCGATATGTATTTTGAAAAAGAACAGTGAGATAAATAATGCCCTTTGCATAAAACTTTCACAGTCCCTGCCCCCACCCCAGCCATTGTCTAGTCACAGGGAGCAGAAAAACCATTTCTGAAGATCTCCATAACTGAAGCAGGTCAAAGCCTAAGAACGTGTCTGCTCTTCCTACAACAGAAAATATATTATTGAGTGCAACAGAGGGTACTCTCCTAGGTAAGGGCTGTGAATGTCGGTTGCAAGGATGGTATTAACGTGATGAGAAAAACAATCGAAAGGACATGTGAATGGAAGGTGAATTAAGACTTTATGGAAATTTGGAAAAGTAGCTCATCACAAAAGAAGTTATCCAGCCTTATCCAACCACACATCAACCAGACTCCTCTGACACATCTACATACCTATTGATATTTTGCCCAACATTATGATTAACTGTCCATTATACTTATGGACTCTACAGTTTCACCCACATGTGCATTGTATCTAGGACAGCTACGTTATGTCCCTTTATCCCATGACAGAGCCTGGAGTGCGCCACGCCATTGACAAAGGGTGGATGAAAGGCTGAAACTGGAGAAAGAAGTTGGTTGTGGTTGACTTTGAAACCAAGATCAAACAAAAATGACCTCTTGAAAGTCTCCAAGTCTAATCCATTTTAGAGTGCAGAAGATGAAGGTGAAATCTAAACTGTGAATAATTGCCAAATAAGAGGATTAATCTGCAAACTGTCCAATGGAATGTGATACAATGTCAAAATGTAATTAATATGCTTGGCCTTCGTGGTTGGATATGTCTGTTGGATAGAACAGATAACTCTTGATTTTATCATAGTATAGATAATGCCATGTGTGCCCAAAAATATAGTTAATAAACTAGGGTGTATGTAACTGAAGGCTAACACTCAATAATGCATTTACTAAGGTATGGGCTTTTTAAAAAAAAATTATTTATTTTACTTTAGGTACATACTATATTCAATCTGTGAGATTAGCAAATTATTCTATGATACTTAACACTTTAATACAAAAGTGCCCAATTCTATTGAACACTGTGCTCTTTGTTTACATATAAAGGCACAGGGCTCCCAGGGCATTGTCCTCTCTCGTGGGACTAAAAGCTGGGTTTGCCAGTTCTCGGCCAATGGTGCACACATGTAAGTTAGGCCTGAGGTCAAGTAAAGCTGTTTTGTTTTGTTTTGTTTTTGGTATTTTTTAAGTTTGTAAAATCTTAGAAAAACAAAGAAACAATAAAAAAAAGACAAACAAATGATACCAACAATTTAATCAATAGGAAGCAGGCTTAGGTGGTCCCTTTACTGTGACTGACTGCCATTTCTCTAAACCTTCATGATGCTGTCTGCAGTTACCTCTGCTAGCCAGTGAAGAGGGGAGGTGATTCCCACTATTCAAGATAAGGAAGACTTTCTCTAGTTTAAGTAAATGTAAACTTATGCATGACCCAGTCAGTATTTGAGAAACAAAATCAGAGGAAATTGTTATCCCGTAAAGATTTTACATCTACCACAGCCTGGGGTTACAGTCGCAGATATTTCAAGGTTTTAGACTTGAGTCTATCTCAAATATGTGGCCATAAACAATTCTACATTTGTATAAACCCAGTGGCTCTGGTTCTTCATCTAGTAGAGGAGGAATTACTCTAACTTTTCTTAGGGTAATAACAGGAAGCTTCAAAGTGTTGAGAATCAGTGGGCTTTAACTAGACGGCGTAAGCCGCAGCTATTTCCTAATGCAGAACGTACTGAAAATACTGGAGTCAGAATAGGAAATTATGATTGACATTAGATCCAAGAAAGTTTTAAAGTAGTAAACATATAACCATGTTATATGTCGAAACAACACTAGAAATTCAGAACAATGGTGCTGAATGGTGAAGAAAAGGCTAAGTACAGATAATGACTTTTGCTTTTACATGTGGTGTGCCTATTCTGCATAGCTCTTTATTCTTAAACATTCAATATTTACTCATCCAAGTCTTCTACACACACTTGTACATTTCAGCTAGAGATGTGCTATAAAAGATCCTAGCTTCTTTTTGGCTTATGATCTGCAATCCATCATTCCTTATTTATTGCCTAATCATGACCTGGAAAGGGAATAGTCAACGCTCCTCCATCTTCAGTTAGATAATCTCTGCAAATAAAAACAAGGTTTATGGCTCCTTTGACTGCCGCAGGGGGAACACAAATCAAAATGCTGTTTATTCCGGGCACTTCCCACTTTTGTGATACCTTGTTAAGCACAAGTGATTCCCAAGGTGTTGGGAATAGACAACTTTCTTCCTAAATGCGGGCGTCAGCACCGGCTCTACACATTGCAGAACACCCTCACATTTTAAACAGCTTGCTCAAATGAAATGTTTTGTTATCATCCTAATTGCTTTCAGAAGTCACTCTGAAGGTTCTTATGTAATAAAATACATTCTAATCCTATTCCCATCCCATCTGTGGGACTTCTCTGAAGGTCAGTATAACTTCACCTCTCAGTTCCTTAGTTCTGTTTGAACTGGCTTGCATTACAAAATGTGCACTGATTTTCTGATTAGATTTTATTTGCATTATACAGGTCAGTAATGAGTGGGGAAGCTGAGGAGAACAAAAATTTGTTCAATTCCTCCTCTGTGCCAAGCCCTGTATTAAGGGTTTTCATATGTTCTTACTCAAACCTCACTCAGCCCTAGGAGGCCATAGTGTTAATTACGAATTATGAAAGCTGAAGCCCAGGGTAGTGAGCTAGCTGGTTAGTAAGATAAATCAGATTTGATCAAGACTTGTCTGATTTCCAAAGCCATGTTTTTCATCATACTTTCCATTTACCTAAGAAGCACTTTTATTCTGCTTCTTGTTTGAATGTTTGTCTGAGTCAGTATCTTTCTTTGTGTGTGGAGGGTTCATGTTTTCCCGCTGCTCTCTTTTGAAGAATAACTTCCACAGTCCTTCAGTTGCAGATTCTCTGAAGTGCTTGTTGACTCACTTGGTTCTGGATTTTGATAAAAGACATCGATTATAATATGGTGTATCTGAATTAACTAAACAAAGTAAGTGTGGAGCATGTTTCTGCTTTTACGAGAAGTGTCAGCTTTTCGTCTTTGAGTGTCAGTATAGATGGTCACTGCATCGTGGAGGATGAAGGCTGGTGAGAGTGCTCACTCACAAGAATCTTAATCCACAGTAGGCCATCTCTCCTTGGGGTAAGCTTGGTAATTACATAAGACATGCCTAAGAGAATGAAGCACAGAAATTACAACGTTTCTATGCTTAAGCAGGAGACACAAAAGGCTAAGAACTGGACAAATGCCACTTAGTGGCTTGACTTGTGCTTCATATAAATTATATCATATCATGTTACTTAAAGGGTATTGAAACATTTATTATTCAGAATTTGTTTAGGGACTTTCTTTATCTGTAGCTAGAAAAATGACCCTCATGATTAGGACTGCAAACGTGCTCGCCTCCAGTCGGCCTCTCCTGGGATCATCCGCATGTGAACAGCACTTGCCCCATTTGCTTCCCTGCTTTTGAGATGTGCTCCCCTGGCCTCAGAGTCACTCCTTGGACCTGCGTGATGGCTAACTGAGAAATACATGCTTCCCAAACACAACTTAGGGCCAGTTTTAGATTGGGCTTTTTGCAGTCAATACACCCTCTCTGTAGATACAGTGATTCTCTCCAGTAGAGATGGAACTACCTTCTTTTTCCTATCTATTTACCCATCCATCAACTCATTTATCTACCCATGCACCCATCTTTTCACCCATCCATCCAGTTCCTTTCATGGGCTGGGAACACTGCCGGGCAGTGGTGGTACTGTAGGAATCGTGACAATTATGGTGCTGCCCTTAAAATGCCCTTTGTCTATTGAGAGGAAGGAGTAAATGCTAAACTGGTATCCAGATAAGAATTAAATTAAGATAAGTCTTCTTAAAGAGAAAAATCAGGTGTGGCATGAATGCATAAGAAGGAAGCTGGCCCTGGCTTGGAACCACAGTGAAACAGTGTGATATTACTTATGGGACTGACTTTTCAACTCAGACCTAAAGAACAAAGTGACAACCAGAGGGAATGAGATGGGAATTGTTTTACAGGTCGAGTCAACAGCATCCACCAAAACCCGGAGGGGATGAGGAGTTTCTTTATTTTGGAACTTACAAAAAGTTTGTGTGGTCCCCTTGCCCACCATTGCTGGAAGTTCTGCAGGGAAAAAGACTTAAAGTGCTTTATGTGGAGGAAAGCTCCATCGAAAATAACATTCTGATTTGAAAAAGTTCTCCACAAGTGTGGAGGTAAAGAGGGGTTTACCACATTGAAGGGAAAGCCCTTGCTTTTTCCCCTAAGAAAAAAGACGCATATAAATTTTAATTATGATAAAAGAATCAAAGGACCCTAGGGTTTTTGAGACAATTGCTTTTCACAGTCTTTAGATACTAAAAGAAATCACCAACTGCTTAAGCCACATTTCACTTGACATGTTTTGCTTCCAATTTCTAATGCCTTAAGTGATGTACAAATAACTATTCAGTGACAGAAAATTAGAGCCACCAGATATGTCACTACTATTGAAGCTTTCTATTATTTTAATACCAGTTTTAAACTAAAGGCAACCAACCATTTAATCATATATATAAAGCTAGGAAGTAATCAGTATGTGAATTTTTTTTTTTTAGTTTTATTCCAGTGAGGCTTATTTTTGCTTCAAAACTGCTAATATATTATATAATCCTAGTACATGCCTTAGTTGGTATTTCCATTTGTCATCAATTAGACATGAAAAAAAAATAGAAATTCGACCTGATGTTAGAAATTTTTCAAAATAAAGTTTTAATTTAGTTTTCTCATAATGTCTGTGAAATTATAGGAAAAAAGATAAAAAATTAGCACTTATTTTGCTACTAATTTAAAATGCTGATTTACTTGATTTAAAACACATGCTGTTCTTAACAGAAAAAGTTAAACTCTTAAGTAGTGAAAAATACATTCGACAAACGACAAATGATGGATGTTGTTATTCAAAAAGGAATCAAAGTCAGTCAAAATGATCCATGCCTGGAATCACTGGGGGTGGAGGATCAATGGAGGAGCAAGTGCAACTAGGAGTTTCTGGTTCACTTCTGCAGCTCGTGACACTAGAGAGCTGGTCGGGGGATTACTGAGAACTGCTGTTGTTCACAATCAGGAAGGACAGGTCTCCACTGAGCGTGTAAATTTGCTTTGATACAGAGTCTGGCCTCAAGCCTCTAGATGATGATACCCTAACTTCTCCTTCAGGAAGTATTTACAGTAACCAAATTCAGACTGAAAATAGACACACACACAAGCCCCTGAGCGCTAATTTATACCTGTATGAGTCATGAAATACGACCCCCAAGCCTACTGAGGAAATGGTTTCTTCTCCCTCCTGGCAAGCTACACAGGAGGCTTAATTTTAATCAAAGCAGTAAAAGAGGTCAAGTGCAGCCTACCATGGGGGAGGAATGTCTGGACACACTGCGTCTGACAGCTCCAGCCCCATACAGGAATAAGCCTGTCACAAGGCCCAGCAAGATCTAGTTATTGAGCCAGCCCATTCCTTTCCTTATACGCGGCTGGAACATTCCTACCTTAGTTTTTGGGGTCTCTTTTACCCCACTCAAACCAGTGGTTGTGCAGATGACTTGTGTAAGGCAACAGAAGTCTTGTTCCTCCATCACAAAAATCATTCATTCTTTGAAGAAATCGTTATGAGGGCTTTACTGTGTGCCAGGCACTATTGAAAGTGTTGGAGACAAAGCAAGAAAAAGTCAAACATCCCTGCTAGTTATTCTCTCAGTGTTTAGGCTACTATGCTGCTTGACTATCCAAAGACATCATTCCTCTACTCAAAGCTCTCCCTTTAATCTCTGTTTCCTGATGTGAAACTGCAAACATACAAACCCCCTTTCTGCTTTTTCACCTACTCCCTATTCACAGCCACCAATAGTCCCCACAATGGGGACAGTCTAAGGAAGGTGGAAGAACCTGCTTTTTCCTGTCTAGCCCCTGCAGACTATCTACCCTCACTTCCTGTGTGTTCCTCGTGGACTTCCTGTCTGTTCCAGAGGGTTTCCTTTCCAGCCCCAGTGAACTTCCCATCTGCCTCCTCACTTTCTGTTCACTGTGGACTTCCTGTCAGTCCCAGTGGGCTTCCTGGCAGGCCCCCGTGGACTTCCTATCTGTCTCCTCACTTTCCGTTCACTGTGGACCACCTATCTGTCCCAGTTAGCTTCCTGTCTCACCCCTGTGAACTTTCTGTCGGCTCCCTCACTTCCTGTCTGTCCCAGGGGTGGACTTCCTGTCTGTCCCCAGTGGGTTTCCTGTCTAACCCCTGTGGACTTTCTGTCATCTCCCTCACTTCTTATCTGTCCTCCGCCAACTTCTTGTCAGCTCCTGTGGACTTCCTGTCTGTTCCTTCACTTCCTGTCTGCCCTGGGGTTGGGAGGGTGGACTTCTATTTTTCTCCAGTGGGCTTCCCGTCTGTCTCCGGTGAGCTTCCTGCTTCCTGTTCCTGTCATTCTCACTTCATCCTCACAGTGGCAGTTCAGTCCAGTAGCAGCAGCTGATTCCAGTTTGTAGCTTGCTGGAAGACCCAACTACATTGTTCTCCCTCAGAGTCCTAGTACCAGCCAGCTCCTACTACTAAGGGATTTGAGGCTCAGCTCCAAATTTCTTGAGTTTTGAAAATCCCAGCCTCTCCCCTCAGTTCCTTCAGCCCCAGGGGCAGCACATTCTTCTTGTACTTGTTGTCTAGGATGCTTTGATACTCTCTTTTTAATTTTTCAGTTCTCAAATGCCTGCTTAATGTATTGTATTAATTCTCTCTCTTAAAATAATTTGTGTGGTTTCTGTCTCCTGACTTGACTGTGATAGATACAGTTAATGATAAATACCAAGTAGAAAAATAAAATAGAGATAGGAAGTGGGAAACAGGGATAGGAATGAAACAGGGACTGGGTAAGGTTAGATGTTGGGCAAAGAAGTCCTTAACAGACTTCCTGTCTGTTCCTTGTGGACTGCCTGTCTGTCCCAGTGGGCTTCCTGTCTGGCCTTAGTGAACTTCCTTTTTTAAAGGTAATATTTAAGAAGGAAAAAAAGGTGGCATGCATGTTAGGCAGATACAATCAGTCCCCTCTCATTAAATCTCAGGCAAAGCAAGATCCTGCTTTCAAGGCCTTGGTTTCATTTGGCCTCTTTTACTCTCTTTGGTTTGGACTTTTGCTTGAGCAAGCACTCTCTTTAAAAGTAGATTTCAGGCATCCTGTTACACAATCCGAAGCCTGGATCATCCCCTAGAGTCACTGGACACAGGGATCATCTTCTGTTACTCCCAGGGGATCAATTTTCAGGTCTGAGCATTACTGAGAAGTCATCTCTTAATTCCAAACTCTCCTTTTAAAGTCTCCTTTGTAAGGCTGAGGCAGGAACTCTACAAAGCCCATTTTTGCGATGTCACCTGATCCCTATTTCATATAGAAGTAATATCACCAAGTGATTCTTGGTGAAAACAGTGCTGGACAGAGAATCTGAAAATGCACACCCTAGAACTGCCTGAACTCCACCCAGCTTTGCGATATTGACCAAGTGACTCCACTTCACTTGGTTCTCAGTTTCATCACTTTGAAAATGAGAGAAGTGAAACAAAACCATAGATTTTATAGCTAAAATTCTCTAGTTATCCAATTTTTATTTATAACTAATAGTAAATTAATAGAAAAATCTGTCATCACTTCAACAATGAAGTTCTTCTCCAGAAATAGTAAAATATTATTCAATCTTATGAAATATGTTCACTTCTGTTAATTTCAAATTGCACTATTATATTTATTCTTAAGTAATTAGCAGAAAAGTAAGAAAGTATTTACACTTTCAGTTAGTTCTTCACAACCACCTTAAATTTCCTAATCATCACCAGCTTTGAGCATTCTTTATTCAAAAACCTAACTTTTACTACATCTTTCCCACATGCCTCCCAAGACTGACATTTTCATCTGCTTATGTGATCAGCAGTCTTCTCAGATAGTGATACCTTTCTTTCAAAACTCATAGTATATCTTCTGATCATCCCCCACTTGGGTTTTTCCTTTCTATTCCTGTTTTATTATCCTGACTCAAGAACATTTTTTTAAAAGTCAGATGAAAATCTGGCAGTATTTCAGACAGTTTCCTAGGATTTATTGAGTGTTTTAGAAAAATCTCTCAATGACTAGTATTTCCAGGGAATCCCTGGAGTTTGTGGGTAGAAATAAAACCCAGTACAATTCAAACCAGGGCCTAAGTTTCAAATCAAGTGAGAGTATAGACAGAACCAAGAATTACAGCCTTTACAAGTTTTCCAACATTTTTGAAAACAATAATTAGATTTCAGGGAAAATGATACCTATTCTCTGCATTAATGCCTTGACAAACATCATGTTTTATGCAAGAGGAGTTAAATTTCATGCAGATTTAATGCCAAAGGCAGTCGACATATTATATTAATTTTTTTCTAATACAAGTACAGAACTTTCAGAAAATCCCAAGAAAAATCTATTCCCATCATACGCAACAGAAAACATTTTTAAACAAGCCTCATTTAAAAATATTGACTAAAGAAATTTCTAAAAAATAGTTTTGTTAAAAACCCTCATGACTAAACTATTTATTAATAAACCATGTATTTTAAAAGAAAATTGACAGTCTTTGATATTAATCATAGCAAGAAGTAGATTATAAAAATAATTTTACATTTATTAATACCCAAAGATAGAGGTTGAGAAGATACAGGATTTCTGTTTGTAAATTGGAGATACAATCATTCATTACAAGAAAAAAATGAATTTAGATTAATGTTTAACAAGAACTTTGGCATATAAAGATGAATAATAAAGAACTCTTGAAGAGTTCATAGTCTGGTATTTAAAATCCTGTAATAAATAACTATAGAATAAAGCACACATTTACCCATTGCAAATTTAACATTAGACATGGCAAACGTGGTCACTAAGCTCAAACAGTGTTAGATGCTGAGGAAGATGGCACTGAAGTGGAAATTAATGAGAAAGTCATTACCCCTGAGAGACATTTCAGGTGACACAATGCAATTCATGCCCGTGAACTCACAGGTCCCTGTAAGACAGCAACAGCTTCATGATTAAGAGAAGTGAAGTAGTATTGTGCTTTCAAGTGCTAGCTCTGGATTCCCATGTTTTGAAGAATTAGCTTTTGGATTATCTGTAAAATGGGGCTAATAAAGTGGTCCTGTGTGATAATCTGTAAAATATGTTAATAATAGTGTCTATTGAAGATGGACCTCCAGAATGGCAATTTGAGGAGCATCGTAGGGTTTCACTCCAGTGAAACAACCACTTACTTGCTGAAAATTGCACATATGCATGCACACACATGCATCAACCATTTAAACTCCCTGAAAATTATCTTAAGGGCATACAATATGGAGAAAAAAATTATTGAAAACATTTTAATAAACCTTGAATAGAACAGTGAAATTTAGTGGCATTTGAACCATGGTCTTCTCAGTTCTTTGCCTTGGCCCCAGCTCAATGTGACAGAAATTCTTGTGCAGACATGTATAGCCAAGAAGATGAGGAATTCCTATTTCCTTATCCCACCCACCCACCAACCAACTTCTATTCTGAGACTCCATTTGCACCACAGGAGAGGCAAGCCACGTTCATCTGAAATTCCTTCAGTTCCATGTTGCAGAAATTCTACTCCAAGTAGGCATGACCATGAGAGCTTATTTCTTTTCTACCAAGCAACCCCTACACACAGAAAGGACTCTAGTCTTGATAAGCCAACAGCAATGAAACCCTGAATACTTCCACTCCACTTCACTTGTAGGTTAAAATTTCAATACAGGAAGCAAAACCAAGGAAGACGAGGGGTTTGCATCCACAACAGAGATCTACTCATAGAGTATGGGTGTCACAGTGGGAGAAGCAAGCCACTCTACCAGTACCATTTGCAATTCAGTATCTTAGTGGCTTTGCCCAGGGGAAGAAACAGCCTGCAGGAATAAGGAGCTTGCCTCCAGCATCTGATGTTATTTGGGACATAATGTGAGAAGTTCAGGCCTAAGGGCATTGTCAAAAATAATAAAGATTTTGGTTGTGAGAAATAAGAACCATTTATGACAGCAAGGATGACCCTGGTGGACAATATGCTAAGTAAAATAAGCCAGAGTCAGAAAGACAAATACTGTATGATCTCACTTATACATGGAATCTAAAAAAGAAGTTGCATACATAGAAGTAGACAATAGAGTGCTGATTAGAACACTCCTTCCCAGTGGTAGAAAAGAGGAAAAAATGGGGAGAAGTCAGTCAAAGAATACAAGCTTACAATTACACAGGATAAATAGGCCTAAAGACTTAATGTAAAACATGAGGACTGTACTTAATAATATTGTATTGTATACTGAAAATTTGATTAAAGAGTCAAATTTTAGGTGCTCTTAACACCACCACCCCACCACCACACACACACATGGAACTATGGAAAATAATGGCTAGATTAATTTGCTTGGCTGTAGTAATCATCTCATTGTGTGTGTGTGTGTGTGTGTGTGTGTGTGTGTGTGTGTAAACCTGTTTTCATCTTAAATATATACAATAAAAATAGACTAAAAATAAAAATGAAAAAAGAAATAAAGGGACCCATGACAGCAATGTTGTACAGAAAATTGGAATGAAGATACATTTTTAACAGAAGGAAATAAAAATTTTGGAGTTGAAAAGTACAATATATAAAATGTAAAATTCATGACGGGCTTAATAATGTATTTGAACTGCCAGAATAAAATCAATGAACTTGAAGATAAATAGACAGAGATGGTGCAATCTGAAGAACATGGAGAAAAATGAACGAAGAAAAAACGAATGGAGCCTCAGAGAAATGTGGGACATCATTTAAACCTATCAGCATATGCATAATGCAATAGGCATAATAAACCCCAGTGAGATAAACAGTTGACTTCTCACTAGAAACAATGGAAGTCAGAAGGCGGTGGGATGACATAGTCAAAGTACTGAGAGTAAAACAATAAACTGTCAACCAATGCAGGATTCTACAGACGACTCTGGATCAACTGAGTCCTCCCCATTTTCTTTTTTGCCATTCTCAAGGATGACTGTGAAATGTGCTGGAAATGCAACATCATGAGATAGGAGGGAAAGGACAGAATCAACAAGGGATCTGTTGCAGTCCCTGCCTTGGAGCGCGATGTGATGCCTGAACGGTGGAACTTGGCCAGCATGTCATGTGCCCAGATAGAAAACCCAGGGTGGGCTGCTTTCCTGGGTGCCTCAGCCATGGTGAACACACAGACGAGACTTCACCCACTCAGGAAGCTGTATTGAGCTTTGTGCACCAGCTTGGGATGATCCCTAGGCTCCTGCTGTCCCTTGCTGCCTATCTCCAAATAATAAACCGCTTCATGTAACTTGTGTGTGGGGATTTCTGTCTTACCAAACTCAGACAAGGTTGCTAACCTCTTCACGGTGAATGTGCGTCACAAACAAATAATGTCTATCCAGTAAATCAGAACCACAATGGATACCACTTCATATTCATGGGGATATCTCTATTTGAAAACAGAGAACAATAACAAGGTTTGTCAAGAATGTGGAGGAATAGAAACCTTCAGACATTACTATGATATTACAAAATGGTGCAGCCAATGTAAAAAACAGGTTGAAAATTCCTCAAAATGTTAAATGTTGAGTTTTCATATGTCCCAGAAGTTACACTCCTAGGTATTAACCCCAGAGAAATGAAAACACATGTTCATACAAAAACCTGTGCACAAATGTTCACAGCAGCATTATTCACAGTAGCCAAAAAGGTAAAACAAAAATGTCCATCAACTGACAAAAAAAAAGAAAAAAAATATGTGGTATACATATACAAAGGATTATTATTTAGCAATAAAAAATGATAAAGTACTGATACATGCTGCTATGTGGACAAATCTTGAACACATTACTTGAAGTGAAAGGGGTCAGTCACAAAAGCCACATCGTGTATGCTTCTGTGTATAATCAATGGCCAGATTAGGCAAATCTATAGAGAAAGAAAGCCCATCAGTGACTGCCGAGGATGGGAACGGGGAGATTGGAGGAAATGAGGAGTGACATAAGGGCTTTATTTTTGAGGGGATGTAAATGTCTCCAGTTAGATTTTAGTGATATTTGCAAACTTCTGTGAATATACTAAACACAACTGAATTAAACATTTGAAAGGGTGAAACTCTAATAAACAAATAGAGCTAATTAATTCATTAGGGGGTGAGTTATGTCTCAATAAAGCTGTTTTTTAAATAGTACCTATTTCTTAGACTTATCTTCAAGCTAAGCGAGACAGCAATTATGAAACTATTAGCAAAGTATAACATTCGATAAGTCATTGTTGTTCTTTGTGCTATTGCTATGGACGTCACTGTCTCTTACTCTATAATTAGCCTACTAGGTCTATCCATTATTTAACCGAGTACTAGAAAGTACTTACTGAGGGACACGCACTGATGCACTTGTGGTTGGTGATCACAATGGATCTCTAACGCCTTTTTGGCAGACACATAAATATAACGGGTATCTTTTTTTTCCAAAAAATACCCTTATTTAACAAAATGAGAAGTATTTTAAGTCAAGATACTTGGTGGCAATACCAGGCTAAACTCTAGAAAAATTTTAGGGTTTACAGAGCTCATTGAGTGTATTATACTTGCATTTAATATGCAAATAGGAAGCCCTTAGCATTTATAGGGGGTGTTAACAAGAATCTGTGAGCTCGGCAGATGGCAGCAGCCTTCTCCAGGACTGCTTCTTCCTCCTCCATTTATGGGCATCACATTCTAACTTGACTGTGAGGATGGGGCTTGGACTTGGTTTCTGGATAGTCTCCAAAATCCTACCCTGACACTCTCCACCTACCAGCAAGGCACACGGAGACACCCTCCTCTGGGTTCTTCTGGCTCCCTTGTCTGTCCCTGCTTCCTCCCCCTGTAGGGGACTGGCCTGTGTCCTGCCTCCCTCATTAGACAATAAACGTCTGAGGCCCAGGTCCCCAGGCTGCAGCCACATGCAAGGTCATTCAGTACTCACACTGTCATTGTGAACATGAGATTTAATGCACAATGCTTGTTTAGTTTTTCCTTTTTTCTTTACATTTATTTACCATAAATAGGGCAATACCTCAATGATTCACTTTCCTGCTATTCCTCTAACCAGTCACTAGAGGGCAACAGCGGATCCTCCCAAACGCACAGTCTGAGAGCCGGGGTGAAAAACTATGTTTTAGTTTGGAATTGCATTGTCTCGCAACTGTAAACCATTTTCTCTAATTAAATGATACAAGATATTATGTCATAATTAAGCAGTCTATTTTGAAACTCAAAAGTAATATTCTTATCTTGCAAATTAAATAGATAGAATACAATAGAGAGTATTTCCTGCGAGAAGAAATTTTCTTTTCAAAGAGCTCTCCCCTGGGCTCTGCAAAGATACCTAAGTAAGAACAGGGCTCTTTCAAATGCCTTTGATTTGTCCTCTCTTATGACAAACATCCTAAATCTCACATTTCTAAGTCTGGTTGAGATCACATTTATTGTGACCGCCTATGGAGAAAATACCAGGAAAGCTGGAGTATAGGTATTTGGGAGATTAATGGAGAAGACCTGCCAATTTCTCTTCTAGCAACTGCAGTATCGGATACCACTGTTTATTATCCAGAA
The DNA here is from genome assembly GCF_048565385.1 of Saimiri boliviensis. Taxonomy (NCBI): domain Eukaryota; kingdom Metazoa; phylum Chordata; class Mammalia; order Primates; family Cebidae; genus Saimiri; species Saimiri boliviensis. Next base: position 296,838,248 of record NC_133449.1, read on the forward strand.
AAGCATTTTTTTCAGTTATTTATAAGTTCTTTATCTTTCTTTATAATTATACATTTACTTTACTGTTAACTTTTCCTGTTAAATCCCATCAAGCTCAAACAGTGTCAGAAATCAAGCAGCTGACAACCACCACGATTCAGGGAACATTCTCCAGGACAGGACTCAGCCACCCTGGCTCAGGGAGACCCTGAGGGCTCAGGGAGCTTCCATCCCTGCTGCGTTCACAAGGAGCACCTCACTAATTTCCACAACCACATCCAAGGTGACCCAAGTCTGAAGGGCAGGGCATATCTCGCTGCCACACAGATGGCTTCCATTTCTGGTGTAAGCCTTTGTGAACGAACGCCAAGGAAGAGATATCTTCATTTTGTGCATTTCATGAGAAATTCTAGTCCATTAAGGAAGCCTTATTTTTCTTGGGAGAGCGTGGAATAAATCAGCTCCATTGTCTTCGTGCTTAACAAGAGCGCCAAATCACCACCACCCTAGCCCTGACAACTCAACCCAAAACTCTCTTACAAGTGAAATAGCAATGAGATCAACTCATATCAAATTTCCCTAAAAAGCAGAATGTTAACATTTAAAAACATTTTTATAGGATTTAGCATTTGCATACATTTAGTATTTTAAGGAATTGGTTATGAATTCAGCATCCAAAATTCACACACACACAAAATACTTATGAGAAGTGGGGTCTGAATTCCCTCTCCTCAAAGAGGGAAGGAAACCTAAGACACACTGAAAGCGTTTTCTAGAAAAGCAGTAAACATCCCAGACCTGTTGGCTAAACCTTTAGCATCCTCAAGACCTTGAACGGTTGACCACCCATTTTCACTCTGCAAAGTCACCCTTCCCTCCTCTGCACCTGAGCAATTCATTTGTTGCCAAGAATCTAAGAATCTCCTGAGATTTTTCTCACTAAATATATGAAAATATTATAAGAAAAGCAAGTCATTGAAGTTTTGGCTTGAGTAGCCCTGAGGGAGGCAGGTAGATTCTTAGCTTGGCCAGACGCCCCTCACTCTAATGTCCTTGTATAGGGACGGAGAGGGTGGTGACATGTACATGTGGCAGTGATGTCCCTGTAAATTGCACGCCAGAAGCATAGAAGTGATGTGTAATTACAAACCCGATATGCAGACATGGGTGATGCACCCCTGGATTCCCCAGTGCAGGCTGACCTGCAACACCCTGCCATGGATGAACGTCCTAATATGTAAGCTGGTGATCATCATCAGAATGACAGATGTCAAAGTCTTTCAAATATCTGATCAAATAATCCTCTTGGCCAATCTTTTGAATACTGTCATTCTATTCAAAATGAAGACATTTCTCCAGTTTCTGTCAGTTAGAAGCTGTAAATTAGAGTAAAAACATCCTCTAAGAAGACAAAGAATTCAGATTTGGCCAGTGGTTCTTATGTAGAGTTTTCAAGCTGAAGGACTCTTCCACAGTAATTCTAGGACGTCAGCAGCAAGGTGGGTGTGCACAGTTTCCAAACAGGCCAGAAGACGCATACAATGTATTTTGGAAAGTTCTACTTGGCAATATTTCTCCTGCTTAATCTGCACTGCAGTACAAGAAGAGCATCTATGCTAATTTAAGGAAAAGTTCTCCAAACGCTCCCCTTTCCACCATCACCAACCTCACCTCCCTACCAGGGACTGTGCTGTACTCACCAAGCCTCGGCAGGTTGAAAGGGCCACGGAGGAGTTTCTGTGAGATCGCAAAGAGCCCTGATAGAAACAGAAGTCTTCTGGTGGTAAAGTCTGCACAGACTTAGTGCCTCTCTTTCCCAACGTCTGCACAATAAATCCAGGAGCCACCAGGCTGCTGGAAGTTCTCAAATCCACGTGGAAGTCATGCCTGGAGCCTTTCAGCCGAAGGTAGAGAGAGTCAGCCCCTGATGGGGCCACTGCTCTTCGCTGCCGCTGATGGTGCATGATTTCGTGGGACACATAATCGCCCCTGTGGTCAACCTCGTAGGCAGAGACCAGGTCATATTCTGAAATAAAAAGAGTGAGGAGAAGCTGAGTTATTTCAGGATTCTGAGAAGGCTCAGAAAGTCTTAAGATAGAAGATTACTTTACCACATGACCTTTCTACCCAGTAAAAAACGATGAAGAAAAATGCAACATTTACCCATACTCAATCCAAAGTGTAGAATACGTAACATCACCGTTTAAAGGAAAAATGGTTAAAAGGGCTCCATAGGTGCTATTACCAAGTTAGGAAATTCTACGACTCTTAAAAGGGAAAATAAATTACCTAGCAAATGAAACCCAAACTGAACTTTTAGGATGATATTTCATAAATTTTACTAATAACTATCAAATATAATCATTTTCTGGTTTTAAGACATTCCTTCAGTCATGTTCCTTCTGTTTCTCATTGAACTAGTAAGAATGTTAGCTTAAAAATATCTACAATTTTTCAGAAAACAGTTAAAAAGAAAAATGCGATAGGCATACTTTTCTGCTAATTTTCAAATGTTTATTCATGAAATCATTGAACATGGAGGAGGAAAGATGGGGTGCACCCACACTCCAGGTCCGCCACATGTTGACATTTGGAAATGGTCACATGTGCATTTAAAACCATTGGTGACCCTCCCATTGGCCTGGGTTCTTGGGACTTTATCAGATTTCACACTCGAGACCGTCTGAAGACATGCAACACTTTCATCTTCCCACTGTAGGGTAGAGTGTGCTGGTCTAAATAATATTCAAGGAAATTATTTCTTTTAAAAAAGTAAAGAAAGCCCCAAGGAACTGTCAAATTTTGGGGGATCCCTGTAGGTCTGCAGGGCCATGGTCAGAGGCGATGTTCCCAGCAATGCCTTCCGTGTGTGTACACTGGGTCACCACTCTTCAGTAGAAAACAGATGCACACCCTGAAGCTCGTCCGGATCCTGGGCCGCGGTCCTGAGCTGCGTTTCTGTAAATATCATAGTCATCTTCTCCAAGGAGCTTCCTTCCCTTCTCGAAAATGATCGTTGAGTTTTCATGGTTACCAGCAGGATTTGTTCTCTCATAACCACCATAACAATATCATCTCTGCTCTCTACAGTTCAAGGGGTCGTTACTTCTGTCTTAGATGGGCCAGAACTTGGACGAGACGGGAAAGGGTAAGCCTCCTGCCCTGGCCAGATGTTGCTGCATGCCACCTTCTCAACTTAGACCTGGACTTATAGGTCACGTTTTTGTTAGTGATTTGTTAGCTTGCTTTTTACCTATTAAAAATGTAAGTATTGGTATGTGTGCCTCCAGCTGTAGGGGAGCATGGGGTCTCCACGTGTGAGGAGAGGGTCTGCGTCCTAGCCTGCAGTTTTCTTATGAGAAGATAACAGCTCAGCATGATGCCAACCGTTTTTCCAAACTTCCTCTAAGATGTCTTTGAAAAGGATGTCAGAGTCAGGCCCCAGAGCAGATCTTTCTCCAGCCCAACAACGAGGAGGTCAGTCCTCTAAGACTCAAAAGTGCAACTTCCTCTTACTAGTTTAAGACCCTGATTCTAATGTTCTGTATCTTCCCCTTTATTACCAACATATGCTGTGAGGAGACACTTCTGTCAGGCATTTCATAATCAGGGCCCTTCTCTGCCTTGGCCTGAGTTGGACACTCTTTTTGGAATCGTAGGATAATATAGAATAGCATCTACACCAGGGGCATTTGGTCAGAAGTGAACAGTACTCTTGGTTAATCATATTTTTCTGGAAAAAGAAAGTTTCCCTTACAACTAAAACTCTCAGTGCAGATACTTGTCCACCAACTTTTGTCCCATCCTGGCAGGTAATCGGTTACAGAGAAATGGAGAGAGGGTGGCAGCTAGTGGACAGTCTGAACGGCAGGTGTTTGGGCTTGCAAGAAGAGAAGGAGGCCAGAGGTGGCTGGCAAGTCCGCACACAGGTACGGACATGTACTCTGAAGGTAGCCGGATGAGGGGGTCAGCATGTTCTGGCAGACATCTTGACAGCTAACCATTGAGATTTACAGCAAAGCCAGTAACTTGTGGTCTCATTGGTTACGTACGTTGGAATTATTTAAAATTTATTAGGAAAACGAGAAAGTCAAAAGATCTGGCGAAATCATAGGCAATGAGAGGAGAAAAGAGAGAGCATGGCCGGATGCAGCTTGTCTGGCACAGGTATGTGGATTCCCAGTCCGTGTTTGAACCGCTCACAGACAAAGTGAAAAGCACACACTGGTTTGGTTTGCATTTCTCCAGGCCGCTTTCCCCACAGCGAGACTTCATCTTCTCTTATGCTTGGGTCTGTGGATGAAGGGCAGAGGCCAGGATGATGCAGTGATGTTCACAGTTGCCATGCTGCCCTCCCAGCCACTCAGGGGCATGCTCCTCCCCTCCCACCGGCTCCTACCACTGTAGCTGAGGCAGGGGAAGGGGGGCAGAAAGCAGGATGACTTGTTCCAAACACTGGCAGGTTAGCACATTTTATTGTGTGTAAAAAGGCAATTACTCGTTAAAATATCAAGTTATTCCTGGATGAAATAAGCCATATTCTTACGATCTTTATTTTGGAGTGCAGACAATACTTGTCTTTTATTGGAGGCACATATATTTATCATGCCAAATACCTACTGATAAGCCGCTTTTACATAAACACAACGCTGGGCGAATAAACATTCAACAACCCGCTGGATTTTGGCATTTGAATGACCTGGATTTTGGCATTTGCCAATTTCCCCGGTGTAAATCCTCCCCCACCATCCCATGGCTGAATTCAATGACTACTGTGCCATCACTGAACATGCAGCGTGCAGAGACACGCAACAGCCCCCTCGGTGCCGTATTTCTACCATACAGATGCCAAACAGGCCAATGGCGTCAAGGGCCTAAATTATCATCCAATACAGTGAAATAATTATTAAATGATGAGTTTTGAGTCTTGCAATGTTTTTAATAGAATTGATCTCATTGTAAACTTACATATTTTAATTTTTTTACTGTGATTAGTATCTTTATTAATACAGTATTTTTCCATAAACAGGAAAGATGTATTTAAAAGACTTCAAACACAACACTCTTAGAAGAAGAAAAGTTTTTCCTATCTAAAAATTCATATACTTAAGTGAGAGATTCCTAACCTCAACATTGAGGCATTCCTAACCTCAACTCCAAGAAGCCCTGCAAGGCTCCCGTGAGGCCCCAGTTTTCCTGGGAGAGCTCAGTTCAGAAAGGCTGGGGGAGACAGCCAGAGTGCCACGCCTCACCCAACTGACAGGAGCATCTGCCCCAGGCTCCACCCTTCATGCTCTTCCCACAGTTGGCTGCTTAGATGACACCTGACTGCAGCTTGCCCCGGACTCAAAGACAGAGACTGTAACTGTCCAAAAGCAAAGGAATGTTCATCAGGACCCTGAAAGGATAGCAGGGAAGGAGAATCCAGAACATAGAGAGACAAGGGTGGGGTAGGTGGCAGGACACGGATAGCCTTCTAAATAGAAATCAGTTGCATAAACAAAAAATCAGTCCACCACCAGCCACCTCTCTCAAACACTGCTGAGGTCAGGCAAGAAAAATGACACGACCCTCCTAAAGTCTGCTTTGTCCATGAGTTAAAAAACCCTTTGACCTAGGAAATCACCCTGAGGAAATCATCCCAGATGAATTTTAAAAGGTTTATGTAAATATGTTCATAGAAACATTATAAAAAGGCAAAGAGTTTAAACAATAATCAAGAACAAAGAATTGGTAACTAAATTAAAGTAAAGACATAGAATGGAATATCTTAAAACTCGTAAAAAATATACTCTAAAAGAATGAAATCTAAAAGATTATTTCACCACGTGAGGCAAAGTTCTTAATAGAGTAAGCTTTCAAAGTAGGTTGTACACTCTGAAGCCAAGGTGACCTTTTAAAAGAAAAAATAAGTAACCTGTAAGGAACACAAGGAAATAAATAAATCCTTGTAGATTATCTGGACAAAATGCAGAAGGCAAATGATAGTAAGGGCAGCGGGGGCTAGGGATAGACACTATCACAATTTTGTTTTATGTTCTCTGGTTGTTGTTAGGCTTACTAATGAGCACGTGACTTTTTTAAAAAATTATACTTTAAGTTCTGTGGTACATGTCCAGAACAAGTAGGTTTGTTACATAGCTATACATGTGCCATGGTGGTTTGCTGCATCCATCACTTTGTTGTCTATATTAGGTATTTCTCCTAATGCTACCCCTCCCCAATCTCCCCACCCTCACAACAGGCCCTGGTGTGTGATGTTCCCCTCCCTATGCCCATATGTTCTCATTGTTCAACACCCACTTATGAGTGAGTATATGTGGTGTTTGTTTTTCTGTTTCTGTGTGAGTTTGCTGAGAATAATGGTTTCCAGCTTCATCATGTCCCTGCAAGGGACAAGAACTCATCCTTTTTTGATGGCTGCATAGTATTCCATGCTGTATATGTGCTCCATTTTCTTTATCCAGTCTATCTTTGATAAGCATTTGGGTTGGTTCCAAGTCTGCTGTTGTAAGCAGTATTGCAATAAACATACATGTGCATGTGTCTTTACAGTAGAATGACTTATAAGTCTTTGGGTATATATCCAGTAATGGGATTGCTGTGCCAAATGGAATTTCTATTTCTAGATCCTTGAGGAATCACCACACTGTCTTCCACAATGGTTGAACTAATTTACACTCTCGCCAACAGTGTAAAAGTTTTCCTATTTCTCCACATCCTCTCCAGCATCTGTTGTTTCCTGACCTTTTAATGACCATCATTCTAACTGGCATGAGACAGTATCTCATTGTGGTTTTGATTTGCATTTCTCTAATGACCAGTGATGATGAGCTTTTTTCATCTGTTTGTCGGCTGTGTAAATGTCTCTTTTGAAAAGTGTCTGCTCATATTCTTCACCCACTTTTTGATGGGGTTGTTCTTTCCTTGTATATTTGTTTAAGTTCCTAGATTCTGCATATTAGCCCTTTATCATATGGATAGATTACAAAATTTTTTCCCATTCTGTAGGCTGCCTGTTCACTCTGATGGTAGTTTCTTTTGCTGTGTAGAAGCTCTTTAATTAGATCCCATTTGTCAGTTTTGGCTTTTGTTGCAATTGCTTTTGGTTTTAGGTCTTACTTTAAAACTTTAATCCATCTTGAGTTAATTTTTGTATGAGGTATACAGAAGGGGTCAAGTTTCAGTTTTCTGCATAGCTAGCCAGTTTTCCCAAGACCATTTATTAAATAGGAAATCCTTTCCTCATTCCTTTTTTTTGGTCAGGTTTGTCAAAGATCAGATGGTTGTAGATGTGAGGTGTTATTTCTGAGGCCTCTGTTTTGTTCATTGGTTTATATATCTGTTTTGGTACCAGTGCCATGCTGTTTTGGTTATTGTAGGCTTGTAGTATAGTTTGAAGTCAGATAGTATGGCATGTCCAGGTTTGTTCTCTTTGCTATTTTGTAATTACTTCAGACACCAAGAACAATTTGCAATAATAGCTTGAATCACACACTACTTTAAACAAAATATATGGCTACCTATTAGTTATTTCAGAACCATCTTGTCTAATGGATACCTCGACAGGCAAAAGTAAGCTGACCCCAGCAGTCACCAAGTGTCTTCTAGCTCTTCTGCTCCAGGTCAGAGGGGAACAGGTTACACTTTTGAGCGGTGTCTTTTCTCTGGTGATATGGAAGCTTATCATGGATGCTCAGTCTCACACATTAGCTTTTTACAATTAAGGAGCTAAAGTGCATAGAAGGTAGGAGAGGTGGGTGTGCTGTGTCCACTGGGTTAGAACTTCACTGAGGAAGGTTCGCCTCTTCCCCTTCAAATTCTCACCAAGCCAGGTAAGTGGTTTTCATGGAGACTCTGGGCTGTGACAACAGCTGAGACGCCAGGTGTTCAGAGTAGCACGTGGACACCCCACTCCCAGAGAGGGCTCTGAAGTGGATTGAATCGCTCCAGGGGGAAAGCACACTCAGGCAGGAAGCCTGGCTTTTCTTCTTCTTTCTTCCCTGTCTATAATGTGCTTCTCTTAAGTAAGACTTCATAATGCCATAAACTATTCCGGAAATCTCCTGAGGCCCTCTGGAATTTTCGTGATTTTAGGGAACTAGAATTTTTTTGTTACAAAAAAATCTCACTTAAAAAGGTGAATTAGAATTAACTTTTAAAATCGTAATAATTAGCTTTTACTATTGTAAACAAAACACTAAACGAGTCAAGGACGACCACAAGAAGATAGGCTGTAAACAGATAATTAACTTTCTCTTGTAAATACACCTTGACAATTATTTTTTAGACATTTTGTATCATTTGCAGTTAGCGCCCTCTGGTGGTTCTCAAAAAGGTCCTATGGGGAGCGTCAGTCTGATGTTGGTCACCTAATGCAATACACTATTTGTATATTCATTTGGTAGGGAAGAATTTCAAAAGTTAACGCATAAATTCTTGCCTTATGTTATTTTATCAAATTGAAGTAACTATACTGAGAAATTCTGATTTATTAACTCATTAATTTTCTAGATCTCCTGGAAATTTATCGAGAGAATCAAACGTAGTTCTTCCTATAAAAGTCAACTACTATTAAAATTTTATACGGCAATTTACTACTGGTAACAATGCAAGATAATATTTATTAACTGTCATTGGATGGGTTCAGGTTAAAAATCCTCCTAGCAACCATTGTGACAGACTTGCTTTCTCATTTACCGGACGCAGTATGAAGACACAGAGCTCCATTCCCATAAGACAGCAAAATTTGTAAATGTCACTTGTAAGTGGCAGAAGTAAAAGCATGCATTGAAAAAGAGTAAGACCTGCCCTCATGTCAAATCATGGCCCAGGGCATGAACATTGCTGATGGTGTCACAATAAGCTCAGCCGGTTCGGGCACTGTTATGTTTGAAGCAAGCCCTGATTCCTGGAGCATTAACTTTAGTACTGAGATGCTAAGCACTGGGGAAAGATGGTCTGCTTTTATTTCCTTCACTGAGAATGAGCAAGGATACAGAAATACTTCAATTTATAAAGAAGGAGGAAGAGGAGGAGGAGGAGGAGAAGGGGTAGGGGGAGGAGGATCGGAGGAGGTAGGAGGGAATGGAAAAGGGAGTAATTTGCTCTTTATGACGGCTTTCATGCATATATTAATAGCTTTAGATTCTTCCTAAGCGCTTTAGAATAAAATACAATGAATTTCCTCACCTTTTTCCTAATGTTACATCAATAACACTGGCAAACCCTTTTGCCAGGGAATAAAATATAAATATTGGTGGAAGTCCACTCATCGGTGGTCGCTCATACAGTTAAAAAAAAAAAAAAAAAGAAGTTCACAGCAGCATCTTAAAAGTAGGGTTCCACGGAGTCATGAACATTCACAGCACCTAATAAACCAGCGGCACGGGGATTACGAGCCGCTAAATGACAAGGATTGGAGCCCCGATCTCGCGGACTTACCGCCCTTTTCCATCCAGCCCGGCCGCTCCGCAGGAGGGGGAGGACGCGGGACGCTCGGGCTCCCCGGCGCTGCCGCTGTGGGTCCCGGGGCGCACGCAGGTGCCTGCGGAAAACAGCGGCGACACGGCGGTGAGACGGCGGGGTCGCGGGAGAGAAGCCGCGGGGGACTCGCCTCCAGCTGTCGGGACGCGCGGTTTCCGCGCGCCGCGGGGAGCGCCCGGGACTCACCTGCTCGGCCACCTGCGCCAGCAGCAGCCACAGCGCCGCGCAGCCTCGCCATCTGCGCTCGCGGGGCTTCATCCAGGGGCGCTCCGAGGGGCTAGGGGCCTCCGGAGGGTCCCCGGCCGGCAGCGTGCGAGCGGGCAGGGAGGACCCGACCCCGGCAGAGCGCGGGAGGATTCCCCACAGCGACTCCGCCGCCGCGCTGGGGTTATTACTGGGGCTCTGCGCGGCGCGGGGGGCGGAGTGGCAGCCTCGGCGGCGGGGCCGGCGGGGGCGGCGGGGGCGGCGGGGGCCGTGGGAGAGCACGGAGGGGGGGTGGGCAGGGGAGATGGGAGGGGAGGAGGCGAGGGCAGCGGGGGTCAGAGGAGCGAGGAGGGGAGAGGGCAGGGACAAAGAGCCGAGGGGAGGAAGCGAGGGCCGCGGGGCGCTGGGGCGGAGGCGGGCGGGGAGCAGAGGGGAGGCGTGGACCGCGGCGGCGCCGGGGGAGGAGGACGCGGGAGGATGGAGCTGCCCCCGGCCCGCAGTCCGGCCCCGCTGGGTGTGCGGGGACCACGCGGCTGGAGAGGGAACCGGCCCCGGCGCTGGCGGTGCACAGCGTGGACCTCCGGTCGGTGCGCGCTCCTGCTCTGTCCCGGGGCTGGGACGCGGCGGGCTCCGGCTTCTGTCGCTCCGCGGGCTCCCACCCCGGGGTCCGCACCGGTGCCGCCAGAGGCCGGGGCACCTGCAGCCCGCGGAGCGCGGCGGGGCGGCGTCGCCGTGCCAGGGCACAGCTGTGGGGACACTGGGTCCGAAAACGGGGCTCTCGGACCTGGGGGAGCCGTGGACCTGCTTCTAAACTCGTGTGCGTCGCTCTGGAATTTGCGGAGCGATCGGAGACCAGGCAGCCCAAGACGAAGCTCTTCCCCGCTCCGTCTGCCCTGGGAGGTGGAGGCGCTCCTGGTCCCGGGGTCACGGACGCCCTCGACTGGCCAGGCCGCGGGTGCCTGTGACTGGCTACTGGGTGCAATCCCTAGGGAGGTCTCGGGGCTGCGGAGGGGCCGGGGCCAGAGCCGCCTCAGGGGTCGATCCGGCTGCTGAGTGGATAAGGGGGGCCAGAGTTCTGCGTAGCTGGATGGGGTGTGTGAGGCGCGGGTGGACCTGTGCCTGGGCGTGCCCGGGTGTACACCAGCACCTGACTGCGTGTGCGCGAGGACATGCTGTGCGCCCTCAAGACTGCGCGCTTCGGAGTGCGTGTTTGCACACGTGTGTGCGTGTGCGCTCCCCTTCCCTGGCTGCTCTCCCACCCCTCACCTTCCGGGGATTCTGGGCCTTCGGCCGCCCTTTGGCTCCAGTGCCCCTCATAGTCAGCTTAGCTGCACGTTGCCTCTTTTGCACACTTTGGAGAGGGGGAATGAATGGAGGAAATGGTGTCCTGGCCTCTGGCTTTTTTGCCCACCCTGTCCTTTCGCAGCCTGTGGGTCCTCAGGGAGAGCTCCCAGCAAGCCTCCTGCTTCGGTTGTCCTGAAGCGCCAGACCCCAGGCAGGGGCAGCAGAACCGCCTGGCTGTGTGTGGGTCATCCCCATTCCATAGCGACACACGCCCCTCTCTTATTCATTTATTTGAAATCATTTTTCAAAAGTGCAACGATTTTTTACTGTTTTTAGGCTGTCATTGCAGGACGTTAAAACACCTGGCACCCTTCCCCTCTGCCAATGCCTAACAAGTGTCTGCCTCAGCTTACACCTCAGGGAGCTTACACTCACCTGGAAGGGGGGTTGGGCAGTGCCTGGAAGTCTCCAAAATCTCCTACCTACCGGCAGAATTTCCCTTGTCCTGAGTCCATTGCATGCTTGATAAACGGGGATCTCTCTGTACTTCTAACTATGCCCAGTGTAACATGAAAGGGAGTGAGATTTTTCGAGTCTGATGATCACATGGATATACCCAGGGGCCTTCTTCTGTAAGTTCAAACAGATGGAATAAAAGAAAAATGGCTGATATAAAAGGATTCACTCTTAGGGTGTGCTTAAAAAGAGTGAGACCAGAACATTCTTTTTTTTTTTTTTTTTTTTTTTTTTTTTTTTTTTTTTTTTTGAGACGGAGTTTCGCCCTTGTTACCCAGGCTGGAGTGCAATGGCGCGATCTCGGCTCACCGCAACCTCCGCCTCCTGGGGTCAGGCAATTCTCCTGCCTCAGCCTCCTGAGTAGCTGGGATTACAGGCACGCACCACCATGCCCAGCTAATTTTTTGTATTTTTGGTAGAGACGGGGTTTCACCATGTTGACCAGGATGGTCTCGATCTCTCGACCTCGTGATCCACCCGCCTCGGCCTCCCAAAGTGCTGGGATTACAGGCTTGAGCCACCGCGCCCGGCCAGAACATTCTTTATAATGAGTAGTTTCCCGGTTCCTCTAGCTGTGTGCGGAATTCAGCGCTCCTCCCACAGTATGGATGTCTCCAGCTAACACAGAGGGGTGGTCAATTCCAGCCTACAGAGGCCAGGTTGGGAGCTGAGATGTGCAACACACAAGAGGGCCGAGTTTAAGAACAGCCATTCAACATGGTGCAGGATGCGGTAACTCACAGCTGCCTGTCAGTCTCAGGGAGGGATGGAGAGGAGGGGAGGGGCCCCGGCAAACCGGAGTACACATGTCTGCCTTAAAAGTGACTGTTGGCACTCAGTGGCCAGAGCATGGGGTGTTGCCATACAGTCTGAGGACCCAGACCTGCCTAATTTTAAAAGGTAAAATGGAAATCCAAATATGTATGCAGAGTTCCCTCAATTTAAATGTGTCTCAGAAAAGTAACCCTGAGGACAAATATTGGAAGGGTCAAAACAAACCTCCAGGCTCAAAGTTCTGCACTTTGCAGCCCTTCAAGAACTTACCACTCTTCACTTTGAGGTCAGAGTTTAGGAAAGTAATTTTGTCATCGTTTGTTGGGATCCAGGGTCAGAAAACTCACGGCTGCCTGAGACCAAATCTGGCCAGCTGACTCATTTTGTAAATAAAGTTTTATTGGAACGTGATCCATTTGTTTGCAGATCGTCTGTGAATGCTTTCACGATGGCAGACTTGAGTCATTGCCACAGAGACTGTGCCCTGCAAAGCCTACACTATTTACCATCTGGCCCTTCACAGAAAAATGTTGCTGTAAATTATTTAGACCATTCACAGCCAGCCCTTGTCTCCTTTCAGACAGAGGGTCTCATTACTTAGGAGGTTATTTTGAATATCAAGTAGATGTTTGATAGATAATAAAAATGTGGAATAATTAAATCAATCTAGTTAACATATCCATCACCTCAAATACTTATTTTTTTGTAGTGAAAACTTTTGAAATTTACTCTTAGCAAGTATGAGGTATACATTATCAGTCACTATATTTCCCATGCTGTGCAACATATCTCAAAGAAAAAATTCCTCCCCTTTGACGATCATCCCCCCATCCCCCCATGGCCTCCCCCTACTCCTGGTAACCACTGTTCTACTTTCTGCTTCTTTTAGTTCAACAGTTTTAGATTAAATATATAAGTAAGCTCATATGGTGTTTGTCTGTCTGTACCTGGCTTATCTCATTTAGCTTAATGTTCTCCACTCCATCCGTGTTGTTGCCAATGACAAAAAAAAAAAAAAAGAAAGTAAGAGAGAGAATAAAAATTCAATCAAAAATAAAAACAAAAACAAAGTACTTAGCAAAGCCTGGGAGAGAGTATCTCCTAACGGCTGCCCAGTGCCCTTTCAAAATCAAAGGAGCCGGGGCTCTTTCTCATGTGGAAACAGATGGCATCTTAGATGATCAGGACCAAACTTTGTCATAGCCCTTTTCTAAATTGCATAAACTTTAAGCTAAAGCAGTGCAAAGGGGCACATTACCTTGTCTGTAAAACCACTGTCCAATGAAACAGGAGAAGTGGATGTGTTTGTGCCCTGTGAAGATTCTGTTTAGTCTGTAATTCTCTTCCTGCCTCATCTCACACCCAGCTGAAACTCATCAGGTTTCAAAGAAATTACCATTGTGTTGGGCATCAACACTTTTCGTTATTGGAAAAGATCACAAGGATTGGATGAAAATGTATTTTGTAGCTCATATTGTTTTCTGAAAGATTAGTCATTCTTGATCACTTCATAGAAATTATAAGAGTACAATTTCATTAAAACACACACACAATCATGTCAAATGCCTTTCCAGTGTGGAGGCCTGTGGGTGGCTCTTGTCCCTCTTTGCAGGTGTCAGGTGAGAAAGCCAAGCCTCAGGAAGGTCAAGCAGGCCTCCTGGACCTGCAGAGTCAGCGCGCTCTGGCCTCAGAGACACTTCCTCCTTCCCAGCCCCGCTCTCGGCCCCTCTGCGATAAGATGACGTGTGGGCTGAAAGCAGTGAGGTGCCTCACTCTCTCCCAGTGCTGACAGTACCCCCCAATGTGAGAAAGTCACAGTGAAAAACAAGAAAAGGTGATTTTGACAGAAGAAATGTGAAATGAATTACATAAAATGTAGAACTCACTATGAAGCTGGACTGAGCATAACTTCAGAAATGAGAGGGCTCTAGAAGACCAGCCCCTCCGGAATGGTTGGCGACACTGGATACCACCCCCTGGGCTTCCTCACCGCTCCTCAGCCAAGTTCTAACTGATCCTGAGCATCGCAGCTCAGCAGTGCTAATGGCATGAGCGTGTCCTTCAAATGCCTGACGGTAGCGAGATCGCGGCTGCCCGCGGTTTGCAGGAAGACTGTCCGTGGCTACGTTCTTGTCTCTACCGTCTTCCCTAACTTTGATGCTTGACTGTTTATAGTAAAAAGAAGAAAGGAGAATTGGAAACCAATGAGGACAGACAATAGTAGATTCCCAAATTTACAACATGGCATTTATAAGCCCCTTTCCTTTTATTATTAAACACTGAAAAATTTACGTTAAATAGTAATAGTGTATCTCATTGTATGATAATTAGTACTATTATATCAATTGTGTATCATTTTCTAATAATAATAAATTGAGTGTTTGTTATTATTTTATTGTTACTGCTATTGGTAGTCCACACCATCTCTTGCATGAGCCCCTTCACTCTCCCCCGGGGCTGAAGCTCAATCAGGCTCAGACACCTCGGGAAATAAGTCTCAGCCCTTTTTCCTGCAGTCTTCTGGTCCGTGCTAACACTGGCTTCTGCCAAACATACTTTCTTCGAATGAGTACAAAGCAGGTGTAATTGGCGGAGCTCCGTGTCTCAGTTAGCTATTGCTGCACAAGAAAATACCCCCAAACCTAAAACAAAGCCAGTTCTTTTGGCCTGTGCATCTGCATGCTGGCTGGTTATCTGTGGTCACGATCGGCCTGTTGATCTTGGCTAGGTTCACGCAGGTATGCCGTCAGTGGTGTTGGGTGGTTGCCTGGGTAGAGTTGGGCTCGCTCAGAGTTCTGGAGCAAGTGGGCAGATCCAGCTTTATTTCTTACAGTTTATCGCCCTCCTGCAGGCCAGCCTGGGCTTGCTTTGTGGGTGCTGCTGGGTTCTGAGAAAGAGTACCTGCATGGAAGACCTTGAAGACCTGGGCTTGGGGCTGCTGTACCCAGTGACTGATCTTGCCACGTCCTCCTGACCAGCTCTACAGGCAGCTCAGGCACAAGGAAAGAGCCTCTGCTGCTTCCTGGGAGAGGCTGCAAAGCCACATTGAGAAGGTGTGAAGACGCAGAGGGGTAGAGAAAGCGAGTCATGCTTGCCATCAGTCTGCGGACTTTCATTTCAAACCTCACCATTTGTGGATTTTGATTTAGGGAACATGTTTTTGCTGCTCTCACGCCACCTTTGTCGGTGACCTGAGATACAGACTGGCTCTAGGGAATGGCGTTTCCTGTGTGATGCTTTCCCAGAGCATCTGCCCCCCGGGCAGTGCCAGGAGGAGGACAGAGGTACCGGGGTCAGGGCTGCGGTTCTGGCAGGAGTCGGGGTGAGGTGGGGGTGGGGCTGTTTGAGAGGTGGCTTTCTGCACCTTCTCCCAGTCACGCTCTCCCTGGTGGGTATAAAGAGCCTCGGTTTTCCTCATTTATTGGAACACAGTAGGTTAATCAGTGTTTGCGGTTGAATCTGCCCACTCCGTTTCTTATGCTGAAGGCCTAGACTCCAGTACCTCAGATTGGGACCTTCCTTGGAGATTGGGTCTTTACTGAGGTGATCAAGTTAAAAAGATGTCTTCAGGGTGTGCAGACTCATGCAATCAGCTAGAGCCAATGACATCTCTACCCCAGGAAAGAGTGTGGACGCACTGAAACGTGAACATCACTGCAGTCCTCTTTCCACTCCGAGACTCCATCCTGCTCTGGAGGGGCATGGAGGTGCCTCTGTGAGGGGTCTTCAGAGGAAAAGCTCATGTGGGATCTGTGGACGGCCAGCAGGAGAGCTGGGGGAGACTGGCATCTTGAGGCTGTGGGCAGCAAGTGCAGGCAGAGGCCTCGGGCCAGCAGGGAGGCGGCAAGACTCAAGTGCCCTGTGCTTCCTTGGGGACAGCCCCTGGGCTGAAGGCTCAGTCCCCCCTGCTGCACCTGGAGGCCTGTGAGCACTGCGGTCAGCCCCAACAAGGGAGGAGGTTCCCCGCTGCCCCACCACCAACAGCCTCTGCTATGCCCGCCCTGGCAGGGGCTCCCCTCCCAGTCAGCCCCACCCTGAGAAGGCTCACTGGACCACCGGCCTCCCCCTGTGCTCAGAATCCCTCAGGAGTTGTAAACTTACGGATTTCTGGACCCATCACCAGAGCCCAACGTCCCAGGTAAGGGCTAGAGCCTGTATGTCAGGATTCAATATGGAGAATTTCCTGGGGTGATTCCACGATTGCAGACACTGAAACGGAGCTGGGGGAGAAGAGTCATACCAGGCAGCTCCAGCTGAGTGGCTGGGAGGGTGACAGTGAAGACACTGAGTGTCCGTTGGGGGAGATGGCTCTGTGTACAACACTGTGCCCGGCCCCTCAGATATTCTGTGCCACGGAGGCGACCCCACCCTGAAGCATGTGCGCAGTGAGTGTTCAAGCTTCTGTGTGTGCAGGAGTGGTTTGGTTGGAGTGTACATACGAGAATGTGTGTGTGCGTGGACGTCTCTACCGATAATGTAAAGCAAGTTCCCAAGTCATGTGCATATTGTTCTTCGAGTTTTTAAACGCTAAGATTTCTAGAGAAAAAGATGTGCTGGTGGTTCCTGGTGAGAAGCAGGGACTGTGGGCCTCATGCTGAAACACATTTCATGCTGTTTAGGTTGTAAATGACATTATGTATTACTTTTGTAAATTTTGTAAAAAGCCAATAAAATGAATTTTAAAATATGGAATTAATTCTTCTAATTTGAAACCAGATATTGGCATGGTTAGATTTTTTTTCTCCTTATCTCACTTTTAAACAATCAAAGAAAGACTTAAAATCTAAAAATGGCATAGCCATCGTTACTCCTGATTTTACTATTCTGTAAGTAATCATAATGCTATGTTTTGCTAAGAAATGTTGGTAAGTTTAGTTTTTACAAACTGGTCTGTGAAATTTAGATTATGTTTTCAGCAATGTCATTGCTTCTTTTAAAATTTTTTTCAAAAATGTTTTGTAGAGACAGAGTCTTGCTGGGTTGCCCTGACTGGTCTTGAACTCTTAAGCTTAAGAGATGCTCCCACCTCAGCCTCCCAAAGTGCCAGGACTACAAATGTGAACCACCACTCCTGGCCCATTCATTTCTTCTTGGAACAATAATTACGCTGGACAGAGCAGAAAAACCACTTTTCTCTTTAACTGATAAATAAGAAGAAAACTGGGATCAGAGGAGGTCTCATGAGGAGAAACCCTCTGAGTGGTCCACAAGAAAAAACAAGAGGAGAGTTTGTGGGCTCCAGAAGGTGCTGTCCCAACCAGGCACAGAGCAGGCACCCCCTTTTCCTGCCCCTTCATTCTCTATCACTTTAGCATCCCCTTTAGCTCCCAGACAGGTGAGGGGGCCTCAGTGGGGCACAAGGCGCAGGTGGCCTTCCTGACTAGGGATGGAGGACGTGCTCAGCTTCACCACCCAGCAGCAGAGCCAAAGCCCTTCTGGAGCCCAGTGGGCTGATCGAGACTGTGGGGCGCATGAGGCGGGGCTCTCCCCCAGCCCTCCCTGCCTGATGCCTTCTGTCCGCATGCCACAGGGCCCTGGACACTGCTTCCCTGCATGCTTGACCCTTCTTCAGAAACAGCCCCCTATTTCTGTGACTAACCTTGGTGGAGTGTGAAGCTAACTTCAAACAGATGCAAACATCTAGCACTGTATCAGCATTGTGTTACCCAAGAGGGAACACTCCCATATTGAAAAGGGCTCTTGGAGGCCAAAGATTCTCCTGAAAGGTGTGGAACGAGGGGTGCTGCAGCAGAATCCCATCAAAAATGACCTGTCTGCTTCTACAGTCACTCTCTTCCCTCCTTCCACCTCTTCTAGCTTCTAAAGAAAATCCAATTCTACACCACAGGAAGTACTTAGTGCTGTCTGGTATCTGAAATCATTTATTCCCCAGTTTCTAAAACATTTTATTCTTTCCTGTGCACATTAAAAAGTCATGTCACTGGGGTGGGGCACAGTGGCTCACGCCTGTAATCCCAGCACTTTGGGATGCTGAGGCAGGTGGATCACCTGAGGTCAGGAGTTCGAGACCAGCCTGACCAACATAGAGAAACTCCATCTCTACTAACACGAAATTAGCCAGGTGTGGTAGTGCAGGCCTGTAGTCCCAGCTACTCCAGAGGCTGAGGCAGAATTGCTTAAACCCAGGAGGCAGAGGTTGCAATGAGTCGAGGTGGTGCCATTGCACTCCAGCCTGGGCAACAAGAGCAAAACTCTGTCTCAAAAAACAAACAACAAAAAAACAAAAAACGTGTCACTGTGTCTGCCATGCACAGAAATCCTGTAGTGTAGTCTTCCTCTCACCATGTATTGCTCATTTGAGTGCTGTGAAGGTGTCTGCCCTTGTGGCAGCTGGAGCTGAAGAGTGGGAGATCCAGGCTCTGTGGAACCTACACTTTCACCTTCGGGGGATCCTCTTTAAAATAAATTATACACTTATAAATACAAAATTGGTACTAAGTTTTAGAAAACATCAGTGCAAGTGAGGGGCCCCAGAGAGGAAGTTTCATGAGGGGTGTGTGTGTGTGTGTGTGTGTGTGTGTGTGTGTGTGTGTATCCACTTCATGATCATTCCTGATCCTTTATAGCAGCCCCGGTGGCCAGTTGACATATTGTACGCAGAGCTTTACCCCCAGTCCTACCTCCGTCTTACATTCCTCCAGCTCCTTGGCACAGCCATGACCCAACGCCTTTGGGTTATTTGTTTGTGACCTCGGCTGGGATCTGGGACACTAGAGTGCTGAACTCATTCAAGCACATTTTCTAGCAGGACTGTATGGAAAAAGTTTAGACTATCCTGCTAAGGAAACGCCAAGATGTGGTGCAGACTTTGTTCTGGGTATGACTGGTGCTACCGGCTGCCAGCCCACCTTTCCCAGGCTATGCGTGATCAGAAAGCATGCTACCCAGGCTCTTTTGCTGGAAGGAGCTGGGGAGGGCACATGCTCTCCTTGTAAAGGCAAATAGACGGGCCAGCAAGGCAGAGGACAGGTGGGTTTTGGAATCATTTTGGGACAGGAAATCACCTCTGGGGAATCACCCGCCATGGTGCGGTGGGCAGCAGTGGTCTCTTAGGTATTCCGCAACCCCAAGGGGTTTCTGCCTCTGCCTCCCCACCCATGCCCTGGTGTGGAAGTCTCGTTTTCCCGTGTTGAACCTGCTAAAGTGGCCTCTGTTTTCCCCCTGACCTCGAATGCATCGTGAGCCCATGTCCCACGTGACACCTTCTCTGCTCAGCTCAGCATTCCTTTTTTTTTTTTTCTCTCTCTTTCTCTCTCTCTCTCTCTCTCTCTCTCGCAATGTGGTCTTGCTTTGTTGCTGAGGCTGGAGTGCAGTGGTGAGGTCTCGCCTCCCTGCAGCCTCGAACTCCTGCACTCAAGGAATTCTCTGACCTCAGCCTCACGGGAGGCTGGGACCACAGGCATGCACCACCACACCTGGCCTGTAATTTCTTTTTCTTTTTTTTTTTTTTTAATAGTGTGCCAGAAAGTATACTCTTTGCAACTATTTAGATGATGAAACTTTGAGGTATCAACTTAAAAGTTATGTGAAGGGGTATATTGTTTTCCAAAAGTCTTTCTTTTTTTTTTTTAAATCACTTTTTTTTTTATTAGATATCCTCCTATGAAAGTAATTACTACAACTTTCTTTCACTACCTAATTTTCCATTTGTATATTTAAAGCCAAATCCCAAGAAATAAAGCAAGTTTTTCTTAATACTCAGAAATGTAATGAAGAAATATATCTGTACATCAAAATGTTATATAGTTTAACCAAAGTATTATTTTATCCCATCAAATATTTAATATAAACATAGAATACTTTTTAACTTCAAGCAACCATACTTGCTAAGTTGGGTCTTTGTCAAGGCATAGGTGCTTAATGAGTATATAGTTTAATCTGAGGCTTTAAACCCTTTGACCATGAAAATGAATTCCAAGGAATTAGCCAAATTCTTTTTTCTCTCTATTCAAAATTTAACATTTATCTTATTGCCTGTTTTTTTTTTTTAAAGAAAAGGAAGAAAGAGAAAGAGGAAGAGGGAGAGAGGATGGGGGTATTGCTTTATTGCCCGGGCTAGAATGCAGTCTAAATATGGGTATGCCTATAATTGTCCTTAATAATGGAGACATGAAAGAAAATGAGGGAAGAGAATAGCAAACAAGGAGCCAACCAAGGTCTCTTTTAAACTTCTAAGTTGATATGATGTGGTACTGATAAGAGTGTATATTTTGTATATTTAAAGTTCTATAAATGTTAATTACATTTACTTGTTCCAGATCTGAGTTCAAGTCCTGAATATCGTTGTTAATTTTCTGTCTCATTGATCTGTCTAATATTAATGTTGAAGTCTCCCACTATTATTATGTGGGAGTCTAAGTCTCTTTATAAGTCTTGTATGTCTGCGTATTCCTGTATTGGGTGCGTATATATTTAGGATCTTTAGCTCTTCTAGTTGTTGCATTGATCCTTTTATCATTATATAATGTCCTTCTTTGCTTCTTTTGATCTTTGTTGCTTAATTGTAACTTCTGCTTTTTATTTATTTATTTATGCTCTCTGTTTGGTTGGTAAATCTTTCTCCATCCCTTGTTTGAAGTCTTTGTGTATCCTTGAATGTGAGATTGATCTGGATGCAGCATACTGATGGGTTTTAGTTTTTTATTCAAATTGACTGTCTTTGGATGGGGGATTTAGTCAATTTAAATTTAGAATTAATAATAATATATGTGAGTTTAATACTGCCATTAGCTGGCTATTTTGTCCAATAGTTGATGTAAATTCTTCATTATATTGATGCTCTTTTTGATAATTTTTTTAGAAAGGCTGATACTGTTTGTTCCTTTCATATGTGTAGTGGTTCTTTCAGAAGCTCTTGTAAAGCAGGCCTGGTGGTGATGAAATCTCTGAGTGCTTGCTTATTCACAAAAAACTTTATTTTTCCTTCACTTGTGAAGCTTAGTTTGGCTGGATGTAATAAGCATTCCTTAGCTGTGGGCCACAGACAGCCCCACACTGACTCTCCAGAGGAGCGCTGGTCTTCCTTTCTACGCTCCGTTTTCTATCACTGGTTTGAGAGCCACCTGAAAGTCTCTGCTTGAATGCAATCGTGCTTTGGCTTAATTTTTAGTTTGACTGTGACTGGCAAAGCTTTCTTGGTATTTCTTTTCTTCTGGAGGGGAGATTGGTTCCACATTCTCTTCCTTATGCCAGGTTTGATCCTGGCTTTCAGTGTCAACATTTTATGTGCTTGCTATTTGTATTATTTCATTCTTACACTGCTTTAACAAACTACCTGAGACTGGGTAATTTATAAAGAAAAGAGGTTTAATGGGCTTACAGTTCTGCACGTTGTACAGGCTTCTGCTTCTCGGGAGGCCCCAGGAAACTTACAATCATGGCAGAAGGTGAAGAGGAAGGAAGCCCATCTTACATGGCGGGAATGGGAAAAAAGGAGAGAAGAAGGAGGTGCTACACACTTTCAAACAACGGGATCTCATGAGAGCTCTATCACAAGAACAGCAAGGGATATGTCTGCCCCAATGACTCAGTCACCTCCCACCAAGCCCCTCCTCCAAAACTGGGAATTACGATTCCACACAAGATTTGGGTGGGGACACACAGCCAAACAATATCATTATTTAGATGTTTGTTTAGACATCTTCTATCTGCACCCCCAAATTAGAAATATTTCCCCAAACTAATATTTTCATATGTTCTTCTGAACACATTTATTATTTTAATACATTTGCAAAATTAAATTTAAATTGCTATTTATTTTCTTACAAGGTATGAAGCAGAGACCTGATTTTCAGATTTTTAAAAGATTAAAAATAATGTATTTTTCTCAATTACTTGGATAATTCACTTCTTATCACCACTCATTGAAAAATTTAACTTTTTTAAATAAGTATTTTGAGTATGTTTTTGTCTTACTACAGTCATTAAAACAGTTTTAATTGTTAGTGATATATTTTATTTTCCTATTATGATAGATTTCTAACACTGGCTGACTTGTATTCTCTTATTACTCTTTTTCAACAATTTTCCATCTGTTCTTGTCTATTCTTTCAACATTATCTTAGGTTCATTTATATCAAGTTTTAATATCCAATTGGAATTCTGATTGTGATCACATACAGGTATGAATTAATTTAGACAATATCAAAATCATTAAAATATTCAATATTACAAGTCAAGCAATACATTTTCCCATGTATTCTCATTTTAAACACGCTTCTAGATATAAAGTGTGTATTTTTGTTCACACAGGTATTTAACATTTTTTATAATGCTTATTCCTAGGATATTCATATTTTTGTAGAATTCAATTGGCTCATTGTAACTCATTTTATAACCAGAATGTTAAAAGAATGAATGACAGTCAGCTGGGCACACTGCTCGGAGCACGGGCTCTGAGACCTGACGTCTGAGACCCAGGGAATAAACCCTGGCTTGCCTACCTGTCCACAGGTGACGATGGAGGTGTCATTCAGCCTCGCCGAGCCTCAGTGTCCTCAGCAGTAAAATGGAGACGATGATAATGACAACAATAGCACTTACCTCATAACTGTTACGTGGATTAAATGACTGACTATTTTAAAAAACTTCAAACAGTGTTTGAGACTTATTCCTGCTATACATGCAGGTTTTTCCTTTAAAATAAGTAACTTATGGAAATGGTACAGGTACTTTATTTGCCAGTTTCCTCTGCTTTTATGAGGTCTAATAAGCTTTTAATTCTTTTGCTTGCTTTATCCATCAAAACAAAATTACATTATCTCAGATAATTGATAACTCTCTCTTTTTTGTTCTGGTATTTACACCTTAGTTTTTCCCTACTGCAGGCCATGGATAGGGTTTCCAGAGAGAGCAGAATACTGGTGATCAGGAGGCCAGCTGTCTTATTCCGAACTTAATGAGATTGGCTCTTGCATTCTGTTCCTAAGGACAGTATTAGCCCTTGGTTTCCAGCAGATGTGTTTTACGATGCTAAAAAGAGTTCTTTTCTAGTTTGCTAAGAAGTACTAGTGTTCCATGTGTGTACCTATGCATCAATCTTGCATGCTCATCACATGTACCCCCAAACCTAAAATGCAATTAAAAAAAAAAAAAGAAGTACTAGTGTTAAGGAGTATTGAATGTTTCACGTCATCTCTTCGGGTTAGTTTTCTTCTTCAGCAAACCCAAATCTCCATCATGATTCTCATTCTGGAGGTTAAGAAAATGTGAGAAAGGGAGGGTTTTTTTTTTAACCCTTTAAGTAATTCTAATATATCCCTTTGGTGTAGGTTGGGGGAGTGGATGTTTCTCCTTTTTCAATTCCAAAAAGTTTTAATTTTTATTTGCCTCATTCATTAACGTAATTACTTAACTTAAAAAAATTGAACAATGCTATTCTTGAATTTATCCTACTTTGTTTTGATATGTCTAAACTATACTGATTAATATATAAAATTAAAATTTACATTTAAAGTATATTGATTAATTCAAATTTAGCATATTTTGTTGAGTATATTTTCATAAATAATAAGAGATATTGATCAATTGTGTGTGTGTGTGTGTTGGAGGGTTGTCTGTGTGTTGTCCCTGGACATATTGAAGTATAAGACCTAAAATTAAAGGTCACTAGTATATGCTGTCTTGACATCTGGTAAAATTGACAACCTTCCTTGTCATTGAGATGAGGCAGCGTCTGCTCATTCCTGAGTAGATTTCCGTTTTCTGCCATCTCATGGACTTGTTCAAACAGGCCAATCACATCTTCACCCTCTTGTTCCTACAAAGCCTTCTCCACAGCCCTTGTTGTTTGATCTGTTCCAAGTGCAGCCTCATGTGGCCCTCCATGGAGCGCAGCGTCCTCTTCCCCAGGCTGTGAGTGTAGGTGGCTAAGAAACAGCTGCCGTTTCCACTTGCCCGGTGCCCTGTGTCATGCACTTGACCTTCTCCATAACCTTAGGGCAGGAATTCCTCCCTCACCAATGGGGCAAACAAGAGGCAATACAAACCTGTTTGGCTCCCTTTTTACATTTTGCTTTTAGTGCTTTAGCCACTTGTAAAGTTATTGGAAATTTTCCCAAATGATTTCTGTGTTCTAGAACATTTTAAACAAGTGCAAATTATCTGCTTCTTCATGATTTGACAAAACGCCTGTACAATGATTAGAGTATGATTTATTTGATTTATTTTTTGGAGGTAATTTTTTGCCTAACTATTCAATGAGTTTTATTGTTAATGGCCTTTGGGTCTTCCTCCATCATCTCGAGAGCTTGTTTGAAGGTTTTAGCAGGGAGCGCAACTACTCATGTACACTTGACTGAAGACCGGGCCTCTTCCGCAGGGTATGGCGGTCCTCTTGGACTGAGTGTGCAGCTTTAGGACAGATGCACGTGGAGCAGTGAGGGATGAAGGGGACACCCAGTTATCCAGCCAGACCAGCCCCGTCAACCCTGGTGATCAGTGGGGTGACAGATGCAGCCAGATTGCCTTCACTTCCTCTCCATCTTCTTAAAGCAGTTTTTCAGTTTATGTTTTACTGTAAGAGAGTTCCTTTCATTGAGATCTTCAATCATTTTAGGATAGCTTCTTTTGCCTGTTTACTTTTTTATTAGTCTATTACTAATCATATTTAATTAGGAATAATTATCTACTTGTTGAGAACTCACTATGGAGGTTCCTTTCTTTAGTCACTGGGAAGACAAAGGTTGAACAATTTCATTTTCAGTGACTGCATATTTTGAAGAAATACAGAGGGCTGTATGAAGGTTTATTGTACCTTATAATTTTATTTTTGAACTTTTAAAAAGAATACATCTATTAATTGGGCTTTTTTTCAAACATTTTGCAAGTTTATGATAACATATTTTATGTAAATATATAAATACATATTTCTTTGCTGTCTACATTTATAAATCTTCTCATCCCCAGTTTTTTGTTTTCTTCTTAAGAAAGGGTCTTGCTCTGTTGCCCAGGCTGGAGTGCAGTGGCACAATCAGCTCACTGCAAGCTCTTGGGCTCAAGCAATCCTCTCCCCTCTGCCTCCCGAGTAGCTAGGACTGGAGATGCCTGCCACCGTGCTCAACTGATTTTTAAATTTTCTGTAGAGGTGGGACCTTGCCTTGTTGCCCAGGCTGGTTGCAAAGTTTTGGCTTCAAGCAGCTCTGCCACTTTGAACACCCAAAGCACTGAGATTATAGGCGTGAGGAACTGCACCAGGCTTACCCCCAGTTCTGATCAGTAAAGTCTTAATTCTTGTCTGCATGTCCTCCATTGCAAAGTTAATTTTTCCCAATAAATGTCTGTTAAATTGGAATTGCATCTTAAAACCTAAATGTCTGTTTAACATAACAGTGTGGTTTACCACCCTTCCTCCCTATCCTCCTTGCTCCTCACCCCCAATCCCTGCAAAGAAAACCCCTACGTTGGATGTTGGACCCATATCAACGACATTGCAGAGTACAGTTATCTGGCGTCTGTCTGAGCTCTGATTCTCTTACTTGTAATTTGGAAGCCCATTATACTCGTATGTTGTTGAGCATCTTTTGCCTTATGTATAAATTATCTCCTGACATCAATTTGATTTTTCTCTTCTTTTGTTTTCTGTATTACTTAACTTGCATTGGCGTATTTTCTGATTTTTTTTTTTGATTGCTGATTCCCTTTTTAATTTGCTCCACTGTGTTTATGTAGTTTCCTTCTGTATATTTAGTTTTCATGACAAAAAAGTCTCTATTAACTAAATAAATCATTCTATGTTTTCACCTTCACTTTTAGCTCATATTTCTTTAGAACTTCGTGCTCTTGTGTCAACAATTTAGACATTTAGCCCAGAACAAGTCAACCTCTCAACCTCCTCTTCCCCTCTACCACCACAGAGTGGAGGCCAAAGTAGAATGATGAGTTCCCAAGGAAGACGAGGAAAAATCTTGAACTGAAGTCAAACTATCATGGGTAAGGAACACTTGGGACAAATAGTGCATGTCTGACAATTTATATCTGCTCTCTACGTTACCAAAGACATTGACTTGGAGTAGAAATTATAAACCACAGCTTTTGTTCCTCTCTAACATGTCATTGTTGTGATCTGACATGTACTTTTGCAGAGGCGAAAGCTGGAAACAAGTTTGGTTTTGCTATTTTATTGGTAACCCTTTTTTGCTCTTCAGACTGGATCCTCATAGGATTTTCATGTGTCTCTGACCTTGTGTTTTTCAAGATGTGTCTGTCTGGCTCTGCATTCTGCCATTCATTTTTTGCCTGGAACATCATGAACTTTTTTGAGCCTTACACTCAGTTTTGTTTAGTTTTCCAGCTTTAGAAAGATCTATATACTTATGTGTTTATTATTGAGGACATATAATATTAAATGAGTAGTGTCTAGCATTAAAATAGATAAGCTGAGAGTTTATATAACTGTTCAAACCATAAAATGACAAAGACACTTTAAAAAATACATATACATGTGTACCTTTAATTAAATGAGGTTAATAAAAATAGTATGCTTCATATTGTTCATGATAATTTCAAGGATCAGAAACGGAAGAAGTGGCAGAAAAGCAAAGTGAAATTTTACTGAAATTCTGTCTTACAGATGAGGAAATACTGTTTATTCATAACTGAAAATCAGAGAAATGAACTAAAATCATTTTTAAGAGTCAAAAGTAAAATATTGATGGTAAAAATGAGCAGAATACATTATAAAAGTAAAGAAATTTTGGCTGACTTAGAAAAAAACAGCTGTAGCAATAGAAAAATTTAAATCAGAAGCCATAAAATGAATAGAAGATGCAAAAAATTAATCTGTTACATGCAATAGATAAAATTTGTTTATTACAAAACAAGGTCTTAGATTATTTTAAAGAATTGAAATTTAACCGTATAGTCTTGAAATACACACATACTGCAAAGGAAAACTAAAATATGAAATTAAATTAATTGTTAAATTAATATTAATTTTAAAGTATTTTTTCAGGTAAGTAGATAACAGAGAGAATGGATATGAGCATGGATGCATTTATTGGAGAGGAAGACCTCCAAAAGTCTTCATGTTTTTATCTGTGTAGTGGACATGATACAAATACAGCCCAACTCAGAAGGTTTTTATGAGGATAGAAAAGACTAATATTTTTTTAAAAAATTAGAACAATACATGGAACATAGAATCTGCAATGTAAGTTTAATAAAACTTCAATATAAATGAAATTTAATACATTTAAAGGAAAAATAATACATGTTATTAAAAAAATAAAACAAATGGGAAAAAATAGTTGGCAGTATCTGATCAGTAAAGACCAAATTCAACATCAACATGAACATTTTCTTTGTTCTAAAAGTTGCTTCCAAATCTGGTTGATTTACATGGGGAATAGTTCCAGTGATCCTTCCAGGATAAAGATTGCAGCTCTTGAATGGAGTTTAGCATTCCTGCAACCCAAAGACCAAGAACTGCGCAGCAAATCTGTTGTGACAAATCTGATTCATTTTTTCCCATATCACATCGCATTTTTAAGTACCTTGACCAAATGGGAGAACTTCCCATCAGATTCACAAAAATTATAGGAGAAGAGAAACCAGCCTTAATCTTTGCAAAAGCATGTGGGAAAAGTCTGGATTATTTTCAGAGATAGTGAATATCATCTATGATGTTGCAAACACCACAGTTTATAATGTTCTTCATGTGCTGGGACAGATTCAAGTGGAAAACTTTGATAGGTACAGCTAATTAGCATCAAGACTCCGTTATGGAGTGATTTTAGTTCAGCTGTCTCATTCTGTCTTCAAGAGATGAAAAAATTCAAGTTTCCAAATGGTGAAATTCCAACTCCATAACCGTATGATACAATTTTACAGACTAAGACCAGAGCATTTATAATGACGGTATTGTTTCTTTTACGAACAAAATCAATCATATGTAAAATCACGAGCACGTTAACTTCTGATAACCAAGTGATAATTTCTCATGAGAAATTTGAATGGCTGATATTTACATTTTAATAATCAAAATAAAAAAGATCTCAGTCTCTAGCTTTTTCTACCTGTTCTCTCAAAAGAACTGATGGATTTGACTAGTGTTTCTGAAATATCCTTAAGCCAAATCCAGTTTGATAAGGTACGTATATGATAATTTCCCTTAATGCAATTCAGAATTTAGAAAACTGCATATGTAATAATTAAAACAAAATAAATCAATGAAATTGTAGATTTTATATACTTTTTCAAACGCTACCTGACTTAAACCTTTAACATATCTCTAGCAAGGGCAGACACTCTGATTGTGAATCAGTAATTTGGACTTTGAAAAATCCCTTTGTATAAAAACATTTTGATAAAAAACAGGACTAGGCAAACATTATTCTCGTTTTTTTCCTATCCCTTCTGAATCATAGGGTTTGACCACACTGATATGCCTTTATCAGAAGAGGTAATCACACCCTATCCCCTTAACCTGGTTTGTGTTCTTTATCCCTCTTCTACTACCTGCCTTGTTGATCGTTTGCATTCCCCCGGAATGTCTCGATCACTGCTCTATCTCTTGTACTCGGAGAGTGCCCCGCACATAGTGAAGTTGAAGACCTGCTAGTTGCCTGGATGATAGAACAGGTCTATATTCAAGTTTCCTTTTACCTTTTATTATATTCAAAGAAAATTCATGGCTATTAATCTCCTGGAACAGTAATAGAAGGGCTGATATCCTCCAGCCTGTGCTCAAAAACTTCAAACTCTGTTTTCAAGATAGGCAAAAAGGAGGAGACCTCACTGTGTATTTTAGCATGCAAATTATTGAAAGAATGACCTGATTTTTCTGCCCAGAGACACTGTGGCTGGCATAGAAAACCCTCATTTTTCAGTGGAATGCTTATTAACTGTGGTCATTCAATCTCTGTACCCCTTCTCTCATTCCTACCCTCAGTAGTCAGCACAGGAAAGAAGAGAATTTGAACCTTTATATTTTAGGAAGTGAAGAAAGTTTAATCATTTACTTATTTATTTTTACCAAATACATAGACTTCGAGGAGATGTTTAAGCCTTTCAATTCAACATATACCAACATAATTTTAAATTATTTGGGCTGTACCTTTTTTATTCTTTAGGATAAGAGGACTAGAAGTGAAGAAGGGTTGATTAGATTCTAGAGAAGGAACTAAACCAGGAGGCCTAAGTGGGGCTTCTACCCCTCAACAGGCACGTGGCACTGCCAGTGAACAGAGCTGGGCCAGACAACAGATCAACACAGAGTGGCACAGCAAAGCCAAAAGACAGGAGTGGCTAAATGGCTGGGGTGGCACAAGTAGGCACAGAGGCAGGTGCTGAAAGCAAAGGTCAATTAAAACATCAGAGGAGCATGCCTTGTCTATTGTCAGAACCATGCAGGTCAGGTCAATTCCAGATATGCTGGAATTAACCCTTAAAGAACACCATGAACTCATTTCGATTCAGCTGTAGTCTTTTGTGGGAGTGGAGTAAGGATCAGCTTAAAGATTCAAGATTATAAACTAGAGATAGCTCCTGTTCACCACTGTTAAAGAGAGGGGACAAAGTGACGAGTAAACACTGATACTGAAAGATGATCATCGAATATACCCTGTGGGGATCCCTCAAGGGAGTGAGGGGAGAACAGAGATCAGAGAAGAGTGAAGCCGAGCAGCTGCCCATCTGATGTTGGTGTGGAGCCAGGAGAAGCTCCTTAAAATGGGGAAAGGCTGAGTGAGTTAAACCCCCCTGGGAAACCAAACATCTAAGAAGGGCCTGTGAAATCCTGAGAATGAGAGGATTCCACAAACCTTTTGGCCTCTAGACTGATAGAGAAAGCACCTGGCGATTTGTAGTGGAAACACTCAAGTCTATGGGGTCTCATGTGGGCCTTGGACTCTGGAGAAGCCTGACGCCAGTGCCATAACCCCATAGAGGCCACAGTCACAGTGCCTGGGAGTAGTAAGATTGCTCCACAAACCCACACTACACAAGACTTAATGACAGCTTCCAGCACAGTGGCTCTGCTTCTGCCTGAATTTTATGGATAGGTGCTGCCCTGTGTTTCCCTAGAAAGAACTGGAGAGCAGAAAAGACAGCTCCACCCATCCACACAACTCCTAGTTGGATGGGTCATGCCTGCTGGGACTTCCAGCACAGTGGACCAACTTCTGCCTGAACTCTACAGGTGGGCACAAGCCCATGTTCTCCTAGGAAGCACTCCGATGGTGGGACAGGTGACTCCATTCACCCTCATTGTTCTTGGCTAATCAGGACTCACTGGCCTGGGTGACTCCCAAGCAGGAGGGGAGCCCTCACTCTCAGAACACTGAGAGAGATGAGACACTTGCATTTGTGGACTGGTGGAGGTTGGGGCATACCTCTCTCTGCAGAGCCAGCCTGGGAAGGGCATGGCCTGCTGCCAACCATGGCTTCCACCTGAAGGATCCCCTTGGACCAGAGCACCTAACAAACAAAATACGGGTGCGGAACCAGTGACTGGCTGGAGCTCCTTCAAAGCTCAGGAGCAGGCCACGTGAGGGGAGTAATCTCTCTATGCCCTACCACAGAACTCTGCCAACTGCACCAAAAGGCTAACAACCTATCTGCTGGCCAGCACTCTTAAGTGCCACCTACTGATTGAAACCCATGATACAACACCAAAATTTTCTGCCAGTATACAATGCCCGTGAAAACAAAGAAAAGGTTCAGCCACAAATAAAGATCCTGCACAAAATCTTAACCTTCTACAGACACCCAGAAATAAAGCCAGCTGACTACAGTCAATTCCACCACAGTACAAGGAGCACTAGCCCTCATACATGAGAGAGAATTAGTGCAAGAACTCCAGCAACTCAAAAGCCTGTGTGTCTCTTTACAAACAAACACGCTGGTCCTCCAGCAATGGTTCTTAATGAATGGAGATGACTGAAATGGCAGATGGAGAATTCAGAATCTAAATGGGAAGGAAGCTCATCAGCAGTTAAGAGAAAATTGAAATCTAATAAATCAAGGTGTGGGGACTTCAACAAAGATGGCCAAATAGGAACAGCTCAGTCTGCAGTTCCCAGCAAGAGCACACCAGAAGAGGCGTGATCTCTGCATTTCCAATTGAGGTACCAGGTTCATCTCACTGGGACTGGTTAGACAGTGAGAACAGCCCAACATGGGCAAGCTGAAGCAGTGTGGGGCATATCCTCATCTGGGAGGCCCAAGGGGCCAGAGAACTCTCTCTCTCCCAGCCAAGGGAAGCCATTAGGGACTTTTCCAGACACTCTGGCACTCTGGCTCAGAAACTGTAGTTTTCTCCTGGTCTACACAACATATAGACCAGGAGATTTCCTCCTGCACCTACAAAGCCACTGTCCCGAGTTTCCAGCACAAAACTAGGCAGCCATTTTAGTTGAGAGACACCTGGAATGCCACAAGGCAGAACTGCCCATTCCCCTGAGAAAGGGGGCTGAAGCCAGGGAGCAAAGCAAGCTGGCTCAGGAGTTCCCACCACCACGAAGACCAGCAAGCTAAAATCCACTGGCTTAGAATTCTCACAGCCAGCACAGCTGTCTGAGCTCAACCTGGGACATTGGAGCTAGGTAGAGGGAGGGGTGTCTGCGATTGCTGAGGCTCTGGTAGTTGGTTTTGGTTTCAACATTGCCTGTGTAAACAAAGCTGCTGGTAAGTTTACACAGCAGCTGGGCAGGGCCAAGCATGGAAGCTCAGCAAGGCCTCTGCAGGTGGAGTGTCAAGTAGATTTTCTTCTTACTGGGCAGGACATCTCTGAAAAAAAAAAAAAAAAAAAAAAAAAAAAAAAAAAAAAAAAAGACAGCAACCCCTCTGGGACTTACAAAGCCCGCACATTCCTGGGACACAGTACCTGGGAAAAGGGGTGGTTGTGGGTTCCACTTCAGCAGACTTAAATGTCCCTTCCCAGCAGCCCTGAAGGGAGCAACAGATCCCCCAGCACAGTGCTTGAGCTCCATTAAGAGACACGCTGCCTCTGGTGCCTCCTCAAGTTGCTCCCTGACCCCTCATGAATCCTAACTGGGAGATGCATCATACAGGAGAGCTCGGGCTCACATCTGACAGGTACCCTTTTGGAATGAAGCTAACAGAGGAAGGAAAAGGCAGCAATCTTTGCTGTTCTGTAGCCCCCGTGGGTGATTCCCAGACGAGCAGGGTCTGCAGTGGACCTCCAGCCACTCCAGCAGGCCTGCAGCAGAGGGGCCCTGACTGTTAGAAGGAAAACAAACCAACAAAACGAAATAGCTTCAACATCAACAGAAAGTACATCCTCTCAGAAACCCCATTCAAAAGTCACCAACTTCAAAGATCAAAGGTAGATAAATCCATGAAGATGAGAAGGAACCAGCACAAAAAGGCTGAAATCATCAAAAGCCAGCATGCCTCTTCTCCTCCAAGGGATCACAACCCGTCACCAGCAAAGGAACAAAACTGAATGGAGAATGAGTATGACAAATTGACAGAAGCAGGCTTCAGAAAGTGGGTAATAACAAAATTCTCTGAGCTAAAGGAGCATGTTCTAACCCAATGCAAGGAAACTAAGAGGCTTAAAAAAAGATTAGACGAAATGCTAATGAGAAAACCAGTGTGGAGAAGAACATAAATGACATGACGGAGCTGCAAAAAAGATAGCCAGAGAACTTCGTGAAGCATACACAAGTTCCAATAGCCCAATTGATCAAGCAGAAGAAAGGATATCAGAGATTGAAGGTCAACTCAATGAAATAAAGTAAGAAGGCAAGATAATAGAAAAAAACAGTGAAAAGAAATAAACAAAGGCTCCAGGAAATATGGGATTATGTGAAAAGACCAAAACTATGTTTCATCAGTGTACCAGAAAGTGACGGGGAAAACAAAAGCAAGTTGGAAAACACTTCAGGATATTATCCAAGAGCACTTCCCCAACCTAGCAAGGCAGGCCAGCGTTCAGACACAGGAAATACAGAGAACATGATAAAGATATTCCTAGAGAAGAGCAACCCCAAGGCACATAAGCGTCAGATTCACCAGGGTTGAAATGAGGGGTAAAATGCTAAGAGCAGCCAGAGAGAAAGGTCAGGTTATCCACAAAGGGAAGCCCATCTGACTCACAATAGATCTCTTGGCAGAAACCTGACAAGCCAGAAGAGAGTGGGGGCCAATATTCAACATCCTAAAAGAAAAGAATTTTCAACCCAGAATTTCATATCTAGCCAAACTAAGCTTCATAAGTGAAGGAGAAATAAAATCCTTTGTGGACAAGAAACTGCGGAGAGATTTTATCACTACCAGGCCTGCACGACAAGAGCTCCCGAATGAAGTACTAAATATGGAAAGGAACAATCAGTATCAGTCACTGCATAAACATACCAAACTGTAAAGACCATTGATATGAAGAAGCTGCATCAACTAATGGGCAAAACAACCAGCTAGCCTTAAAATGGCAAGATCAAATGCACACATAATAATATTAACCTTAAATGTAAATGGGCTAAATGCCCCAATCAAAAGACACAGACTAGCAAATTTGATAAAAAGTCAACACCCATTGGTATGCTGTATTCAGGAGACCCATCTCACATGCAAAGACACACATAGGCTCAAAATAAAGGAATGGAGGAAGATTTACCAAGAAAATGGAGGGCAAAGAAAAAGCAGGGGTTGCAATCCTAGTCTCTGATAAAACAGACGGTAAACCAACAAAGATCAAAAGAGACAAAGAAGGGCATTACCTAATGGTAAAGGGATTAATGCAACGAGAAGAGCTAGCTATCCTAAATATATATGCACTCAATACAGGAGCACCCAGATACATAAAGTAAGTTCTTAGTGACCTGCAAGGAGGCTTAGAATCCCACACAATAATAGTGGGAGAATTTAACACCCCACTGTCAATACTAGGCATATCAACGAGGCAGAAAATTAACAAGGATATCCAGGACTTGAACTCATATCTGGACCAAGCAGACCTAATACATATCTACAGAACTCTCTGCCACAGTGCAATCAAATTAGAACTCAGGATTAAGAAAGTTACTCAGAACTGCACAACTACATGGAAACTGAACAACCTGCTCCTGAATTATTACTGGATAAATAATGAAATGAAGGCATAAATAAAGATGTTCTTTGAAACCAATGAAATCAAAGACACAATGTACCAGAATCTCTGGGACACATTTAAAGCAGTATCTAGAGGGAAATTTATAGCTCTAAATGCCCATGAGAGAAGTGAGGAAAGATAAAAAATCGACACCCTAATGTCACAAGTAAAAGAACTAGAGGAGCAAGAGTCAACAAATTCAAAAGCTAGCAGAAGGCAAGAAGTAACTAAGATCAAAGCAGATCTAAGGATATAGAAACACGAAAAAAGCCTTCAAAAAACTATTAAATTCAGCAGCTTGTGTTTTGAAAAGATCAACAAAATAGATAGACCGCCAGATTAATAAAAAAGAAAAGAGAGAAGATTCAAGCAGATGCAATAAAAAATGATAAAGAGGATATTACCATCAATCCCACAGAAATACAAACTATCATCAAAGATTACTACAAACACCTCTATGCAAATAAACCAGTAAATCTAGAAGAAATGGATAAATTTTCTGTACACTTATGTTCTCCCAAGAATAAACCAGGAAAAAGTTGAATTCCTCACTAGACAAATAATAAGGTCTGAAATTGAGGAAGCAATTAATAGCATGCTAACCAAAAAAAGTTCAGGACCAGACAGGTTTACAGCCATATTCTACCAGAGGTACAAAGAGGATGTGGTGCCATTCCTTCTGAAACTATTCCAAACAATGCAAAAAGAAGGAATCCTCTCTAACTCATTTTATGAGATCAACATTATCTTGAAACAAAAAACTGGCCTAGATGCAACTAAAAAAGAAAATTTCAGGTCAATATCCATGACGAACACTGATGCAAAAATCTTCAATTAAATATTGCCAAACAGAATCCAACAGCACATCAAAAAGCTTATCCATCACAATCAAGTAGGCTTCATCCTGGGGATGCAAGGCTGGTTCAACATCTGCAATTCTATAAAGGTAATCTGTCACATAAACAGTACCTATGACAAAAACCACATGATCATCTCAATAGATGCAGAGAAGACCTTTGACAAAATTCAACAGCCCTTTATGCTAAAAACGCTCAATAAACTAGTTATCAATGGATTGTACTTCAAAATAATAAGAGCTATTTATGACAAACCCACAGCCAATATCATACTGAATGGGCAAAAACTGGAAACATTCCCTTTAAAACCTGGCACACGACAAGGATGCCATCTCTTACTATTCAACATAGTATTGGAAGTTCTGATTAGGGCCATCAGGCAAGAGAAAGAAATAAAGGGAATTTTAATAGGAAGAGAGCATGTCAAATTGTTTCTGTTTGCAGATGACATAATTGTATATTGAGAAAACCCTATTGTTTCAGCCCCAAATCTCCTTAAGCTGATAAGAAATTTCAGCAAATCTCAGGATACAAAATCAATGTGCAAAAATCACAAGCATTCTTATACACCAGTAACAGAAAGCCAAATCATGAGTGAACTTCCATTCACAATTGCTATAAAGAGAATAAACTACCTAGGAATACAATTAACAAGGGATGTGAAGGACCTCTTCGGGAAAACTACAATCCACTGCTCAAGAAAATAACAAAAACAGATGGAAAAACATTCCATGCTCATGGTTAAGAAGACTCAATATTGTGAAAATGGCCATATTGCCCAAAGTAATTTGTAGATTCAATGCTATCCCCATTAAGCTACCAATGACTCCCTTCTTAGAATTGGAAAAAATTACCTTAAACTTCATATGAAACCAAAAAAGAGCCTGCATAGCCTAGACAATCCTAAGCAAAAAGAACAAAACTGGAGACATCTCGCTACCTGACTTCAAACCAAAACAGCATGGTACTGGTACCAGAACAGAGACATAGACCAATGGAACAGAAAAGACACCTCAGAAAGAATGCCACACAACTACAACCATCTGATCTTTGAAAAACCTAACAAAAACAAGAAATGGGGAAAAAATTCCCTATTTAATAAATGGTGTTGGGAAAACTGGCTAGCCATACACAGAAAGCTAAAACTGGATCTCTTCCTTGTACCTTATACAAAAATTAACTCTAGATGGATTAAAGATTTAAACGTGAGGCCAAACACCGTAAAAACTCTAGAAGATAACCTAGAGAATACCATCCAGGACATAGGCATGGCCAAGGACTTCATGACTAAAACACCAAAAGCAATGGCAACAAAAGCCAAAATACACAAATGGGATCTAATTAAACTTAAAAGCTTCTGCACAGCAAAAGAAACTAGGAATAGAGTGAACCAGCAATCAACAGAATGGAAAAAACTTTTTGCAATCTACTCATCTGAGAAATGGTTAATATCCAGAATCTTCATAGAACTTAAACAAATTTATAGAAAACAAACAACCCCATCAAAACGTGAGCAAAGGATATGAACAATTTTCAAAAGAAGACATTTATGTAGCCAACAAACACATGAATTAAAAAACCTCATAATCCCTGGTCATTAGAGAAATGAAAATAAAAATCACATTGACATACCACCTCATGCCAGTTAGAATGGTGATCATTAAAAAATCAGGAGACAGATGCTGGAGAGGATGTGGAGAAATAGAAACACTTTTACACTGTTGGTGGGAGTGTAAATTAATTCAACCATTGTGGAAGACAGTGTAGTGATTCCTGAAGGATCTAAAAATAGGAATACCACTTGACTCAGTAGTCAGTGCCATAACTAGGTATATACCCAAAGGATTATAAGTCAGTCTATTATAAAGACATGTGTACACATATGTTCACTGAGGCACTGTTCACAATAGCAAAGACTTGAAACTAACCCAAATGCCCATCAAAGATAGACTGGATAAATGAAGTGTGGCACAGATACACCATGGAATACTATGCAGCCATAAAAAAAGGATGAGTTCATGTCCTTTGCAGGGACATGGATGAAACTGAAAACCATCATTTTCAGCAAACTGACACAAGAACAGAAAAACAAACACCACATGTTATCACTCATAAGTGGGTGTTGAACAATGAGAACACGCGGACACAGGGAGAGGAACATCACACACTGGGGCCTAGGGGCTGGGGGGATGGGGAGGAATAGCAGGGGTTGGGGGGATTGGGGAGAGACAGCATTAAGAGAAATACCTGATGTAGATGATGGGGCAATGGATGCAGCAAACCACCACCATGGCACACATAAACCTATGTAACAAACCTGCACAATCTACACATGTATTCCAGAACTTAAAATATAATAAAAGATAAAAATAAATAAAAAAAATTTGTGAAAAGAATCTCAGAGGTTGAGTATTGGTTCTTCTAATCAACTCAGTCAGACAAAAATAAAGAAAAGATAATTTTACAAAATGAACAAAACCTCCAAAAATATACAATTGTGTAAAGAGACAAAATCTATAATTCACTGGCATTCCTAAAAGAGAAACAGAGAGTGTAGAAAATTTGAAAACATATTTGAGGGTATAGCCCATGAAAATATCCCCATTCTTGGTAGAGATGAGGACATAAAATTCAAAACTACAGATAAGCCTTGCAAGCTACTATACAAGATGATCATGAGATCTAGCAAGGAGTAGATTCATCAGATTTACCAAGGTCAATACAAAATGAGACATCATAAAGGCAACTAGAAAGAAAGATCGGGTTACTTACAAAAGGAAGTTCAGACTGACAGCAAACTCTATAAACCAAAAGAAACTGTGGGCCTATTTTCAGCATTCGTATAGAAAAGAAATTCCAACCAAGAATCTCATGTTTTGCCAAACTAAGATTCATAAACAAAGGAGAAATAAAATCCTTCTCAGATAAGCAAGCTTAACTAAGGGAATTTGTTACAACCACAACATCCTTATAAGAGGTCCTTAAGGTAGTGCTAAACATGGAAAGAAAAAATTGAAACCTGCTACCATAAAAAACACAATCAAGCACATAGTTTACAGAAAATATAAAGAAAATACACAATCAAGTCTACAGAACAAATAGCCAACAACATAATGATAGGATTAAAATCATGTATATCAATGCTAAACCTTAATGTAAATGGTCTAAATTTCCCCACTTAACAAGGTGCAGTGTGGCAAGCTGGATAAAAAGAAAAGTCCCAGCTCTCTGCTGTCTTCAAGAAACATGTCTTACATGTAATAATATCCACAGGCTCAAACAAACAAACAAACAAACAAACAAACAAAAACTACGAAAGGATTTATCATGTAAATGGAAAATGAAAAAGAAGTGTCACTATTCTTATATCAAATAAAACAGACTTTAAACCAACCAACTAACCAACAAACAAAACAACCAAGAAGGATAAAGAAGGGCACTACATAATAATAAAAGATTCAATTGAAGATGACTTACCTATTCTAAATACATATTTACCTGACACTAAAGCAACCAAATTAATAAAACAGGCTTTTCTTGACCTATGAAAAGACTTAAACAGCAACACAATAATAGTGGGGGACTTCAACACCCGACTGACAGAATTAGACAGATTATTGAGGCAGAAAACTAACAAAGGAATTTGATTTAAACTCAGCACTTACCTGACTGGACTGAATAGAAATCTACAGAATACTTAACAACCATAGAAGATAATATTTTTTTTTTCATCCACACACAGGGCATATTCTAAGATCAAACACAAGCTTGGCCATAAAGTAACTCTCAATAAATTTTTAAAAATGAAATTATACTAAAGACACTTTTGGACTGCAGTGCAATGAACATAGAAATCAATACCAAGAAGATATTTTAAAAATACACAGACATGAAAATTAAGCAACTTGTTTCTGAATAACTATTGGATGAACAATGAAATAAAGGAACAAATAAAACAATTATGAAAAATTAATGAAAATAGAGACAAAACAAAATCTTTGAGATGCAGCTAAAGCAGTGTTAATAGGAGAATTTATGGTGCTAAATGCCTTCCTCGAGATGTTATGGAGTTCTCAAATTAATGACCTAACATTTCACTTAGAGGAATACGGGACGGGGAGTGGGTGGGGGGAAGAACCATTCAACCACCAAGCTAGTAGAAGGAAATAAATAACTAAAAGCAGATAATAACTTACACAAATTGGGACCCCAAAGTCCACACAAAAGGTCAATAAAACCAAGAGTTGTTTTCTCAAAACAACAAACAAGATTGATAGATCTCTAGCTAGATTAAGAAAACAAAAAAGAGAAGATCCGAGTAAATGTAATTAGAAGTGACAAAGAAGACATTACAACCAATTCCACAGAAACACAAAAGAAACTATTAAGAACACCCTATGCACACATATTAGGAAATTGAGAGGAAATGGGTAAATTTTTAGAAACATACAAACTCCCAATTTTGAACCAGGTCGAAAGTGAAAATCTTAATCGACCAATAACAGATTTGAAATTGAATCAGCAATTAAAAAAAAAACAAAAACAAAAAACAACAACCACAAAAAACTTACCAATCAAAAAGAGCCCTGGGCCAGATGGATGATATGATTTGGCTCTGTGTCCCTACCCAAATTTTTCCTTGAATTGTAATAATCCTTACATGTCAAGGGTGGGACCAGGTGGAAATGACTAAATCATGGGGGTGATTTTCCTTATACTGTTCTCATGATAGTGAAAACTCACAAGATCTGATGGTTTTTAAGGGGCTTCCCCCTTCACTTGACAGTCTTTCTCTCTTGCCACACTGTGAAGAGCTCCCTTCTGCCATGATTGTTAAGTTTCCTGAGGCCTTTCCAGACGTGAAGAACTGTGAGTCAATTAAACTTATTTTATTTATAAATTACCCAGTCTTAGATATTTCTTCATAGCAGCTTGAGAATGGACTAATACAATGGATTTACAGCCAAATTCTATATACCAGACATACAAAGAAGAACTGATGCCAATCTTACTGAAACTATTCCGAAAAATTGAGGAAGAGGGGCTTTTCCCTGACTCAAGCTATGAAGCCAGCATCATCCTGATACCAAAATCTGGCAGAGAAACCACAATAAAAGAAAATGTTAGGCCAATATCCCTGATGATTATAGACACAAAAATTCTTAACAAAATGCTAGTATACTAGAACACATCAAAAAGTTAATTCATCATGATCAAGTAGGCTTTATTCCTGAGATGCAAGTTTGGTTTGACATATGCAAATCAATCAATGTGATTCACAACATAAATGTAATTAAAAATAAAGACTATATGATCATCTTAATAAATGCAGAAAAAGCCTTCAATAAAATCCAACATTCTTCTATGATAAAAAGCTTCAACAGACTAAGCGCCAGAGAATCATACTTCAAAATAATAAGAGCCGTCTGTGATAAACCCACAGCCAATGTCATACTAAACAGGCAAAAGCTGGAATTATTCCCTTTGAGAACTGGAACAAGACAGGGATGCCCAATCTTACTTCTCATATTCAAAATATTGCCAGAAGTTCTAGCCAGCATGATCAGGGAAGAGATGGAAGGAAAAGGCAACAAATTGGAAAAGAAGAAGTTGAAATATCTCTTTTTGCTGATAATATGATTCTATACATAGAAAACTCCATAGACCCCAACAAAAGGCTCCTGGAACTGATAAAGGAATTCAGTAAAGATTCACGACACAAAATTAGTGTACAAAAATTAGTAGCTTTTCAATATTCTAATAACGTTCTAGCTGAGAGCCAAATCAGAAACACATTCCCATCTACAATAGCCACCTAAAAATAGAATACCTAGGGATTCATCTAACCAATAAGGTAAAAAATCTCTATAAGGAGAACTACAGAACACTACTGAAAGGAATCAGATAATACAAACAGAAAAATATTTCGTGCAAATGGATTGGAAAAATCAACACCGTTAAAATGGGTGTACTGCCTAAAGCAATATACAGATCCAATGTTATCCTTATAATAATATAAAATATTTTTTTCACAGAATTAGAAAAAATCTATTCTAAAATTCATTTGAAAACAAAAAAGGGCCCAATGGCCAAAGCAATCCTAAGCAAAAAGAACAAAGCTGGAGGTATCACATTACCCAACAACTTCAGACTGTACTATAAGGCTACAGTAGCCAAAATAGCATGATATTGGTAAAAAAAACACACACATACACCAATGGAAGAAAATAGGGAATCCAGAAATAAAGTCATACACATACAACCATCTGATCTTCAACAAAATTGATAAAATTAAGCAATGAGAAAAGGATCTGAATTTAATTTTCATATAAGATGAGAGTTGGGGATCAAGTTTTATTCTTCTACATTCAACCTGGCAATCTCATTACTTGGTATGATATATATTCAAAAGAAAACAAATCATTCAATGAATGGTGTTGTGATAACAAGGTAGTCATATATAGAAGGATTAAACTTAAACTCTAATTGTCATCACATATAAATATTAATTCAAGATGGATTAAAGATTTAAATGTAAAACCTCAAACTACAAAAACTATAAAAAATACTAAGAAATGTCCTTCTTGACATCAGCTTTAGGGCTAAATTTATAATTAAGTCAACAAAAGCAATGGTAACAAAAACAAAAATTGAGAAGTGGGACCTAATTAAACTAGAGAGCAAAATAAATTACCAACAGAGTAAACAAACAGCGTACAGAGTAGGAGAAAATATTCACAAACTATGCATCTGACAAAGGTCTCATATCTAGAATCTACAAGTAGCTTAAACGCATCAATAAGCACAAACAATACAATTAAAAAACGGGCAAAGGACATGAACAGACTTCTCCAAAGAAGATGCACAAGCAGCCAACAAATATGCTCAACATCGCTAGTCATCAGCAAGATGCGAATCAAAAATACAATGAGATACCATCTCACACCAGTCAGAATGGAAATCATTAGAAAGCCAAAAAATAACAGATGTTGGCAAGGCTGCACAAGAAAGGAATGCTTATACACTGTTGGTGGGAAAGAAAACTAGCTGAGCCACTGTGGAAAACAGTTTGCAGTTTTCTCAAGTAACATGAAACAGAACTATGATTCAACCTAGCAATCTTATTACTTGGTATATATCCAAAAGAAAACAAGTAATTCTACCAAAGAGACACATGCACTCAAATATTCATCACAGAACTATTCACAATAGCAAAGACATGGAATCAACCTAGCTATCCATCAATGGCCAATTGAATAAAGAAAATGCGGTACATCTACACTATGTAATATTATGCAGCCTTTAAAAAGAATACAATCATGTCCTTTGCAGCAACATGGATAAAGTTGAAGGCCATTTTGTTAGCAAATTAACACAAAAACAGAGAACTAAATACTTCGTGTTCTCACTTACAAGTGGAAGATAAACAGTGAATACACACAGAAATAAAAATGAGAACAATAGACACTGAAATTGACTAGAAGAGGGAGGGATGGGTATGGTCTGAAAAGTACTATGCTCCCTACCTGGGTGGCAGATAATTTGTACCTCAAACTTCAGTGTCATGCAATATACCAATGTAACAATCTTACACATGTACCCTTTAATTTATAATAAAAGTTAAAATTATTTTTAAAAATCAGAGGAAAGTGGATATTGAAAAATGAGAACTTTCCATTTTTCCCTATTCATGTGATAATAGCTGTGGGTTTGCCACACATGGCTTTTATTATGTTGTGGTATATTCTTTCTACATCCAGTTGATTGAGAGTTTTTATCATTCAGAGATGCTGAATTTTACCTAATGTTTTTTGGGCAGGCACTGAAATGATCACATAAATTTTCTGTCTTTCATTTTGTTGATATGCCATACCTAATTGATTGATTTTTGTAGGTTGAACCATCCTTGCATCCCTTAGATGAATCCCAATTAATTATGTTGAATGATCTTTTTAATACATTGTTGAATTTGGTTCACCATTATTTTCCTTGGGAATTTTACAACTATGCTCATTAGAGGTATTAGCTTGTAGTTTTTTTTTTGTTGCATTTTTGTCTGGTTTTGGTATTAGGGTAATACTGATCATATATGATAAGTTTGGAACTGTTCTTCTCTCCTTTTCAGTATTTTGGAATAGTTTAAATAGGATCAGTTTTGGTTTTATTTATTTATTTATTTTAACTATTATTATACTCTAAATTCTGGATACATGTGCAGAATGTGCAGGTTTGTTATGTAGGGATACATGTGCCATGGTGGTTTGCTGCACCCATCAACCCATTATCTACATTAGGTATTTCTCCTAATGCTAGCACTTCCTTAGCTCCCCACCCCACTACAGGCCCCAGTGTGTGATATTCTCCTCCCTGTGTCCATGTGCTCTCATTGTTCAACTCCTGCTTATGAGTGAGAACATGAGGTGTCTGGTTTTCTGTTCTTGTGTCAGCTTGCTGAGAATGATGGTTTCCAGCTTTATCCATGTCCCTGAAAAGGACATGAACTCATCCCTTTTATGGTTGCATAGTATTTCATGGTTTATATGTGCCACACTTTCTTTATCCAGTGTATCATTGATGGGCATTTGGGTTAGTTCCCGGTCTTGGTTATTAGAAACAGTGCCACAAT
Organism: Saimiri boliviensis; assembly: GCF_048565385.1. Lineage (NCBI taxonomy): Eukaryota > Metazoa > Chordata > Mammalia > Primates > Cebidae > Saimiri > Saimiri boliviensis. Next base: position 296,882,046 of record NC_133449.1, read on the forward strand.
GAACATAGGTGTGCCTGTGTCTTTATAATAGAACAATTTATAATCCTTTGGGTATATACTCAGTAATGGGATCAAATGGTATTTCTGGTTCTACATTCTTGAGGAATCATCACACTGTCTTCCACAATGGTTGAACTAATTTATACTCTCACCAATAGTGTAAAAGCTTTCCTATTTCTTCACATCCTCTCCAGCATCTGTTTTTTTCTGACTTTTTAATCACCACCATTCTAACTCACATGAAATGATATCTCATTGTGGTTTTGATTTGCATTTCTCTAGTGACCAGTGATGATGAGCTTTTTTTCATATGTTTGTTGACCACAGAAAGGTCTTCTTTTGAGAAATAGATATTCATATTATTTGCCCACTTTTTGATGGGAATTTTTTTTCTTGTAAATTTGTTTAAGTTCTTTGTAGATTCTGGATAAATGTTTAGTAGACTTCAGCAGTGAAGCAATCAGTTCCCGGTCCTTTTTCTTGATGGGAAACTATTACTACCTCTATTTTGCTCCTTGTTACTGGTCTAGTCAGGTTTTGCATTTCTTTATGGTTCAACCTTGTTAGGTTGTATATAGCTAGGAATGTAACTGTTTCTTCTAAGTTTGTTATTAGCATGACTTACTCATAATATTCCCTAATAAGCCTTAGAATTTCTGCATTATCAGTTGTAATGCATCCTGTTTCATCTTTAATTTTACTTATTTCTAATCATCTGTGTTTTTTCCTAGTTAGTCTGGCCAAAAAAAAAAAAATGTCATTTTTTAGAAGCCTTTTTGAAAAACTTAACTTTTCATACCATTAATCTTTTGTATTGTATTTTTAACCTTAATTTTATTATTTATGTTCTGTTCTTAATTAATTCTTTTCTCCTACTAATTTTTGGTTTGGTTTGCTCTTGTTTTTCTAATTCTTTAAGATACCTCATTAGGTTGTGTATGTAAAGTTTTTCTACTTTTTGATTTAAATGTTTACTGCTGTAAACTTCCCTATTAGTACTGCTTTTGCTGTATCCCACCTGATTCAGTATGTTGTGTTTCCATTTTCAAGAAATTATTTACTTATGTGTTTTTATTTATTTATTTTCTTTTAGAGATAGAATCTCACTTTGTCACCCAGGCTGCAGTGCAGTGGCACCATTAGAGTTCACTGACACCTCATATTCTTGGCCTTAGGGGATCTTTCTTCCTTGGCTTCCTAAGCAGCTGGGACTATCGGTGCACAACACCATGGCTGGCTAATTTTAAAACTTTTTTATAAAGATGATGCCTCAACATCTTGCCTGGGCTGATTTCAAATTCTTGGGGTGCTGGTGGGGCTCAAGTAATCCACCCACCAACTCCCAAAGAATTTAAAAACTTTCTTTCCATTTTCTGCATTGTTTTAATGGTTGTTCAGGAACATATTGCCTAATTTCCATGTGTTTGTGTAGTTTTCACAGCTTCTCTTGTTACTGATTTCTAGTTTTATTTCATTGTGGACAGGAAAGACACTTGATTGATCTGAAAGTTTTCTTTTTTTTTTTTTTGAATTTTTTGAGAATTGTTTTATGACCTAACATTTAGTCTATTTTTGAGAATATTTTATGCACTGAGAAGAATGTATAATCTGCAGCTGTTAGATGAAATGTTCTGTAATTGTTTATTAGGTCCATTTAGTTCACGGTACAGATTATGTCCAATGTTTTTTTGTTGATTTTTGATATGGGTTGGCTCTGTTTCTCCACCCACATTGTAATCCCTGAATATCAGGGGAGGGTTCTGTAATCCCCATGTGTCAACAGAAGGAAGTGATTGGATAATGGGGAGTTTTTCCCCGGCTGTTTTCATGAAAGTGACTGAATTTTTATGAGATATGAAGGCTTTATAATTGTTAGTTTTTTTCTGTATTCTCACAGGTTCTTCTCTCTCCTGCCACCATGTGAAAAATGTCTATGCTTCCTTCTTGATTGTAAGTTTCCTGTTTCCTGAGGCCTCTCCAGCCATGTGGAACTGTGAGTCAGTTAAACCTTTTTCTTTTATGAATTACCCAGTCTCAAGTAGCAATGTGAAATGGACCTAAACAATTTTCTTTGGGTAATCTGTCCCATGCTAAAAGAGGGGTGTTGATGTCAAACCCACAGCTGGCATTATTTTGAAAGAGGAAAAATTGAAAACCCTTCATCTAAGATCTGGAACAAGACAAGATGACCACCTTCACCACTTTTATTGAACATAATGCTAGAAGTCCCAGCCAAAGTAATTGTATAAGAGAAAGAAATAAAGAACAGGCAAACTGAAATGGAAAAAGTCAAATTGTTCTTGTTCACAGATGATATGATCTTATATTTAGTAAAATTTACCTCTACCTAAAAAAACTATTAGGATAAATAAACAAATTCAGTAAAGTTGCAGGATACAGAACGAACATACAAAAATCAGTAGCATTTTTATATGCCTGCAGCAAAAATATCTGAAAAAGGAAACCAAGACAGTAATCCTATTCACAGTTGTTAACCCAAAAAGTAAACAATCTCTGAAATGAGAACTATAAAATATCGATAAAATAAATTGAATAGAATATAAAAATATGAAAAGATATTCATGTTCACAGATTGGAAGGATCAATATTGTTAAAATGTTCATAGAACTTAAATTGTTCATAGAACTCAAAATGTTCTACAGATTTAATGTAATCCCTGTCAAAAATACCAATTGTTTCTATTTCACAGAAATAGAAAAAGTCCTATAATTTATATGAAACCACAAAAAAACCAAAATAGCCAAAGCATACTGAGTGAAAAAAACAAAGTTGGAGCATTACATTACCTGACTTCAAATTATACTACCGAGCTACAGTAAACAAAACAGTGTAAAAACAGACACCTAGACAATGGAACAGAATAGAGAACCCAGAAAGAAATCCACATTTAGAGTCAACTTATTTTTGACAAAGGCACCAATAACATATGTTGGGTAAGGGACAGTATTTTCAATAAATGGTGACTGGAAAACTGGATATCCATAGGTAGAAGAATGAAACTAGACCCCCATCTCTTGACATATACAAAAATCAAATCAACATATTAAAGACCTAAATCTAAAAGGTAAAACTTCAAAATTACTAGAAAATAACATGGGGAAAACTCTCCAGGACCTTTGCTTGGGCAAAGGTTTCGAGTATGATATCAAAAGCACAAGCAGCAAATGTAAAAATGGACAAACGGGCTTACATCAAGCTAAAAAGCTTCTGCAAAGCAAAGATAACTATCAACAAAGTAAAGAGACAACCCACAGATTGGGAGAAAATATTTTCAAATTAACCATCTAGCGAGGGATTAATAACCAAACTATATTAGAAGTTCAATCAATATGGTAGGGAAAAAAAAGATAGAATTTAAAACTGGACAAAATATTTGAATAGACATTTCTCAAAATAAGATATACAAATGACCAAGAAGTATATTAAAAAAATGCTCAATGTCACTAATCTTCAGAGAAATGCAAGTCAAAACTATTATGATATATCATCTTACTCCAATTAAAATGGCTTTTATCAAAAATATGGGCAACCATGAATGCTGGTGAGGATAGGGAGAAAAGAGATCCCTTCTACTTTGTTGGTGGGAATGTAAATTAGTACAACAACTATGGACACTAGTATGGAGGTTCCTCAACAAACTAAAAATAGAACCACCATATGATCCAGCAATCTCAGTGCTTGGCATATATCCAAAGAAAGGAAATCAGCATATCAAAGATATGTGCCTTTTCATGTTCATTGCAATATTATTTACAATAGTCAAGATACAAAAGCAATCGAAGTGTCCATCAACAGATGAATGGGTGAAGACAAGGTGCTGTATATACACACTATAGAATATTGTTCTGTCGTGAAAAAGAATAAAATCCTGTCATTCATGGCTGCATGGACGGAACTTGAGGTTATGACGTTAGGTTAAATAAGCCAGGGACAGAAAGACAAATATCACATGTTCTCACTAAAATGTGGGAGCCAGAAAAACTGAACTCATGGAGATAGAGAGTAAATGATGGTGGCCAGAGACTCAGAAGAGGGTGAAGGGGAGGAGGGGATAAACAAAGGATGGTTAATGAGCATAAAAATACATCAGATAGAAGAAATAAGATGTAGTGTTGGGTAGCACGATAGGGCCAACATTGTTAGCAACAATTTATTGTGCACTTAAAAATAACCAGAAAAGTAGAATCAGTATGTTCCTAACACAAAGAAATGATAAATGTTAAAGGTTATGGATACCCCAATTACCCTTATTTGATTGCTACACATTGTATGCTTGTATCATAATGTTGCATGTAAGTCATAAATATGTACCGCTGTTATGGACCTATAATAATTAAGGGGAGCCCGGCTGCCTCCACAGCTATGACATGGAGAGTTTCTGCCCTTTGAGATGCTTTGGAATTTTGAAGTTGTGATGGTTAGGGTGCTTCTACGCTTAATCAGCAACTTCTACCACATTCATTGTCTGCTTCCATTGCTGGGCATCATCTCTGGTTTCCGATACAAGTACCAGCATGCTTGGGGTTCAGAGTCCTACAATGTAGTCAGTTTGCAATTCCACAGTAAACTTGCCCATCCCAGATTCACCCACAAATGTGGCACCGAATCAAAGAATACGTAACAGCACGGAAGCAGTTAGCAATGATTCTTCCCTGCCCAATTCCGTAAGCATATTGTGTAGGTATCATAAAATTGACTTGACAATGCTTTCCCGGCCTGTCCAGGTTTAGGCGTTTCCTTGGGAGTCTATGCAAAGTAGGAGTTTGGTATGTTCCTCTGCGTATTCTGTACTTAAACATGAAAGAAATGTCTGTCTGATGGACTTTAGGTTAAGAGAGAGGCAGTAAAAAGAAAGGAGATAGTCCTTTCCTTGGGAGAAATCTGCTTTAGCTGAGACAGATTATGGTAGCCTATAGCTGAAGGAAGTCAAAAGAAGAGAGCTGGCAAAGCCTCTGGTCTTCCCTGGATCTTTTCATTGACACGCCAGTTCCTGCACACATTGCCACTGTTCAAAACACCAGGCCCCTGACCCTCAAACCATTCCCAGCCTCCATCCCCAGTCATTTGCCTTGGCTCAGCTCGTGCCATATAGCTCAGCCTGTCCCTATTGCTATGGGACTCTGGCCTGGGGAGGTGGTTCTCAGATCAGCACCTGCTTGCCCTCTGCAGGACTTGTGTCCCTCATCTCTCTCTATTTGTACCCCTACTCATGTCCTCTCTGATTTCAATTAACAAACGCTAATTAGTAAGGTCCAGCCAGTACTTGCAAGCCTGCCTCTAGACCCAGGAACCTCTTCTCTGTCCTGGGGTTTATTCAGCCCTCACTCATGAGCTTCATGGCAAGTGATCTGATCTTGTAAATTTGAGAAGACAGAAGACAGAGAGGTCCATGCACATTCTTGACTGTACTGGTCAGGGTTTTGCTGAGAGACAGAACAACAGGATATAGATAGACAGAGAGAGAGAGAGAGAAAGAGAGAAAGGGAGAGATACGGATGCAGATGAATTTAGATCTAGATATATAGATAGATCAAGATAGACAGATAAATACATACCTACATACATAGCTACATAGCTAGCTAGGTAGCTAAATAGATAGATGGATAGCTAGCTAGCTAGCTAGATAGATAGATAGATACAAACACATGTATACATACATACATACATAGCTACACAGCTGGCTAGATAGTTAGACAGACAGACAGATAGATAGATAGATACATATATACATACATACATACATAGCTAGATAGCTAGCTAGATAGCTAGCTAGATAGATAGACAGACGGATAGATAGATAGATGGATAGATAGATAGATATAAACACATATATACATACATACATACATACATAGCTACACAGCTGGCTAGATAGCTAGACAGATAGATAGATAGATAGATAGATAGATAGATAGATACATACATACATACATACATACATACATAGCTTCATAGCTAGCTAGATAGCTAGATAGATAGATGGATAGATAGATAGATAGATAGATAGATAGATACAAACACATATATACACACAGACATATCTACAAAGCTGGCTAGATAGCTAGACAGACAGACAGACAGACAGATAGGTAGATAGATAGATAGATAGATAGATACATACATACATACATACATACATAGCTACATAGCTAGCTAGATAGCTAGATAGATAGATAGACAGACAGATATAGATAGATAGATAGATAGATAGATAGATAGATAGATGGATGAGAGAGGGTTACTAGGGAAATTGGCTCACATGATTATGCAGACTGACAGGTCCCACGGCAGGCCATCTGCAAGCTGGAGATCCTGGGTTGTCAATAGCTTGGTTCAGTCCAAGTCTAAAGGCCTCGCAATCAGGGAGGCTGGTGGTGTGATTCTCAGTATAAAGTCTAAGGCCTGATAACTCTGGAGGGCCCTGGTGTAATTCTTGGAGTCCAAAGATCAGAGTCTGGAATTCTAAAGTTCGACATCAGGAGAAAAAGAGCGTCCCAGCTCCAGAAGAGAGAAAGAGGAAAACACCTTATCTCTGTTTTTTTCACCTCTATTCAGGCCACCGGTTGATTGGATGGTGCCCACGTGTATTGAGGGTGGACCTCCTCCACTCGTTCCAGGGACTCACAGGCCAGTCCTCCACAAGCACCCTCACGGACACACCAGAATTAAAGCCTTACTAGCTTTTTAGATACGTCTTAATCCATTCAATTTGACACAGTTGAGAACTGACTGGGGAAAAATATAGCCTCAATACCCTGAAAGCTTGGAGAGAGACTGAAACCTTGTCTATGTTGAGGTGAGCTTTCATTGGGAAACAAATGTTTTTTATGAATAATGTAATTTCTGCCTCAGCACCTGCTTCAGTAGAAGTTGTGTCTGCCTGGGTCAGGCTAAAGTCAGCTGCAGTGGCCAGCCCAGTAGACTTGCATGGGTGAGTAACTAGACTACATGTGACCCAAGCTGGTTAGGAGCCAACTGTGCACCTGTGAGGCTAGCACATGCCTGGAGTCACCCCACAGAAAAGCGCCAAGCTCTGCAACCTTCAGGGCTGTGCCTCTTGAGGTCTGTGACCAAGAATGCTGTCTCCCTGAAGCCCATCATTGTCTGTGCTGCCAGGAGCCAGCCAGTCCACGTGCAGAAAGCTGGAGTTCTAGAGGAACATCCATAGGCTGTTCAGCCTGGATAGGTGCCAGGGAGTGGTCTCGATGAGGCCTTATTCAAACTTATCTCAAAAGACTGAGTTGCATAAACACACACACACACACACACACACACACACACACACACACACACACATTCTTATAGGCTGTGCTAGAAAACAATGAGCCTCTCTGACAGTGACAGAGCCCCCACCCCACTAAGGAACAGAGAGCATATGCTTTCTGCAGAGAATTGGACTCTGGAAAAGAGAACTCCAAAGGGATGTGGATATCACCCCAGGTCATTCGCTGGAAGCTGCCAGCAGACAAGTTGCCCTTACTCTCTGGAGGAGGAGAAGAACAAGCGAAGGCAGGTAGTGGTGAGGGTCACGTGGTAGACATTCCTTCTGCTGCAGAGAAGTGGGCATTGCCCGCAGTATAATGATGAGAAGTGGTGGGTGGTATCTGAGAGGTTGGGAAAGGAGGTGGCTGGCTAGGGAATGTCAGCTGCACCCTCAAAGGCTGAAGTCTTGCCCCCAAGGGAACCTCCCTGTGGCATTCACTGTGAACTGGTGGCACAGGGCAGCCCTCCAGCAGGCATGGGTTTCCCTGCAGTGATTTGAAAACTCTTCTCAGGGACAGTGTCTGCCGGTTCACATCAGGTGTCCATGTGCAGATGCCAGATGCAAACATTCTGAATTAATTGGTTGGGAGGGTTCAGGAATTCAGTATTGCCTTTGACTTTATACTTCGGGATGTCAAAGTCTTCCTTTGTGATATTAAGGGCTCTTTATGTACCTTTCTATATATTGATCATATTAGTTATTTTCTGTCATAAATGATGCCAATGTATTGCATAATATTGGTTACTATATAATGGGATTTATTATTTGGAATTTATAGGTAACATGGTAAAATCTGGTCTTTAAATATTTCTTAGAATTACAGTTTTTTTAAAAAAACATACAAAGTCTTATAAATCAGGCCTTTCTAATATTATTTTTATTACTTATTGTTGATATAAATTCTAAGTTTTTTAGTAATAGCAAATGTATTGAACTTTTATTATCATTGAGTATGTGTTTAGTTCTTTGATTTTTGCAAAAGAATCATTAAATTTATTTAGAAGTACCGAAAGTAATAATAGATCGAGTAATAATCATGAATCATGAAGAGGAACTTAGGAAGCAAGAAAGATGTGTTACAAAATGCAATTGGTGTGTACCTATGAAAAACATTTTGAACTCTTAGAAATAAAAAGTATTATCATTTAAAACAAGCAAAATAAGAAAAAAAACAACGCATGACAACTGAGAAAGAATATATCAATGTATTGCTACCAATCTGAGGAGCTCTCTTAACCTGCATCGCCAAATGATAAGACTTTTACAATGTCAGTAAGAACAGAGAGACTGGAAATTTAGACTACAGGTTCCAATGAATGTCTAATGAGGTCGTAATATTTGAAGGGGTGAGTGTGCTGAGCACAGCCTAGAATTCAAGTATTTCCAAGTTAGATGCTATTGACTAAAAAGTGACTAAGGCAGGTCTCAATCCACAGAAGTTTATTTAGCTAAGGTTGAGGAAGACACACCTAGGAAGAAAACAAACTAATAACAACAGCAACAAACTCCATACGTAACAGGAGTACACATGACCTGTGTTGTTTTGTTTTGTTTTGTTTTGTTTTGTTTTTGTTGTTGTTGTTGTTTTTTCCCGAAAGAGAATTTGTGGAACTGCAGTGTTTAATGGGGAAAGAGCAAGATGGAAGCAGAAAAGGGAAGAGAAGGTAGAGACACAAATGGTTACATTCTTGTGAGGCTCTGATTAGCTTCACTAAATCTAAATTTTACATGTGAAAAGAGGAGGTAGAAGAAATGTCAATTACGTATTGTCTTGCATTCAGTAAATCTACATTTTACAGAAGATACATTAACATGGGAATAGAGAGAGTAGAGAAAAAGTCAATTATGCATTCACCTCTGAGTAGGTGGGGGCATAATTTCTGGTCTTGTCCTTGCCCTGTACCTGTGAAAATAAGCTGGTAATTATTACTATAATTATAATTATTATAAGCTGGTAATTACAAGGAACTTTCTTGTAAGCAATTTTTGAGGGAGATTATCTGGGGAGATATGTGGTCCTATGGGTGAGACACAGGGTTGTCTCCTTGGGAAAAAAAGACAGTATTGTGTGACTCAGCTCCCAATCTTAACTTTCCCTTTGATGTAGTGAGTTTGGGTCCCAAGATTCTATTTGCTTTCAAAATGCATTTTAAAAATATCACACCTGGCCAGGTGCAGTGGCTCACACCTGTAATCCCAGTACTTTGGGAGGCTGAGACGGGCGGATCACCTGAGGTCAGGAGTTTGAGATCAGCCTGACCAACACGGTGAAACCCTGTCTCTGCAAAAAATACAAAAATTAGCCAGGCATGTTGGCATGTGCCTGTAATACCAGCTACTCGGGAGGCTGAGGCAGGAGAATTGCTTAAACCCAGGGAGCGGAGGTTACAGTGAGCCGAGATTGTGCCACTGCACTCCAGGCGACAAGAGTGAAACTCCATCTCAAAAAAAAACAAAAAAAAAGTGAAAGAAAAAAAAAAATCACACGAATTTGACCTTCCATGTAGGAAGCGGTCAAACTGGTGTTCTCTCTTGCTTTGTTTTCTGCTGCTGTGACCGAATGCCACAAAATGGATAATTTATAAGGAAAATAAATTTATTTCTCACCTATGGAGGCCGTTTCTCTCATATAGAGTCTGAGAAGTCCAGCATGGCACCAAAACCTGGCTAGGGTTATCTCTTGCTGGAAAGGTGAGGGCTGAAGCCAGCACATGTAGAGAAAACAGGGTCTGGACTCACCTCTGGGAACCTACTCTCGGGATAACCCACCCTCTTCTGTGAAAGTAAAATGATTCCACTCATGAGGATTCTGTCTTTATGACCCAACACCTACCCTAAGCCCCACCTTTCAACACATTAAGTTCCCAACACATGACCCTTCAGGGGATACAATTCTATGGCATGTTCTGAGTAACGTTCACCTCAAATTTTTTAAAAATTAGAATTTTGAGAATTAAAATACATGTATCTATGGTGATACTCACAGAAGTGCATTTGACTGGCCCATCACCTGGCAAATAGAGAAAGTGAGTTACAATGTGAGTTATAAACTGAGTGGTCTGACTCTCCAGGTTTGGAGGACAAATGCATGAACCTGAACAAACACATGTTCAGGAGGAAGCAATGGACAACTCTTTACACCACATATGTGACCCTTATTTTAAGAGACTCACCCAGAAAAGAAATAAAGTCCAGTGAATGCCAGTCATTCATCAGTATCAGCCATCAGCCAAATCACAGGAGTAAGGACCAGGAAAGATCGAAAACAGTCCCCTGAGAAGAGCATCCCTTTGGAAAGGGGAAAACAAGCATTCCTTTTCTCTGAACCAAGGTGGAGATACGTGGATAGCAAAGGATTCAGCCATACCCTCTGTTTTTGGAATATTTGAGCACTAATAAAGTGGGAAGTATTTTATATTTTTATTGGCTATTCATATATATTCAGTAAATTAAATATTGCCTTTGATTTTGAACTTTGAGGTGTTAAAGTTTTCTTTCATGATTTTAAGGGCAATTTAGGTAGCTCTTTATATACCAATTCATATTAATACTTGATGATAATACTTTATGCCAATGTAATGCATAATTTTTGTTACTATATAATAGGATTTATTATCTGGAAACTCAAGGTAACTTAAAAAGTCTGGTTTTTAAATATTTCTTAGAATTATACTTAAAAAATACATAGTATTTTATAAATCAGGTCTTTCTAATACTGTTTTTATTATTTATTACTGTAGATTTAAATTCTAATTTTTTAGTTGTAGCAAATGTATTGAATTTCTAGCATAATTGAGTACTTGCTTAGTTCTTTGGTCTTTATTAATTTTGCTCAATAAATAAAACATTTCACGCTCTGCATTTGCCTCTGAATTCAACTTTGAATGTAATTTTGTTTTTTTCACATTTTGGCATTCTTTGTTGTTATTTTCTCAGTGATTTTCTCTAAAATCTACAAGTGATTTAGAACCTTTGCCATTCATTTCAAAGATGAATACATCACAGTTAGATCTTGCAACTTGTACAAGTCGAAATCTGATCAACTATAAAAAATTATGAACTTTGCTTATGGGAAACAGATAGCATGTGTAGCCTTCCGCTTGATTCTCAGCACTTAACAGACTTGGCTGCCCAGAAACTGAGGAAGTGGAATCATCTCCTGCCTCTAGCATGGCTGCTTGCCCTTCTGCACTGGGAGAATGCATGGCTCACACAACATCCAGCTTGTATTCACCAGCCCTGTCCTGCCTTTCCTCCCCACCCAGAGCTCCAGAAATGCAATGTGGCATGCTCAAAAGCTAGTTCCCAACCTGTCCTCTTCTGGAAGCTTCCATCTCCAAATGGAATTGCAGAGGTATGGAGTAAGGTGCTTGTCTAGTATGAAAAACACTGCCAGAAGTAGAGAAATCGGTATCTAGGTTTTGAACTATTATAGAACTAAAGATACTGAATCATGCGACATGGAGTGGGAAACAAACATGGCGTTTTTCCAGCATTCTTAAACGTGAGTGCTATTTCAAGAGGCAGAGAGCAGATAGAACACTGACCACAAAAGGTTGATTTATTTCAGGTTCCACGGTGACTTTTGGAGTACACTCAGGCACTATCATCTGCTATCTATGCTGTAGAATTAATCTACGCTACCAATTCGCTCATCTGTACAAAGCTTCATGTGGTCTAACTTCCATCCATCGACCTCTTTGTTAATCAAGTGTAATTTCTTAATTAGACTTCTGTTCTGGTGCTATTTCTGTGGACACAGCATTTTACTGCTCTGTCTTTCAAACCCTTTCAATGTTTTATACACTGGGCCAATGCTATATTCTTCTTGAAGACTGAATTGCATACATGATGTCTCAATTTATTTGTCATAACTTTCTCTATTTAAAAATGTGTTTTATTATTGTTATTCAGGTATGGGGAATCATCATTGCAATGTCATCCAATGGCCATTGAAAAGATAGTTTGTTACTCACAGATCTCAAGGGGAGTAGGAATGCCAAAATGCTCTGTCCCGCAGAGCAACAAACAGGAACCCGAGCAAGCCTGTCGTGGATGAGAAAGGGATGGGACAAGAGGCGCGAAGAATGGCAGCAAGACAAAAGTTCTGATCAAGCTGCAAAGTTTATTTCAAAATGGGTTCCTTATATAGGGAGGGGAGAGGGTAGAGAGGGGAAAGGGGAAGTAGTTCTGATAGGCTGGGAGACGAGTGTTTAGCTCATGATCAGCTACCCCATTGGTGCAGCCATGCATGTTCTGTGCGTGATCAGGTCCTTTATTGGTGGCCCTGAGGCATGTCTTGCCCGTGATCAGGTCCTCCATTGGTGGCCCGCCACCACGCCCGGGGCATGCTTTTGGCGGGGAGGGCTGATGCAACCTTTTGTTCCAATAGCATCAGCTTAGCCTGGGTTCCCAACATCTCCTCCCTTTTTCTTTAAAAAAGAGGAGGCGGACCTTAACCAGCTAGGGGAGGTAGAGGCTGTGCTCCTCCTGAGCCTTAATTTTCAGGCTTACAGGTACCTTTTTGGGAGGAGAGGATTTTTCGAGTACCAACCTCTATGCAAGCCAGCTTACCTCTCAGGAGACTCGACAGTAGCCTTAGTAAGGCCTCTCCTTGCAGTGCCTTGCCTTGCACCTAGCGGTGTCCATTACCTTCGTAAAGCATAGTGTCGAGCGGTATGCTGCTCCCGTAGGAGGGGAACCGGCTACAGTCTGCCATATTCTAGATCACGCGTTGCTAGTTGGTGATAGTGGATTTGTATGGGCTTTCCCAGTAGGGAATTGAGCTGATCCCTGATTAACGCTGTTACTCGTCTTAGGATCCAAGGGGCAAAAGAGAAGAACAGGATGATAGCGAATAAGGGTCCAAGGAAGGGGAGGAGGTAAGGGAGAAGTCCATTGAGGCCGGTGAGGAAGGGATTGTCTGCAAGTGCCTTGCGTCTTTGTTCGAGGTCTTCTTGTAGATTTTTTATTTTATCTCGGACAATTTCTGACTTGTTGGCATAAAAGCAGCAACGTTCCTGTAGAGCCAAACAGATACCTCCCTGTTCTGCAGTGAGTAGGTCTAAGCCTCTTCTGTTTTGTAGGACTACTTCGGCTAGGGAATCTAGTTGGTCCTGTAAGTCATTGATGGTGCTAGACAAGGCTTGGACGTCGTTAATAAGTTGATGGGAAAGTTTTGTGTAAGATTGAACAGCCACCCCGAGTCCTGCTGTACCGGTAGCGACTGCTGTAGAGACACCCAATCCTACTAGCAGGGGAATCAGTGTAACGGCTCGTTTCTGCCGCCCTGCAATATAGTCAAAGGTAGGGATAGGGACAGGGTCATCACCAGAAATAATGTCTATATCTGGCAAGAGGGCGGCTAACACACATGACCCTGTCCAGTTTGCAGGCAGAGCAGTAAAGGCGAGGTTGTTGCCGCAAACAAAAGCTTGGCCTGGGCCAGGGCAAAGGGCCTCACTGTGGTTGGAACTACTGGAGCAGTTTACAAAGTTGGCAACGCCAACCGGAATATCAAAGCTGTTGTTTTGTGCACCTTTAAAGAAGCAAGGGTATACTTGGGAAGGCATGGGCTGGACTCTAAAGGGTAAGCTGGGGGTGCAATTATTTTGTGAGGCATTAAAACTAGATATATTGACAGGGAAGGCTAGGGGCATGGAGGTACCTTGATTTAAGCATAACCAGCAATTCTGGGCTAGGCTGGGGTTGGAGATATTGAGGGCCTGGTGGGTGGCTGACAGAATATCAAGCATTTGCGCATCAATGTCAGGTCCTCTTGGTTTTGAGCGAGCTAGGGGGTGGTAGGATAACTTAGGGAATTGGCTTTGAATAACAAGCTCTATTTGTTTTTGTACATAAAGCTCTCTCACAGCATCTTGGGGTCCGCCACCGTCGGAGACGTGAATAGGGGCTTGCTGATTCCAACAAACCGATTTTCCAATCGTGCCATCGCATCCGGCCTGGAGGACCCCATGAGGTTGTAGGCCGCTGGTGACAGGATTGGTTTCTGAGGTGCTCATTGTTCTTTGTAGAATGGCAGTAAAATAAGTATTATTGCCTTGAGTACACTGTGAGAAACTAGAATAGCAGGAGGAGTGCATCTGGGATTTAATGTTGTTTGTGCACTCGCTTGGGCACGGGCCTGGGCGGCCATTAATGACCGGTATACTAGGAGGCTTGCGCACACAAAGCCACTTAGGTGAAGATACTCCATTCCAATTGGTGTCATAGGTAAGATAGGCATTTTTGTCCCCACAATCTGTTACCTGAGTGTAAGTTGGGGTGGCGTAATTATTGGTCTGAGTCCCCCCTTTACAGTCACATGGCGCTCCAAAGAGGGCAGTGTAAATGTCTTCGGATGGCTTTCCAAGTCCTCCCTTTGTGACTGGGCAGAGGCGTGGGTGCAGTAGGAGGATGAGGATGCAGAGCATTCTTTCTGGAAGAAGAGAAAAAGAGCTCCTCAGGGCGAGCCTTTTGGCCCTGGGGCTGTATTTGGGTTACTTGGCCTGTCACACAAGGGGGCTGTCTGATTATTGATGTGTCTAATTAGTCGCTCAGGGAGCCAGCGGGGGCCATCCTCCTTTTGATCGTATATGCAGGCTGAGCCTCGCCCCCATATGAGGACAGGGTCAGGGCCCTTCCAAACACTGGTGAGAGGGTCACGCCACATAACCGTAGCATGCTGCTGAGAAGTTTGGGGATGCCATAGACGGTCAGCTGCCGAGCGACCTTGACTGTCAAGCTGTAGAAAATTTAGTTGAAATAGGGCATGACTAAGAAGGTTTCTGGGTTGTTGCATAGAAAACCCAAGGGGGGAGCGGGCTAAGCGACTTAGGGCATTTTTTAATGTTTGATGAGCTCGTTCAACTACTCCTTGACCCTGGGGGTTGTACGGTATACCAGTAACATGTTTGATTTGGAGTTTTTGGCAAAAGTCTTGGAAGTTTTTTCCAGTATATCCTGGGCCATTGTCTGTTTTAATGGTGTGCGGTTTTCCTATGGTAGCAAGACAGTGGATAACATGAGAGATAACATTTTTTGATGCTTCACCTGTTTGGGGAGTGGCTAAGATAAAACTACTAAATGTGTCAACAGTAACATGAACAAACCTCTGTTTTCCAAAAGGAGTAAAATGAGTGACATCCATTTGCCAAATGGCATTGGGGACTAAACCACGGGGGTTCACGCCAAGATGGGGTACAGGGGTGGCTACGACACATTGTTTGCAAGCTTTTACAATATCTCTGGCTTGTTCTTTAGTAATTTTATAGAGTAATCGTAGGGTGTGTGCATTGAGGTGATGTAGGGTGTGAGCTTGAGTAGCCTCATGTATTGGGTCACTTATAATGGGGAAAATTTGTGTGGCAGCATCAGCTAAGGCATTGCCTTCAGCCAGGGGTCCTGGAAGATTTAGGTGGGCCCGAAGATGTCCGATAAAGAAAGGGTGTTGTCTGTTTAAAATTAGCTGTTGCAGTTTAGAAAATAAGGGGGTAGCATTGGTTGAGGATTTGATAAAGGGGACTGTCTCCAAAAGAGGGACTGATTGAGCAATATACGCACTGTCAGTGTACAAGTTAAACGGTTGGTGAGCTAGAACTGTGAACACCTGGAGAATAGCATAGAGTTCAACAAGTTGAGCTGACAGGTAGGGGGATTTTATTGAGACGGGTTGATTATCAATAACGTATGCAGCAATTCCGTTTGAGGATCCATCAGTGAAAACTAGCGTGGCTTGAGGAATTGGGGCAGATTTTGTGATCTTGGGGAATATGAACTGGTGAAGCTTGGCAAATTGGATAACAGGGTCACTGGGGTAATGATTGTCTATGTCTCCTGTGAAGGAGGATAATGCAATGGCCCATTCGTCAGAGGTTTGCAGGAGCCAGGTTAATTGGTCCTGGGTGTATGGAATGATTATAGAGTGGGGGTCCCTGCCAAACAGTTGGCGGCCAGTGTACCGACCCTTAATAATTAACATGGCGAGGAGCGAAGGGTAGGTGAGTAAGACCTTTGATGGGGAGGCAGGTAGATGGAGCCAAAGGAGGGGGCTTCCGTATTTAGTAGGGTCTGTACCATTTGGTTGCCAAAACACCGCGGTGGGTGTATGGGGAGTTGGGAGCAAGAGGAGTACTAGGGGAAGGTTATACGAAATTTGTTGAACACTTTGATTTTGGATGGCCTTGTTGATGAGGGCTAGGGATTGCTTTGCTTCTGGGGTTAGTGCTCGAGCCGATAAAGGATTTGGATCGCCTTTTAGAATATTGTTAAGGGGAACAAGGGCACTGGTGGGCAATTTTAAATAGGGTCGAAGCCACTGAATGTCCCCGAGTAATTTTTGGAAATCGTTAAGGGTTTTTAAGTGATCAGTTTTTAAGCAGACTCGGGGAGTAAATACTTGCTGATGGTGTAACTCAAATCCTAAATAAGAAAATGGCTCAGACACTTGTACCTTGTCTGGAGCAATTTTTAGTCCATATGAGGTAAGACAGGATATAATGTGAGCATAGCAGGCCTTGGCTGCCTCGGCGCTATCACAAGCAAGAAGGATGTCATCCATATAATGGAGGATATAGGCCTCTGGCCACTGGGATCTTACTGGGGCAATGGCGGCAGCAACAAATTTTTGGCACAGTGTGGGACTGTTGGCCATGCCCTGTGGCAGAACCTTCCACTGATAACGAGGCATAGGACTTTGGAAGTTGATTTGAGGGACGCTAAAGGCAAAGTAAGGTCTGTCTTCAGGGTGTAAGGGGATGGTAAAGAAACAATCCTTAAGGTCAATAACAATTTTGTGATAGTTTAGGGGAATGGCTACAGGAGAAGGAAGACCAGGCTGAAGGGCTCCCATGGGGACCATTACCTTATTAACGGCTCTCAGATCTTGTAAAAGGCGCCAGTTACCTGATTTTTTCTTAATGATGAATATAGGAGTATTCCATGGAGAATTTGTGGGCTCAATATGTCCTGCTGCGAGCTGTTCCTGTACTAACGCAATGGCAGCGAGGGTTTTCTCATATGTAAGTGGCCACTGATCAACCCACACAGGGTCTGTAATTTTCCAGGAAATTTTGTCAGCGTGGGGTACAGGAATGTCAATGGCCGCTACGGTAAATTTTGGTGGAATCCTAGGCCTGTTTTGTCTTTTTTGGGGGTAATAGTAATGGGCTGGGTGATTCCTTGATTATTTTTTCCCAACCCTTGGCCGGGGAGATACCCCTGGCTTAGCATTTGGGTCATAACAGTATTGTTAGGACTGCACATAACGAGTTTCATTTGAGAGAGGATGTCCCTTCCCCAGAGATTGACTGGCAGATTGGGGAGGACATAAGGGGTAATGTGACCATTATTGCCTTCAGAGTCCTCCCACTTAAGCATTTGAGCACTTTGTTGGGGGTTGGTGGCCTGGCCAATACCGCGCAGGTGAGTAGCAACGGTTGTTAACGGCCAGTTCCTCGGCCAGTGAGTGTAAGATATAACGGTGGCATCGGCCCCTGTATCAAGAATGCCAGAAAAGAGCTTACCATTTAATTTAAGTTTCAGGGTAGGCCGCTGTTGAGAAATTTGTTGAACCCAGTAGACATCAGAAGACCCAGGGGCACTAGCCCCGCGGTAGGGCTTATGGAAATTGGAGTTAATTTGTTGGAGGGGGAGAATGACTATTTGAGCTAGTCTGGTGCCCTTTGGGATGGTGACTAAATCTTTAGTTGTAGAGAGAATGATATGGATTTCTCCCTCAAAATCATTGTCTAATATGCCGGGCAGAACTTGGATCCCTTGGAGGGTAGAGCTGGCTCTGCCTAATATGAGGCCGAATGTCTGGGGTGGTAAGGGTCCATATATTCCAACTGGAAGTATCAGAGGGCTATTTTGGGTGGTTAGTATTGTGTCGGTGGTGGTACAGAGGTCCAGTCCTGCACTGCCCGCTGTTGCTCGCCAGAGGTCTGCGACGTAGCGGCGTGGTTGATTACTGGGAGGGCAGGGGTTGGCTGGCGGTATTGGGGGGTGAACTGTGAAGCCCCGGAGTTCATCCCGGTAGTGGGGCCCTGGGGCTGGCCCCTGTTCAAGTTTCCCTGCCTAATAATGGGTTGTCCATTAATGTCTAATCGAGAACGGCATTCTGAAGCCCAGTGAAATCCTTTTTTGCAGCGAGGACATTTTGTTGTGGGACCTAAATTTTTTATAAGGCTAGCCTGTGGGGCATTAGGTTGAGTTGGGAGTTGAGTAGGTGGTTGTATTTTTTGGGGGCAGTTTCTTGAAAGATGGCCGGGTTGGTGACAATTATAGCAAAGGCGGGCCTGGGCTCCAGGCAGTTGCGCGGGGGCAAGATTTTGGAGGGCAGCTCCTATGGCTAGGCCAACAGCATGGGCAGAGCCAATACCAGAGCAGAGGCGAACATAGTCGCAAAGCTCCTTCTGCCTAAAAGGCCGAATTGCACTTTGGCAAGCGGGGTTAGCGTTTTCATAGGCTAGGTGTTTTACAAAGGAGCTCTCACTTTCCCCGGAGCCAAAAAGGCGATCTGCCGTCTCCTGGAGGCGGCTTACAAAATCACTGTATGACTCATCGGGGCCTTGTCTAATCTTTGCAAGGGAAGTAGTAGCCGCTCCCTTTTGAGGGAGTCGCTTCCAGGCTTTTAGGCCTGCGGACTGAATCTGGGTTAAAAGCCCTGGGGGGAATTGGGCCTGTTTGTCATTGTTCTGATAAGGGCTGGCGCCCAGGAATTTTTTAAGGGTCCATCCTTTGGAGGAGGCCTTACGCGCGTTGCGCTCTGCAAACTGTTTGGAAATATCCTCATACTCAGACTTCCAAAGGATATTGTCCCCTCCGCTCAGCGCAGCACGAGACAAGAAAAACCAATCACTAGGGGTAAGCCATCTTTCACTAAGACTCTCTACAAGGGCCACGGTAAAGGGGGCAGTAGGACCATAGTTAGCAACAGCAGTTTTAATTTTTTCTATGGTCTTTAGATTTAGCCGCTTATAGGAATGGGTGTAGGTAGGCTCAGTGGGCTCTGAGCTTTCCTCCTCCTCATCCTCTGAGTCAGATTCTCCGGAGTCTGCTTCCTCCTCCTCAGGGATGGTGTGTGTGTCAGGGTGAGGAGACGCTCGGCCCGTGGTATTGGAGCTAACCTGTCCCTGACTTCTGGTAACGGGAAAAGCCATAACTCCCGCGGGAGGTAGAAGGGCCAAATCGGACAGTTTTGTGACTAAGGTTTTAACCCCATCAAGAAGAGAAACAGTCTCATCAATGGGACCGGAGGGTTTGGCTAGGGCTACACCGGGCAAGTTTGGGGCCGTGGGGGAACCAGGAACGCCTGAAGTAGGGGCATGCAAAACAGGAGCCGCAACTGCCACTGGGGGCACTGCTGTAGGAACATAGGGCGGTGGCCGGAAAGGTGGCAATGCTGGGGTGTTAGTTAATTGGGGCCAATCAGGGTTGTTATATTGGGCAGCTGCCTCTTCCAGATCTGCTTGATCGGCGGGATCTAGTTGATCATCCTGACTACCCGAGTTATGCAAGGTTTTAGAATTAGCAAGCAAGGGCAAATGTTGGGGCGGAGTATGCGCCCGAGAATGAGGACTTTGAATGGGGGGGTCCGTAAGGGTTGCAAGGTTGGGGTACAGTGAAGACTGCCCTGTATCATCTGAACCAATGTCAATTGCAACCGAGGGGCAGGTAGAAGGGGCCCTAGAGGGAGGGCGAGAGGAGGCCTTTTCAGAGGTGGTAATTGTTACAGGGGCTTGTCTAGATGGAGGTCGGGAGTGGCTAATAAGAATTTTGTGACCCTCCTTGCAGAGGCGTTGAATGTCAGGGGAGTCGCCCTGATTAGTAAGGACGTCCCTTATTAAATTATAATAATTAAAAGTGGTGATCGGAATAGTCTCAGGACCAAAAACACGGTAATAGTCGTTCAGACAATCACCAACACGTCCCCAAACACGGGAGTCAATAGACCCTTCCTGGGGGAACCATGGACATGTTTTAAAAATGAAACTAAAAAAGGAGACAAGGTCTTTCTTGCGAACCCGAATTCTACGCACCTTGAGAGATTCCTTTAACTGACTTATAAAGAGATCATTTTCACTGTGTGAAGATGCTTGTCCCATGATTGGGTCTTACCTGAGTAATGCCGCCGTCGAAATGAGGAACGAACTCCAGGAGTCGGCTCGCGGTCGGGTGGTCCGCGGTGCTCCGTGCGGGGAATCGGTTAATCGGGACGGCCGTGCAGGGAACCGGTTACAGGGGACGGCGGTCCACGGAGGCCGGCATCGAGCCCCACGTCTGGGCGCCACTTGCTCTGTCCCGCAGAGCAACAAACAGGAACCCGAGCAAGCCTGTCGTGGATGAGAAAGGGATGGGACAAGAGGCGCGAAGAATGGCAGCAAGACAAAAGTTCTGATCAAGCTGCAAAGTTTATTTCAAAATGGGTTCCTTATATAGGGAGGGGAGAGGGTAGAGAGGGGAAAGGGGAAGTAGTTCTGATAGGCTGGGAGACGAGTGTTTAGCTCATGATCAGCTACCCCATTGGTGCAGCCATGCATGTTCTGTGCGTGATCAGGTCCTTTATTGGTGGCCCTGAGGCATGTCTTGCCCGTGATCAGGTCCTCCATTGGTGGCCCGCCACCACGCCCGGGGCATGCTTTTGGCGGGGAGGGCTGATGCAACCTTTTGTTCCAATAGCATCAGCTTAGCCTGGGTTCCCAACACCAAAACACGGAGGGTTACCTGGGGAAACACCAGGTTGGCCGGGAGGCAGGGGGAATGAGAGGCAAACATGAGCAAGAGCCTGCATTGTTTCTGCAGGAAGGAACAGGTTGATACAGTATAGACAGGCTTAGAATCGGCTAGCTTCAGTAATGTCAGCATGCTCTGGGGGATAGGAGGTGTCCCTTATCTGCTACCTGGTGCTGGTGTAATTAGGACAGGGAAATAGCAGCCCTGAGTGTAAGTGTCAAATAAAGTTGGTGGTCCAAGGTGTAAGTGCTGGATAGGTTGATTTGCGTATGAAAGGTACATTTACAAGCAAGTCCTTTAATACCTCTGGCAATTAGCTAACTCTGGAGCGGGCAAACTCTCCGGAGTTAGCAAGGCCCCAGATGTCAAACATAAAAAATACAGTAAATAAAAAAGCATGATTAATATGCTATTTCTCTTGACATTTAAGTTCTACCATATATTCTTATTCAATTACTTATTTAACTTAGTTAACCTCCTGAATAAGATATTTTCTTGTTCAACTGTATATGTTTTACAGCATTTACTAGTCTTGAATGCATATTTTAAATACTAAATCAATATTTATTAACCAAAATACAGCACATTAGATGTTTTGCTTGGAATATGGCAAAGAATAACAAAAAACAGAGATTAGAAAGGTGATTATAAGTTGTCTCAGGCAGAGTGGTGACTAATAAATAAAATTAAATAGAACATGCGTGCTTTGTCTATGCAATACTCATTATTTGACCTCTAAATGGATCATTACTTAGTCATTTTAGCCTCATTGACTTTCTTTCTTTTCTTTTTTCATCTCTTTTAAAAATCCAATGTTTCTATCTTGCTACCAAATTTTTATCATGTGCTATATTCTACCTATTACGTAGAATCTCTAAAGAAAACCTCACAAAATGTGAAAGTGTTAGTGATTCCGTAGGGTCCAGCCCTACGGGGCCTTTGAGCCCCTCTCTGCTGGTGTGGAGGTGAGAAACTGTAGAAATAAAAGACACAAGACACAGAGACAGAGAAAAGAGAGTTTGGGCCCAGGGGTCCGCTGCCAACCAAAGAGCAGAGTCCGGCAGTGGCCCCGAGTGTCTGCACACTCTGACTTTTATTGAGTACAAAGCTGGGGGCAGGGCAGGTAGGGCAAGGCATTGGTGGTCGGTGATAGGGTCAAGTACATCACATGTCATATAGGTAGGGTCCCAAGACTTTCTAGTAGCCCAGATGAGGTAAGAAGCATAATGTGAGCCTGGCGCAGTGGCTCAAGCCTGTAATGCCAGCACTTTGGGAGGCCTAGGCGGGTGGATCACGAGGTCAAAAGATCGAGACCATCCTGGTCAACATGGTGAAACCCCGTCTCTACTAAAAATACAAAAAAAAATTAGCTGGGCATGGTGGCGCGTGCCTGTAATCCCAGCTACTCAGGAGGCTGAGGCAGGAGAATTGCCTGAACCCAGGAGGCGGAGGTTGCGGTGAGCCGAGATCGCACCATTGCACTCCAGCCTGGGTAACAAGAGCGAAACTCCGTCTCAAAAAAATAAAAAATAAAAAATAAAAAATAAAAAAAGAAGCATAATGTGAAGAACATGCAAGATTGCTGCGTAGGTACACACATGGCAATGTGATTTGCTGCTTTCCTCACTTCACCGCATGTTCTTCTATGTACCCCAAAACCTAAAATGCAATAAAATAAAAAAAAAAGTGCCAAAAAAAAAAAAAAAAGAAGAAGAAGCATGATGTGTCAGCACTTTTCCACACTTGTCAAGAAAGAACAAAGACATTAAGATTTATATTACTTTTACTGATTACCTCTTTTAAGAAAAAAGGAACCAGGTGCAGAAGCGG
The DNA here is from genome assembly GCF_048565385.1 of Saimiri boliviensis. Classification (NCBI taxonomy): domain Eukaryota; kingdom Metazoa; phylum Chordata; class Mammalia; order Primates; family Cebidae; genus Saimiri; species Saimiri boliviensis. Next base: position 296,904,895 of record NC_133449.1, read on the forward strand.
AACATGAGAGTGGACCTGGAACATGACCACTAAAGCACAGCATCACACAGAGACAGTTACGCCCCCGGATGTCTGCAGGCCTCCCTGACAGTCGGCCCACCGCAAGAGCTTGGGGGAGCGGAGTTTTCTCCTAACTCCTCCCGGGAAGGAGACATTGCTGACATCTCTTTCTGCAGCTTGCAAAACAGCGGGCCACATAGCCAAGGCACCCTCCAGCAGCCCTTTCACGGGTGTGACAGAGGGCTTAAAGCGTCTTGCCTCAGGGTCATTCCTTTTACAATGTCATCCTACGTTCACACTTTGCAACCTGAGAGGCATTAGTAAAAGAACTAAGATCACCTGTGAAAACTAAGATCACATGTGAATAACAAAGATCATCTATGCTATGAATAACTACTATGGTTACAGTTATTTTCTTCTTCATTAATTACATGGGAATAGGCTGAGGCCTCACACTTATGGGGTCTCCCCCTACATGATTCATAAAAGAACTGAAGCATAAACCACTTCTATTTAGATAACTCTTATCTTTCCTTGACTTGGTATGTATTTTCATGCCTAAAGTCTTCACAAATCTAAAGAAAGTTTGCTGTTAACTCAGTGAAAGTGACAGCCCATGGGACTTTTCCAGTGAAGTAGGCTGAATGTAAAAGTGCGTGTTTATTTTACACGTGTGTGTATGAATATGCATGGTGACTGAACTCATTTCCTTTTGGTCGCTTGAAGGATCTGGTGAGGTGTTCTCCAGCTGCTCCTGGCAGCTTGGGCCTGGTGGCCCTGCTCTCTCTGCTGAGGTGATTTCAGGAGGCAAATGCAGGGTCAGGGACCCAGAAAACCACAAGACTCTGGGAAGCTTGCCATAGCTTTGCTTCAAACTCATCTTTCAAATTAGATTTGCAGACGCCTCTTTTTCTCAGCGGGGAATTTGGAGGATAATGGAATATTTGTACACTATGTGTTAATCTAATGATCTATCTCTTTTAACAACTTCAAAGCATCATAAACACAAGACACTAGTTAATGCTTACATGTGAGGCGCACAGCTGGCCGACCATCTGATGCTGAGTCTTGACAACAGCTCTTGGAAATTTCTTATGTCTCTGTTGTGACATGAGACACCATCTAAAGAGACATCTTTTAAGTTTCCTCTTTGGGCACAGAATGTCAGGAGTAAGTATGGCATGAGTGTTCAGTAGTGCTGTCTACAGTATAGGGCTGATGAGTTAAACGAACTGATCCCATATTGCCACCCACTTACTAGGGCTGCCCTCCTGCCACACCAGTCCACAGAGTGAACTTTCTATATGTGTTAGATCAACTTCAGGGCACACTCATCACATTAGTGATACTGCACCTGGGGAAGAGTTGCAGGTGGTGTCACTGGTTTCAAGCTTCTCTCCTGTGCTTCTGTCTTAGATGGACAAATGTTCCTCCTCTCTATCAATGCCATTTCTTCTATCCGTGCTCTGAACTCTGTCTCCTCAACTCCTGGCTTCCACTGGATTCTTGCTCCATCGAGTATCTCAGTTCTCGCTCTTGTTTCTTCTGTATTTTCCTTTTATGTGGCTCTGTTTCTTTTAAGAACACACCCAGTTCTTTCCTCCCATTAAAAGGGTCTTCTGAGTCCATGACTTGCTTAAGCTACTATCATAATGTTCTTCGCTTTACCTCAAAAAGCCTGAGTATCTCCCCTTCCACATCCGGCATACCCCAAGTGAACACCAGAAACTTCTCTGTAAATGTCACTCATGTCATCTTGACTGTCAAATAGGATAGCCTTATTTTGTTTTTCTAGCTAAATTGCTGCTTCTCACATTTGTTTTCTTTAAAGAACAACAAACAGGAACCCGAGCAAGCCTGTCGTGGATGAGAAAGGGATGGGACAAGAGGCGCGAAGAATGGCAGCAAGACAAAAGTTCTGATCAAGCTGCAAAGTTTATTTCAAAATGGGTTCCTTATATAGGGAGGGGAGAGGGTAGAGAGGGGAAAGGGGAAGTAGTTCTGATAGGCTGGGAGACGAGTGTTTAGCTCATGATCAGCTACCCCATTGGTGCAGCCATGCATGTTCTGTGCGTGATCAGGTCCTCCATTGGTGGCCCTGAGGCATGTCTTGCCCGTGATCAGGTCCTCCATTGGTGGCCCTGAGGCATGTCTTGCCCGTGATCAGGTCCTCCATTGGTGGCCCGCCACCACGCCCGGGGCATGCTTTTGGCGGGGAGGGCTGATGCAACCTTTTGTTCCAATAGCATCAGCTTAGCCTGGGTTCCCAACATCTCCTCCCTTTTTCTTTAAAAAAGAGGAGGCGGACCTTAACCAGCTAGGGGAGGTAGAGGCTGTGCTCCTCCTGAGCCTTAATTTTCAGGCTTACAGGTACCTTTTTGGGAGGAGAGGATTTTTCGAGTACCAACCTCTATGCAAGCCAGCTTACCTCTCAGGAGACTCGACAGTAGCCTTAGTAAGGCCTCTCCTTGCAGTGCCTTGCCTTGCACCTAGCGGTGTCCATTACCTTCGTAAAGCATAGTGTCGAGCGGTATGCTGCTCCCGTAGGAGGGGAACCGGCTACAGTCTGCCATATTCTAGATCACGCGTTGCTAGTTGGTGATAGTGGATTTGTATGGGCTTTCCCAGTAGGGAATTAAGCTGATTCCTGATTAGCACTGTTACTCGTCTTAGGATCCAAGGGGCAAAAGAGAAGAACAGGATGATAGCGAATAAGGGTCCAAGGAAGGGGAGGAGGTAAGGGAGAAGTCCATTGAGGCCGGTGAGGAAGGGATTATCTGCAAGTGCCTTGCGTCTTCGTTCGAGGTCTTCTTGTAGATTTTTTATTTTATCTCGGACAATTCCTGACTTGTTGGCATAAAAGCAGCAACGTTCCTGTAGAGCCAAACAGATACCTCCCTGTTCTGCAGTGAGTAGGTCTAAGCCTCTTCTGTTTTGTAGGACTACTTCGGCTAGGGAATCTAGTTGGTCCTGTAAGTCATTGATGGTGCTAGACAAGGCTTGGACGTCGTTAATAAGTTGATGGGAAAGTTTTGTGTAAGATTGAACAGCCACCCCGAGTCCTGCTGTACCGGTAGCGACTGCTGTAGAGACACCCAATCCTACTAGCAGGGGAATCAGTGTAACGGCTCGTTTCTGCCGCCCTGCAATATAGTCAAAGGTAGGGATAGGGACAGGGTCATCACCAGAAATAATGTCTATATCTGGCAAGAGGGCGGCTAACACACATGACCCTGTCCAGTTTGCAGGCAGAGCAGTAAAGGCGAGGTTGTTGCCGCAAACAAAAGCTTGGCCTGGGCCAGGGCAAAGGGCCTCACTGTGGTTGGAACTACTGGAGCAGTTTACAAAGTTGGCAACGCCAACCGGAATATCAAAGCTGTTGTTTTGTGCACCTTTAAAGAAGCAAGGGTATACTTGGGAAGGCATGGGCTGGACTCTAAAGGGTAAGCTGGGGGTGCAATTATTTTGTGAGGCATTAAAACTAGATATATTGACAGGGAAGGCTAGGGGCATGGAGGTACCTTGATTTAAGCATAACCAGCAATTTTGGGCTAGGCTGGGGTTGGAGATATTGAGGGCCTGGTGGGTGGCTGACAGAATGTCAAGCATTTGCGCATCAATGTCAGGTCCTCTTGGTTTTGAGCGAGCTAGGGGGTGGTAGGATAACTTAGGGAATTGGCTTTGAATAACAAGCTCTATTTGTTTTTGTACATAAAGCTCTCTCACAGCATCTTGGGGTCCGCCACCGTCGGAGACGTGAATAGGGGCTTGCTGATTCCAACAAACCGATTTTCCAATCGTGCCATCGCATCCGGCCTGGAGGACCCCATGAGGTTGTAGGCCGCTGGTGACAGGATTGGTTTCTGAGGTGCTCATTGTTCTTTGTAGAATGGCAGTAAAATAAGTATTATTGCCTTGAGTACACTGTGAGAAACTAGAATAGCAGGAGGAGTGCATCTGGGATTTAATGTTGTTTGTGCACTCGCTTGGGCACGGGCCTGGGCGGCCATTAATGACCGGTATACTAGGAGGCTTGCGCACACAAAGCCACTTAGGTGAAGATACTCCATTCCAATTGGTGTCATAGGTAAGATAGGCATTTTTGTCCCCACAATCTGTTACCTGAGTGTAAGTTGGGGTGGCGTAATTATTGGTCTGAGTCCCCCCTTTACAGTCACATGGCGCTCCAAAGAGGGCAGTGTAAATGTCTTCGGATGGCTTTCCAAGTCCTCCCTTTGTGACTGGGCAGAGGCGTGGGTGCAGTAGGAGGATGAGGATGCAGAGCATTCTTTCTGGAAGAAGAGAAAAAGAGCTCCTCAGGGCGAGCCTTTTGGCCCTGGGGCTGTATTTGGGTTACTTGGCCTGTCACACAAGGGGGCTGTCTGATTATTGATGTGTCTAATTAGTCGCTCAGGGAGCCAGCGGGGGCCATCCTCCTTTTGATCGTATATGCAGGCTGAGCCTCGCCCCCATATGAGGACAGGGTCAGGGCCCTTCCAAACACTGGTGAGAGGGTCACGCCACATAACCGTAGCATGCTGCTGAGAAGTTTGGGGATGCCATAGACGGTCAGCTGCCGAGCGACCTTGACTGTCAAGCTGTAGAAAATTTAGTTGAAATAGGGCATGACTAAGAAGGTTTCTGGGTTGTTGCATAGAAAACCCAAGGGGGGAGCGGGCTAAGCGACTTAGGGCATTTTTTAATGTTTGATGAGCTCGTTCAACTACTCCTTGACCCTGGGGGTTGTACGGTATACCAGTAACATGTTTGATTTGGAGTTTTTGGCAAAAGTCTTGGAAGTTTTTTCCAGTATATCCTGGGCCATTGTCTGTTTTAATGGTGTGCGGTTTTCCTATGGTAGCAAGACAGTGGATAACATGAGAGATAACATTTTTTGATGCTTCACCTGTTTGGGGAGTGGCTAAGATAAAACCACTAAATGTGTCAACAGTAACATGAACAAACCTCTGTTTTCCAAAAGGAGTAAAATGAGTGACATCCATTTGCTAAATGGCATTGGGGACTAAACCACGGGGGTTCACGCCAAGATGGGGTACAGGGGTGGCTACGACACATTGTTTGCAAGCTTTTACAATATCTCTGGCTTGTTCTCTAGTAATTTTATAGAGTAATCGTAGGGTGTGTGCATTGAGGTGATGTAGGGTGTGAGCTTGAGTAGCCTCATGTATTGGGTCACTTATAATGGGGAAAATCTGTGTGGCAGCATCAGCTAAGGCATTGCCTTCAGCCAGGGGTCCTGGAAGATTTAGGTGGGCCCGAAGATGTCCGATAAAGAAAGGGTGTTGTCTGTTTAAAATTAGCTGTTGCAGTTTAGAAAATAAGGGGGTAGCATTGGTTGAAGATTTGATAAAGGGAACTGTCTCTAAAAGAGGGACTGATTGAGCAATATACGCACTGTCAGTGTACAAGTTAAACGGTTGGTGGGCTAGAACTGTGAACACCTGGAGAATAGCATAGAGTTCAACAAGTTGAGCTGACAGGTAGGGGGATTTTATTGAGACGGGTTGATTATCAATAACGTATGCAGCAATTCCGTTTGAGGATCCATCAGTGAAAACTAGCGTGGCTTGAGGAATTGGGGCAGATTTTGTGATCTTGGGGAATATGAACTGGTGAAGCTTGGCAAATTGGATAACAGGGTCACTGGGGTAATGATTGTCTATGTCTCCTGTGAAGGAGGATAATGCAATGGCCCATTCGTCAGAGGTTTGCAGGAGCCAGGTTAATTGGTCCTGGGTGTATGGAATGATTATAGAGTGGGGGTCCCTGCCAAACAGTTGGCGGCCAGTGTACCGACCCTTAATAATTAACATGGCGAGGAGCGAAGGGTAGGTGAGTAAGACCTTTGATGGGGAGGCAGGTAGATGGAGCCAAAGGAGGGGGCTTCCGTATTTAGTAGGGTCTGTACCGTTTGGTTGCCAAAACACCGCGGTGGGTGTATGGGGAGTTGGGAGCAAGAGGAGTACTAGGGGAAGGTTATACGAAATTTGTTGAACACTTTGATTTTGGATGGCCTTGTTGATGAGGGCTAGGGATTGCTTTGCTTCTGGGGTTAGTGCTCGAGCCGATAAAGGATTTGGATCGCCTTTTAGAATATTGTTAAGGGGAACAAGGGCACTGGTGGGCAATTTTAAATAGGGTCGAAGCCACTGAATGTCCCCGAGTAATTTTTGGAAATCGTTAAGGGTTTTTAAGTGATCAGTTTTTAAGCAGACTCGGGGAGTAAATACTTGCTGATGGTGTAACTCAAATCCTAAATAAGAAAATGGCTCAGACACTTGTACCTTGTCTGGAGCAATTTTTAGTCCATATGAGGTAAGACAGGATATAATGTGAGCATAGCAGGCCTTGGCTGCCTCGGCGCTATCACAAGCAAGAAGGATGTCATCCATATAATGGAGGATATAGGCCTCTGGCCACTGGGATCTTACTGGGGCAATGGCGGCAGCAACAAATTTTTGGCACAGTGTGGGACTGTTGGCCATGCCCTGTGGCAGAACCTTCCACTGATAACGAGGCATAGGACTTTGGAAGTTGATTTGAGGGACGCTAAAGGCAAAGTAAGGTCTGTCTTCAGGGTGTAAGGGGATGGTAAAGAAACAATCCTTAAGGTCAATAACAATTTTGTGATAGTTTAGGGGAATGGCTACAGGAGAAGGAAGACCAGGCTGAAGGGCTCCCATGGGGACCATTACCTTATTAACGGCTCTCAGATCTTGTAAAAGACGCCAGCTACCTGATTTTTTCTTAATGATAAATATAGGAGTGTTCCATGGAGAATTTGTGGGCTCAATATGTCCTGCTGCGAGCTGTTCCTGTACTAACGCAATGGCAGCGAGGGTTTTCTCATATGTAAGTGGCCACTGATCAACCCACACAGGGTCTGTAATTTTTCAGGAAATTTTGTCAGCGTGGGGTACAGGAATGTCAATGGCCGCTACGGTAAATTTTGGTGGAATCCTAGGCCTGTTTTGTCTTTTTTGGGGGTAATAGTAATGGGCTGGGTGATTCCTTGATTATTTTTTCCCAACCCTTGGCCGGGGAGATACCCCTGGCTTAGCATTTGGGTCATAACAGTATTGTTAGGACTGCACATAACGAGTTTCATTTGAGAGAGGATGTCCCTTCCCCAGAGATTGACTGGCAGATTGGGGAGGACATAAGGGGTAATGTGACCATTATTGCCTTCAGAGTCCTCCCACTTAAGCATTTGAGCACTTTGTTGGGGGTTGGTGGCCTGGCCAATACCGCGCAGGTGAGTAGCAACGGTTGTTAACGGCCAGTTCCTCGGCCAGTGAGTGTAAGATATAACGGTGGCATCGGCCCCTGTATCAAGAATGCCAGAAAAGAGCTTACCATTTAATTTAAGTTTCAGGGTAGGCCGCTGTTGAGAAATTTGTTGAACCCAGTAGGCATCAGAAGACCCAGGAGCACTAGCCCCGCGGGAGGGCATATGGAAATTGGAGTTAACTTGTTGGAGGGGGAGGATGACTATTTGAGCTAGTCTGGTGTCCTTTGGGATGGTGACTAAATCTTTTGTCGTAGAGAGAATAATATGGATTTCTCCCTCAAAATCATTGTCCAATATGCCAGGCAGAACTTGGATCCCCTGAAGGGTAGAGCTGGCTCTGCCTAGTACGAGGCCGAATGTCTTGGGTGGTAGGGGTCCATATATTCCAACTGGAAGTATCAGAGGGCTATTTTGGGTGGTTAGTATTGTGTCGGTGGTGGTACAGAGGTCCAGTCCTGCACTGCCCGCTGTTGCTCGCCAGAGGTCTGCGACGTAGCGGCGTGGTTGATTACTGGGAGGGCAGGGGTTGGCTGGCGGTATTGGGGGGTGAACTGTGAAGCCCCGGAGTTCATCCCGGTAGTGGGGCCCTGGGGCTGGCCCCTGTTCAAGTTTCCCTGCCTAATAATGGGTTGTCCATTAATGTCTAATCGAGAACGGCATTCTGAAGCCCAGTGAAATCCTTTTTTGCAGCGAGGACATTTTGTTGTGGGACCTAAATTTTTTATAAGGCTAGCCTGTGGGGCATTAGGTTGAGTTGGGAGTTGAGTAGGTGGTTGTATTTTTTGGGGGCAGTTTCTTGAAAGATGGCCGGGTTGGTGACAATTATAGCAAAGGCGGGCCTGGGCTCCAGGCAGTTGCGCGGGGGCAAGATTTTGGAGGGCAGCTCCTATGGCTAGGCCAACAGCATGGGCAGAGCCAATACCAGAGCAGAGGCGAACATAGTCGCAAAGCTCCTTCTGCCTAAAAGGCCGAATTGCACTTTGGCAAGCGGGGTTAGCGTTTTCATAGGCTAGGTGTTTTACAAAGGAGCTCTCACTTTCCCCGGAGCCAAAAAGGCGATCTGCCGTCTCCTGGAGGCGGCTTACAAAATCACTGTATGACTCATCGGGGCCTTGTCTAATCTTTGCAAGGGAAGTAGTAGCCGCTCCCTTTTGAGGGAGTCGCTTCCAGGCTTTTAGGCCTGCGGACTGAATCTGGGTTAAAAGCCCTGGGGGGAATTGGGCCTGTTTGTCATTGTTCTGATAAGGGCTGGCGCCCAGGAATTTTTTAAGGGTCCATCCTTTGGAGGAGGCCTTACGCGCGTTGCGCTCTGCAAACTGTTTGGAAATATCCTCATACTCAGACTTCCAAAGGATATTGTCCCCTCCGCTCAGCGCAGCACGAGACAAGAAAAACCAATCACTAGGGGTAAGCCATCTTTCACTAAGACTCTCTACAAGGGCCACGGTAAAGGGGGCAGTAGGACCATAGTTAGCAACAGCAGTTTTAATTTTTTCTATGGTCTTTAGATTTAGCCGCTTATAGGAATGGGTGTAGGTAGGCTCAGTGGGCTCTGAGCTTTCCTCCTCCTCATCCTCTGAGTCAGATTCTCCGGAATCTGCTTCCTCCTCCTCAGGGATGGTGTGTGTGTCAGGGTGAGGAGACGCTCGGCCCGTGGTATTGGAGCTAACCTGTCCCTGACTTCTGGTAACGGGAAAAGCCATAACTCCCGCGGGAGGTAGAAGGGCCAAATCGGACAGTTTTGTGACTAAGGTTTTAACCCCATCAAGAAGAGAAACAGTCTCATCAATGGGACCGGAGGGTTTGGCTAGGGCTACACCGGGCAAGTTTGGGGCCGTGGGGGAACCAGGAACGCCTGAAGTAGGGGCATGCAAAACAGGAGCCGCAACTGCCACTGGGGGCACTGCTGTAGGAACATAGGGCGGTGGCCGGAAAGGTGGCAATGCCGGGGTGTTAGTTAATTGGGGCCAATCAGGGTTGTTATATTGGGCAGCTGCCTCTTCCAGATCTGCTTGATCGGCGGGATCTAGTTGATCATCCTGACTACCCGAGTTATGCAAGGTTTTAGAATTAGCAAGCAAGGGCAAATGTTGGGGCGGAGTATGCGCCCGAGAATGAGGACTTTGAATGGGGGGGTCCGTAAGGGTTGCAAGGTTGGGGTACAGTGAAGACTGCCCTGTATCATCTGAACCAATGTCAATTGCAACCGAGGGGCAGGTAGAAGGGGCCCTAGAGGGAGGGCGAGAGGAGGCCTTTTCAGAGGTGGTAATTGTTACAGGGGCTTGTCTAGATGGAGGTCGGGAGTGGCTAATAAGAATTTTGTGACCCTCCTTGCAGAGGCGTTGAATGTCAGGGGAGTCGCCCTGATTAGTAAGGACGTCCCTTATTAAATTATAATAATTAAAAGTGGTGATCGGAATAGTCTCAGGACCAAAAACACGGTAATAGTCGTTCAGACAATCACCAACACGTCCCCAAACACGGGAGTCAATAGACCCTTCCTGGGGGAACCATGGACATGTTTTAAAAATGAAACTAAAAAAGGAGACAAGGTCTTTCTTGCGAACCCGAATTCTACGCACCTTGAGAGATTCCTTTAACTGACTTATAAAGAGATCATTTTCACTGTGTGAAGATGCTTGTCCCATGATTGGGTCTTACCTGAGTAATGCCGCCGTCGAAATGAGGAACGAACTCCAGGAGTCGGCTCGCGGTCGGGTGGTCCGCGGTGCTCCGTGCGGGGAATCGGTTAATCGGGACGGCCGTGCAGGGAACCGGTTACAGGGGACGGCGGTCCACGGAGGCCGGCATCGAGCCCCACGTCTGGGCGCCACTTGCTCTGTCCCGCAGAGCAACAAACAGGAACCCGAGCAAGCCTGTCGTGGATGAGAAAGGGATGGGACAAGAGGCGCGAAGAATGGCAGCAAGACAAAAGTTCTGATCAAGCTGCAAAGTTTATTTCAAAATGGGTTCCTTATATAGGGAGGGGAGAGGGTAGAGAGGGGAAAGGGGAAGTAGTTCTGATAGGCTGGGAGACGAGTGTTTAGCTCATGATCAGCTACCCCATTGGTGCAGCCATGCATGTTCTGTGCGTGATCAGGTCCTCCATTGGTGGCCCTGAGGCATGTCTTGCCCGTGATCAGGTCCTCCATTGGTGGCCCGCCACCACGCCCGGGGCATGCTTTTGGCGGGGAGGGCTGATGCAACCTTTTGTTCCAATAGCATCAGCTTAGCCTGGGTTCCCAAAAAGAACAGGCCCTAAATTCTGTGGTCTTCCACTCTCAGTAAATGGTGCTTAATCCAGAGGATTATAGCCACAGGTCTGTTCTGGAGCACAGAGATGCTATCTAGAGCAGCAATCAAGAGCACAGATGCCAAAGCCCACTCCCTGGGGAACCTGGCAAGTCACTCCACCTCTCTGTACCCATCTCTAACGTGAGGTTAACTACAGCATCTACTCACAAGATTGCTACAAGCTTTGGATGTGCTAATATATGAAAAGTTTTTTGAACGGTTCCTAGAATGCAATAGGCATGCTCATGTTTGTTATGTTTTTGTTTTATTTTATTTTATTTTATTTCTTGTCTTAGCCTCCACTGATTTCTGGTCAAACACAACGTTCATGTTAAGATGTTGGACACAGGCTTTCTACAGGAACTCAGTCTGTGTTTTATTCTCATTACACTGCATAAGATGAACATTTTTTTTTGACACCCTTTGTCACCAGCTATCCAATATTTGGTCTCTGAAGAGGTGGAGACCTACTGTCAAGAACAGAGAGGTCTGGCTGTTTTGCACATGGGTTTGAATTGTACTTAAAGAGAGGACTGATCATATGTCTGGAGTTAGAGGAGCGAGTTTCTCAACCCTCCGATACCACTATTTGCCTTTGGTAAGGAGTAAACCTTCAGAATTAAATCAAGCAGCACTGTGAGACTCTTCCAAAGTTGGCTAGCACTCATTGAGAGCCACTCATGTTCAGTGCATTTCATGTAAGCTGTGCATGAATTCTGTTATGTGGTTATTGTTTCCCATTCACAAAGGGGAAAACCTAAAAAGTCCCAAACCAGAGAGCATCATTTTATCATTTAGGGAGTGGCAAATATAGTACTTGACTCAGAGCTCTTGGATCTGATTTTATTTTATCACAATTTACTAATAAAAAGAATTTGAATTTTGGTGATAAAGAAAAGAAGATATGAAAAAGACAATAAATCACGGAAGAAAGGTATGCACTGTGGTCTTTGAAGGGCAGCCACTGGCTGGGGGGGTCTCTCCTTCTCAGTTCCTCCTGCCCTGTTGCTCTGCAGGCTGATGCTTATGAGAATCAAGTATGGTTCAGGGAGTACTGGAGCCGCTCTCTTTAAAATAGGAAAACTTTCATACAAGTCGCCTTGGTATTTCAGGGACATTTGCAGGCCTCAGGCTTTTACCTCTTTCTTCATTCTTGCTGTAATAAAATCCCAAAGCCTTCTCCTATACTTCCTCCTAAAGGAACAAAAAAAAATACACCTTCAATCACGTTGCTAAGTTTCATTGTCTTAATTCAAGGTCATCAAAGAGAAAACAGACTCTTTAAACAATGACAATAACAAACATGCTTAATCAATAATTTTAATATTATAATTGACAATTTTATAACCAAAAAGATAATGTTTGCAAATAATCAGAAAATAAAACGTTTAGAGATTAAAGCATTAAACATACAGCAAATATTTTCAAGTGTCGATTGAAAACTAGACTTTCTACAATTTTGAGCAAGAAGAAAGAAGCTGGAGGCATCATAATTCTTGATTTCAAAATATATTTAAAAACTACAGTAATACAAATAGCATGGTACTGTTGTAGAAAGAGACATACAGATCAAAGGGGCAAGAGCAGAAAAGGAAATCTTTGTACATTCTTTGTAGAAATGTAAATTAGTACCACCATTATGGAAAACAGTATGAAAATTTCTCAGAAAAATAAAAATCTTAACTATCAGTATTAATTAACTATTAACTATTAAACATAACATATCATCCAGCAATCTCACTTTTAGGTATTTATCCAAAGGAATTGAAAAAGTATATTGAAGAGATATCTGTTCGTTCGTGTTCATTGCAGCATTATCCCCAACAGCCAAGACATGGAAGCAACCTAAATGACCTTCGATGAATGAAAGAAGAAAGAAATTGTGGTATCTATACACAATAAGATATCATTCTACATTAAAAAGGAAAAAAAACCATTCTTTCATTTGCAACAACGTGAATAGATGTGGAGGGTATTATATTTAGTTAAATAAACTAATCACAGAAATGCAAATACTATATGATTTTATTTATATGTGGAATCTAAAATTGTCAAACTTGCAGAATCAGAAAATAAAATGCTGATTTCCAGGAACTAGATAGAAGAAAATAGGAAGGTGATAATTGAAGGATACAAAGTTTCGGTTATGCAAAATAAATAATTTTTGCAAATCTACTATGCGGCATAGTGCCTATAGCTAACAATACTTTATTGTGCATTCTACAGTTATAAAGAGAGTAGAAGATTTTATGTTGTGTTTTTATCACAATAATAATAATTATAATAATAAATAAAAAGGGCACAGGAAGCTGCTGGAGGTGAGGGAAAGGTTCATGGCATAGATTGTGGTGATGGCTTCACCGGTGTACACTTATCTACAAACTCATTATGTTGTACACATTAAATATCTACAACTTTTTCTTCATTAATTATAGTACAACAGAATGGTTTAAAAAACTGCATTTTATATGAAATACAACTTGTTTGTTTGTTTTTCCACAAAACAACCACTTACAGAGGCATGTAAGGAACCATTAATTTTTTTTTTAGTAATACAAGAAAAGCAAAAAGTGTTTTGTTCATTAAATTTAACCAATCTAATATGGCCAGCACTACTGTCAAGATTTTCCAGAAAATCTTGTGTTGTTTCTGGTCTAATTCAACCTTCACTGAAATTTTTCAGCTCAAATAAAATTCTCTTTCCACTTCTAAAACATTTTGTTTTATGACTTTCTATTGAACTGTTACCGATTGAGCGTCAGTTATGGCCTTCCCGCTTGCGTTTCAGGTCAGGTTCTGGGTGAAGATCTGACCTCCCCCTCCACACACAGTTACTGCCTCCTGAATTTCTGTTAAGTGACAAGAAGAATGAGGTAAATGGAAGAAAACTGGCATTGGCACTGACACATGGGTAATGAAATCCAATATGCTATTCAGAAATAAGAATCTGAAGAATTTCTGCAGGGCACAGAAAAGGCAGGGCTGGCTTGAAGTAAGAACCAACAGGTAAATAATGTGAGACAATGCCCACTGGGAAAATCAGCCAGAGGTAATCCAGGAACACAGGCCACTGGGGAGAAGAGCCTGCAAACCAAGACCAGAGCAGGCAGGGACAGAGATGGAGGGTAGAGCCAGGCCAGAACCTTCCACAGTCAGTCACACTCCAGAGCTGGGACAGAAGAGGCTGAGGCCATTGGGAATGGTGTCAGGGAAAGCCAATGGGTGGGAATCTGGGAATCTGAGGTCTGGGCCTGCAGGTCACCCTGCACCTGGACAGTGAAGTATGGGAGAATCAAAGGGAGCGTGCCTGCAAGAGCCCCTGAGAGGGACAGGGAGGCTCGATAACAGACAGGAACAAAGCTCAGGAGCCCCCCAATGAAGATGACGCATAGGATACCATCTGGAATTCTGAGCATTGAAAATCACTTTGTGAAACGATTTTTAAGACAGAAGAGACTTTTCTCACTAACTTGTAAGAGCTTGCCATGGTCTGAATGTTTATGCCTTTTCCAAATTCATGTGTTGAAGTTGTGACCTTCAAGGTCATGGTATCAGGAGGTGGGGTCTTTGGAAACAGGATTTGTTCCCTTGTAAAAGAGAGTCTAGAAAGCTGCCTTGCCTTTGCAGCAGGTGAGAAGACCGTGAGAAGATGGCGTCTATGAACCAGAAAGTGGCCCTCACCAGATATGGAATATAATGTCTTATGTTTGACTTCACAGTCTCCAGAACCATGAGAAACAAATGTGCTGCTTATAAGCCACCCAGTTTATGGTATTTTATTTTAGCAGCCCAGATGAACTAAGACAGAGCTCGTTCATATTAAAATAGGAACATTTTCTCTTTTACTGCCTGTGTTACACACATTTTCTTCCCAGTGGACAATGGACTTTCAGCTTTCTTCTAAATCTTGTTAATCATAGGTTCTCAGGTCTATCAATGTTTTCCTGCATGAGTTTTGCCTTTGGTGTCACCCTGAAAGGCCTTTCCCCAACTGTTCCCCACTGAGTAACAGAAAATTCTCCCTTCATTCACATTTTTATGTCCTTCATTCATTCACATTTTTATGTCCTCTGAAAAGGTCTTATAGTTCTGTTCACAAAAGTACCGTATTTAAACTCTGCCTCTTACTAATATTATTTTTCAATAACATTTTCTAAGCAGCTTTTCATTTATATTTTAACTAGTCTTGATTTTCTTGTGTTTTTCGGTAGACCGATGTATTTTTTATAAATAATGATTATTTACTACTACAACTTTGTTATTTGTGACTTCTGATATTTCTTTCAGTCTTGTAGTAATAGTTGTTGCTTACAGGAAAATGTAAATTACATAAATAATGTCAAATAACCTTGCTTCATTACAAACTTTAACAAGAATAACACTACCATTCCAAATTATTTATGACAACAGCTATGTATTACTCACTCACTAAGTGTGGTCAGGAGTATGCAGTTGTTCCTTGGTATCCACAGGAGATTGATTCCAGGACTCCAGTGGATACCAAAATCCACAGATGTGCAAGCTCCTTATATAAAGTGACGTAATCCACAGTTGCCATTTTTCTACTGCATTCTTTCTTGTTTTCCACATGAATTTTTTTAATGTTTATTACATTGAAACAATTAACCCTTAGCCTTCATGAAGCATCTCTTTTCATGTCAACTAGTGTCTTAGTCCATGTTCTGCTGCTATAACAGAATGCCAATACTGGGTAATTTATAATAAACCTCATCTCCTATGTATTTGAATATTCTTAGCATGAGCAGTCAACCAACTGTGAATGAAAAATACTTTTGAAAAAAGAATAAAAAAGAATAAAACTATAATAAAATTTAAAATGAATAAAAAGCAACACAGCATAAGTATTTATGTAGAATTTACATTACATTATGTATTACAAGTAATTTAGAGTTAATTCAAGATACATGAATGCTCATAGTTCTATGCAAATACTATGCCATTTTATATAAAAGATCTGAGCATTCACAGATTTTGGTATCCATGGAGTCCCTGGAACCAATCCCCCATGAATGAGGGATGAGAGTATTTGCATATATAACAACCTACACATTCTACTGTATACTTTTAATCAACTCTGTTTTCTTTATAATACCTAATACAATGTAAATGCCATCTAAAGAGTTGTTATACTGTATGGCTCATTTGCTGTTGTTTTGATACAGAGTCTTGCTCTGTCACCCAGGCTGGAGTGCAGTGGCACAATCTTGGCTCACTGAAACCTCTGCCTCCTGGGTTCAAGCAATTCTCTTGCCTCAGCCACCCAAACATCTGGGACTACTGGTGTTCACCACCACACCTGGCTAATTTTTATAGTTTTAGTGGAGATGGTGTTTTACCATGTTGGCCAGGCTGGTCTTGAGTTTCTGGCCTCAAGTGATTCATCTGCCTCGGTCTCCCAAACTGCCAGGATGACAGACATGAGCCACCACACCCGCCCTCTCTATAGCTCTTTATATTTTAAAAAATTGTTATATTCTTATTTTTATTTTTTGTTATTTTTTTCAAAACTGTTGGTCTGAAGTTGGTTGAATCTACAGATGTGGAACCTGAAAATACTGAAGGCCAACTTTACACTATACAAAATTCTATAAAAATTTTGTGAAACTATTAAAATATATATGATTTTTAAAATTTCTTAATACCAGGATGTGATAAACTCATTAATTTCATAAAGTTAATTTATTCTTCAGTCAATATGAGCTTCTGGGTTGATAGAATTTTCCCACTCCAAGCATTGTTTTGGCAGATTTTGTTGGTAGTGAGAAGCCTACTGTCAATTTAACAGTGGCTCTATGGTTGGTGTTTTTATTTTCTCTCCTACAGGAACACCACATACAGTTGTTCATGTTCTGTACTTTACAAACTGAAAAGCGCCATTACAAAACAGTCCATGTGCAGTGCACAGCCGGTGAAGCTATGAGCAAAAGACTTTTAGCTTTCAGGTTTTCCCAAACAGATTTATTTCTATTTATTCTAGTCAGCATATGGTGTACACGTGAGCTCTAGATTCTTATACCTCCTTTATTCTGGAAATGCTTTAGCCATTGCCGATTTCAATGTTGGCTTTCTATTACTCTTTCCCTCTCTCTTCTGGAAATCCTATTTAGATATGTCTTTGTTTCTTTCAATCTGCCCTACATATTTCTTAACTACTTTTCCTAATTTACTTCAAAACCTTTTTACCTCTCTAATCGGATTCTATATCTGTTTATTGTTTTTCCATCTTGTTTTAATTTTATTTTTCACTCTGGGCTGAATCTTAAGAAAATTCTTTCTAGTACAACCATGTAATGTATTAACTATTTATTTGTAGCCAGTATACAGTTTCTCCCATATGTTGTTAATTTTTATTTTAATGACTATTTTAAGCTCTAAGTTTTGTTTATATTTTAGGACGTATTTTTTTATTTAAATAAACGTTGATTTTAGCATGGTTTTAGAGTTTCAGCGAAGATGCAAAGATGACAGTGTTCTCTTATACTCTGCACCTGGTTTCCTTTATTGTTACTGAATGTTTCAGGTTAGTATTATACATTCATCACAACTAATAAAGCAAAATAGTACATTATTTAACTGAACCCTTTACTTTATTCAGATCTCCTTAGTTTTACATACTGTTCTTTTTTTTGGAAACTTTTTTCAATGCTTTAAGTTCTGAGGTAATGTGCAGAATGTGCAGGTTTGTTATATAGGTATACATGTGCCATGGTGATTTGCTGCATCCATCCCCTGGTCATCTACATTAGGTATTTCTCCTAATGCTGCCTCTCCTCAATCCCCCCACCCCCTGACAGACCCCAGTGTGTGATATTCCTTCCCTGTGTCCATGTGTTCTCATTGTTCAACACCCACTTCAAGTGATAACATTTAGTGTTTGGTTTTCTGTTTTGTGTCAGTTTGCTGAGAATGATGGTTTCCAGCTTCATTCACGTCCCTGGAAAGGATAGGAACTCATCCTTTTTCATGGCTGCATAGTATTTCATGGTGTATATGTGCCACATTTTCTTTATCTAGTCTATCATTGACAGGCATTTGGGTTGGATCTAAGTCTTTGCTATTGTAAACAGTGCTTCAAGAAACATAGAATGATTTACAATCCCTTGGGTATATACCCAGTAATGAGATTGCTGGGTCTAATGGTATATCTAGTTCTAGATCCCTGAGGAATTGCCACACTGTCTTCTACAATGGTTAAACTAATTTACACTCCCATCAACAGTGTAAAAGCATTCCTATTTCTCCACATCCTCTCCAGCATCTATTGTCTCCTGATTTTTTAATGATCACCATTCTAACTGGTGTGAGATGGTATCTCAGTGTGGTTTTGATTTGCATTTCTCTAATGACCAGTGATAAGCTTTTTTTCATATGTTTATGGGCTGGATAAATATCTTCTTTTGAAAAGTGTCTGTTCATATTCTTCACCCATTTTTTGATCAGGTTTTTTTTTCTTGTCAGTTTGTTTAAGTTCTTTGTAGATTCTGGATATTAGCCCTTTGTCAGATGGGTAGATTGCAATTTTTTTTCCCATCCTTTTGGTTGCCAGTTCACTCTAATGTTCTTTTTTGTTCTAGAATCCCACCCATGATGCCATGTTACAGTTAGTCATCGAGGCAGTCTTTACTTGGCTGTAAGTGTTTTAATTGAAATCCCAAAAAGTTTGTTAGGAAAGACTGGGACAAGCTCTTTTTACTAACAGGACAACTAAGATCCTCTTTTTATATCTGGAGAACCCATACTGAATTCTATTTTGTCTTCATGCTCTATAGGAAACTATCAGATAAGTTGCTCAAGTGGCTTCCTGATTTGCTGAGATGTAAAAATGTATGTCAGTAGTGATTGTACCAACTGCTGGCATCATTCAGTTGTAGAAAATACCTTTTCTCTTAATATTCTGTCACCCAGGCTGGAGTGCAGTGGCACAATCCTGGCTCACTGCAAACTCCACCTCCTGGGTTCAAGCACTTTTCCTGACTCAGCCTCCTGAGTAGTTGGGATTACAGGTGTCTGCCATCGTGCCTGGCTAATTTTTGTATTTTTAGGGGAGACAGAGTTTCACCATGTTGGCCAGGCTGGTCTTGAACTGCTGACCTCAAGTGATCCGCACACATCAGCCTCCCAAAGCGCTGAGGTTACAGGTGTGAACCATAGTGCCTGGCCAAAACATATATATATACATATATATATATATATATATATATATATATATATATATATATACACATGTGACAGAGCAAGACTCCATCTCAATATATCAAGGGTGTGGCTTCCTCATAAAAGTATAAGTTTGACCTCTTCCCTTTCTCTCATGTGTGTGCTGTCTTGCCCTTCTGCCCTTCCATCACGGGATAATGTATCAGGAATGCCTTTACCAGATGAAGCCTCTCAATCTTCGACTTCCCAGCCTTCAGAATAAATTTGTTTATTACAAATTACCCAGTATTGGTATTCTGTTATAGCAGCAGAACATGGACCAAGACACTAGTTGACCTGAAAAGAGATGCTTCATGAAGGCTAAGGGTTAATTGTTTTAACGTAATAAACTTATTAAAAAATTCATGTGGAAAACAAGAAAGAATGCAGTAGAAAAATGGAAAAATATCTCAACAAGAACTTCACATACCCCAGAAAAATATAATGAAATACATATTAAACATGCTAAAATTTATTCACAATGAAAATGTAGGTTTACTTGGTATCAATTGAAAATATAACACAATTGACTGATCAAGAGAACAGTCAGTATGCTAGCTCTCTTAGGTAAAAGAATCAGCAGTGGTGCAGAAGAATCATCAGTGGTGCACAAGCTTGAGAGAATCTATGATAACACTGGTGGCAGCAGGTGCTGTTCCTGCCCCACCCACATTTCCTGGGCACTATAATCTGACTTCTGGTTGTCGAGCACCTGGTTCCCTCCACCAAGGGTTCACTCTGCCCCAGGCTGCTCATTCAGGGAACACAGGAGGTGTAGGAAATCACAACTGATCTCTAACTAAACAACTCACTTGAGTTGGTGTCGGACACCTCAGTGCCCAGTCTGCTCTGGGGTGAATACACTGAGGTATATACTTCATTCTCACTCTTGGAATTTCCCAGTTGGTAACTTGCTGGCTCCAACACCTATTGCTTGCCTTCGCTGCTCTTCTGATGCTTCCCATGATCTGTTGACGAAGAAATTATTTGCACTTGAATTCTTATGTCAGGGTCTGTTTTCTGGGAAAACCCAAAGTAAAACACTAGTATTTGTATAAGTGTGAATAGCTTACAAGGAGCTTTTCCCTTTCATAATGTCAGCCTTACAGTAGGCATAGCAGTAGTTACAGTGTGGATTTTTCAGCTACATTGATTTTAGGGAGATTGAGTGATGTGCTCATGTTGACACAAAGAATTGAAGAGCAAATACTAAAACCAGTGCTCTTGAGTACCACTTCCCTTCCTCATCTCAAAATTTGCCACTCAAGTAGATAGAGTCAGTACGTAACTCTCAGAAGGGATAAAAACTGGAACCGTTTTTTTAACTGGTCATATGCATAAAAAGCTCCTTGCCTCCACTTTAAGAATTTTTGTTTTAAGGAGAGTAGCCAAGCAGAGTTTGCCAAAGGAAGTTACAGTAGGAGAGAAAACTTAAAGCATGATCACTAAAACTCAGATTTGCCCACAAGTAGATCAAAGTTGTGTAATGAAGACATTTTCTTTGGAAGAAGGAAAAAGCTCTCTGAGGTACAGAGAACTGGGCAAGATGCTGCATGAGGCCAGTAAGTGCTGGCTGATTGATCTGCTGAGCTCAGTTCTATGCCTGGCTCGCTCTCAGAAAACAGGGCTCTTAGTTCATGTTGGCACGGGTCCACTTGACAAAGTTGGACCCAGATGTTGTGATCCACATTTGGTAATTACATTCCAGCATCATGTTTGGCAAGTTTTTAACATGGAAAAGTATATAAAACATACACAACAAAAAGCAATGAAAGTAAAATCATAAAGGCTGATTCAAAAACGCATGAACTAAGAACTTTTGACATATGAAAATAGATTTTGTGGAGAATTTCTTGGAAAAGGGGAAGAATGTGAAAAACAAACAAAAATATAGCAGGTGAGTGTACATATCTGTCCATGCACTTAAGTCCATGATGAAAAAAGGCCAGAATTAGCAAGCCTACTTTCATTTCCAAGTCCTTTTGGAGATTATAGCCACTGAAGAAATATTTTATAAGAAATTTATGTTGGAAAGAGTAAAATCAATATGCTTGCAGCCAAGAGAATACTTCTCAACATATGAAAATCATATACAACCTGCATCCATGAAGCCAACAAAATCTATGCTCCCATGTTGGCCACGAGGCCCAAGTGCCACTACTACATTGCTGATGGAATCAAAACAAGGAGGAAGGTTTTCTATTTGGGAGGTTATGGAGACATTGGGGCTGTCAGATTTCAGATGGCATAGGAGCCAAGTGTGGTCAGAGGACCAACCAAAGAAGTCAGCAGGCTTTGGGGGTGCTTGGAGCATTCTAGGCTGTCTACAGAAACCCTTCCAATCGATTTTACCCAGGCTTCTGGGCAGGGCTCTCCCTTTTCCATGCTATGATGCTTTCAGATACAAACTTAATCCTGGTCACCGGGTCATCTGTGATAGTCACAGAACTTAACACATTTACCTGAAACAAAAACTCGTTTGTAATCGTGTAGACCTATCTTTTTTTAAAATCCTGAATACTTGTGAACCTTTTGCTTTTCCAACATGTTCTATGGGGCATTACAGAACAGAGATAATCAGTCTAGAATGTCTGAAGCATTGCCAGCTGGCCCTGGAGGTCTATTTGTGAAAACCATGGTTTATAACTTGGAAGAGACATTTAACCCCCTGAGACTCAATTGTCCAAATAAAGACCTTCGACCATTCATGTGTTATACAGAATGACTTTTGAGGCCCACCATTTTTCTCTTAACATCCCAACACTTTATTATTGATGTACTCCACATTCATACTAAAAGATCCAGTTTATTTAAATTGCTATGTAATATTCCATTCTATGAATATCAGTTATTTATCTGAATAATCTTTCCAATGACTGTAGTAGGGTGGAAATGGAAGTGATGCCAGTCACCATCTCAGTGATGGCGGTCCTAGTGGACCCTAGTGACCTACTAGAAAAATTTTTGCTTCCTGTCCTGAGACATTATGTTCTGTTGGCCTAGAGGTTTTAGTTCCAGAGGGAGGAATGCCACCACCAGGAGACACAAAAATGATTCCACTAAATTGGAAATTATGATTGCCATCTGGACACTTTGGACTCCTCCTACCTGTAAGTCAACAGGCTAAGAAGGGAGTTGCAGTGTTGTTCGGTGTGACTGGCCTCGGCTATCAAGGTGAAATCAGTCTACTACTCCACAACAGAGGTGAGGAAGAGTGTGCATGGAATTCAGGAGATCCACCAGGGCGTCTCACAGTATTACCATGCCCCATGATTAAGGTCAATGGGAAACTACAACAGCCCAATCCAGGCAGGACCACAAATGGCCCAGACCCTTCAGGAATGAAGGTTTGCATCACCCCACCAGGTAAAAAACACTGCTTGCTGAGGTGCTTGCTGAAGGCAAAGGGAATACAGAATGAGCAGTAGAATAAGGTAGTCAACAATACCAGCTATGACCACATGACCAGTTGCAGACTCAAGGACCGTAGTTGTCATGAGTATTTCCTCCTTCTTTTGTTAAGAACCTTTTTGTGTATGTAAAAACTTGCACTAAAAAATATTTATTTTATTTCCTTTCTTTTTCCTTTATCATGTGACAAGATTTATTGACTCATATCAGAATTAAAGTATTGTTAACTTTGTATAACAGCATTTAGATTCAGGAGTAGTACACTGTGGTTGTATGAAGGATAGCTTTATTATGTTAGGCATAATTATGATCTTATTATTGTCTTCATTTGAAGATTATGTATATATGATTTCAGGAGATATGTATAGGTTCAAGTTGACAAGGGGTAAACTTGTGATAGTTAATACTGACAACCTGATTGGATTGAAGGATGCAAAGTATTGTTCCTGAGTGTGTCTGTGAGGGTGTTGCCAAAGGAGATTAACATTTGAGTCAGTGGACTGGGAGAGGCAGACCCACCCTCAGTCTGTGTGGGCACAATCTTGTCAGCTGCCAGCATGGTTAGAATAAAGCAGGTAGAAGAAGGGGAAGGAGTTGACTTGATGAGTCTTCCAGCCTTCATCTTTCTCCCATGCTGCATGTTTCCTGCCCTCGAACATCAGACTCCATGTTCTTTGGCTTTGGGATACTGGGACCTACACCGGTGGTTTGCCAGGGGCCCTAGGGTCTCAGCCACGGGCTGAAGCTTCCACTGTTGGCTTCCCTACTTTTGAGGCTTTGGGACTCACACTGGCATCCTTGCTCCTCAGCTTGCAGATGGCCTGTCGTGGGACTTCCCCTCGTGATTGTGTAAGTCAATTCTCCTAATAATCTCCTCTTCCTATACACATATATCCTGTTAGTTCTGCCCCTTTAAAGAACCCTGACACCAGGTCTTTGGGAATGATCAACTCAGCATCTGGGACTGCAAAATCATGATATTTGATACCACATAATGCATGCTAATCTGGCAGGAAACACTGGTGAAGTTTTTTTTTAAAGTATTATTTATTCTTTATTTAGAGTTCAATTGGAATTAACTTCTTTTATCATTAAAACTTTAAAAGTATATTAGTTTCATTTATAAAATAATAATAATAAAAAAAAATCACAGCATTTGGAAACCTATTTCCACTTCCTCTTTGGGCCTCTTAGAGGTAACTGACCTGACGGTCAAGTGAGGAGATGAATGTGAAGGTCAAGTCCCTGGGCTAAGGTCCTGTGCTGTGTATAGAGAGGCTGTGAGGAGGAGATAAGACTTTCATTTGCCTTTGAAATTCTCAGCTGCTATTTGTAGAAACTAATGTAAATCACATAATAATTTTGACTCAATATCCTCATTTGTACCTGAGGATAGTTTCTTTCTTGATTGTTTTGCACTGTTGTCTGTGAAAATTGCATAAGGTGAAATAGGCCAAACCGGGTAACAGCACAAAAAGTTAAGTAATTTAATGTGATGCTATAGATAGTTACAATCTTCCCTAGAATGTGTACTTTTCTGTCACCATTTTGCTAGTAATTTAGATGGCCTTAGTAGTCGTAGGGGAAAAGTAGTAAGGGAATTAGGGGAAGGGAAGGTAGAAGGGAAGAGAGGGAGAGGGTAGGGAAGGAAGGGCTCATCCCACACTGCAGACATCTCATCCACCAACTGTCTTTATTCTAGAGCTCAATTACTCTTTCTGAGCAGCAGATAATAATAGTCTTTACTGAAACAAAATGAATTACAGGTAGTGAGGGCAAAGCTGGTTTTGAGGGAGCTCCCAGATTATAGTCACAGTGACCATAAGCAGAAAATAACAGAGTTTGGTTAATATCTGACTATTAGAGAAACACGGCTTTTCTCTATGCTCATCCCCAACACTTCTGTGACCAGGTGTGTGTGTGTGTGTGTGTGTGTGTGTGTGTGTGTGTGTGTGTGTGTTTACCCCCACAACAACACAATTCTCCAGCTTTCCAGAAACCAACTGGATGTCCTACAATTAAATTCAATTCTGACACCATCTATCTGGAATTGATGTTGGATCCCATAAGATAAGGACTCTTCCCACTTCACATGCCAGTCACAATCCATGTTGTCCCTGGAGCTGCTCTCCTTTCTTCTGACCAGCTGGCTATAATTCAGAAGTTCTTATAATCCCCCTCCTTGGGCTTGATCATTTGCTTTGATGGCTAACAGAACTTAGAGCAAAACTTACCTACATTGTTGATTTATTAGAAAGAATATTATCAAGGATATAGAAGAACAGTCAGATGAAAAGGTGCATAGGGGAGTGTCTGGAAGAGTCCTAAGCACAGATGCTTCTGTCTCCACGGAGTTGGGATACAGTAACCCCTCGGCACATAGATGCATTCTCCAACACAGAAGCTCTCTGAAAACTCCAGAGATTTTTTTTTTTTTTGAGACGGAGTTTCGCTCTTGTTACCCAGGCTGGAGTGCAATGGCGTGATCTCGGCTCACCGCTACCTCCACCTCCTGGGTTCAAGCAATTCTCCTGCCTCAGCCTCCTGAGTAGCTGGGATTACAGGCGCGTGCCACCATGCCCAGCTAATTTTTTGTGTGTTTAGTAGAGACGGGGTTTCACCATGTTGACCAGGATGGTCTCAATCTCTTGACCTTGTGATCCACCTGCCTAGGTCTCCCAAAGTGCCGCGATTATAGGCGTGAGCCACTGCGCCCAGCCAACTCCAGAGATTTTTATGGAGACTTCACCACATAGGCATGATTAATTATTACCTGAGTCTCCAGGCCCTCTCCCTTCCTCAAAGGATAAGATTATGGGACTGAAAGTTTCAAGCTTCCAACCATGGCTTTGCCTTTCTGGTGACCAGCCCCCATCCAGGAACACACAAAGACATAGAAACAAAAGATGCTCCTATTGCTAGAAAATTCCATGAGATTAGGGGATATAAATCAAAAAGTTTGGTCAAAGAACAGATATTTGAATGAAAGACACACATAGCATTTCTGTCCTTCAAAAATTACAAGGATTTTAACTGCTGTGTGCCAGAAACCAGGGGCAGAGACCAAATATGTATTTCTTATTATAAATCATAATGTCTCAATACCATATAAAATAAAAGACTCATATAAATGCTGAAACTTTCAACGTAACTACTCATCTCTGGGGAGAAAACTGGCAAGAATTAGGCTATAAATTCATATTAACAAACCCATCATTGGATTCGAAACAACAGCAGTGTAAAGAAAAGTGACTGCTAAACTGGTTTTGAAACTACAATAAATTGGCTTGTCTGTGCTTATAGGGAATTAAGGACAAGCAAAATCTGCAGCATCTTGCTGCCCTCTCATGTAAAAATACGTTTTAGTTTAACGAAGTCCCAGGACATAGCGTGAGGCCCACCTTTCCTGACCAGGAACTACAGTGGGCCGTGTCTAGAACCAGAGCTGTGAGGTTACCTTAATTCTTTCCTGTCTCCCACTATGTTACTTACCATCTCCAGGCCTCAATTTCTTCACCTATGGAAAGGGAGTGGGGTAATATTTCTACCTATTTTTAGATTCTCCAAGAAAAAACAATAATTTTTTACATGCAAAGTAGTTAACACACACACCCACTGCAGTGATGACTGTCCAGGTTGGCAACTGGAGGGAAGAAATCTTTAGGATTCCCCACAGAAACCTCGCAAATGACCATCCTGTTCCCTGGTTGAGACAAAGGCATGTGGAATCTTCTAGTCACTGGGACTCTCCAGAAATTGGGAAGACCTGTGGCCCATGAGCCATGGATGTGAAAGCCTGAGATTGTGATTTTGGTGATCCCCGTGAGCTGGTCAAGAACTCAATTCCAAAAGGAGGATTTCCAACAGGCTAGACAGGTTCATCAATTGTAGGATAAAAATGGAGAATAGCAACACAACAGGAATTCAGACTAAAGTTTCAAATGCACTTAAAGGGAATTAATGCATGTTAAGATGTGGTATTTTTAGGCAGCTCAGGTATCAGAAAAGCAGGAAAACAGAAAACAAGCATCCAGTTGCAGGGCCTAGGGAATGTTTA
Source organism: Saimiri boliviensis (assembly GCF_048565385.1). Classification (NCBI taxonomy): domain Eukaryota; kingdom Metazoa; phylum Chordata; class Mammalia; order Primates; family Cebidae; genus Saimiri; species Saimiri boliviensis. The sequence goes on from NC_133449.1 coordinate 296,931,183, forward strand.
CTCTTCACCTTCTGAAGGTTCGCTGAAAATCAAATGACAGAGGAAAGATTAATAGGAGAAAAGAGGCATACAAATTTATTTTAATGTGCTTAGCATGGGAGAGTCAGAGGAATATGGTCACTCAATAACACAATAGGGTACAAATACTTATATATTCATCTTCATAGGAGAAAAGAAGATGGGAGGTATCGGAGCAAGTGATCTTGAAGGGGAATGAACGAGCCAGAAGATAGAATTATCTTGTGAACAATTCTTTTTGGGAATTAAATAGGACCAAGAAACAGACAACAGTTTAAAACAAAGTTTGAAGTGATATTTCTAAAAAGTTAGTCAACAAGGCTTAGAGAAAAATTTTTCTAGTTGACTAAGACATTCCCATTGAAGATATAGTATTTAAAAGAGACCACAAAAGAATAAAAGCTTTTAATTGAGTTGACATTTGACTGTGGAGCTCTAAAAAATTCTTTTAAGTATACGAGTAGAAACCCTTCTGTCACTCGAGCAGCTGGCCTTTGCTGGAGCCAAAGGAATGGCAGCTGTGAGTGCAATGTCCCCCACCCAGCCCCCTGTCCGGGAGGATCACAGCTGATCTGTTCACCAGTTCAGATCCCAGAGGTGGTGAGAGGCATGTCTCTTCTGCCTGTTAGGGAAAGAAAGATAAATGAGCAAAAAGATACTATCACACTCTAGATAGAAACCAAACCTTTAAAGCAGAGGTATGCCTAAACAAATGACTTAAAACCAAAACACATAAGCACATGTGATACTAAAACCAAGAAGCCCTTTATAGGTTTAACCAAGTTCTCTAAAAAGGAAGCAAAAGCTGCAGTCTTTTCAAGATCCAGACCTCTCACAATGATGGCTGAATAAAGGGAGGGTTTGCTGAAGGCAAATGGGATGTGATACACATCGCCGTCTGGCCATATTCTCCAGGGCTCTCACCTTTGTGGTTCGGCACCTGTACTCAAAAATCCAACAAGCTTATACACTGATAGATGAAAAATTCAAAGAGACAAACACTAAAACAAATGGGAAATAAAAAGCTATTCCTGGGGGAAGAAAGACTGATAATGAATGGGTACTCCAGAGGTCAAGGACCATACAAATAATGTAAATGAATTCTTATAAATATATATATTTTTATCACCCGAGTTAAAGGGCTTACATTTCCAAGGGACTGGCTTCCTGAAAGAGATTCAGGAAATTGAACCACATTCAGGCTACAGCAGTGAAAGGGCCCAATTTTAACCACTGGTGTAAGAGTGGTTGCCTTTTTACAGATCCCACAGGGAATCCAAAGAAGACATTTGGAACAAAGAATTGTAACTCTTGTTTCAGCTTCGACTTTTGTACTACAACTTGTCAAGAGAATTTCTAAGGCTAGCCATGACATTAGTATGCATATTTTTTTTAACTTGATCCTCCCATAAATAAAAATAAGGTCTTGCTTAGAATGAGATATTTCTAAAATATTTTTTAAATATAGGGACCTCACAATGCAAATAATTTGTCTTCTGGCCGCAGATGACTCACCTTCCAGGGGTATACTTATTTCAATATCTACTCAATCTAACAAGCCTCCTTATGGAAAGACCAGGACGTCACCTTCTAAACTCAGGATATATTTTTACTATATAAACAAGAGGCGTTCCTGGAGAGGGCACCAAAGAGGCAGTCCTTATGATCCTCAAAAGTTCACTTTCAGAGGTAGGCTAAGGAAGCAAAAGATCTTTGCCGCCCTGGGCGGTTAAGGATGGGGCAGTGTGAGCAATGTCTCTGGTCTCAGGATTATATGGATGTAGGGGCATATGGAGGTAGCTCCCATAACAAGCCTGCTAACCTGGGATGCCAGGTGGGCCCCTCTGGGTCTGGACGTTTCCAGTACTAAACAGACAATAGAGATCAAACTTATTAAGACAAACTCTCCTGAGAGTGTGGCACATTCAGAACAAAGAGAGTGCTGCTTAAAATTTTATGTGTCTTGGGATTCCCAGTCCTTTCCGAGTGGAAACTAGATGTAACATGAAGTCATGCTCCCAGCTGGCAGAGGCCGGAGGAGAACCTTCCCATTTGATCACGAAAGCCAGATTCTCAGGGTATAAATCAACATGAAGGGGAACCTCTTCAGGCTATCCTAAGGTACCCCTCTTTACAACAAAATAACACAGGAAGACAAGGACAAAAGAAAAGCAAAGACTGTTTAGACTATTTCTGGAAGGAAAGGAACACACTGTATAAATATTCACACCGAAAGTAAAGTATACCAGAGTTTCTACCCCTAAGACTAGCCATACAATGCTTTCCTCCCATTAATATTAAATTTGGAAAGGAAAAAGAGATATGTCTTGGTGACCAGATTTCAGAGAGAGAGAGAGAGACTGGGAGTAGTGAGAACTTGTCATCTTTTCTTTTTACCGGTTTTCAGATCCTGGGTTTCCTTGACTGCAGCTTCCAGAACAGCAGATGGTTTGGGTCTACCCTTCTCACTGTGCCAAATCTGTGGGAGTGAAGGGAAAGCTTCCCCATCACCTTCTGAAGGTTGGCTGAAAATCAACCCACAAAAGGCAGATTAATAAGGAAAAAAGACTCTATTAGTCTGTTCTCATCCTGCTAATAAAGACATACCCGAGACTAGGTAATTTATAAAGGAAAGAGGTTTAATTGACTCAGAGTTCAGCATGACTGGGAAGGCCTCAGGAAACTCACAATCATGGTGGAAGGGGAAGCAAACACATCCTTCTTCCCATGGCAGCAGCAAGGAGAAGTGCCGAGCAAAAGGAGAAAAAATCCCTTATAAAACCATCAGACCTTGTGGGAACTTGCTATCATGGAAATAGCATGGGGTAACTTAACTGCCCCATGATTTGGTTACATCCCACCAGGTCCCTCCCACCACATGTAAAAATTATGGGAACTACAAATCAAGATGAGGTTTGGGTGGGGACACCGCCAAACTATGTCAAGGATGTACACACTTATTTTAATGTGCATAGCACGGAGAAATGACTGGAACATGGTGAACCAACAACCCAACAAGGTACCGATTCTTATATGCACTTCATTATAGGAAAAGGGGAGATGAGCCTGTAGGAGTGAATGACCTTCTGGGGGAATGAATGGACCCATGAGGCAGACATTATCTTGTGAACAATTATTTTTGAGAATTGAATGAGACCTGTGAACAGAAAAATTCAAAGTTTCTCTGGGATCTGGGTGTGGTATTTAATTTTCAATCTCTTCCTCTGTGACGTGAGTTTTCATCTTCTTGGGTTAACAAAATTTCAGGGAAGGCAATTGTGCCTCTCTCTGGGAGGTCTGGTCTCCAGGTAGATAAGGAAATTTCAGAGAACAGTTTTGTCCTGTGCTTGGGGAGAGTCAGAGGATTGAGAGATGATGGTGTGATGGTGGGGGTGAGTGAAGGTCTGACAGACCGTGTGACTTTTACTTTCTTAGTTCACACATATTCTGAAGGGAGATATTCTAGTTTCCTACACAGTCATGGCTCCAAGTAATCCAGAAACATGAAAAGAACTTATAGCGTATACTAAATGTCACCTCTGTGAACACTTGAATAATCTACTCATGTCATAAGATGAATGAATATGGCTGAGCTGACACAGTAGCTCCCAGTAGGGGCTTTCTGTCCCTGCTGAGTAATAAGGCTCCTTGTTTTTTATTCTAAGTTGGGCATAGGGGGCCCTACTGAATAAAGGCTACATTTTCCAGTTTTTGCTGAAGCTTTTTGAGGTCAGCAGATCAGTTCTAGCTAGCAGAATATAAACAGAGCAGAAGCAATTAATGTCCTTGGAGGAAAAATGCTCTTTTCTGCCTCCTTTCTGCTGGCTGGAAATAGACACAATGGCTGGAGCACTAGTGAGAATCTCGGACAATGATGTGACAATTGTGTGTGGAGTGCTGAGGAGGATGTTTCCTCAGAGATCAGGAACCTCCAAAAATCCTGCAAAGCCCATCCTGCAGCCTGCCTTCCCCTGACCATCTTCTCTTTCGTGAAAGAGAAAGGCATATCAGTTTTGTTTAACCCAAATCGACAACTTCTAGGGACAGAAGGAGTGATCGACTATTCTATAAATCATTTGCAGGTTAGAAGACTAAAACTCAATTCCAGAATGACTCATAGTTATCTATAAAGATGAGATGAGAATAAACAAAGAATAGATATTTTAGGACACAAAGGAAATAATAATGTTCTGCAATCATGGAAGGAAGGAAGGTTTAATTTTTTCAATCCTAATTAATAGTTGAAGTAAGAGCAACATGTTTATGTTTTTTTCTTTATTTATGTTATAAGATAAATGTTGTAAGATGAATCATGTCACAAGATGAATAACAATATAAATAATTGATATTCACATGTTGACTGTTCCCATTTTAATAAATTGATGTGTTTCTTACTGTTTGTCACTGTAATAGGGTAGTTGTTCTGAATGACATGATATTATTTTGTTCAGCATCAGTGTACTACCATTGTTTTCTCTTGGACATGGTGCATCAAGAACTGAAATTTGCATGCTCAGCTTGTAGACTTCAGTGTCCAAGTCTCTCTGCACATTGCCAGTTTTCATACTGGGTTTCCAATGAAGCCTGCAGGCACATGGGAGTGATACTGAGGACATACGACAGTCGAGATGTGACAAAGAAAGCTCATCTCCCTTTTGCGTGATGAGCAGTTATGGATGCTGTGAAATAACATCCCACCTGGCCCAGAGCTGATGAGACAATGCCTGGGTGACCTGTGCTGCCCAAACCACCTCTCGACCTCGGTTAACTGTTCACTCTTTACATAACTTATTTCTGACCCCCAGTGATATTTCCAGTGTTCCGGTGACCACGCTCATCACTGGGTAACTGGGGTTAACACAACACATTGCTGTAGGCTCTCAAATTCTTTTACGACCTTCCTGCTGTATATTAGGCTGGGACTTCAATATCCCCCCAGCCAAGAGATTTCCCCTTCATCTAAGCAGAGTGAACTCCTCAGCTCTCAGGATGGCAGAGCCACACTGATGATCTTGGCTGAGGTGTGGGCACAGACCAGCTCATCCTGGGCTAAAAGTGGAGATTGTGGCAATCTTGCCCAAACAGGTATAGCTCTCCCCACACAAACACACACAGACGCAAGCCTCTGTGGGGAGCGACAGAGAGAAAAAGAGAGAAAATGTTCCCCGTAATGCCTGGGGGGTTTTCAATTTTTTTAAACCTTTTTATTTTTTTGAGACAGGGACTCACTCTGTCACCAGTCTGGAGTGCAGTGGCACAATCACGGCTCACTTCAGCCTTGCATCCTAGGTTCAAGCGATCTTCCCACTTCAGCATCTGGAGTAGCTGGGACTACAGATGTGTGTCAGCATGCCTGGCTATTTTTTGTATTTTTTATAGAGATGGGGTTTTGCCATGTTACCGAGGCTGTGCTCAATTTTTTTTAGCAATTAAACTGTTGAGGCCATATCTGACACTGGCTTATAATCATAATTTTCTAAAGCATACACTTTTTCCAAAGTTGAAAATACTAAAGCAGCTTGCCCAAAGTCAACATTTTAAACAAATATCAAAATATAAATAAATGACCCAAATGGCTGCAGCGTCACCCACAGCAGCCCCTGCTTGGTGATTAGAGGGTCAGTGGCTCTGTCTCCTGTAAGTAAAACTTCCCACTTTGCATGGGTAGAAAAGCTCTTAGTGAGGACCCCAGCCTGCATGCCAGCATCTCCCCAGAGCCAGTAAGGCCTCGAGCACGTGTGAGGCAATGGCAGTGAATGGAAGAACAGTGACGTGTGAATTCCAAGCTCTCTCCTGTTTCCCATGAGGTCCACTGCTGCTGTGTTCTCCTCTCCTTATCAGGTAACTCCAGGCAGGTTTAGCGCATCCCTCGTAATCCAGAGAAGCTTAAAGTCAGGCCTGGCCACATTGCTCCTACGTGTGCCAGGAAGACAACATCCTCTGTTCTGATGATCAATTCCAGGTAACAGTCCTACAGCACACAGTCTGTGCCAGAGACTCTATTAACTCTTTAATTATCACCAGTCACGCTGTTAAGAGGCATTAGAACCAGAGTGACTCCATCTTGAATGAAGGCTAGGAAAAGTGAGGCTGGGACTCGCTGTGCTGCATTCTCAGGAGTTCCGTATCCCTAGCCTCTAGATGTTTATGGGTTAAAAGAACAGATTAATAATGTTTACTAAAGACACCCAGGGTCAGGAATGCCCTGATATTCTGTTATCTTGAGGACAAAAGCATTCCTAATTTTGCTTTAAAGATAACAATATCGATTCTTGTAAATATAGTAATTAATGAAAATTAATCCTTTATCACAAACCCTTGTAGTAGAGCACATCCCCCATGATTTATTTATTTATTTTTTATTTTTATTTATTTATTTTTTGGTTATCCTATATATAAACAAGCATTGTACTTAGGGTGGGAGGCTTCTTCCCCTTACTTTTTGGAAACACCCCGCTCTGCTTATGGAATAGCTGTTCTTCCTTCCTTTTGTTTCCTAATAAACTTGTTTTTTCTTTATTCTATGGATTCGCCTCAAATGGTTTCTTGTGTGAGATCTAAGATCCCTCTCTTGGAGTCTGGATCAGGACCACTTTCTGGTCATAATACTGCTATTATCCCTTCCTTCAGATGAGGATGGATTGTGACAAAGAGATGTTAAGTGGTGGCCACAGCTGGAGAGCACCAGGCCAGCCTGGGCTTGGATGGGTTCTCCTGGCTTCTGAGTCTCTGCTGTCACCAAGCATCTCCTGAAAGATGTTCCTGTCTTCCCCAGGGACCCCACTCAGGTTCTCAGAGTTTTGTGTTCTATTTTACTCAAGGGGTTTGTTTGGCCATGGATGTGGAGGACACACTTGCAATTGACAGCTACGGGTCATTGTGCCTCAAGAGAGGACTGTCTTCATCACACCGTTTTGGCTAAAACTTAAAAACTTACCACTTTCATGATGGTTCTCCACCCTCTCCATGCCCAGGAACACCAGCTTTCTGTGGGTGAATATCCTAACCTCCCGGAGGGAAATCATCACCGGCAGGGGCTACCTTTTGAGGTTAAGAAGAGCCTTAGCAGTGAATCCTTATGCTGAGCACATGGCTTATGCTTGCTTTTCTTTCCCTGACTAGGGAATGAGGAAATGCAAGGGAATCACCAAGTTTATGCTCTGGTTTCCATTCAGTGCATTCAAGAATGCCCTTAGGTTGCCAATCAAAGCATTAACAGTCAGCAAATGTTTGTTTCATGTTTGCGCATTTCTTTTGGCAAACACCCAATTTCCTCTCTACCATTTCTGATCAAGGCTCACTCCTGTCTTGGGGGTAACTTGAAAAGTGAGTAACCAGGATTTTAGTTAACATAACCAAAGTCACACAAAGGAGCATGACATAAATGCTGATTTTGCCCCTGGGATGCCCTTGTGGGTAGCTTTTGTGTGCTCTCCACATGGGGTTTGTTTATCACAGAAAGAGAAGAACCAAGACAAAAGCAAAACCATTTTGGTGTTTTCAAACATCGTGATCAATAACCAGGTTCTACTCTAAACAAGAAAACTTCCTAGGATCACACCCTCCCAAAGGGCGTGCTAACAGGTGTTTCTCGATCAAAGGAATCTGTGATCAAATAAGTTCCAGAAACGCAGGATCTGACCAAGCAAGGTGGATTTCTTGGAGCAGAACAGTCCTAGCCTTTACTCCTCTGGGGAATCTGCGGGTGCGGGAGTCCCCCACTGGGTAGCCTAGGCTTAACAGACAGAGAAGAGCTTTGCTGAGGGTCCTTGCAAGGGATCAGTATCTGTTAAGATATCATTTAGAAAATGATATACTAAATTTAGGATTCTAAAGGTGAATTGCTGTGGCTTCTGCTTGCAAAGTTCCAAGTGTTCTAGCTAGGCATACATAAACCAAAGATCAAATTCTAAGCCCCACAGCCAACTCAAAAACCAGTTCATGTCATGATGGAAAAGGTGGCCAGATATGCATTATCATACACTCCTCCCTTTAGGAATTTAGGCACAACAGACCAGCATTAACATGAAAATGGAGATTTTAAGACCGATGAAACCAACTCTTTGTAGCAATAAGATACCCGAATTCCAACCTGACTCTGGTATAGCCTCCCATGACAGAGAACAGATTCTGAAGGAAATCAAAGTATTTTACCCCATTATATAGTAATATTTCTTTGACATATTTGGAAGGGCTCTGTACAGCCTTCTCTTGCGGGGGCAAATTTGCATTTGATAGAGAATCTCCTTCCCTTACTGGATCTTTTCCACAGAGTCTGACACCTTTTCAGGTCAGAAAAGAGATATTTACCATCTATTCTCTCTGAAGTCCGCTACCTGGAGGCTTCATCTACATGACAAGAAGATGGCTTCTACAACCTCTCTTATCTTAACTGAAATATGTCTTTCTGCTGACTACAAAGCTTTCAGCAAAGCTTAACTCTTTCAACCAATTGCTAATCAGAAAATCTTTGAACTCAATCTATGACCTATGAGCCCCCTTGCTTCTAGATGTTCTGCCTTTCCAGGCTGAATAAGTGTATGCCTTACAGGTATGAATGTATGTATGCATATATAGGTCTTTGTATACGTTATTAATACCTTGCAGGTATTAATGTATGTAACGACTGTCTCCCTAAAGTGTGTAGAATCACACTGTCATCTGACCCCCTTGCGTGTTCTCAGGACTTCTTGAGGCTGTGTCTTGGGCCATGGTCACTCATATTTGGCTCAGAATAAACCTCTTCAAATATTTTACAAAGTTTAGCTTTTTTTTCATTAATACGTGTAAGACAAAGTGAAATATTAAGTAAATTAACTACGATATTATGCATTTATATCTGGAAAATTCCAAAGGTATGGTGCGTGATGGAACGATCCATGAGAACACTGCTTAGGACAAATAGCATACTATTTAACAAATGCTTTCAAGTCGCTCCCCTTGGGTAAGTATTGCTTTTTCTCTTTACAAACTCAAGTTTATAAACTAAAGTTCTAGTCACATGGATACTAGAAAACATCTTCTGTAAGCACCTCATTTGATGGCACATATGACAATCATATATATACATATATGCACATGTATGCACACACATACACATATACATAACTATAAAATGGATGCCCATTTTTTTTCTGAGAATAGTGAGTCATAATTTGTACATTGTGGAAAGAAAAGAATGAACAACTAAATACTGTGCTTTAAAGCTAATTTTGAATCATGATTTAATTCTTCTCTTATATTTTCTGCTTACTCACTTCAGTAATAAATGCACCAACTACCTCTGAAACGTACACTTAAAATGGTTAAACTTTAAACTGTTTAATTCTATGCTATGTGTAATTTACTTCAACAAAACCAAATCGGCAGAACTGGAAATATCCATAAATATTTATTGTCTCATCAGTCAGAAGGGAAATGGTATGCTTTGCAAAGAATAGGATTTATCTGACTGACCATAGTTTTGCCAGGGTTCTTTATTTGCTGAAGTAATTTTAAGTAATTTATTTTCGTTTATGAAGTTAATGTCAAAAAAATTTATGGCATCTAACCAAAAAGCCATAACTCCAGTCTAATCATGAGAAGACATTAAACAAATCCAAATTGAGGCATATTCAACAAAATACCTGACATGCAGTCTTCAAAACTGTCACTTACAAGGAAAGACTGAGAAGCTGCCACGATCAAAGGAGAAGAAGGTAACAGGAATAATCGCAACTTTAAGAATTGGCTGGGGACCTGGCACCTGGCACTGCCTGGGCTGTGTGCCCAGGAAACCACCCTGGTGATGTGGAATCCTGCACTGGACAGAGGATGCTGTTCTGTGGAAAGACTGCTGAAATCCGAATAAAGCCTGGAATCTAGTTTCTAGTATTGCACTCATACCTGTTTCTTTTACTTTTAATAAATACACAACAATAAATTATATGTCGGGGCAAGAGAACCCTCTCTCTTCCCTGTTGATGTTTGCTATTTGGGTGTGAGACATGAACTGAAATAGACTGATAAACAGGAGATAAGACATGCATTTATTATGTGCATGGAGACGTCACAATACCCAGCAAGCCAATGAAACGTATATAACCTTTTTCAATATGGGAAAGGGAAGCAGGAGCTGTAGGCACCGTTAGAAGGAAAGTCAATGATCTTTAGGGGAGATGAATGGGTTTGAAGAACAGACAAATGCCTGGGATAGAGTCTCTCCGGGCTCTGGGTGTGGTGTCCACACTATTTTTTTCTCCCATGGGTTACTCTTCCTGGTTTGATGGCATTATAAGGAGCAGGCTCTGGACAACTGCATTCCCTCTAGAGGAACTTCCCTTCGATTGGGAAGTGAACCTCAGATCAGGCCATTTGCCTGTGCTTCTGAAGTGGTACAGAGGCAGGAGTCACGCACGGGAGTAGGGGTGTCATCGAAACCTGATTCTGGGGCTGCTTTTTTAGTTCAAAGAGGCCAGCAGGTCAAAGCACAGTACTTTGGGGTGTTGTTTTCTGAACCCCAACATATGTATAGTGATAACATTAGAGGCAGCTGGGTGGAAGATATCTAAAAACTCTCTATAGTATCTTTGCAACTCTTCTATAAATTTAACAGTATTTCAATATGAAAAAATTTAATGTAAGAAAATAACGAAATTGAGAAATTTTAAAAGTCTCTTTCAAAAGTTTATAAATAAATGGGACTCGATCATCTAGAAATTCTATAATTTTATCTAGATTATCTAGAAATTGGATGCTTCTATCAACTTCAACTTTATTTGTTGGTTGTATGTCAACTGAAATGGATGAAAGTTTCAGCCCCTTCCATCTTTGGTTGTATGTCTAGGGGAGGTTCATCAACTGCTCGGCACTTCAGTCCCTCATCTGAGAAACAGGGTATTTTAGTCAGTTCCAGCTGTCATAACAAAACTCCATAGGCTGTGGGCTGAAACAACTGAATGCATTTTCTCAGGGTTCTGGAAGCTGGAAGTCTGAGAACAGGGTGCTAGCTTGGTTTGTTTCTGGTGAGGGCTCTTCCTGGCTTGCTAACAGCCATCTTTTTTCGTATGGATCTTTCTTGCTTGTGGGAAGGGACAGGGTGAGTTCTCCAAAGTCTCTTCTTAGAAGGGCACTCATCCTATTAAGGGCACCTGTATTTAGTGTGTTCTCACATTGCTATAAAGAACCACCTGAAACTGGGTAATTTACGAAGAAAAAAGGTTTAAGGGACTCACAGTTTTGCAGAATTAACAGGAAGTATGACTGGGAGTCCTCAGGAAACTTACAATCACAGTGGAAGGTGGGGGAAGCAAGCACCTTCTTCACATGTCAGCAGGAGAGAAAGAGTAGGGAGGAAGTGCCACACACTTTTAAACCATTAGATCTCATGAGAACTCCTCACAATCATGAGAACAGCAAGGGGGAAATCCGCCCCATGATACAATCACCTCCTACCAGATTCTTCCTCCAACTGGACATGAGATTTGAGTGGGGACACAAATTCAAACCGTGTCAGAATCCCACTCTCAGGACCCCATGTAAACACAATTATCTCCCAGGTCCCCACCTCCCAATACCATCACAATGGCAATTAGGGATTCAGTTTATGAATTTAAGTCCATTGCACGGGGAACTGCACACCTGCAAGGCAACTTGTTCCTGGTGAGTGACGTTATGTTTACAACGTCCTATGAAGTTGCCGCCATGCGGCTGCCCTTCACTGAGCACCAGTATTGTGATGGCTGCCTACACGATTCCCCAGCACCTCTGTGGATACGGGCAGTGATTCATGGATTTAGGTCCAGCATCTCCCTAACAACAAAAGGGTGAGATATATAACTAATTAAAAAGTGACAGATGGCACCACTGTCAGGAATAGATACAGACTCTTGGGCTCTTAATTTAATCCAGATCATTTACTTGACACAAGTAACTTCGCATCCAGGAACTATGGATTTTTAATCCAGAGTGATAAGCCCAAGGAGTGCAGGACGGGGGACAATAATGCCACATTACACAGGAGGACGACACAGCCAGGAAGGCAGAAGGCAGAGGCTCAGAGGTTGTCTCCCAGGAGCTGGTCAGGGAAGGGCCTCTATTTAGAATGTGCAGGACCTGATCAGTCAGGCCTGAATGAACACCTTACTGCACACTTTTCTTGCACTTTAGTGGAGTGATTCTGTGACTTAGAACATGATCTACTTGAACATGATCTATTTGCCATCCACACAACAGTGATGGCAGCAATGCCACCAGAGTAGAAGAGGAAGGTGTCAGGGAAGCCTCTCCATGGAAGTGAGTTAGAACTGGATCCTGAATGGTTGGATCTGAGGGACTCACTGGAATATAAAAGAAACAAGAAGAATGCAATAAATACAAAAGCGTCTGGAGGCCACGTCCCCAGGGATTTCAGGCTGGAAACAAATCGGGCTGGGTTGTGCTGTAAGTGCGCCTCTCTACATTTCTTTGTACATGGTCAAACACTTGGGAACACAAAGCCAGCCAGCAGGTCTGTCACCACCACTTCATCTTGACTGAGCCCCAGCTCCAGAGCAGAAGCTCAGAGCCAGGACTTCTTCCTCCTGGAGACACCATCACACCCACCTCCTCTGTTCCCTGAGCTATGCATGGGGAAAGGGCTGTAACCAGGGAGTGAGTTTTTTTTTTCCCAAAAGGGCTGAATTTTAATGGATCAAGACTTGGATGTCACAGTACATGATGGTTAATATTGAGGGTCAACTTGATTGAATTGAAAGATATAAAGTATTGTCCCTGGATGTGTCTGTGAGGGGGGGTTGCCAAAAGAGATGAACATCTGAGTCAGTGGACTGGGAGAGGCAGACCCACCCACCCTAAGTCTGGGTGGGCACAGTCTAATCAGCTGTCAGCATGGCTAGTATAAAAGCAGGCAGAAGAACGTGGGAAGACTAGACCGATTTAGTCTCCCAGCCTCACCTTCCTCCTGTGCTGGACGTTTTCTGCCCGTGAACATGGGACTCCAAGTTCTTCAGCTTTGGGACTGTTGGTCCTTCGACCACAGACTGAAGGGTGCACTGTCTGCCTCCCTACTTTTGAGGTCTTGGGACTTGGACCGACTTCCTTGCCCTTCAGCTTGCAGGCAGCCTATTGTGGGACCTCACCTCACGACGGTGTGAATCAATACTTCTTAATGAACTCCCCGTTATGTATCCATGTATCCCTTTAGTTCTGTACCTCTGGAGAACCCTGACTAACACATAGCGCCTTATGCAGCTTTTATTCCAATGAAGAAAAATCTGAGAAAGAGACCAAACAGGTCGTTCTCCTCTCTGCTCCCCAGAGGAGACACCCACTTGCCTTCCTGGTGACTGAGGCTCTGAGGTCCCTGTCTCATTGCGAGTCATCCTTTTTCCACCCAAACTCGACAACAGGTCAGGACCCTCAGAAGCTCAGAGAAGTGTGCGCTTTTCTACATTGCTGGGCAGCTCAGTGCTCATCCCCCTGAAGCTCCCCAAGGCTGACCCTCATGCCCTGCAGGAAGGACATTTCAGTTGGCTCCCGACCCTCAGAAGGCAGAGCCTGGGGTAAAGAGCAGGTGCCAGTCCTTCATGAGGTGGTGAGGGTGGAGGAGAAGGGAAATGAGACAAGAAAGCTTTGAAGTAGAAGTGGTGTGATGTCCAGCGTTGACCCTGCTCCAGAAGCCCCCAGGAGACCCATCAGTCTCTCAGCAGGTGGCCCCATGGTCCACAGGACTTTTCCAGGAGAGCTGAAGGGAAGAATCGCCCCACAGATAATTCTGGAGAGGGAGAGAGGGAGTCTTTGATCTACGTTGCTTCTTCCCGCCTCCCTCCACCTTAGAAGAGCTGCCTTATAGACACTCCCAGGCGTTTCCTCCTGTCCTGGGCGGCGGGAAGCCAGGCCAATGTCCTGAGTCATAGAATTATATCGGTGTCAAGAAGGAAGCTGACCAGACACAGGCATAGCACAGAGGAGGAGGGAGAAAGAGAAGCATCAGAGGAAGCTGAGAAGGGTCGCGGGGCCGAGCTCTCAGAATGGACCTAGAAGTGTTTTCCCTTTCCTCATCTTTGGCCTTTAAAAAACGGTCATTCGTGCATGACACAGCAGCAGTGGGCCAGAATATTCCGCTCACCAAAACACACGTTACGTTGTTGTTCTGGATAAAGGACGTGAGGTAATGAATACTTCCTGAAGTTTGGTGGAGAATTTAGCCAAATGTTAAAGGTGCTGGAAAGAAAAACATTGTTTCTGCATGTTAGTGAAAGAGTAGTAAAGAGCACAGTGGGGCGGCGAGGCTCAGCCAGGGCAACAGGACCCCGGAAGAGGACGTGTGGTCTTGATGACCTGGGAGATGCTGGGGATTCTGAGGTGGAACCTGCTCCTTTTTAAGTCCCACCTCAGTGCCATCAAAGGAATGTGGCTGTGAGTGAGTTGAATAACATTTCCATACGCGATCTGAATGCCTTAGTACAGATTGCCAGGTGCAAGAGAGTGTAGTTTTCATTTAATAATAACGTTTGGGTTTTCATTTCTGTCTGGTGGCATTATTTGTTTTCTTTGGGCGCCTGGTTTAAAGTGAAGGGTTCATGGATGGGTCTGACATTAAATCACTAACACAGCAGACACCAAAGTGAAAAGAGAGTCCCAGGAAGGGCAACAAGCCCAATGCTCTTGCCTTTTCGATGGTTCGTGTAAATCCAATCATTATGCTAAAATTAAAACGGCAACCTCAAAATCAGGCAAAGTGGTGATCTAGAAGAACAACCGGTACATTGCCGGAGAAAATAAAGAGGTAAATTAGACACTAAAGCTCATTTAGACAGACGAAGGGTGGAGAGGCAGAATTCAGAATAAACAAAGGGAGATTATGCACTGTACACATAGACACTGAGGATCGGGGACCACAAGGTCACACCGTTACCATGAAAAGCAGACTGTTAAGTTTTATGATACCGGGAGACAAACGCCTTCCAAGAAAAATTGAAAAATCCCACTAGGTTTATACAATCCGAGCCAGCAAAGTTTACGCTTTCAGAAAAATGTGTCTGAAAACGGGGGATTACAATACAAACCATTGTGTACCAACAGCCTGCCCCCGCCTGGGGTTCCATGACAGCTTTCACAGACAGACATAAGAGATACTGAGCTCTGATTCTGCAGCGGACAGGGGTTTCTTTGCCTCTGGTGGAATTCCTTTTCCTCTGAAATGCCACTTTTCTCAAGACAAATTTCTTTCTCCCTGGTTTATTGTCTGAGTAAGCCTTTTCTGTAGGCAAGGAATCATTGGCTACACTGGGCAGTGCCAAGAACAGTCAACAATAAACAAATAGCCATAATATTCAGCAACATGTCAGTTACTGGAACGCATGAAATAATTGTGGAGCAGGCTGAGGGGCTTTGCGTTCCTTTCCCTCCAGCCCTGGAGATTGCTTGCAAGTTTCCCTTCATGTTTTAAAAATATTGGAACTGCTCCTTAAATATTTTAATGGCCTTTTGCACCCTCACATTCCCTTCAACCCGGCTTTCTGACTTAGCTCTAACAGGACACAAAACTGTTGTGCTCTCTACCCAGCACTTGCTGCATCTACGCATAGTTCTATTGTTTACACGTATTGCTTATTTCTTAGCTGATATTCTGCCTGTATCTATCTGTGTCCATGATATTGTCAACTCATAGATTTTGCTTTCTCATGCTTTGACTCTGTGCTCCTCTGTCAGGCAGCAACCCCTGAAATTTGCTTTTGAATCCTACAGCTGAGTACTTGGATGGGTGAAGTGGCTGCAGGATGCTTCTGAGGAATACACCTGAAGGTGGAACCACCGGGGCGTGGAAGCTTCAGAGAAGTCGCTGTCTCCATGGACCCATCGCAAACACAATGACCTGATGAAGAGAGAAATCTCATCTTGGAAAAACAGAGATAGCTGAGTCTACAGAGTCCCTACTTGTGAGTCTAAGACTTTATAATAATTTCAAAAGATGGAATCTAATAGAAATTTAAATTCTACCTCCATTTTATTAGGGGTCATTAAAAAAGGGCATATGTGGTAGTAGTCTTTTAAAATTCCTTCTCATGACTCTGAATAGGCTGAAATGAATTCTGTTAATATGCTTTTCCACATTCTATGTTAGCTATTTTATTCTTTGAATTATCACATACACAACATTCAAAACTATTTTTAAAATAAATGTCCTAGAATGCCACTTCATATAATTTGCTGAGATTTTCCATTTAATTTTCTTTGATGTGGCTTCTGGTAATGTGAATGGGCCTGTGTGTGTGTGTGTGTGTGTGTGTGTGTGTGTGTGTGTGATATAGGGGTGCACAGGTCACCCTGGAACAGCAGGGGATTAAGGAAGCCAACCCCTGCATAGAAAAAAAAAATTCATGCATAATTTTTGACTCCTCAAAACCTGAATTACTAATAGCCTACTATTGACTGGAAGCCTTACTGATAACATAAATGGTAGATTAATGTGGATATTTTATGCATTCATAACATATCTAACTTTCTTGTATTTTTAAAATAATTCTAGGCTACACAATTCATCTGTGAGTTTTTAAAAACTGTTGCAAATCTCCAAGATTGTTCCAAAATATTGATTGAAAAAAAATCCACATATAAGAACCTATGTAATCCAAAGAGTCAGCAGGCATTTAATGGGGTTGGTCAGCTGGGAGACTTATCCTAAAGCTTTTGCTGATGTAGAATACACGGGGTATAGAGTCCAAAACAAAATCACCAGGAGGAATGCATTTCAATGGAGTGAAGGAATGTTCAAAATGAAGAAAAAATTTTCATTGAAGGTCAGAACATTTGAAGAAGCAGGTAAAAACATGGATAAACTTTATGTAATATTTACTCAGGATACATGATTTATTTTTTTGTTTGTTTCTGAATAAACTTTACTTTTAGAGCAATTTCAAGCTTACAGAAAATTACACAGAAAGTACAGAGTTCTCATAGACACCACCCCCTCCCCTTGAGTTACCCTTTTATTATTAACAACGTGCACGAGTGTGGTATATTTGTGACCACTGAGGAACCAATATTGATTAGGTCAGGCGTTCACAAACTACGGCCGCGGGGCCGCATGCGGCCCCCTGAGGCCATTTATCCCACCCCCGCCCCGGCCGCACTTCAGGAAGGGGCACCTCTTTCATTGGTGGTCAGTGAGAGGAGCACAGTATGTGGTGGCCCTTCAATGGTCTGAGGGATAGTGAACTGGCCCCCTGTGTAAAAAGTTTGGAGACGCCTTGATTAGGTAGTTTGAATAACGCCTCGGACCCGGCCACCTAAAGAGTTACCTGCGGAACAGTTGACTTAGGATATGAATCGGGTTTCCCTTCCCTTGCCTCTGTGGTAATGATAGCCTGCCTTGTTTTATTTGACTTTCTTCAGATTGAAGCCTTCTTCTAAAGCACACTCATGGAGCTTGTCTGCAGGTGTGAGGTGGCTGAAGAAGCTCTGCTCGCAGTCCACTTCCAGGACACACACTGCGGGGGAGGAGGAGCCAGGGCTCCCCTTTTTATCACTCTCATATCCTCAGCAAGGGCTTAGTGTGAAATCAGAAACTGGGTACTGTGAAGGCAACTATGAATTAGTGGGAAAGCGTACACATTATTTTGTGAATGCGTTTACACACCCTTTTAAACAAAAAGTGCATGGTTTGAAATATGCCAATTCAATTCAGCAGAACCGCTGACTGCTGAAAATGCACGGTCTGCAGCTTCACAGTCCTGTAGGTCCTATGAGCTCAGAGTCCTCAAAATATGTTTTTATTCATCTGAACAGCCCTTACTCAGAAATACGAATTGAGCAAGAAATGTCAAAATAGAGAAGACATTAAGTGTTTGCTAATGTATCTGACTTTGGTTTTCTTGGGTTCAACTTGGCAGCATGTATTTAACTTAAAACTCCCTTAGTGGTTTCTAAGAATAAATGGAAGGAAAACATTCCCTTGGCAGAGACAGAGATTAGATGTGTGAGACCTGGAGAGTGTTGGGGTGGTCAGGGGATGGCCAGTACCGGCTCCGCCTCCACAGTGGGATGATCGCGACTGAACTTTATCTGTCTGGGTTGCCATTCATTTCAATTCTAAAATGAGACCTTCTAGCTGTAAAGATAACAATTGTATCTGCAGTTAAGTAATTCTTAGTACATGATCATAGGAGGACCAGAAAACAAATACATGGATTTAACTTCAGGTTAAATCCATTTATTCAGAAAATTGTTGAATCGCCCTTAATAGTTCATCTATTGTGATGCCACACCAGGCGTCTTCATGGCTCAGTGTCCACAGTGTTGACATCTTTCTGGGGAAAGAAGGTTGGGGAGGAGAGGCACATTTGGGCTTTGGGAGCGTCATCCGCTCTTCGTCTCTGGGAGACGCTGTGATAGTGAGTAATGTCTTATCACAGTTGTCAACGACTTCATTGGGCAATCCGTTCACTAATGGTATTTCAACCGCTTTTCCTGAGGAAAGAAAAAAGAATTAGATCAGTGCCAAAAAAAAGTGGGCTTTTGTCTGTTTCTTTTAAAAAAAATTTAACTAAATAACTTTCTTTTCTCCTCCTTGATCAGTGTTTCTCAATCCTGGAAGCATGTCAGAACCACCTGGAGAGCAATAAAAATACCGATGACATCACCTGGGCCCAGGCCAGCAAAACCAGACTCTCAGGGGAAGAGGGCTGACTTTTTTCCCCCCGTCTTTTGAGGGCGGGGGCCTGTATTTGTTTCAGTTCCTTTCAGTTCTTTCCCCATAGAAAGCACTGGTGCTGCTGGTTGTCCCGGGACCACACTTTGAGCCACTGCCTCCTCAGTTACTTTTAAGGTAGTAGTTCTCAAAGGGGTCCTCGGACAACCAGTAGCACCAGAGTCTCCTGCACGGGAAATGCCAATTTCCTCCCAGCTCTGCTGGCGGAGCAGCTCCGGGCGTGGGCCCAGCAATCTGTGCTGCAAGGAGCCCTGCAGGTGCCGCTGCGGTGGGCTGAAGTCTGAGAACCACCCATCTAAGGTCTATGGCTTCAACTCTCTGTCTCGGAGTGCAATTTAAACTTTCCCTCTCGACTTTCCTTCAGCTGGTTCCAGGTGTGTGTCTAGGCGTCCCGGCAATGCCTTATATTCATGTCAAATACAAGACCAAATCTTCCCTTGATGTTTTTTAAACCATCTATGCTCCTCACCATGATTCTGATGCGCAGGCTCAACAACTGAGAGCCATCTTCAGTTTCACCTGATTTCCTTGCCCAGCAATTGATCTGTCCCCGAGTCTGTGTGCCTCTCCCTCGTCCACTCCTTTGTCACGGGACTGGCTGTGCTCTCATATTACTCTGCCGTGAGTTCCCACAGAAACCCTTCTGCAGAGGAGGGGGACTCTTTCCCCCTCTCCCCGGCTATCATCCTTATCATCTTTGTTGCTTTCTTCCAAAGAACCTTCATTTCTCATTAAAGCCCTCTGCCCATCTTAGTACCATAAACAAACAGATCCATCACTTCACAAAAATTAGTATAGATACAAGTCCCTGTCTCTCATATGATCTGGTGACACTTATTCCCACCAAGTTGCTTTTCTGTGCGCCCTCCTCAGATTCCGGAGGCTGGCAGCATGAGCCACCCCAGGCTTCCTGCTTCTGCAGCTGGCATCACAATCACACCGCAGCTTCTGCTGGAAGCTCCCTCCTGAAGTTTGGTCTGGATCGATCCTCATATCTGTCATCCATCCTTCAAGAGCTGGCTAAATTTTGACTGCCTCCCATACAGAAGGAATCACTTCCTCATTTGTGCTCCTGTAGGATTTTCTTTGTAATGTTTATAACACCTGATACATTAATAGGAGTCTAGCTTTTTTATGACAAACAGTACCTAAAGTCAGAAAAGTGTTGCTCTCTCTACCCAAGCTTCATACATGGGTTAAGTTCTGGCTTATTTCTTTCTCTGCTTGGATTACTCCTTAACCTTTAACATTTTTAATGCTCTGCTTGCATGGTCTGCTTGGGTGTCTGTGGCATCAGTCAACATGTGTAAGCAACGCTTTGTCAGGGGCCTCCCCAGATTCCCTATAGATCTTTCTAATTTTCTTAATGATATTACCACTCTCAGTGATTCAAAGTGAATCCTTGAAGGTGTTTCTGACATACTCCCCTTCACTCCCATGTCTGTAATTTGCTCCAATGTGTTGATTCTTTCATTTTATTCCTTTTTTTTTTTTTTTTTTTTTTTTTTGAGACTGAGTCTCACTCTATCGCCCAGGCTGGAGTGCAGTAGTGGCATTTTGTCTCACTGCAACCTCCATCTCACAGATTCAAGAGATTCTCATGCCTCAGCCTCCTGAGTAGCTGGGATTACAAGCACCCACCACCACACCTGGTTACTTTTTGTATTTTTAGTAAAGATGGAGTTTGTTCATGTTGGCCAGGCTGGTCTCAAACTCCTGACCTCAAATGGTCCACCCACCTCGGCCTTCCAAAATACTGGGATTACAGTCATGAGCCACCGCACCTGGCCTGTTTTATTCTTTATGAAAGGAATTTTCCTCCTTAGTCAACAACCTAGTTGATATCTTATCCGTTTATGCCTGCTAAATGTGCAGCAAACACAGGCTGGCACAAGTCTCTGGGCGAGGATGACCTTCTCCTGTGTCCCCCACTGTGAGTGCCAAAATCGTAATGCCATAGTCAGGCAGGACCCATGGCAACTATAGCTCCGTAGAGAAAGGACAATCATTAAGAACCTAAGGAAGACCAAATGCAGATGTCTTATGAACAATTACTCCACATTACAGAATGAGCATGGTTTACTTCCATTAATAACCAATACATTAACTTCGCTGTCTTTTGCCTCACCTCTGGACAAATTCTTAGCTTCTCAACTGTCCCATCTCACCCTTGAACACTTTGGCAAGCAGATTTCCCATCTTTTCCATTAGTTTCAGTAGAACATGCTCATTTTTTTAGCACTTGAGAAAGTTGAGACTGTTTCCTGGTTCAATTTATCGTAACACCCAAGGCATCCATCCCTCCCTATGGAGAGACTATCACCAGCTTGAGAACCTGGAGCAGGAGGACGCCAGCCTGCCTGGTTTTCCTCGCGCCTCCTCTTGGGTGGAGGACAGGACTTGGAAGGTGGAGACATAAAGGGTTAAAAGGTGATTCCGGATGAGGCAGCAGCCATCTGGGGTTACTGCCATGTTCTGGCTGGGAGAGCGAAATGCTGGCGCTCTCTCTCTTTCTCTCTCTCTCTCTTTCACACACACACACACACACACACACACACACACACAAACACACAGTCTCTCTCTCTCTCTCTCTCTCTCTCTCTCTCTTTCTCACTCTCTCTCTCTCTCTCGTGGTGCCTGTAGATACCTCACAGACCTTGTGTTCACTCTGATCCTGTGGTTCCCTGGGAAGGTCTGAGCTCTGCTCCTATGTTTGATTGTGGCACCCCATGGCTTCTGTTCCAGGAAACCCCACAGCTCCTTTCTGCTAGAATTGCTTCCCCTGGCAGGCAGGACTCTTGGCAGGGCCTTCCCCATGATGCAATCCCAGATACTTCTAGAAGAATCTTCTTGGGCTGTGGGAGACAGGTCAGTGTCATGCCCTAACCATTGGCACAAGAGCTCCCCTCAGATGGCCACCAGGGTCTGCTCCCGCCTGCCCGGGGAGTGGGGGAGTCGAGTGTCAGTGTTGGTGTCCACACTCTGGGAGGTGCACTTGAATGCTTTCCCCAGAGAACTGCCCTAGGGCTTCCTAGGGAGCATCTGCAGCCCAGAAAGCCTCCAGCAGGGGCGAGGGTGGGAAGACAGATATGAGTCTCCATTCCAGCGGATCACCTTTGCTCTCTGATTCTTTCTTTCCAAGACCCTTGTTTGTTTTGATGTGGGAAAGGAATGTAGAGCATTCCAATAACTTTGCCTGATAAATCCTCAATCTTTTTCTTACTGTAAATCATTAACATTCTCTATTATACTCTGGAGGTGAGTGAAGAGCCTCAGAACCAGTTCTGGGCCACCACATGTAAGATACGCACAGTTCTGCATTCTCCTTTCAGGATGTTGTATGACTGAGACATGTTCTTCTCGACTTTGATGACTCAGGTGAGACCAGGAAAAAACAAAAAAAACAAAAAACATTTAACATCTGGTGGTAGAGTTAATTGTAGCAAAATATATAACACGTGCCTTAAAGTAGCAAGTTTAAATCCAGATCAGTTAACTTACTCCAGAACTGATAAACACTCCATAGGCTAGATAGCATCTGCCTCGTTCAGTCCAACTGCCTCTTCTGCCACACTGCCTGCGTTTCTTGGTCTCATCTGCTCTCCACTCTCTTCCTTTTCTTGTCAAGCCTCCCGTGGCACAGGAGGGTTCCTGTGTGACTCTGTGTGTGCACACATGCTCATGCATACTTGGTGTACACTTAGCTGGGCAAATAATCTCAGATTTTGCAAATTTACTTGATTAATATTAAATTAAAAGGGGAGTTTTTAGTCAGTTTTGTTCCCAGGGCGGTTTTTCTTCTGTTAAGCTTTTCAGAAATATTTCTTATCAGTGTGTGACTTCTCTCCCAATTTGCAGCTCCCTGGGGCTTGTATTTTTAAATTATTTTAGTAACATCCTGGTGCACAGTGCTCTCTGCATTTTCTGCCTGAGCACCCTGGGAAGGCTTAGGAGGGTCCCAGGGGGAGTCGGAGACTGGAATCTTCTTTTCCCAAAGCCCCATTAGTCGGTGTTTAGATATTAAGTAATTTCCTTTTGTCTCTAGAAGTTCCGTAGGCAGATTGACAGCTGCCTTGGGTCCGCAGCTCTTGACCTTGCCAACCTTTAGGATATTGACTAAACATCTTAGATTAAAAAGGAATACTTCCTCTTTCCATTATTTATAATTACCATGTTTCCAATTCAGTTTCTGTAAACATGCGTCATTACTAGTGAATAGAACAAATTCTACATTAAATTAAAATAAAAATGTTTTATTTTACTTATAATTCACAACCATGCTTATTCCTTAATTCATTTTACTTTAAATTATTAGATCAGGTTTCCAAGTTTAGCCCCATGTTAATTTGCACAAATGGTTGGGGGTGGTTTGGGGAGTGTGTAAAAAACTCAACCATTTTGCTGTCCACCAGGTGAACATGTTCTTTGCAGTAGAAGAAACCAAATTCTTCTATTTTTTGGTCACCGAAACATCCATATGAAAAAACAATTTTAAAGGAAGCCCTTTAAATGCACATCAGCAAACACATGAAAAAAGTCTCACCAAAACAATAGATTAATTTGGTTTTATTCCAGGAGGGCAGCAGAAAAAATCTCGGGAAGTGTCACTGACATGGGTGTTTTCTTCTTTTGAGGAGAGGCTAAGGATTGCCTGCAGAAAGCTCCTCTAAAAAGAACATTCTTCAGGATGTTGACAGCTAGACTCAAATCGCGTGTGGTCGGCATCTTGCTGTCTCACTCCATATCCTTCATTCTGGTTCTTCATTTCCAACGGAAGCGTAGCCTCAGCTGCCCTTGGAGGACTTTTTGAAGGTGTTTACATTTCGCAATTTCACACTCACATTTTGAAAGAACATATAGTTGAATCTTGGTTTTTTAATTAACATCAAGAGTGAAATAACACCTCCTGGATGAGTATTACTCTTCTTCCTTTATCCAGTTACCATTTCTGAGGTTGGAGTGAAGCCATGGAACACCTTTGGTGCAAATTTAAATTTCAAGTATAAAGCAAGAATGTTGAAGTATTTTTATTAAGCTTCAAAAATACATGCACAGCAATTGTTTCCATTTAAATACATGCTTCAATGTTGTCCATTTCTCAGATGTCTTTCTTCTGTACCATCTCTTTATTGATTTCTTTATCCTGGTTCATTTGAAAAAATCATGTATTAAAAGACATATTAAATGATATATTTCCTATGTTATTTATTTATTTTTTAAATTAATTTTTAATGTACATGTATGAGGGTTAATTGAGTGTTGAATTCAAGAGTCATAATGATATTCCCTTAGAATTAGGTAAATATTGCTGCACAGATTTCTAAACCAATCTGATTCTGGTTTCTTTGCAGGAAAATTGTCCACCCCAAGTAAATGAAGGCTTTATTGTCTTTATATTAAATGACCCCTAAGTGATTTTTAATTAAAAGTTAGGAGTCAAACCATGGAATTGGAATTTTACCCAAACAGTACCTCAGAATCTTTCTTAACCTAGGCAACCACCATCAATCAGTAATAACTATGCACAAGACAGAAGCTATGTTCTACCCCTTCTCTAAATAATAGGAAGCTTTTAAACTAAGTTTCTAATTCATTAACTATATTTTCTTTGGTACCTTGTGTGTTATTTATTTCTATTACATTTTAAAATTTGGAAGTCAGATTTTTATTTCCCAGAATGCTTTGTTTCTTCCATATTGTTTGGTGATAATGGCAGGCTTAGTATGGTGGTTTTGATGTTTTAAGTTTTCCTATTTCCCCTCTAAGTTTATAGGGTCTCACTCTGTCATCTAGGCTGGAGTGCAGTGGCATGGTCTAGGCTCACTGCCATCTCCACCTCCTGGATTCAAGAGATCCTCCAGCCTCAGCCTCCTAAGTATCTGGGATCACAGGCGTGCACCACCACACCTAGCTAATTTTTGTATTTTTAGTAGGAACGGGGGTTTCATTAGGCTGGTCTCAAACTCCTGATCTCAGGTGATCCACCAGCTTTGGTCCCCTGAGGTGTTGAGATTACAGGCAGGAGCCATAGCACCAGGACTGTGCGGGCTTTTCCTAAGTTTGCTTACATGCATTGTATCTCTCTCAACCCCGGATGAACATGACCAAGCAGAATTTCTGCTCACTCAGCTCACTTCTGGTCCTCAGACACTCAGATCCAAGAGCTGCTCATGGACCCTGGAAATTCAAGTGCTGGGAGGCACTGGCCCTCTTTCTACAGAGGCTTCCCCATAGTGAGCAGGCTGTGCCTACTCAGTCTTCTGCCAAAGCTGCTCCATGTTTCAGATGCGTAACTAGACCCTCTTTATATTTCACACATTTGATGATCTCTTTTCACGTTGCATTGATTTTGGCATTTCAGTAAGAAATTGGGAGACATAAGGATTTGTATGCCTGGCTCTATACATTTTTTCAGGTTATTTCAAAATGATCTGTTAAAGCTTTTTAAAACCTAGCACTTTAGAATCGCCATTCGTATATACTGTTCGTATGATTAGCTATGGTAAATCAGAAAGTCATTTGAATTCTTCTCTCATTCCACATCAAAGTAATGTAACATATGCAGTCTGTTTGTCTTTGGGCTGAGATTTAAAAATTTCATACTCTAGTTAGCTTTCATTTAAGATCCCCAAGTCGATGTGCATGTTTTGCAATATTATCACTTAGTAAATACGCAGGAGATGAAATCAGAACAGTTATTGCTATTTCTCTCTTAAAATGCAGGACGGAGGATGGAGTGATGTCTGCCGCTTTGCCATGGTCATATGGTGAGTGTCTGGCCCACTGATCAAGTATCCGTCCACCCAACTATGATGACTTCATTATTTACCCAACTTTCTCTCTTTCTGCATCCAATTTTAGCTTTTTAGGCTTCTGTGTACGCATACACTGCCTTCATAGCACTCTTAAATGACTATATCCCATTGTGTTTTGTTACATGTGAGGAAAATAGTAGATTTCAGATTCCTGAAGATGAAGGATCTTCAATCCTGTAAAACAGCAATCCTAAACATTAAAACACCATTTTAGAAGAAGGATCAATTCTCCAAGTACAACAGATTGTTTTCAGGCAATTATTGACTACATTTCACAAGTAGAATTTTGCTACAATTTTTGGGAAATTAACACTGAGTCCATGCCCAAATTAAAAAGTATTGCCCTTTCCACTACCAGCTTCATCAAAGTTCTGTTTTATTTGAGTTCCAAAACATCCTTATGCTGTGTTTGAAGTACACCTAAAAGTAAAGAAGAAGCTGGCATGGCAGGAGGGGTGGAGATCAGTAAGCCAAACTGGCAGATCTTCCTCTCCAAATCTATAGCTTATCTGTTCCTCTGCAGAAATCTGTAATGCAGACACTCATGCAGAGGCAGCTTTTGTACCAGCAAACCAATCAAAGTGAGCGATTAGAAGGAATAGAATCTAAACCTTTGACCAGCAAAATGGTATAAACTGTGTGACTTACTTCGGCTGCCTGGGATTGATTAAAGTGTAACCGTCGCAAATATACTAGGTTCCTATGGGTGTGCTCTAAGCATAAAACTCACGTTGGTTCAAAGCATTTCTTTGGGGTCATCAAGCCAACATCAGCCATAAGGTCTAGAAAAATCACTGAATGGTTATTCACCACTACTTTTAAAAGGTTTTTTTCCCCTTGATGACAATGAAAAGTAAAAGAATCATTGTGTCTTAGCCTTTTCACACCACCATAGCAAAATACCTTAGACTGAGAAATTCATAACTAATAGAAATTTATTGATCGTAGTTCCAGGGGCTGGTACATCCAAGTCCAAGTTACCAGGGAGATTCATTGTCTGGTGAATGCTTGCTCCCCTTCAAAAACGGCACCATTTAGTTATGTCTTCACCTGGCAAAAGGGGCAAAAAAGGATGAACAGGCTCCCTCAAACCGTTTCATAAGGGACTAATCCCATTCATGGTAACAGAGCCCTCATGACCTAATCACCTTATTGGTGATTAAGTTTCAACATGAATCTTGCAGAGACGCAAACATTCCAACAACAGCAGAGTGGAAAATCTAGCTTAAACAATTATTGGAAGTTAAATTAGTTGATCTATTAAGAATCCAACATTCTTCTTCTAGCAATCTCTAAAATTAAGAGTGGGAGATAGCGTGGTTATCATCGTGAAATAAATGTCAACAGGCATTAAAATAAATTTCCATTTCTCCCAAATCCGAACTGTATCCTTATTTTCCATTTGTGAAAAACTCTCTCTCTCTCACACACACATACAGACGCACAATAGATTTTATTTTTTACAAATGGACATCATGAATTATAAAATAGATGACCATAACAAAAGCAACAATGATTACAATGACCAAAAAAGGAACACACTCAGACTGTGTTGAAATAGTGACTGATACGTGGCCCAGTAACTTGCCCTTGCAGCCGCACTTTTATTTTCTGTGATAATTGACTTGCATGTGTCTTGGCTTTGAGACCTGGTAGGATTTCAAGTTTCCTTCCCCTCCCCCTTCCTTTTCCTCCTTTATTTCCCTTTCCATCACCTCCTTTTTCCTTCCTTTTTTTTTTTTTTCCATCAGTTTCTTCTTTCACAAAAACAGTTTTGGATCTCTAACGGAAGGCGGGAAGCACGCTGGACTCTGGGTATCCAGTGCGGAGGCCACTGGGATTTGCCCGTAGGGCTGCACAGCAGTGAGCAACGTGACTCTGAGTAAAATTCAGGGAGGGCACAGAAGAGAGGGAGTTATGTTTGTTTGTGTTTGGGGGACTCTGGAGAGTTTCAAGAGTCTAATACTTAAAAAAAAATACGCCCTGAAATAGCCATTTATATTTTACCAATAAAGAGGGAGCAGAAAGCTGAGCCACCAGAGCAGTGAGTGGGAGTGTTCAGAGCGTGCGATTCTGCAAACAGAGCTGCTTTCTGGGGCGATCAGCTCCTGGAATGTCTGGGGGAGGAGGTCTTTTTGGGATGTAGCTTGAGGTAAGATTTAGAAGGATTTTAAGGGCAACGATAAAAGAATTGACATTTATTTTGAAGAGAGTGGGGCCATGTCACATTTCTGAGGAGGGGACTTTATGAGCTGGTCTGTATTTTCAAAAGGCAACTCCTATCATGAGGTTGATAATAAAACAGCAGGGATGTGTCTGGAAGCTTGTTTTATCTTGCACATTGAATTCTGTGATCCAATTAAATCAATTTTCGTCTTTGGAATAGTTAGAGGTCAAAATTCATTTTTTTTTGGTATAGATATCAGATTTACCTAGTGCTACGTATGGCAATTCTAAGACTTATCCCACTGATTTTCAGTGGTTCTTTCATCACAAACCAGGTAACCATGTGGTGGCTTGGCTGCAGAAAGAGCCTAATAAGTCTCCCCATACCCATTCCTTTGGTTCTATAATTCTTACTTCTCTCCAACTTTGCCTTGAGCTCAGCCATGTGACTTACATTAACCAATTGGATGTGAATAAAATAACTTCAAAGTACACTAAATTTCTATGTGCCTTTTGCATGATTGGACTTGCTGGGTTTTGACTCTTTGCATTTACTGTGATGACATGTGGAGGGATTGAGGGATGTGAGAGACCTGTGGATGACAGCCCAGGCATCTCAGCCCTTGCAACTGAAACCATCATGAACTGGCCACAGCCACTGACCCCAAACACGTCAGACAGCCCAGCCTCCATCAGCAGAGGCACTTACCAGACCTGTGGCCAACCACAGATGCCCAAATGAGAGGAGTAAAACTGCCCAGCTGACGGCTGATGCATGAGCCATAACAAACGTACATTGTTTTAAGGTATCTGAGGATAGTTTCTAAACATCATGACCATGACAATAGGTAATTAATGCAGAATTTGCCATGCAGAATTGGGGTGGCGGTGCTGCTATAATAAAATTCTGAAATTCCTGTCATTGCATTGTGGTGAAGGTTAGAGGAAGTGGAGGAAAATGTTTAGGAGTCTGGAGTTACGGTGACCCATGTCATGTGGGGGTGGACCAAACTGTAAAATCATCATGTGTGCTAACTTGGGAGATAGCGAATGTACCTAATCAACTTTTGAATTTGAACAATTACATTTTGAAGCAGAATGTTGAATGTTCAGCTGGCTCTTAGAGCTGAGTATGGTAAGGCATTGCAAGAAAGAGATGAGCTAGAGAAAGAATGGAGCATTTTGCAGTCAGAATTGAGAGAGAGTATGAAGAGCCAGAATTTTCAAATGGGAGAGAAAATGTTTTCTCGTCTCCAGTATTTCCATCAGGTAAAAGGGCCTCAGGATCAAATTCTCAGCTATGAGTAAGAGTAAATTAACAATGTATCTGTAAGATCTTTTTTAATAATCTCAGTAAATCCTCTCAGCTAGACAAAGGGATTTTACATATCGTAGTATGTTAATCAAAATTGAAGATGTAGCATTGATTCAATACTATTTTCGAATCCATATTTCATATTTAAATTTTACTAATTTTCCTAATAATATTTTGTAGCTGCATTTCTTTTTTATATGCCAGGATCCGATTCAGAATTTGACATTAAATTTAATTACCATGTCCAGTGTGTCTCCTTTAATCCAGAACATTTACTCAGCCTTCATCTTTTATGATTTTGACTTTAAGAATTCAGCCCAATGACTTTGTACAATGTTCCTCAGTTTGGGATTGTTGTATGTTTCCTCCTGATTGAATTCAGGTTATGAGGTTCTGCTTTTCTTTTCTTTTGGCAAGAATATTAAAGAAGTCATGTTTCCTTCTCAGGGAATCATAACTGGAGGCAGATGATGTCATTTTGTCCTGTTGTTGAGGATAGTAACTTGGAGCACTTGGTTAAGGTTAAGTTAACCCATCCTGAAGTTTCTGCTCCTGTTGTAAAAATACAAATGAATGTATGTAAATATTATTACTTAGCAAACTTATATTCATTAGTTTCTGTGTCCACTGAAGAATGCTGCCTGGATTAATTGTTACAGTCCCATGGGGAAACTGTTTTCCTCACGAAGCATGATATCATTCAGAGTGGTTGGCTATAATTACAAATCAATTCTAGTTTAAGCAGGAAAGAGACCTATTTAGGCATACTGCAGACCCTCAGAGTATGTCACAGAAGGCCAGAGAACCATCCTTTCATGGAGCACCCATATGGCACAGCAGTACTGCCCCAGTGGAGGAACACAGAGCTGTGGGCACGGCCCCTGTAGCGAGCCCTGAGAGTGCTGGGCCTGGATGCTGCGGCTGGCCTGGTGGAGGAGGTCTCTGCCCTTACCCTCACTACAATAGACGCTGCAAGGCACCTGCTTTTTGGATTCTCTGGTCTCTGAACAGAAGCCTCACTCAAGCCTACTCAAATATGCTTATTGTTAGAGCCCATGTCGCATGCTTGCACCTCAGCTGCAAGGGAGGATGTAAAGTGACAGCTGGTTTCTTCCTTGTGAGGGCAGAGCACCAACTCACACCATGAAGAATTTGCAGCCACTGGAGAGAAATGTTAGGAAGATTTTAAAACTTGATAACTTTTAGCACTAAAGCTTTTTTCTTCATTCCTTCTTCTTTCCTGTTTTTTCCCCCTTATTTTTTCCAATATTACCTTTTGTGATATTAAAAGAAGTGTTTCATTCTCTTTTACTTTCTTTAAGATTATTCATACTTAAATAAATAGAATTTATTCTAAATTTTTTCAACAGTGTCAAAAATTATTTAGGTCCGCTATTCTCCTTCCACAACAGGATAAGGAGCATGATATTTGTTAGCTATTAACTACAGGATCCCCCAACCTGTTATCTAGAATTTTAACTGCAACTGTTTAATACACAAAAATCCAATTTAGACACAGAATTGGTTATACGAACACATAAATGTTACTGTAACATTTATAACCTGCTCCGAGGACAGGAACAGAGTACAGGGATGTCTCCAAAGGCACTCACTGTTCCCCGATCGGATGTGGTTTTTCCAGGTCCTTGGGATCTCACTCACCCAAGAATGGGTAGGAGACCCTGGTGGCGGTGATATTGTTCAAGTAAATATTGGGCACAAAGAGCTTTGTAGAAAAGTGATTTATTAGGCAGAGATAGATAGATAGAGGGAGAGAGAGAGAGAGAGAGAGAGAGAGAGAGAGAGAGAGAGAGAGGGAGGGAGGGAGAGAGAGAGAGAGAGAGAGAGAGAGAGAGAGAGAGAGAGAACTCCCATGCTGTCGTGAGAGGGGATCCAGAGATGGAGTCTGCACAGGTAAGGGGCAGGGGGACTTTTAATCTGGGAGTTACTCCTGCCCCATTTAAGTTCTTCTCCCATGAGAGGAGTTCCCGCAAACTGCCGCTGGAGTGATTGATCTTTGACTTCGATATCTGAATGGCTACATGGCTCCCATTAAAACCCCTCCATTCAAGGCTTTTGGCAGACTTTCTAAAGAGAGGAAGCTCACCTGGGCAGTCTACCTCTCCTGCACGCATGCAGAAGTTAGACAAAGACCTCTAGCTCCCACATGGGGAGGTGGGTGGAGGTATGGTGCTGGGAAGTTCTTGCCTTTGAAACCACGTCCCTTGTGGACCTGGGAAGAGAAATTAACACAGTCCTTCATTACTAAGGTCTTTACTGGGCACAGTTTTGTAATCCCCACCATGATACCTCCATAGGCATTTTTCCTTATCTTTTTCTTTTTTTGTGTGTAATATGTAGTCCTTCCTTTCAATGTAGAAAGCTTGTAAACTGTCTTAAAATTTTAAGACCGAAAACATCTTTATTGCATCATAAATTTGAATGGTCATGGATTAGAACATAATTCAATATTGATTTTCCTCCCTCGGATGATATTTCATTGATTTCTTCATCAATTTGCCAGTGATGTGTCTGCTATTATTCTGGCAGATACTTCTTTTCAAAACTTTTTTTTTTTTAAATAGCTTGCAGTTTTTTTCTTTAACTCACCTTTCTAAATTTTACTACCTCCTGTCCCAATATGGACCTTTTTAAATTTTTTTATTTTTTATCTCACTCTGAATTCAGATTGAGTGTCCTACAGAAGATGCAGCACATGTAAGTTGGAAAATAGCCATTCACTTTTAGACTACACGCTGCTGTGCTATTGTCTTTTCATCTTCTAGAGCTGCCACTGAGAGTTTTTGGAGTCTCGCAATCTGTCTACTGGATCTGTTAGTTTTCCGTATTTTTAAAAAAATCCCTTCGTGGTGTCTTTCCCAGTGCTATCTTACTACTTGGTAATTGTTTTGTGATTGTTTCGGAAGCTCAGTGACAGCTTGTTCTCCACGCCCATCTCCAGGTTGATTTCCTACATGTTTGTTGTTTTATCACAAAGGTTCAGAGAGATTCATTTCCTCGTGGATTCATACCTTCATGCATTTATGCATGTTTTCAACAAGAATTCATTGAGTATTATTGGCACTGTGCTCTATGCCATGGGTGACTATGCCAAAGGTTTTTAGGTTAGAAAATGGATTTTTATTTATTTATTTATTTATTTATTTATTTATTTATTTTACTTATTTGTATTATCTCAGTTCAAGATAAGGAAAACGTGATCATGGATAATGTAAGTCACAGGCTATCATTCTTAAAATGTATTAAATTAAAATTTCAGAAATTGGCTATTGATAAAAAACAGAGGGTTTTCTCTCTGACATCTTACTCCCTGTAAAGAGGTGTATGATACTTTCTTCCTGTGGGGCATTTAATGATAAGAGTTCCATTAATTTTTACACAATGAAAAAATTCAGGCCACCTTCAGTTGCCTTTTAGTTTTTTTGATTTATACAATAGAAGTAATTAATATTCTTTTGAGATAGGTGGCTATGGTTACCTCATATGAAAAGAATAACAGGGTCTGCTTTTTTTCTTCCTTTTTTTCCCACCCCTTCTTCTTTCTTTCCTTCCCCTCTTTCATTATATAACCCAGATATCTCAGAACTTCAGAGTCTCCAGAGCAGCAGAGTTAGGGTCAGAGTCTAACCATAGCAAGCTGACTGCTGTACTAGTGTGGAAGTGAGACTAGAGACGCTCAACTCCAATACCTCTCTATAAATCAAAGAAACTCCACACAGGAGATGATTGAATTGAAGCTGTAAGACAGGTGAATAAGAGAAAGTAAATAGTGGCAGAGCTTTAGCATAAGCAGCAGACAGAAAGACGGAATGAATTCAAATCCCAGGTTTGCCTTTGATTGGTTGTGAGTTTAACAAGTCACTTAGCGATTACTGCAAGATCGTGTTTCCTTATTTGCAGTGTGGGTTAATGACAATGTCTGCCTCAGCTGGCTGATTGTGAGGAGGACCCGAGACAGGACACACAAAGAGCTTGGCCCAGCGCCTGGTGAAGGGGATGCCCTCTCCAGGGATGAGCAGTTACAACTTTAGTTGTTCAGCATGGGCAGGCGCCAATGTTGCTTCCCTTCACTGTCAAGCCACTCCACTGCCTGCATCAACTTTGCTGAGGTCCCGGAGCTCACTGGAGTAATGGTGTGCCCTCTGCTTCCAAGCACTGAGTGCCCTGTTATGATCGCTGACCATTCCTTTTCTGGGAAACTATCCACTCATTTGCCAGCAGCCCTCATCAGCTCCTAGAAACCAGGTGCTTCTGCTTGGCTTCCTACTGGGACCAATGAAGCAATGGACCGAAGGTACAGGGATGACCAGTCAGATGCTACTGCCCATGAGGAGAAGCACATGCCCTGGGGGCCTGATCATGCGGCGTCCGGTGTCACAGCTCCCTGTTGTGAGGGAGTGCAGAGAGCCTGTAGTCGACCTTGCTCCCGTGGCTTTTCTCTGCCATCCTCAAGGACTTTGCGGAGACCCAGATCAGAGCAGAAGCTGCTGAGGCTGAACATGTGTCCCTGGACTTCAGCTACTCTGAACATCTTGACCACTCCTCCAGCTCCCAGCAGTTATCACAATGGCAGGAGATAACTGTAAGATCACTGTGCTTAACACGTAATCAACCAATCAATTAATCAATCAAATAGAGTTTGCTTTGGCATTGTCTTCTAAAAGAAACAAAATTGAGAACTTGTTAAATGACTCAGAGTAAACAAGCACAGTGCTTTGGTAAAATCTGAACCCGGTTTGTTACAAGTCTAATTACTTCAACTTTCAAAGTTAGAGGAGATGCCTACTGCTTTACTGAACTTCTGATTTATTGTGAGGAGAGAGATACCTGTGTTTGTTTAGAGTTCCTTTATTCTTCATTCTGAGAATAGATCAGGATGCAAGAAAAGCCTGGTCTACATAGAAAAACGCCTGGAGCAAGAGAGTGACACAAACTATTTGCATGGACTCCTTGGCAAAGAGTTTACATGTGAGCAGGTGCTACCCTCAGGGATCTCCCTCTATGAAACCCCTAAGACACCCTAGACCACTGGCCCAAATTTAAACTGTGAAAGCTTGGGGATAGCTCTGCCAAGTTTTTTCTTTCCTTTAGAAAAATACTAACCTGAGTACTCTATTTCCTAAAAGGAATACTCCACACTCCATCTTTCTCTCAATTATTGTTAATCATTATTGAGTACTTGCTTATTGGGCCAGCCTTTGACTCAGTAGTAGAAATCTAGGGTCCATTCACCATCCCGCTGTTGCTGTCTAAAGCAAATACTGAGAATACTTGGATGCAAAATGGGGAGAGTTGTTAGACTTTAGGTAAGGAATGAACCAAATTTGAACTCAATAAAAAATTAATTAATAAATAATAAAACTATATTTCTCACCTGAGCTCCCCCTTTTCTCTTTCCTAAATGGGGCAAAAGGTTCAGATATGTTAGGAGCAAGAATAAAACAACATGTGTCATTGAGAAGAAAAAACAGGAAAAAGGAAAACTCAGCCATCTACACTGGAGAAAGCACTTTATCAGTTAACAGTAAAGTTAATTAAGGGCTATACAGGGTGGGGGCGAGGGACATCTGCTCCTGATTCATATCATGAAGGAGAGAGCAAGGTGAAGATGAGTACTGAGTTACCCAGGGTCAGGCCAGGAATGATATGTTAAGTTCTGTCTTAAGCTTCAAAATAGAGGAAAGAGGCAGTAGGGGGAGAACCACACTGACCACCACAGCCTGCATCTGGAAGACTGAAGCCAGACCCACCACCCACATCCCACTCAGAGGCACATGCAGCCCAGACATTCCATAGGTCAGCAAGGAGATGCAGGTGATTTCAGGTGCATCTCTCCCAACAAATGCTTCTGTGCCATCTGCTTGCTTGGGCCCCTCTCACCTGGGCTTTTGTTGTAGAAGAAGAAATTACAAATGTATCCTGCCAAACAAAGAAAGTCTCCTCAGTTTCGGTGAAAACTTACAAGTGATTTCAGAACAATGACAGGCTTCTCAGTGATTAACTAGAACGAGTTGAGATTGCGTTAGATTATCAAGGCAACCAAAGAGGTATAATTAAACAAAACAGTTTTCTGTCTTTATCTGGAGAAGCCAAGAGGTCTTTAATGAGGCAGCCATTCTGCATATCCCTGCTCATTCCACGGATAGGTCCAGGCATATGCTACACCTCGCTACAAATACTCATGGTCTTCACGTGTGCCCTAATCCAGTTCGACCAGCTCTAATTAGGTGATAGTCTACTGATAGGGTACCAGGATGCCTTCTACATAGTGTAAGAAGAGAAGAGGGAAAGAGTTTTAATTCAGTGTCCACCTTCACGCGAGCCTTGCACTAGGGATTCTAGGAGGGTGTCACAGAGCTCGCTCCGTACGTGGTGCTGTGATGTTTCAGATAAAGAACTACAACATAAGGCAACATGCTGCCCCTGCTGCTGTTAAGGGACTGGATGAGAGTTAATCTGTAAAGGGATCATAAGTCCAATAAAGGAGGGATGCTTGATGAGGGTCATTAAGGGTCTTGGCAGCCAGGGGGATCTGGACACATTTCTTTCTGGGGAACTAACGGATGGTGTGGAGGTGGATGGAGGGCTGTAGGTTCCAAGGTGAGTCAGGGGTAAAGCTTGACCACAGATTAAGAAACCAGAGAGGAGAAAAGGAGGAATATGCCTGCTAATATTACAAAAGGCCTTTCACACCAATCCAAGAGACATTTATTTTACTAATTCAACAGTAGACAGAGGGCATTATTAGGTTTTAAAGTATCTTCAATGCACACTGAAGTTAAAATAGATAAGACAGGGGCTGGGCATGGTGGCTCACATCTGTAATCTCAGCACTTTGGGAAACCGAGGTGGGTGGATTACCTGAGGTCAGGAGTTCAAGACCAGCCTGATCAACATGGTGAAATCCTGTCTGTACTAAAAATACAAAAAATTAGATGGGTGTGGTGGCACATGCCTGTAATCCCAGCTACTCAGGAGGCTGAGGCAGGAGAATGGCTTGAAACCAGGAGGCAGAGGTTGCAGGGAGCCTAGATTGTGCCACTGCACTCCAGCCTGGGTGACAGAGTGAGACTCTGTCTCAAAAAAACAAACGAAAAAAACCCCAGTTAGGACAGGACAGTGACTATGGGCCATCAGGCACAGCCAGAGCCCGCTGCTCTGCTCTGCACCGTTGCTTTCCCATGTGCCAGTCACTGGCTGAACGTGGCCACCGAGCAGTTGAAAGCAGACTAGGCTGAATTGAAATGTGCTGTAAATATAAGGCACACTGTATTTAAAAGATTTAGTACAAAAAGAAGCAAACTATCTCACTTTTGTTTTAACGTTGATTACATTTTGAAGTGATAATACTTTTAATATATTGGGTTAAAATATAGTATTGAAGTAAGATTTAACTGTTTCTTTTTATTTTTCAAGGTGGTTACTAAAAATAACTAAGCTGCCTACGTAGCTGGAATTGTTTCTCTGTTGGATGGTGCTGCATTAAACAATGAGAACTGGGAAGGTGGGTGGAGCAGCCAGGGAGGGTCAGAAGAGAAACTGACCAGCTGCCTGGATGGCTGTTTCAGGTGAGGAGGTGGGACCCCAAAAGAAGATCCACTGGGAATAGGAGAAAGGATATCCCATTGGAAAGAAACACTTTTGGGTTTGAAAAAAGATGAAATGTGTGTCTTGTAGACTGTTTTTGAAACACCGAGGAGTTTAAGTAGTAGGTCCAAGGTCACTCTCAGTGTGGGTCAGTGTTGGGAACTGTAAACCAAGTTTGTCTACAGAAGGTCACCTCCCAGTGTCCCTCCTTCAGTTTCAGAGACACATGGCTGAACAATCTACTGGAGTAGGCAAGAAAAGTAACATGCACGGACCAGTCACCTGTGATTTCCTTTCAAGAACTGGCAATGTGTGCCTCCTGCTGAAAGCCGTAGGTGGCTGCCTTTCACTTGGCTAGAAAGAGGGGTCCAGTTAGCATCAGGCTTGCCCGCCAACTTTTGTTTGTGGGTAGGTGCCTAAGGTTGCTGCCGCCCAGGTGTGTTCAGGAGGGAGCCTTCCTAGAATTGTGGAGCTCTTTTATTTATTTATTTTTTTATTTTTTTTTTCTTTTTTTTAATTGCATTTTAGGTTTTGGGGTACATGTGAAGGACATGCAAGTTTGTTGCACAGGTACACACATGGCAGTGTGGTTTGCTGCCTTCCTTCCCCTCACCCGTATCTGTCATTTCTCCCCATGCTATCTCTCCCCACCTCCCCACCCCCCATCCCTCCCCCATTTCCCCCCAACAGACCCCAGTGTGTAGTGCTCCCCTCCCTGTGTCCATGTGTTCTCATTGTTCAACACCCACCTATGAGTGAGAACATGCGGTGTTTGATTTTCTGCTCTTGCATCAGTTTGCTAAGAATGATGGTTTCCAGGTTCATCCATGTCCCTACAAAGGACAGGAATGCATCATTTTTGATGGCTGCACAATATTCCATGGTATATATGTACCACATTTTCCCTATCCAGTCTATCATTGATTGCCATTTGGGTTGGTTCCAGGTCTTTGCTATTGTAAACAGTGCTGCAATGAACATTTGTGTGCACGTATCCTTATAGTAGAATGATTTATAATCCTTTGGATATACACCCAGTAATGGGATTGCTGGGTCAAATGGGATTTCTATTTTCAGGTCATTGAGGAATCGCCACACTGTCTTCCACAATGGTTGAATTAATTTACATTCCCACCAACAGTGTAAAAGTGTTCCTATTTCTCCACATCCTCTCCAGCATCTGTTGTCTCCAGATTTTTTAATGATCACCATTCTAACTGGTGTGAGATGGTATCTCAATGTGGTTTTGATTTGCATTTCTCTGATGACCAGTGACTCCACAGCTTCTGCACGGCAAAAGAAACAGTCCGTAGAGTGAATTGGCAACCAACAGAATGGGAAAAAATTTTTGCAGTCTACGCATCTGACAAGGGGCTGATATCCAGAATTTACAAAGAAATAAAACAGATCTACAAGAAAAAAACAAACAAGCCCATTAAAAAAATGGGCAAAGGATATGAACAGACACTTTACAAAAGAAGACATACAGGAGGCCAACAACCATGTGGAGCTCTTTTAAACTTGTACTCTTCTTCAGCTCCTTCAGGAGAAACCTCTATTTGATGTGTGTGTGGCCCTACAACTTCCCTAGGCTGTTATATTTTAACTAGGATTAAAAAGAGGGGCTTTGCTGATCAATTTTGAAAGGTTATATTTTATAAGCCTATCTATTTTCTAAACCTACAATACAGATTTGTATAGTTTTTCCATGTAGATAAACTGAATTCTTGGAGTGCATTGATTTGTTTTAATAATATTTTCAGTTACTAGGTAAACCTAAATTGCAGGTTTAAGTTTGACCTGAGGATTATCAATGTGTCCTGTCACTTTGGCCTTTAAAAAGTTTTCTTTCAATTCAATGAACATAAAACGATTCCCCTAGAAAGATACATACAATGGAAGCTTGAAAACATTTTCCTAAGGCATTCAGCAAAATGAGATTGCTTTGTAATTGGATTAAGATGCAATAGTCTTTGGGGAAATCATTTAACCTCATGGAACTTGGACAGTTCCTTGGCTGGTGGGGAAATTTCACAGACAAAGAACTTATGATAAACCTTAGGGAAAACACTTTCCAGAACAATTAGAAAGTGGATTTGACTATGGTGGGGATTGTTCTTTGCACAGTCACTCCGAGGCAGGGTTGAAAAGGAACTGGGTCAGAGGAGAGTTCCGTCTCCCGCATGCTCATTCCATGGGGCAGTATCAGATTCGGGCACTGACAAAGGAAGCCAGTTGAATGACAGCCTCTTTGCAAAGTTTTCCAGAGTCTTTGAATCAATTTTCTTTGTATTCTCAGGTCAGTGAGATTTTCAGACACAAATCAAGAGGATTGAAAAGATTGCTTTTCAGGGAAAAAAATTAAAAGCATGGATTTCAAAGACACATATCCTGGTTAGTAATTCTTCTCAGCTCTTCTCCATAACTGACACTCAAACACATTACCCTCCATCACTGAAGTTTTCATGCAAAAACGACACTAAAATCACTTGGTTATGCTTGAGCCAGTACTGATGAAAACATTATTAAAATTTGGGCAATTCTTTGCTCATGTGGGAAGTCCCACAGACCAAGCTCAATTGTCCTAGGAAGCTGAACTTTTATCCTAAAAATCAGAAGTAGCTGGTCTTGGACTCAGTATGATCCCAAACTCATGTAATAGCCGTTTCTGAGAATGCAATTTTCAGAGGGAAGCACAAGAGAACTCTTCATTAAAAGTTCCATGATTGGCCAAAACCGTAGAAAAAAATCAGTCAGTATTTTCAAGGTCCCACCTGGCTTGGTTAATCATCCATAATCAAAGGATTGAGCAAAATGCATGTGCCTGAGCCAGGTTCTTACGATGTTTCTGAGCTGTGAAACGCTATCACCTGCTGGTAGACGGAATACATAAGAATGGGAGTTCATGGTTTTAGTTGAGACTGTGTAACAACCCCAAGGAAAAAAATAAAAACAAGGGAAAAAAACTGGATGCGGAAAACCTAAGTTTTCTATAGAGTTTGACAAAATCACCATGTGTATCAACATGTGGCTTCCAGCTTCAAGAAGCTCATCTCTTTATGTTGAGAACAAGGAAAGAGCAGAAAAGCAGAATACATATTGGATCTAAGGTCTAAACTGATCTGCAGAGGGGATCACCCCCTATGGCATCTACCCCCTTTTTCTTAGATGCTTTCTTTGTATTACATAGATATAAAATGTTATTGTATACGAATGCAGGTATACAAATGGGACCAAGAAATCCAAAGTGTAACATTAGAAAACAGTCACGAAAGCTTATTATATTCTAAAAGATAGCTTATAATAATAAAAGAGCAGAAAACAAGCCAACTTCAATTTAAATCAAAGAAGATAGTAAGTGACAAACACTTTTTCAGGCACATCTGAGAAATTTTGTTTCAAATATTCTGTATCATGACAAAGGACAAAACTCAGTTAAGGATAGATTCAGATGTGCCAACACATGAATCTAGACTCCCTGGAAGACAGGAAATAGGAAAGAGAAAACTCATTGCAGTGGTAGAAATTCCACCTTTGCAGACAGGCATAGGTGAGTCTCCTCTGACCAAACAGTAGAGCTGTCAGAATGAGTCCAGATGAGGCCTGCATCCCCGTGCTCTAGACTAGAATTCTTAACCCTGTCATTGCTACATAAGACTTGATTGTATAGATAGGACCACTGAGCCTGCAACTGAGGATTAACTGTCATTATTTGTTGGGAGAAAACTTGCCCCTGACTTGGTTTCTTTGAGTCAGTCTGAGGCACCCACTGTCTACTCTCCTACTGGGGAAGGTCAGCACCAGCTTCATTCTGCTGACTGCTGTGGCCTTTGCATGCTTCCGAGCCCACCAGCTTCCACCAGGCTCTGCTTACCTCCTGTGAGCCTTGGCTCGGACTCTTTTGCAGTTCATGTCATGGCCTGGTTGCTTGGTCTTTGGCTGGTGCTCAGCTTTCCTTCAAGGGCTTGCCTTGGACCCTCCGTAGGGATTCTTTTTGGTTCAAAGCCAATGGCGGGAATTCCTACCATGTTTGTTCCTGTTCTAAATCCCAGCTGAAGGTAGAAAACAGGGGTTCAGGCCAAGTATGTTGTGTTGAGATCCCACACAGCTATTGACTAATAGCAAGCAGCACTAGTATCACTGGTGATACCTAAAATGGTACACTCCTCTCATTACTTCATTGCACCCTCTCTCTTACACTGGCAAGAGAATGATTGCTATTGCTGTTTTGTAGATGAGGAAACCAAGGCTCAGAGGTAGAGACCACAGTCTCAAACCTGCTATCCTCAAGTGTAGGTTTTTGTGAAGAGTAAATGAGATTAATTGAAATGAAAAAAGCTGATTATAAGAGATAAGCAATTACTCATCAATTTCAATCAAGGCAATTAACCTCAGCAGTCTTTTCCTGTGAAATCTACTTTGCTTTGCAGGGCTGTTCCAAATAACTTCAATACAGAGATTACTTAGTTCTACTGTACAGGATCTTGTTCATGTCCCTTGGGTTTCACAATTGTTTAGACGTTGTTGAATAACCGCATCCCTTTGAGCAGCTGTATAGAAATAGTATCGTGATTATTAAGCAAAATAAAATGACAAAAAAAAAGAGAAAGCAAAGGACAGAAACATGCATTTCTACCAATATATATATGCACATATATATATATTTATATATGCATAAATGCATATTTGTATATATGTATGTATGTGTACAACCCACTCTCTCCGCCCCCCACACACAACTTTGATCCTTGATCCTTGACTTGGTGTGGTTAGATGAATGAATAATTAATGCATAGATAATTTTATACACAATCCTCCACTCATAGCTGTAATCCTACCATGAAACTCTGAAAGTTCATTTAAATTTTAGCAATACCATCGCTGTTAAGTGAGCTGTTTTCTTTATTTCATCAGAAACACAGGACACTGTAATGAGCATTTATTTCTCTAAATTCTAAACCCAGTGATAAATTCAATTCTGAATAGAGGATCACTGAACTGTGTTTAGAAAATTGTAATGAAGCTATTAAAAGTTAAGAAAAATGTTCTAACGCAGAACTCAGGTCACTCAAGCTTCTCACTGGGATGTAGCCAGATAGACATGTGCCTGGGAACAGGATCTGACGCACGTGGAGTGACACAGAAAACTGCCATTTGAAAATAAGTATTTTAGCAGGTTTGAAAATAGATATCAAGCATGTTTTGAATTCCTAGGTAATCCTCACCAACTGTTTGAACTCGCTGAAGAAGACATACAAACGGCTAACAATCACGTGAAAAATGCTTTACATCACTGACCATTAGAGGAGCAGAAATCAAAACCACAATGAGAACCATTTCACACCAGTTAGAATGGTTAGTATTAAAAGTCAGAAAATAACAGAGGCTGGTGATACTGTGGTAAAAACAGAATGCAAACACACTGTTGATGAGAATGTAAATTAGTTCCACTGTTGTGGAAGACAGTGTGGTGATTCCTCAAAGACCTAAAGACAGAAATACCATTTGATCCAGCAATCCCATAACTGGGTATATACCCAAATGAATTCAGATTGTTCTATTATCATAAACACATGCACGCATCTGTTCATTGCAGCACTATTCACCATCTAAAAGCATAGAATCAACTGAAATATCCATCAATGATATATCGGATAAAGAAAATGTACATATACACAGAATGCTATGGAATGCATGGAATACTATGCAGCCATAAAAAGGAATGAGATTCTGTCCTTTGCAGGAACATGGATAGAGCAAGAGGCCATTATCCTTAGCAAACTAACACGACAGCAGAAAACCAAACACCTCGTGTTCTCACTTCTAAGTGGGAGCTAAATGATGAGGTCACATGGACACATAGAACAACACATGCAGAAGCGCATCGGAGGATGGAGAGCAGGAGGAGGGAGAGGATCAGGAAAAATAACTAACAAGTATCAGGCTTCAGACTTGGGTGATGGCATCATCTGTACAATAACCACCATGATGCAAGTTTATCTATGTCACGAATCTTTGCATGTACCTGTACTTAAAAGTTTAAATAAATAAATAAAGATTAAATGTTTGTCTTTCTGTTTTTAAAATTATATATAAGATGTACATCATGATGTTTTGGTATGCTTATCTTGACATATATAGATATCTATATACCTAAATATCTCTATAGATCTTGATATATACATCAAGATGAGTATATCAGAACATCCTTGTTATGGTACTATGTCTACATGCACAAATGTATATTGAAGTGACTATGGTGAAGAGGCTTTCTTCCTTCCTCCCTCCCTCCCTCTCTCCCTCCCTCTCTCCCTCCCTCCCTTCCTCCCTCCCTGCCTCCCTCCCACCCTCTCTCCCTCCCTCTTTCTCTTCTTTCCCTCTCTCCCTTCCTCCCTCCCTCCCCCCTCTCTTTCTTTCTTTCTCCCTCTCCCCCTCTTTCTTTCTCTTCTTTCTTCTTCCTTCCTTCCTTCGTTCCTTCCTTCTTTGTGTAGTAAGAATAGCTAACATCTACTTTCTTGGCAAATTACAAGTATGTAATACAATGTTCCTTTTAAAGTTAATAAATAGACACACAGATACCTATTTATATCTATATCTATGTCATCCATTTACATCCATCAAACATATATACGCATTGAATGTGTTGGTTGTTACTCCAAATGTACAGAAAGTTTGGAAATCCAAACTGGGCTGTTACATTCAGAGCCATTGCCTTTAGCATAAATGCTATTTCTGGGACCCTTCCTGGCAGGATCCCAAGTAGCAGCAAGGGATCTCAGTTGTCCCTTGCAACCACCACAGAGGAGAGAGGCAGAAGGCATCCTGCTGTTTTGCTGTCTTGTATTACAAAAATCCCAGGGTGATAGACAAATTTAGAATGCATTTATAAACCGAAGTTCATTGTAAAAAACCAGTTGGTCCTCATTGAACTTTCCCAGAGGGCATATTTCCATGAAAGCATGGGAATGTAGATTACATTGTTTTTCAGACTGGTCACTTTTCTCAAGGGTGTTTGAAGTTCAAGTTCAGAACCCTGAATTTTCCACTCACAAGGTAGAATTCTATAATTCCTCAGGTATCCATTGTTGAAGTGTCTGTTTGCCAGCTCAGAGAAGCTACAAGAATACTCTGAAGACAATTCAGAGATCAGTTATTTACTGGGTTTAAAGTACTCAGGGTTTTTAAGTGAGGTGAGAAAATTAATTTCATATTTTCATGGTAAAAAAATCGCTTTTATATATGTATTATTAATATCAAGTGCATGACCCTTACTCTCTGACACAAGTTCCATAATCTAGATAGATGATGCTTACACCAAGAGAGAGAAGTTACCTTTCTAGTCAGAAACTGAGTCCATGAAGCCCACCATTCTGTTGCCAAGAATTTCCTGGGATATCCTATGAAACGGCCTATTTACTCGGGCTAACATTGACCTCTGAGGTTCATTTATGGAACGGCTTTTTATTATTTACTCAAACGATTTTTACTCTTTTGCACTTCTTACTGGTAAATATTGTGGAGTCCTGAGCTCCAGAATCTGATTTGCTGCTCTGAAGTCATGTTTCTTTTTATTTATTCTCAACTCGCCTTGCTCATGCTGCATTTTTAAAAAATCATACTTTACCTATTTTCAGAAATAATTTGAGCAATAAGTGCCACTTTTCAGTATAGAAACCAAATTTACCCCTCTTTTGGTCACTAGAGAGAACTTTTCTTACCTCATCTTCATTATAATACAGTCCAGAGAAAAGTCCACATGTTCTCTTTTTGAGATGATGGGCATACTTAGCACTTGGATTTTTCTGCTAAAATAAGCCCAATTGTGTGCTATCACAATAATTTACAGTGCACATTGAAATTAAACACAAAATACATTATCGTGACCATAATTTAACAAAAAATTTAGCTGAAGCTCACAGAACTA
This sequence comes from Saimiri boliviensis, assembly GCF_048565385.1. Lineage (NCBI taxonomy): Eukaryota > Metazoa > Chordata > Mammalia > Primates > Cebidae > Saimiri > Saimiri boliviensis. The sequence goes on from NC_133449.1 coordinate 296,975,720, forward strand.
TACAAATTCATGTTTCGGCTCTCACAAAATTTCTCATATGTATTTCTTCGACAATTCAACAGGCAAGTTTACGTCCCTTCTAGGGTTCAGTCCTGTGGCTTGGAGAAGCACCAGCACCCCAGAGGCTTGCTGAGCACCGGCCACAGCTGTCTACCTCCTCCCCATGTGACCTCGCTTCCCCCTCACTGAGAAATGGGAGCAACAGGAAAATAATACCCCAGACTCCCTCCTCTTAGCTCTTCCTCTGCCAGCATCTGTCTCCGCTTTCTTCCCCTTTATGCCACTTCCCTGGATCCCCTGTCCGAGCTCCCGGCGAAGAGAGCTTCTCCCGTGGTGTGTGCCGCCCCTGTTTGCCCCAGACCCCAGGGCATGGCCCCAGAACTTTCTGCACTTTCTCCCACATTGCCACGTTTCTCCTCTTCACTGGATCATCACCATCCCTGCAAAAGCATGCTGCCATTTCTCCCATTTTTTGATGACCCTTCTCCTAACCCCATTTCTTCTGCCCGCTATCACCCATTTCTGTGCTCCCCTTTGCAATAAAGCTGTCAAGTGTTATCTATTCTCGCTAACTGCACTTCCTCTCCCTTCTTTGCCTTTTAACCTCTCGCCACCAGCTTCCGTCCCCTATACTCTACAAAGACATGATGGAAGATCTTTGCCCTGCTAAACCCAATGGGACCAGCTACATTCCACCCTGCTGACCCCTTCCTCTCTCTTGATTTATGTTCTCTCTTAGATTCCACAATGCCACACTCCTGTGGTTTTTCTCATAACACATTTTTCTTTCTTTCCCCTCTGATTTTTCACTTTGTACGTCCCAGAGCTCGGTCTTACTCTCCTCTCTGTCCACACACATTCCTCTCATGAACTTATGCAGTCTCACAGCTTCAAATACCATTCACAAACTGATGCGGCTCAAGTCCACAGTCTACACTGCAGCCTCCCAACCTGGGCTCCTTTGTCCAACTTTCTCTTCGACATCTCCACTTGGGTGCTTTACTTACATTGGACTCTCCACGCGTTCAACACGGAGCCCATTCCCAGCCTTCCCTTCTCAGCTCGTAGTATTCTCTTCCACCAATTTTTTGCCTCCCCAAAATCTAGGGTCATTCTTGGCTGTTGTCACTCTTGCACATTCCATATCCCTTGAGTGACGGAATCATTTTGGTTTTATTTTAAAAACTTTTCCAGCAATCTAATTATTTCTTACCATCTCCAGGACTACCACTCTATGCTGAGGGACCACAATCTCATGCTCACGTTTCCACAGTGGCCTCAGGATTCGTCTCCATGTTCCTGACCCTGACCCTATCCAACATCCCCTGGAGTCTGTCCTAGATACAGAATCCAGAGTGGCTCATTGTAAATGTCTGTTCCTGGTATCCCTTTCTGCTGAAAACGTCCCTTCTTCATCTAAAATTGTTTGCTACACTCCACATAATCTAGCCCCACATTATTTTCCTCACCAACAAATTTCTTCCTGTTCTCTCTACTCCAGATGTTCCAGCCATCAGGTCTTCCATTCCACCAGGCTTCCTCCAGCCTCAGGACCTTTGTCTGGATGCTGTTTCTGCTTAGGAAGCCCTATCCCTAGATCTCCACGTGACTAATTCTTTCATCCCCTTTAAGAGTTTTCCAAATGTACTTCCTGGTGATGTCATTTGACTGTGTCCCCACCCAAATCTCATTTTGAATTGTAGTTCCCATGATCTCCACGTGTCGTGGGAGGGAACCTGTGGAAGGTAATCGAATCATGGGGGCAGATACTGCCACGCTGTTCTCATGACAGTGAGTTCTCACAAGATCCGATGGTTTCATAAGGAACATTTCCTTCGCTTCACTGATAATTCTCCTTGCTGCTGCCATGTGAAGAAGGATGTGTTTGCTTCCCCTCTGCCATGATTGTAAGTTTTCTGAGGCCTCCCCAGCCCTGCTGAACTACGAGTCAATTAAAACCTCTTTCCTTTGTAAGTGACCTTGTCTGGAGTATGCCTTTATTAGCAGTGTGAGAGTGGACTAATACACCTGGCCACTATTTTTTAAAAATCGTAACCAGCTGCCTTTAATTCTATTTCTTTTTTTGCCTTATTTTGTTTTTCTACTTGTCATTTACTATATTTATGTTTTCTGTCCTCACTTTAGAATGTAAGCTCTAAGAGGACAGGGGATTCTTTTTTTGTTCACTGATGGTTCCAGAGTGACTAGAAGAGGACCTAGAACAATTTTGGTACATGGCAGTTGAAAAATAACCATAACGTCCTTAATTCTCCCTAGTATCCCTCATGAAGTACTGCTGCTGGCTCCACAGAGGCACAGGCATCGCCTCGCACTGCCCTGTCACTCAATGCTCATCTCTTAGCTAATTGCATTTTGTTGGCCTTAGCGAGAGAATAAATTGCATGGGGAAAGTGAGGCTAAAAAAATGTTGTTCTGGCCAAATTGTAATCACTTTTTATATGGCGAAGAAAAATTACGATTTAATCCTAAAGGAGAGGTAACAAAAGTTTATTGAGCAGAAGCCTGACATAAGGTGAGTTGCATTTTTCAAAGATAACTCTGTAGGAAGTGAGCAGCATGGGGTGTCAGGTCATCCAATGGGTGAAAGCAAAGTGACAGCCTCACAGGACCCGTGACAGCCCCTTGGCAGCAAAAGAGCAGGAGATGTGATAGATACTTGTAGAGGTAGGGTACAAAGGATTTATGATCTAAAAAAGATGTTGTAATAAAGTATTACAACGTCTTTTTTCTATTATAGATTTCTATAAAATTACACTTAGCATCTACTCATAGATACTATAAAGTGGCCAGGATATTATTGTTATTGATCCACTAGAACTAATCTTATATCTTGACAAATAAGAAAATACAAGCGTTTTATTTTTTATTCTTTTACTCCTATGAATTTATCGACATCCAAACAGAATGATAAAAATAGGTGAAGCTGAAAATTCCCACAAACTCTTGGGGCTATCAGACAACACTGCTCATTCCAATTTTCACTGCTGTGCAGAGAGCAGATACTGTTCTAGTATCTCACTCCATCACCAGCACCAGCCCAACCTCCCCACCTGCCCTTCCTCCAGTGGTGCAGGTGGAGTGCTGGGTGATTCTGCATAAGCGAAGAGACACCAGGTTCTTTTTATAAACTCTTATTCTTTGTAATCTGTAAATGTAGACCCTTGTTAGTTAATTGGACTCCTAGTGGCTGTGTGACTATATAAGATGACTTTACAATCCACATTCATATGCAATCTGTATGCATTAACTAAAACTACCACAATAAATTTATTAAAAATAGTTATTTTTTTAAATGTGAAAAAATGGTCCTTCATACAAGAGTTATCTTAAAATATAATAAAGCATGTATTAAAGAATTTTATACATGTAAAAAGTTAACCTTTTGAAATCAATATGGCAACATATGGGGAAAGCTCTAAAGTGATTCAAAACTTTGAATCATTCAAAACATCTCTCAAGCATTTACAAAATGGATCTGTTCTCCCAGATGTGATGAACAAAGCATCCCCGGTGGCATTACCAATGAGAGCAAACAATTTAAAAACCTCTAAACATCTAATGTTAGAGGAAAAACAGATAAAGAAGTTCACGAATTTATGTATAATATTTATATTACACCTCTTTCCATAAAATGTTTGACACTGCTTATAACAAATACCCATCAAAATAGAAAAATATGTTTATAAGAATAAAATATTTACCATAAAAATGTATATATAACACATCAATGATAAAAGTTAGCCCCTTATTTCTGTGAATGAATTATGAACATTCTTTTTCTTTTTGTCTCCTGAGACAGGGTCTCATTGTGTCGCCCAGGCTGGAGTGCAGTGGCACAATCTTGGCTCACTGCAGCCTCCATCTTCCAGTCTCAAGCAATCCTCCCACCTCAGCCCCTGGGAGCTGGGACCACAGGCGTGCACCACCACACCCGATTAATTTTTATATGGTTTGTAGAGACAGGGTTTTGTCATGTTGCCCAGGCTGATCTTAAACTCTGAGCTCAAGCTGTCTACCTGCCTTGGCCTCCCAGAGTGCTGGGATTACAGGCGTGAGCCACCACACCCAGCCTTGAACAGATCCTAATAGGCTACTGATAGCTCAGCTTAAAAAAATATGTGCAGAGTCCTGATTAGGAGAGAGGAGAAAACATTAAGTTCAAGGTGACACAGAGTTTTCTTAGTTCTAAATTCTAAAATAACTTTCTCTTATAGAAGATTTACCAGAAGGATATGAATCACTATAATAACTAGGGCTCTCCAAAAACATTTAGGCATTATTAAGTAGTCAGGATATTATTGTTTTTGATCCACTAGAACCAACTTTATGCCTTGAGAAATAAGAAAATATGAGGATTTTCATTTTTATTCTCTTACTTTACAGAACGATTTTATTAAAAGTGCAAGAACAGATTTCACAGCCTTATCCCATACGCTACTTGTCAATAAAACATGAGAAATCATATCCAACTTCAAGTCTGAACAATGGAAGAGGTAAAATGAGGTAGTTCAGATATACATGGACTGATTGGCTACATCTATTCCTAGCACGTGGACACTAAATTTGGACTGAACTGCATTGCATGAGTCTGTTCATATGCTGCTAATAAAGACATACAATAAACTAGATAATTTTAAAAGAAAGAAGTTTAATTGACTCTCAGTTCCACATCGATGGGAGGCCTCACAATCATGGTGGAAGGCAAGGAAGAGCAAGTCACATCTTACATGGTGGCAAGCAAGAGAGAATGAGAACCAAGCAAAAAGGGTTTCCCTTATAAAACCATCAGATCTTGTGAGACTTGTTCACAACTGTGAGAACAGTATGGGAGAAACTGCCCCCATGATTTAGTTATCTCCCACTGGGTCCCTCCCACAACATGTGGAAATTATGGGAGCTAAAATTCAAGATGAGATTTGGGTGGGAACACAGACAGACAAATCATATCATGCATGTGCTTCATATAATGATATCTTATCAGTCTAACTTCTGGACTGGAAATGGTTGAATCTGCACCCTCTTGTGCTAAACCGATACTTCTGTTTTTTTTTTTATTTTTTTAATTTATGAATGAGAACAAATCCATATATTTCAAGAAAGATGCTTTAATGTATACATAATTTTATTTATTGAGATAGTGGAATATTTTCTCAGATATTTAAATTATGGTTATGAAAACTACTTAGAAAATGTGGTATCTACAGTAACATGATAATTAAATGTGATCAACAGACTTCTGTGACAATCCCCTATGACTGCCACGTTCTTTGTATTTATGTCCTTGCACTTAACCCTGTCCTTTGAGTGTAGGCTGGACTCAATGATTTTCTTCTAATCTGGCAAGTTTCTCTGCCATCCAGGGGCTGCATCCATGGCTTCTTCACTGTAATCCTAGCTGCAGGGAGGAGGCACTGCTTCCAGATTTATCCTTCCTTGGATACTCTCCCTCAGTCCGAGGTCATTCTTTCAAGTGATCTTCATATCTTCATATTCCTAGTTAGAAATTCTTTACACTGAAAGTCCTCTGTTTAAATTACAGAACGGCTTTTTTCTCCTGATTGTACCATCCTTAATAAGAAGCTTGTTGATATGAAGTTCTCTTCCAGGAAACAGAATTTAGGATCCAGTGAGAATGCTGGAGACAGTTTCAGCATACCTTAAAAACTGAGTTCCTAATGGCTAATGAGCAGAGAATGAAAACAAGTCTGAGCTGTGGTTCAAAGATGGTCCAACTTGCTCACAATTCACCACAGTAGAGTACTCCTGTCCTGTAAGGGGCAGCAATTCCTTTTCATAGGGAAAGGACACATTCTAGTGGTGAACTTGTCATTCTGTTTTGGGGCCTCACCGCAGTATTCTGTTGCTCTGGGGGCTTACAGAATGTTTGGTGTACAATAAGTCATTCTATGTGACATGACATTATACCAAGGGACCCACTTTATAAAAAGGGAGATATGACAGTGGGCATGTGACCACAGCACTAATCTCACCACACCCCATACCATCAGAAGTGTCCAGTCCAGAGTAATGGGACAGCCTGTGAATATGCATCTGCTGCTCCAGCTCAGAGGTGATGTCCTGTGCAGATGAGGGGTCTTTCCTTACAATTCAGTCTAGGTGCCAAGTCAATGACCATTTCATGCGCTATGTTTCCAACCAATAAAGTCATTAGGTTCCAGCAGAAGTGGCCTTGTCATCCATCATATCTGTGGCAACCTAAACTGGGCTAGCCTGACTGGCTCCATTTTAGCTGAAAATTCCAGCTTCACTTCCTCCTCCCTGCCATGGCCCCTCAGGTTCATAACTGTGTCATGCTGTACCCAGAGCCGTGAAGGCTGAGGTTTGAAGCATGCTGTTCTTAGCACCTGTGACCATTGTACCTGCACCCTGCTTGGTGAGCCCACCTGCCATTGTGAAAAACTCCCTTTGATTATTGTGTAGAAAGTACCTGAACACCCCCTTAGTGATTGTATGGAAAGTTCCCCCTGCTTCCCCCCTTAATGCCTCCTACTAACTTGCTTTTTCTGTTTCTGTAAAATTCCACTTCATCTAGGTACCCCCTCCCCTATCTAAATCAAGGTATAAAAGATAATCAAGCCCTTTCCTCGAGGTCTAGAGAATTTTGAGCATCAGCCGTCTCTCATTTGCCGGCTAATAAAGGACTCTTAATTTGGATCTCAGAGCATGGCACTTTTCTTCTAACTCACTTGGAGACAACAATATCCACTTGTGACTGTGTGATTTTTATCTGGACAGTTGAGATTTCTGTGGGTTTTAGAGGTACTGGTTTCTACAGGACACACCAGAATTCCACTGAACGCAGAACTTCAGCCACCACATGAGCAGTTCAGACTGTTTGTGCCAAAGGAAAGGCATCCTCTTACAGAATGACTGATTCCAAATATGGCATTTCTTGTGACATCATGTCAGACCAAATGACTCATTTGATAGAAAGGGAGATGTCACAGTGCACATGGCACAGCGGGCTACCAGAGGAGGTCCTACTGCTGTGGCAAGGAGGTCCTACTGCTGCAATCAGGAAGGTGTACGGTCACCTCTCCGTGGAGCTGAGGAGAAAAGCTTGACACATGGTATCCACGTAGGTGGTTCTTAGGACTTTCTTCTCCAGTTTGACAGTGAATGGAGCCATTCCCTGATAAGAGCATGATAAACACAGACTCAGATCCCCAGGCATAGGAGCTGGGAATCACCCAGGCAAACCAGTAGAGATGCTAGCCAAGTGGGATGAGAGCCTCCTATGGAAAGAAGGGGAAGATATGTGCATCATTTGTAGATTTGAGTCTGGCTTTAGTGCCAGAGACTATAGTTTATTCCAGTAAGTTTCCTCTGCTAAGCTTCCTGAGAAGGTGATGCCAGCAGCCTTCTGGGTTAGCTCCTCCCAGGACACACATGTAGCTAGCCTATCAGAAAGGCCACGACAGTGGGCTCTCAAGGGTGCTAGGCTGCACCTCTCAGATCCCCTTGCAGAACAGAAGTACTTTGTTTCCCTGGCTGCTGAAAACATTTTGGGCTGGTAGCTCCTCAGGAATTGCCTTGGCTGAGAGTCACCTTGCCCAAGATCCTGCTGCCTTCTGAGCAGCCCTCAGACAATGACTGGCTGATGCAATAACATAGAGACTCTGTCTCCTCACTCCAACCCTGGACCACTCTCATGGGGCATCTTAGATACAAGATCTTCTCCCTATAGGGTTAGCAGAGATCTCAATGGGGCCGCACCTCAGCCCAACTTCTCCCTCTGCCAAATTCTCCTTTTTTTCTTCTCCATTCATAGGTATTGATCCTGTGATCATTCCCTAAAAAACTTCCATGATGTTCATCTGTATCTCAGAGGCTGCTTCTTAGTGAATCCAACCTGTATATTAGGAGTTTTAAAAACATTAGATACAAATAAAACATGTAAAATCTTTATTTTTTTATCAAATGAATCTATGACTATGACATAACCTTTTCAAAATGTATAAAGGAATATGTTTTCTAAAACATAATTATGAAATGCATCTACAAGACAGGGAGAAAAAAAGAACTGAGCCTAGTCAGGCAGATTAGAATCTACGGGATGGAAAGAAAATAAGTCAAAGTCTCCATCTTCTCCCCACACGCCCACAGACAATATGCAGAGGGATTAGCTGTTTAAATGTTAAGACCAGAAAAAGAACAAAACATAGAGTTTATTTATTAGAACTTGGCATTGCAAAAGGCCAAGTTAAGTATCCAACCAAACCCAAAAACTATAGGGTCATGTCTACAGAAATTTGAAATTACTATATGATTATATTATCCGAAATCAAATAAAAAGACAATAAATGTGATTCATAAATGTTAATATTAATACACAAAGACATCCTGCAAATAATTAAGATAGATAAATTCTGAATAAATAATTAAAAATGAGAATAAACAATTACAAATTTTAAAAATAAACATACGCAATACAAATACCATCAACCTTGAAATTGATTAATCTCAGTGATAATCAATGGGGTATAAATTTTAAATATAAATGTGAAATTATTACTATCTGTCAAGTTGGAAAAGATTAAAACAATGAAAATGTTTGTGATTTCCCAGTTTATGGTTAAACACGTGTATTAGTTTGTTTATTACACTGCTATAAATAACTTCTTGGCAAGGTGCAGTGGGTCACACCTGCAATCCCAGCAATTTGGGAGGCTGAGGTGGGCAGATCACGAGGTCAAGAGATCGAGACCATCCTGGTTGACATGGTGAAACCTTGCCTCTACTAAAAACACAAAAATTAGCTGGGCATAATGGTGCCTGCCTGTAGTTCCAGCTACTCTTGAGACTGAGGCAGGAGAATCACTTGAACCCGGGAAGTGGAGGTTGTAGTGAGTCGAGACCATGCTATTGCACTCCAGCCTACAGAGCAAGACTCTATCTTAAAAAAAAAAAAAAAAAAAGAACTTCCCAAGACTGCATAATTTATAAAGGAAAGAGGTTTAATTGACTCACAGTTCTGCATGGCTCTGGAGGCCTCCAGAAAGTTACAATCATGGTGGAAGGGGAAGCAGGCACACCTTACATGGTAGTAGGTATGTGAGAGAGAGAGAGAGAGCGTGTGAGAGCACAGGAAAAACAATCATTTATAAAACCATCATATCTTGTGAGAATTCATACACTATCGCAAGAAGAGCATGTGGGAGACTGCCCCCATTGTCCAGTCACCTCCCACAAGGTCCCTCCTGTGACATGTGGAGATTGTGGGGATTACAATTCAAAATGAGAACTGGCTGGGGACCCAGAGCCAAACCATAGAAACACAACTGGAATGTGAAGATGTAAATTCTTGAGAGGGGTAGTAAGAACAAAAGGAATAGAGAGAAGATATTTTGCAACTTTGTGTCTCAAGTATGTTTGTTTATTTTTAATGCTAAAACCTAAAAACAAATGAACTATGCAATTAAAAAAAATTGGAGATGTAAATTGGTCTATCTCTATGGCTACAGAGTCAGTTGAAATAATTTTGTTGAAAAATACTCAATTGCTTGGAAAAAAGTTTATATTAATTATTTAAAATTTGTTTTTAAAACAATGTGGCATTGTTTTGTAGAATCAGATAACTTACCAAATATTAAAAGTAATCATCGAATAGTATCATTATGGGGCCATTGTTATTTTTCCCGTGTGCTTTTCTGCATTTATCAAATGTTTAATATTAAATGTAATGTTTAATTACAATAATAATCACTAGGTATAATAGTTATAGGCATAATTAAATGCAAATATAGTAAATAAAAAGAAGGTTAAGGCAGTGTTACTCATTTCTGCAAATTTATTTATTTATTTATTATTTTACTTTAAGTTCTGGGATACAAGTGCAGAACCTGCACTGAGAAGAATGTATATTCTGTTGATTTGGGATCAAGAGTTCTGTAGATGTCTATTAGGTACAGTTGATCCAGAGAAGAGTTCAAGTCCTGAATATCCTTGTTAATTTTCTGTCTTGTTGATCTGTCTAATGCTGACAGTGTGGTGTTACAGTCTCTCACTATTATTGTATGGGAGTCTAAGCCTCTTTGTAGGTCTCTAAGAACTTGTTTTGTGAATCTAGGTGCTCTTGTATTAGGTGCCTATATATTTAGAATAGTTAGCTCTTTTGTTGAATTGTTCCCTTTACCGTTATGTAATATCTTCCTTGCCTTTTTTATCTTTGTTGGTTTAAAGTCTGTTTTATCAGAGAATAAGATTGCAATCCTTGCTTTTTTTGTTTTCCATTTGCTTGGTAAATTTTCCTACAACCTTTTTTGAGCCTAAGTGTGTCTTTGCACGTGAGATGGGTCTCCTGAATACAGCACACTTATGGGTCTTGACTCTTCATCCAATTTGCCAGTCTCCATCTTTTAATTGGGGCACTTGACCCATTTACATTTAAGGCTGGTACCGTAATGTGTGAATTTGGTCCTGTCATGATGCTATCTGATTATTTTTCACACAAGTTGATGAAGGTTCTTCATAGTGTCATTGGTCTTTATATTTTGGTGTATTTTTGCAGTGGTTGGTACCAGCTTTTTCCTTCCATATTTAGGGCTTCTGTTAGGAGCTCTTGTAAGGCAGGTCTGATGGTAATAAAATCCCTCAGCATTTGCTCTTCTGGAAAAGATTTTATTTCTCCTTTGCTTATGAATCTTAGTTTGGCTAGATATGAAATTCTGAGTTAAAAATCCTTTTCTTAAAAATTGTTGGCCAGGCGCGGTGGCTCAGCACTTTGGGAGGCCGAGGCGGGTGGATCACGAGGTCAAGAGATCGAGACCATCCTGGTCAACATGGTGAAACCCTGTCTCTACTAAAAATACAAAAAAATTAGCTGGGCATGGTGGCACGTGCCTGTAATCCCAGCTACTCAGGAGGCTGAGGCAGGAGAATTGCCTGAACCCAGGAGGCGGAGGTTGCGTTGAGCCGAGATCACGCCATTGCACTCCAGTCTGGGTAACAAGAGCGAAAGTCCGTCTCAAAAAAAAAAAAAAATTGTTGACTATTGGCTCTGAATCTCTTCTGGCTCGTAGAGTTTCTGCTGAGAGTTCTGCTGTTAGCCTGATGGGCTTCCCTGTGTAAGTGACCTGGCCTTTCTCTCTTCCTGCCTTTAACATTTTTTCTTCATTTCAACTTTGGAGAATCTGATGATTATGTGTCTTTGGGTTGGTCTTTTCATGGAGTATCTTAGTGGTGTTCTCTGTATTTTTTGAATTTGCATGTTGGTTTGTCTTGTTAGGTCACCAGGCTTAAGCAGATTTCCAGCTGAGAGGCTGTTGAGAATCTGTGCAGCTCTGAGGCTGGGACTCTAAGCCTTGGTGGCATGGGTTTGGTGTGATATCTTCTGATCCATGGGTTGCACGGTTCCATGGAAAAAGCACGATTTCCCCAGGTGGGTAGCACATTCACTCACTGCCTCCTGTGGTTGGGGGAGGGGCTCCCATGTACTATGTGACTCTCAGGCGGGCCTCCTCACTACACTGCTCTTCCTTCCTCTCCATGGATCACATCAGCCGCCTAGCCGGTTCTGAGAGAACCTGGATACCTTGGTTGCTGGTGAAGGATTCACATGCTTATTATGGTTTTGTTCTGTTTTGTTTTTTGATGGGAGCCTCACATCACTGCCATTTTTAATCAGCCATCTTGGCCCTGTCCCCCACCCCAATTTTTGCAAATTTAAATATGAAATTTGTCCCTTTAGATGCACAGTCCAGACCCCAACCAGTCCAGCTCCTTTTAAAGTCACATGAAAAGTTGGCTGGAATGATCTGAGAGTTAGCCCAGTACGTTGTCTTCCTCCCTCGCCTATCCCTGATAACTCCTATTGTTGAAACGAGCCTCTAATCTGGTCTTCTGTGTTCTGTTTAATTTCCTAGATGCTTCTGTTTTTTTTTTTCTTCTTAGCTTCTCCAGACTGATGCTTTCTTTTAGGGGTCTCTCTGTTCCTTCATCCACTTTCTCTTCATCACGTCCTCCCCATCACTGCCACCAGGTGACATCTAACAATGAGTGCAACCTCAGTGATCCCGTGGATCACCTGTGCTAGGCAAAATCTTGCTCAGCAGAAAACTCGCTTTTGGTGATAACTCACTGTTGTATTCAATATGTTCTGTTGGAGCTGGGAGCTCAGTGAGCACTTGCAAGGAAGCTGGTGTTGGGCGTCTTGCCCATTCTTAAGGATGAAAACTTTTGCAGTTTATGGGTCAACACAGGCCAGCTGTCCTGGGCTGAGAAAAAGTTCACCATCTCATGACTTTCATGTGGGTTTGGGCTCTTTATATCATTTGGGTCTTTACCTTGGTTCCTGACTCAGAGATTCAGATCATGTTCACTTCTTCGGTTAATCACAATGTGATTAGCAAGGGTTAAATGCAGGTGTATGTATTCATTGTAAGTCCCAGACTGTGATGATGTTAACAACCCCATGTGAGGGGTAAAATTTTCTTCATTTAAAAATGAAGAAATTGAAGGAGGCACAGAGATTTCACAATGGGGCTAGAGAGACTTTCCTGGGCCAATATCCTCATTCAAGCTACACAAGGCTCTCTAAACAAATAGCAACAAATATCTCACTCATTTAGATCCAGACGTTATCAGAAGTGATCATTTGTAGCCATAGAGTAAACTGTTGGGGGAGAGGCAGTGATCTTGTCTGGGGTCTGGGTCTTTCATTCAGTACCTAAACTGTGTGACTTTCCGTGTTGGGTTTCAGGAGACAGCACTGAGGAACAAAGCTAAGAGGGTTATCTTGGCTTCCAAATCATGGAATGAATAGATGGCATAAAGTTGGGAATGTGAAAAAACAGATGGCCTTCTTCCCTCTGTGTGTTCCTGTGACACTTCTCACTGTATATGGAGAGAGTCGTTGCTTTTACGGCCCAGTGTAATCCAGCTTTGCCTCATCTTAACTTGATTATGTTTCAAGGCCCTATTTCCAAGTAAGAGCACATTCACAGGTACTGGGAATTCAGACTTGGACATATCTTTTAGAGAGACAAAGTTCAACCCACTATAATGAAGGAGAAAGGAGGTGATACAAACGGAAGATGAAAGCTCTGTCTCCAATTCTCCGTGGTTAGAAGTGTCAGATTCCTTTACAGAATAGGATTGGCTATGAAATAAGACCATGCTCATGAGAGACAGTTGGCTAGTTCTCCAGGTGAATTACGAATCAGTCTGCACATTGGAAATTTTTCATTTCCGTTGCACCCCTTGTGTCCATAATGTAGACTTAAAGAATTCCACCAGGAACTGAAAACCATGCGCACTTGAATTACTTCTATCAAGCCAGTGTTTCTGATTGCTCACAGCTGCCTGACAGTAGCTACGTGAGTCCAGCAGGTATTCCCCTTTCACTTCTCTTACTACATTAATTCAAATTAATTAATTAGTCACCCAGGTGGATCCTTTGTCAGGCACCAAGCTAAATACTTAAAGGGAAGATCGAATCTCCTTTTAATTCCCTTATGCCATAAAAAGCACACAAACAGAAAAAAAAAAAAAAAAAAAAAAAAAAAAAAAAAAAAACAAACTATTACAGGATGCTTTCCCTTCCTTGACTCATATTAGATCAGTTGTTGGGATGATGTCAAAAGGCCTTTGTGAATGTCATACACTTGTTGGGTTTTGCAGTGTATACAAGATGTATACACAAGGCTCTTGGTTCCAAAGGATCCTCACAAGTTATTCAGAGACTAAGAAATAGTTAGATCAATGTCCTTTGGTATCCATTTTAACTCCCAAAGCATGTTACACTTTTTTATATATTTTAATCTGCTTTCACATTTTTAAGATAATATTTATAGTTCTCTTAAAGGTAACACCCAATTCTCGTTAAAATCTCTCAAATTAGTACTTTTTCTGGGAGAGGATTGTCAATTTCTTTCTGAATTCAGTTATGATATTGGAACTATGTTTTTATGTGTGCCTTGGTTTTTATTTAAATAATTTTTATTACAAAAATAATGACATGTTATTTTGAAATTTCCTTGCAATACTTTTTTTTCCATTATTGTTTCTTGCTTTTGTTCACTGAATAAATTGTTTCTTGACGTTGTTCATCATAAAATTTACAACACAATAATTACTGTGCTATATTTATTAATTTAAATAACCACTCAAGTTTAGAAAAACAATTTCATAGACCACAATTATTTTAAAAAACATTTCTTGATGTAAGAAGTAGTGTTAACCCACTGTCGTTTTCTAGATGGCAGTTATTTTAAACCATTTCTTAACTAATCTAAAACCAATCTTAACTAATCTACATATGAACTAATCTATTTCTTAACTAATTTCCATATTACTTTCTTGATTTGAAATTCCGTCTTCATTAAACACAAAGTTGCCAGGTGCACGTGGTCTGCAGCTGGCCTCCCTGCTCTGTCAGTCTATCTTGTCATTCCTCTATAGTATTAACAGTTTTAGTTACTGCTGCTTTATTTTATATTTTATTAGTGAGAGGCAAGTCCCTGTTGTTACTTCCTGTGTTCAAAATGTTCCTGCCTAGTTCTGAATTATCCAGAAGACATCGAATTTTCAATTTCTAAAAATGGCAGAAATTTTGATTGAGGTTGCCTTTAATTTACTTAGTTATGTGAAGAAATCAATATATTTAATATGCTGGTCTTATATGAAGTAACAAATCTACTCAATTTATTCAAATATTTTCTGTATTCAGAAAGATTTTTAAAGGTTTACACATACAGTTCTTTGTATATCTGGTTAGTTTATTGGCTTTAGAGGAATTTTGTAAGGTTTTGGTTTATATCAATGGCATGGCTGTAATTGTAACCCAGGCCTTCAAGATTCCCCTCTTCTGGGGTTCATATATATATACTCATTTTATGGAGAGGATGATGATGGGCCAGGGTAGGCCAGACATATTTTATTGAAAGGTTCATATTATCAGCTCCATAAAAGAGTAGGTCTGACAAATTGACGATCAAAACTGTAATAAAACGTATTTGTGTAGCACTTTTCCTTGGAGATGCATTTCTAAAGAACTAATTCAAGTGAAAAAATCACTCTGATTTTGGAAAACTACTGGAAAAAATCAAGTGGTTTTGTACACTGGAATGCACCTCTAGTCCCAGGTATAGGAGGCCCTGTGACCAGAGCTGGGGACAGGAGGTTCAGACATGTGACTTATTTCATTTCTTTATGATTTAATAGAATAACGAACACAAACTGTGAAAATTAAGGGAATGATTCTTTGCTTCTATACAGTAGGTATATGAACATTTCAATTTGTTTATTGCACTAATTATATAATATGCAAATAAGTAAACATTGTCTCCCAAGGCTAATTTGGATCCAGTTGTAATACAGGCAATGGTTTGATGCATCATGCTTGTTTTCCTTCTGCATAGTTCTGTCCCTAGGTTCTGGTTCATGGTATGATAAAGACAAAAATTTGATTATAGAGCTGACAAGCCCAGATGGTGCCTCCAAGAGCTCCCATGCCCTCCCCTGTGAGCCCCAAACTTCTGCTGGGCTGCTGCTTTCCCAGCTTTCTGAGTCATTCCACAAGCCAGGACAGTGGGCTATTCTCATGCTATTTTGTTCCATATTATACCAAGAATCTAGATCTTTCACTGATATGGCTTCTTAACAAATGCATCTCTGCCAGATGTGGTGGCTCACGCTTGTAATCCTAGCACTTTGGAAGGTTGAGGCAGGTGGATCACTTGAGTCCAGGAGTTTAAGACCAACCTACACAGCACGGTGAAATCC
Organism: Saimiri boliviensis; assembly: GCF_048565385.1. Classification (NCBI taxonomy): domain Eukaryota; kingdom Metazoa; phylum Chordata; class Mammalia; order Primates; family Cebidae; genus Saimiri; species Saimiri boliviensis. Next base: position 296,991,485 of record NC_133449.1, read on the forward strand.
CGTCTCTACAAAATGTGTAAAAACTAGCTGGGCATGGTGATGAACGCCTATAGTCCCAGCTACTTGGGCAGCTAAGGTGGGGGGATCACCTGAGCTGGGAGGTCATGGCTGTGGTGAGCCATGATTGTACCACTGCACTCCAGCCTGAGTGACAGAGTGAGACAGTCTCAAAAATTTAAAAATTACATAAAAAATAAATAAATGCATTTCTCTGATTCTTTGTTTAAAGCTGTGCCTCGTGTTCCCCTGCAGGGCAGGGCTGAGTGGAGCCTATAGATTTATGAGTAAAAACCAAGGGAACTGTGAAACCTGTTATCTCTTCCTGAAGGATCTGCAATCCACCTCACAGTAAGGAACTGACAGGCAATTTAAGAAAGCTGGCTTCTGCTCTTTCCTCCTTTTAATAATCATTTTCCCATTCTAGAATTCTGCTACTCCATTATTCTATTATTTTCATCTGTCAGTGAGCTCTTGGCTATGACAATTTTTTTCCTTATTGGTTTACAATAAGGCGTACTATTTTGAAAATGCTGCTCTTTCTAGATTTGGTACACCAATGGACTTTAAAATCTTTATCTATTTTCTAAATTTCCTTTGATATGCCAGTATGTATCTGTTTTATAATGGCAAAATAATATAAATTTGCACAATGAGCTTGCCAGAAGCACTGAATGCCATTGGCTTCCATGAGATATCAACAAGAGGATGACCAGCATAGAAATCAAGTACCCCTCAAGCTTGCCCAACACAGTCCAGAGGTGGTTTCTAGAAAAGTCTGTCTGTGGTATCGGTACTACGTGCCTCTTCCCAACACTTTCTACATAGGATTTTTGTTTTTGTTTGTTTCTTGTGTTGTTTTACTTTTATCTTGAAACTGTAAAACAGGATTATCAGAGAAGAAGTGAACTCCATCCATTGGATAAACCACAGCCACAGTATCTATTAGTACTAAGTTGAAAACAGAGGAATAATTCCACAGTACAGCCTGGGATGTACTCAGGGGCAGTTCAGTGTGGCTGACCACAGATCCAGCAACATGGCCAAGCTGATGCATCACCCAGCCTCCTGGTTTTCCTTCTCATCACCTATCACAGCTCATGATGGCTTCGCCCTTTGGTTTTATTTGTTGCTATTGTTTCTGTTTGGTTCCTATGGGAAGAAACCGATTCTGTACTCTTGCCTGTCAGTCACTTTCTCACACAGATCAGGCTACCCTGATCCCCACCCTCCATCACTATTCTGATCCCACTTTGCTTTTTAATTTTGTTTATATGCTTGATGCTTCCAGGCATAATTTAATCAGCTTCTTCTTCGTGACTTTCCTAGCCCCTTATCCGCGCATGAGCTACTACAAGGCTGCCTGTACTGATTTACAACAGAGCTTTCTCTCTCCCGGGCACCCACTCCAGCCCCAGGCACACTCAATGTTGTAGTAATAAGTGTCTGATGAACATGTGCTAAGAAGACCATTGTGTGTTTCTGGTTCTGGATTAGTTTGTTGGCTGTGTCTTATTTAATCAGTTTTTTTTTTTTTTTTTTTTTTTTAGAATCAAATAAATAAGAGCAGAAAAGGCAGAAAGAAGACTGACTGCTACAAGAAAATACGGGAAAGATTCCTAAGAAACTGAAACTGCGTGGGCAGAGGGCTTGGTGAGGATTAGGTAAGTGGACCCCTTGGGGAGAGGGAAAGTTTTTGAACCATGTGAACACATCACATACTTAGCAGCCAACAGAAATAATTATTGTAGGAAGATGCTGTGCCGATAGTTTGCTATGTACCATGCTGGCTCTGGGCATCTACAAATGTGTCTTACCAGACTGGTACTGCTGTCAAGCAAGAATAATTTTGTGTAAAATTCACTCTCACCCACCTTGAATTGGATATTTTCTTTTGAGAAAACACAGAAGTACTATGATATTGAATGAATGATTGACTTCATATGTTCACTTTATATCCAAAGTGTCACAATTATTCTTATTTTACCCATGATATAACTGAAAGTTTTCCTCAAATTAACTTCTTTGTGGGGTTCATAGAAAGGTAAGCGTATTAGCTTCAGTTCACCCTTAACCTTCCTACCAGTCGACCTTTCCAAACGCTTCTTTAGCCCTTTGTTACAACGATTTTCCAGTTCCTGCAGAATAAAGCCCTGGCTTCTTAGGCCAGGATTTAGTGCTCTCTGAATTTGGTCTCAGACAAGCAAGCCAAGTGTGTGGGATCCTGCTTCACTCAAGGATAGCACATTTCCTGCTTGCCTGACACCACAGACTGGCTGTACAAAGGCACACAGTGTCCTGTCTGTGCTCACAAAGCTCCTGGACAAGTAGCCCGTCCTTGCCGGTGCGGTGCAGTCACAACACTCTGAACATGGCTGCAGCTTGGGCTGCGGGCCCAGCACTAATAGGCAAGTTTCCATTGTGTTCTTGTCACCAGTGAAACCAGGAATATATTTCCAGTGTCACTTGTCAGAGAGATCATCAGAATGTAGCCAAGATGATTTGGGATCCAAAACCACGTCCTCCAAAGCAGAACTGAAGAGCCCTAGCTTACAAAGGCATGTGTGGAGCAAGAGGGCCTAATTGCCTGGGATCAGAATGGATCCTCTGTCTGGTGTGGGAGCCCAAAAGGCAGAGTTGCCTGAGGCTGGATCAACAGACTCCAGCAGCCAAGGTGAAGGGGGCAGGAGCCTTTTTCTGATTTCTCTGGCCCCATCCATGGGTGCCACATTAGTTCTGGATGCCTCATTCAGAGAGCATTAAACAAACAAAGCAAAATTCGAAAGCCATGGCCAGGACAAGTAGCCAGAGAATGCTTGGGAGAGGAAAGGTGGAGGCCATGACAGCAGTTTAGCTGTTCAGAGAAACAGAACAAGGAACGGAGTTGCCCCTTTTGAGTGTTGGCTGAAATCACTTGGAGAAGCAGCCCTGTGTCCATCTCTGGACAGGCCAAATGGCTCTGTCAGGTTCAAGTCCTGGGGCAGGAAGCTCCGGGGTGTGATCCGAGGCAGACCCGTCCAAGGATGGGGAGATCCCTGTGAGAGGTGTCACTGGAGTCCCCAGGGTGCAGCTGTGTGACTGCCTGTCGGGGGTGATGGGGGCACCAGAAAGAGCTTTGAAGTTGTCTTACCCAAATCCCACTGGATGAAGACTTGTCTTTGTCGGTGATTTCTTGCGTCCCTAATTAAGTTGACCTTTGCAACATGCATCACTCTCTTCCCCAGTCACCGAACAGGTCCCCCCTCTGAAATCTTCCCTGTCCCTTTAGGAGAGACCTTGCCCTCATCCAGACGATTTGATTCACACTCCATCCATGCTCTAACCTGTCAGTCAGTTCTACCTCCAAGCACACCACAAATTCAGTCTCCTTTCCTCTCCTGTGGCGGTGGTCAGGTCACTCTCACAGCACTCTGCAGACTTGACAGATACTCCCAGGAGATCTAACTGCTCTCTGCTACACCCTCCCTCCCACAACGCAGGCTCCACACAATGCCACCTGGATCAAGACACTGCCCTGGCTTCCCATTAGCCTTAAGATGAAACTGAACTTCTCCCCTGGCCACCAGCGTTCTAGGGTGGGCTCAGACCCATGTCTTCGGATCCATCCTGGGCCACCCTCCACTCACTCCCTATCCATCCCTCGTCCACACCCACACTGGCCTCTCTCAAGTCCAGGGGCTTCCAGTTATCAGACCAGTGCAATTGATGACGACTCTGGTGGAATGCCCCTCCTTTGACTGGACGCAGCTGGTTCCTTCTCAGCTGTCAGAGCTCAGCATACAGGTCACTTGCTCAAGACAGGGTCCCACTCCACTCTCTGTAGGGGCAGCCCTTCCATCATCGTCCTGTCTCCCAGCCTCCCAGTTTTCCTTCCCATTACAAGTCACAGCTCCTGATGGCTTTGCCTGTTGCTTTATTTGTTGTTGCTGTTGTTTCTGTTTGCTCCCTGTGGGCAGAAATCAATTATCCATCAGTAACATTCTCACACACGTCAGGCCACGCTGATCCCCTCCCTCTGTCACTCTTCTGATTCCGCTATGCTGCTTTTTTTTTTTCCTTTATAATGCTTGATGCTTTCTGACATAACTTAATCATTTTCTTCTTTATGCCTTCCCTGGCCCCTCAGCAGGGTATGAGCTCTGAAGGTACAAGAGTTCTTTCTCCCCAGCACCCACTTCAGCCCCAGGCACACACAGTGTTATGGTAGTAAGTTTTTGATGAACGTGTGCTACATGATCAGATGTGGTGGGAGAGCTTCTTTGGTGCTTGGTGACAGGCGTCACGTGCCACAGATATCTGCAAAGTATTGAAGTATTTATTTCATAAGTGTATGTATGGATAACAAAACATCTTTTTGGTTACCAGCAGAGTTTGTAGCTTTCAATGTGCCATGGAAAAGATTGAAGCTGAGGAGTTGGAAAACCCTGAAGTCCTGTCCTAACCCTATGTTTTATTCTGTGGCATGCTGGGAAAGCTGTGCTAGGCTGCAGGGTTGTCACCTTCGAAACGAAATGATGACAGAAGCTTGTCTCACAGTTGTTGAGAAAATCAAGCAGAAGAGGCTGTGTGACTCCTCCTCCTGACAATCCTTTGTCTAATGTGAGTGACGATTTTCTTCAAATTATAAAATAAATTCAAACTGAATTCTCCTATGACTATTTTTTAAATTCATATGTGTCAGGTATGCTTAAAATATTTAGGTATGAAAGGCCTCTCATAACTTGTTTGGAAAATTCTGTGCCTTCTTCTGCTTTATAAGTTGATGCAAACCCAGAGATAATCAATTTTATTTAATAGGATCCTGGGGAAAGCATATCAGAATGACATTGAGTGTTGCTGCTATTAAAAAAATAAGATAAAAAGGCAATAAAAAAACTGAAAATCTGGCATGTGGAGAAGGTTCAGGAATCATTCTCGATTTAAGCTAATCTGCTTTCTTCCTCTTAGTATTGAAAGCATGAAATTGAGTCCCATTAGATTTGAATGGCATCTGTATGACAGAACATATTTATTTTCCTCTTAATAGCATAAACATATTTGACGCTAATGCAGTGGGATTGGGATAGTAAATCCTCTCTTCATTTCTATTTAAGCTAAAATGGGCAGCTGCAGAATGTGTTAAAGAGCTGTGGATTTTCAGCCTGGAAATAAAAGGTCAGAGAAGGAGAGAGAAGGTGCAGGATGTAGCCGGAGTGTCTGCCATGGCGATGAGCTTCCCCTGGGAGGCTGTGTGGGCGGGCCTCTCTAGCAGCAAGAATAGTGGTCACATTGTAGGACCACAGAGCATTGGGTGAGGAGGAAGGGTGTGCAGGGCCCAGACACAGCACACACTTTCTTTGGAAATGTGGGGTAAAAGTACCAAACTGGCAGAGGGAATAACCGCCCCTGAGTCTGCTATACACTTCTCCTTGGAATCTGGCTGAGCTGAACGTCTTCCCCATGCAGAACACTCAGGTGTCAATGCATGTCTTTGTCAGGGAAAGAGAAGGAGCTTCAATTAAAAAAAATGTATCTAAGGAGACCTCTTGGGGTCTGACACAAACTCTTCTTTCAGGCAAAAGACACTGACATCCAATTCACAGCTTCTTCAGGAAACCCTGTGATGACATTGTTTGGCAGCCCAGGAATGTCTAAGAATTTAGTTCCAGTCTGCTAGCAGAGAGCCGCCTCCTGTACTTGCCAGCCCACACGGTGTGAACACACCATGAATCACTGCTGGGCTTTCTCTTGGCCCTCACCACGTTGCTCAGGGCCCCTTCCAAGTCTCATTCAGTAGGCTGTCCTGTGTCCAAAATACTTTCCTAAACCTTTTCAAAATCCCATAAAACATGGATATGGCAGTTATGGGAAACAGGATGCCAAACTGTATGCAGTTAAAAGAGTAGAAACAGTCACTCTTAAGCCGTCAGACATCTGAATGACAGGATCGTGTTTAATGATGGAAAGACGAATAGGGATTTAGGTCAAGATTAGCATAGAGGCTTAAATACTACATAAAGCACAAAGGAAAAAACCTGAAAGTTTCCAGAAAAAAATAACACAAGGAGAAACCATTTTGCAGATTGGAATTTGTTAATAAAAACACATCCTCTAATTTAGCATATTTTAGCCAACCATTTGGACATATTTGTGACGTTTGCTTCAGAGACTTTCCTCAAGCTGATTGAGAAAGCAACGCCTGTCTGTATTCTGTCAGACATTATGCAGATTAGAGCAGATTATATTTAAAAATGTTATCCCCACTGTAGTGATATCGCAGCTGAACAGACTGAGACAATGATAAAAAGAAGCTATATGGAGAAATAAAACATTTCATCTCCAGTTTTTGGGTAAGCATGCTTGGAAAGTAGAGAAAATTAGAAATTACCACTAAAAGATAAATTATGGCATTTAAACTATACTTTTCTTAACATTTTGGATAAAGATTCATAGATATATATGCATGTATACATACCTACAAATACGTATATACATATGTTATAATCCACAAGTTCTGTGATGGGCTTTTTAAAATAAGAGGTAGTTTTTAAAAGGATCATATGGTTCTTTATGTTCACTTTAACCAATTCAATTCATTTCAAAGTCTGTCAAAACTGAATTTATTTTGTTTGTGTGATTTGTCAAGGCAAACCCTTGAATTTAGACAATGCACCTTATGCAATGAGCAAGGGCTATGCCTGCAGTTGTCAGTTTAGCACATGGGCCACCTAAGTGGGCCGGGAACGTCCAACGAGAGTGAACACAAGGGACGTTTTTACCTGAGCAAGAAAATGGGGGCCAGTGAATTATGTGTTAATATCCGGTTGCTGCTATAATAAATTTCCGTAAACAAACCTGAAATGCATTGTTTTTCTGTTGTGAAGGCAAGAAATTCCCTGTCTGAAATTAGTTTCACCAGACCAAACTCAAGGTGTCAGCAGGGCCCGCTCCCTCCAGAAGCTTTGGGAAAAATCCATTTCTTGCCTCTTCCAGCTTCAGGTGGCTGTGGTATTCCTTGGTCCATGGCCACATCACTTCTATTTCTGTGTTCCTGTCTCCTTCTCTTCTGCGTGTATGTTATCGCTCGTCTATAACAAAAGATTGCATTTAGGGCCCACCCAGAGAATCCAGGATCATTTCCCCATCTCAGAATTATGAATCACAAAGCTTCCTTGTTTGCCGTATAAGCTATTACATATGGTCTCCAAAGATTAGCAGCTGATTGATTTTTTTTTGGAGGAAAGACATTTTATCACAAATGGTTGTCTTTTAAAAAACAAAATAATGTCAGGTATAACTGTGTCTGATGACTATTATATATCTTTGAATCTTGTATGTAAATTTATAATGTCATCTAAAATTGCAGGATGGAGATGCTGTTGTATAGATACAGTTGCTGGAAACAGAGAAGAATCTTCTGACTGACCGGGTGAAAATTGGCATCCATTTTTCTTACACAGCAGTTGGTCAGAATGTTCTGTAACTTTGCAATGCTGAGTGTTTTACTATACATCATACTTGTCCAAGGCATGTACTGCAAGCTACATGTGGCCTAGGACAGCTTTGAATGAGGCTCAACATGGCTTTGAATGGAGCCCAACATAAATTTCTAAACTTTCTTAATATGTCATGAAATTATTTTTGTCTGTGTTTTTTTCTTAGCTCATCAGCTATCATGAGTGTTAGTGTATTTTATATGTGGCCCAAGACAATTCTTCTTCTTCCAATGTGGGCCCAGGGAAGCCAAAGGATTGGACACCCCTGCTATATATGTTTTTTTCTAAGTATTATGTCTTTGGATTAGATAGCTGAAAAGGTAGAATAATACTCAAGACTCTGAATTGCTCTTACTCATCCAGTCACCATGGTCAAGCCGTTTATTTATTTTAATAGCCTGCTTCTCAATCCCTAGTGGGCAATGATCAACTCAAGAAGAAGCCATGATGGTTGGTATGGCACCAGCTCTTCTTTTTAAGATAAAAAAAGGCAAAACCATCTAGGTGAAAAGTTAAAACTTCCAGAAATTTTTTTGAATGCTTTGAAACTGTGATGCCAACCATAGCATTTTTGGGAGCTGTGAATGGGTGTGAAGGAACATACTATCTGCTGTCCTCTGAATGCTTAAACAGTGTAGGGACCTGGTCTTGTACCTCCTCACAGAAATGTTACAGGTTAGGGCAGCACAATAATACCTGCCTCTCCTCATATGAGCATTTCTTTTTATAATTAATGTTTTTGAGAGATGCTTTCAAGGTGCATGACCAAAAAGTATCATTTATCTCTCCCTTGGGAATTACCATAAATTTAAGTCTCTTTTCATGATATTCCCAGTAAGGGATGCAAGGATTCTAGCCTAAGCATGTTAAATTTACCAGTAAGAATGTTAAATGTCACCAGCCTGGCTGACATGGTGAAACCTCATCTCTACTCAAAATTCAAAAATTAGCCAGGCATGATGGCAGGTGTCTGTAGTCCCAGCTACTCTGGAGGCTGAGGCAGTAGAATAGCTTGAACCTGGGAGGCGGAAGTTGCAGTGAGCAGAGATTGTGCCACTACACTCAAGCCTGGGTGACAGAGTAAGACTCTGTTTCAGAAAAAAGAAAGAAAGAAAGAAAGAAAATAAAGGAAAAAGAAAAAAAAGTGTTAAATATGATGTTTACACTGTAAACTGTTGTTAGGATTTTGAAGTGTGAATGAATGTCTTCCCGACTTTCACATTTGAATTAATTAATGCACAGGGGAAAAGCCAAGAGGTAGAGAACCAAATAATTGCCTTTATTACTAATCAGGCTGTTTGCAGAGGACGGTTCCTTCTCTGCCAAAGTGGGCTTCCTGTTCAGCAACCCTGCATTGAACCCAACCAGTTATTGATAAACTGGACTTCAGCCTTCCCTGCCCTTGAAAATTTATGATACAGAGAATGCAAGAATAGATGCTATTTCAGATTTCCAAATAAAACAGAGAACAAAAGGACAAACAGTTTTGGCTATAATTCTTTCCCTAATATGGCCAATCAAATAATTGACTTTGTTTTCTATTTAGGAAGAGTGAATAGGACAGAAGGGAGAGGCCAAATTAATGTAAAAAGCCATCAACATGGAAATATATTGAATTTTTCTATTAAATTAATGTTCTTTCCTTGTATGTCTGATTTATTTTGGGAAATCAAGATTTAAGTCAAAAAGATGGCAAAAGTCGCCCAAGTGCCCAAATCGCCATAATGAAGTAACTTCCCTCAAGCTAGGCAGGAATATCCAGGGGCTCTTTAAGAGGAAGGCACAATGGGAGCAATTAGATTACTGACCAAAGCATAACTTGGGGCAGATGGAGAGTCACAGAACTGTGTTGCTTGCACATGATGTGGAACACAGAAATTGTTGCTCATAGCGTGACTTGAGTCATTGACTAAGGATTTACTGTGGAAATGCCTGGAAAAGAGAAGCCACATAAGACCTACATATGTATCTTTATATCTACCTCTAGATCTCTATATGCCTATGTCTCCATATTATGTATCTATGTATCTACCTAACAAGGGAGAACGTAATGCAGAAAAAACACCGCACAGGTAAGGGAGGGGCAGGGAGCCAAAAGAGAATGCTAGTACCCAGGGTTGAGCATCAGCAGGAAGCCACTGCACCAGGCTAGTGAGTGCCATGGGGAGGTGATGGAGGTGATGTAACTCACCCCTGGGAAACTCCCAGGGGAAACTGAGGCCACCACAAAGCCACTGCCATCGTAGGGAGATAAAGAGAAGACAAGGCTGGCTTGATTCCTCTCTCCAACTGCCAGTCTCCCTCTAGTGCCTCGTAGGGCTACACCCAGCCAGTAGCCCATGGATCTATCAGTGAGGAACATGTCTCAGAGCATCAGGACTTGTGATTCAAACTAGAGCAAGGGAAGAGGGTAGAATCCACCAGAGAGCCAACTGCCCAAGGTCATCAACAGGAAGAATAATTACCTATCCCATCAGGGAAACATGTAATCTTTAGGAAAAAAATACATAATCATGGTTGTTTTGTTTAAATGAATCTAAGGTGGAAAGTCTTACTAACTTCAAAAATGGTGAAAAATACAAAAAGAAGAGCAGCTTGAGGTAATTTAGCAGTTTGAGGTAATTTATGAAAATATTTAGAAATGTTGAGGATGTCATTATATCAATAGTACAATGCAGTAAAATATTTTATCTCTATTTCAATGATTGTTAAATAAAATAATCTGGGTTCCATGTAATCTCTTTGGAATGAAAGAAAATACCCACTGTGATTTTTACAAGCTTCTCAGTATTTAAAGTATTTAATGAACTATCTGGAAAAGTTGTCTTCTGTAATTTATTTCAGCTATGAATATAATATTTTTAAGACATAACTTAAATGCTCTTCTATGTGTTATAATTAATATATAATATGTTTTCCTCACAAAAATTAAAGATTAAGTGAACAAATAAATAGTAATTATTATTGTATGAAATAAATTATACTTGCTTTAGCTTTTATTCTTTCATACTAAGAGTCTACTCAGAGTCAAGTACTCTTCTAAGAGAAGGGATTACAAAAGCAAAGAAAACACAAAATGTCCACGCTTTTTGATGCTTTTACTTCTAAATGTGGAAGGCAAATAACAGACAAGGTCATTATTCACAAGAGGCCATGTTGTAGTTATTGACAGGTTTCATGGAGTAAAAGACATACAGAAGTAGAGAGAAAATGTCATGCAGTTTGGTGGGGGAAATTCAATTTTGGAAACAGTTGCTAGAAAAGCTTCAGGAAAGAGATGAGGCTTGAAATAAAAGTGAAGACAATGAGGTGGAGAGCCACTGGAACACTGGAAGCAGGCTGTGGACCAAGAGCAGTGGCTGTGCAGCTCCAACGCATGGCTGGGACATCTATAAGAGGGAGAACACCGGTGCAGCACAAATGAACACGATGAGAATATGTGGTTAGAAACCCAGTTGTGTGAGGATTGGGGGAAGATCAGACAGGTCATTGAAAGCATTTAATTTTCCACAGGAAGTGGAAAAATGATAAACCACCTTCCGCAGAAGGTGGTTTTTAGTAATAGAGCAGCATGCTTTAAACTGTTGAGCCAGGATGACTCTGACCAATAGGCTGAGACTAGACTATGATGATGGGGGGGTAGGCGAGAGTGGAAGCAGGAAGATAGGCAGAAGGATGCTGCAGTAATCCAGGTAAAGGTGATGATACTTTGGTTTCTGGTTATGACATTGAGTCACCAGACTCTCCTTCCAGTGGAGAACAAGCATAAAACTGGACCAAATTGATGAGTCATCTGTTTTTGTACATCTTGCAACAGACAACCAAGATACAAGTTGTGAGGAAAATCCAAACACGGAGACAAGCTTGAAGCTAGCACTGCCATCCTGCCTGCAGAGACACAAGAGGGTGGAACCCAAACAGAGTAGTGGGGTTGTTGAATTAAAAAGTCAGAGATTGGAGTTTGAGCCTGCTGAAGTGACTGGGAGTCATGAAGTGAAGCAGACGTACAGAGAAGTGGCTGCAGAAGTGGCAGTGGTACTCATTTTGAAGCCTTGCACAGGGCTGGACATGCATCCACAAGGGACTCCTTGAGCCCATGCAGAGAGGATTTCCTATAGAGTTGGCAGGTGAACAGAGATACAAGAGGTCCTGTAGGACTCATGGGCATTAATTTTGTGACATAGCAATGATGGAGAAACCTCACTACAAACTTTGATCATCCACTTGAGATCCCAGAAAATGATGTGCCTTGTACACAAGACTCACATTTTAAAGTAAAGTCAACATCCTAGGATATAATTGAAAAGTGAAATAGATATATTTTATCAAAAGAAAACAGCTTGATAGGATCTACCAGTAATTTGGTTATCTCATAAAAATATTTAACATCCTTAAAGGAAGACAAACTAATAGATGATACCATTCATAATATTCAACAAACAAAAAATTACCATGTTAGGACATTTTTGTGTTGCTATGAAATACCCGATACTGAGTAATGCATAAAGAAAAGAGGTTTAATAGGCTCATGGTTCTGCAGGCTGCATAAGCATGGCTTCAACAGATGCTTCTGGTGAGAACCTCAGGAAGTTTACAATCACAGCAGAAGGCAAAGGGGAAGCTGGCATGTCACATAGTGAGAGCAGGAGCAAGAGAGTGTGAAGGGGGAGGTGCTACACACCTTTAAACAACCAGATCTCACAAAACTCACTCACTACCACAAGAAGAGCACAACAAATCACTCACAAGGGATTTGCCCCATGACCCAAACACCTTCCACTAGGCCTCACCTCCAACATCAGGGATTCTGTTTTAAAATGAAACTCGGATGGAACAAATATGCAAAGTATATAATTTACTGTATATGCAAAGAAGCAGGAAAACATGACCCATTAAAAAGGGGGGAAAAACATTTAAGATAGACTAGAAGATAAGCTAATGTGACAAAAATTTTGAAGCAGCATTATAAATACATTCAAGAACTTTCAGGAAAAGATTATAATTATAAAAGATTATAAACTGATGGAAAAGATCTCTAGAGACATAAAAACTATGAAAAATAACTAAATGGGAATTCTAGAGCTAAAAATTACAGCACCTGAGTTGAAAAAAAGAATGAGTGGGTCTAACAGTGGATTAGATATGGCAGTAAAAGAACTGATGAACTTAAAAAGAAGTAAATAAAAGTTATCCATACTGAAGAACAAAGAGAAAAAAGAAAACTGACTACAGCCTCACTGACTTATGGGACAATGTCAAGTAGACAAACATAGGTAGAATGTGAATTTCAAAATAAAGGAGATAGAGAATGGAGTAGAAAAATTAGTTGAGAAATGAAATTGTTTGAAAAACATCCACTTAGAGATCTACAAGAAAGAAAGTGCCTTACAGAATAAATTTTAAAAAAGAGAACTACATACATTATAGTCAAACCACTGAAAGTGAAATATAAAAATATTATCTCATGTACCATGTGAATGTATATACCAACTATGTAACCACAAAAATAAACACATAAAACAAAATGATTAAACAATGAAAAACAGGCAGACAGAGGAAAAAACATATTAATTAGAAAGTTATAATATAAATGATGCCTGATTCACATAAGAAGTAATGAAGAATAGGAAACAATAAAACAACATAGTTAATATGCTGAAAGTGCTGAAAGAAAGGGAAAAAAGCCCCCAAATAGCTCCATATATAAAGATGACATAATTTTTGAAAAAGGTTCCAATGCATTTTCTTGGAGAAATAAAAGTGTTTTTAAACCACGTCATTAATGTATAATTAATAAACAAACAACCATATATATCTAATGTACACAACTTTATGAGTCTGCAGATAAGTCTACACCCATGAAACTCACTGAGGTCTATTCCATCAGTCTTTCCACCACCTTTAGAAGATTCCACATTCTCTATTTGTTTATAAGAATTATTTTTTGTCAAGATTACTTAACATGATACCTACAACCATAGGAGCATTTTAAATATATAATACAGTATTGTTAACTTTAGACACTATGCTGTATGGTAGATCTTTAGGACTTCCTCAATCTTGCACAGCAGAAGCTTGGTAACTCCTGGTTTTCTGCTTCCCTCAGTCCCTGGTAATCACTTTTCTAGTCTCTGCTTCTAGGAGTTTGACTGTTTTCAATTCTTTACATAACTGATGTATTAGTCCATTCTCACACTGCTATAAAGAACTGCCCAAGACTGAGTAATCTACAAAGAAAATGGTTTAATTGGCTTACAGTTCCACAGGCTGGGAAGGCCTCAGGAAACTTACAATCATGGTGGAAGGGGAAGCAAACACATTGTTCTTCACATAATGGCAAGAAAGAGAAGAATGAGAGCTGTGTAAAGAGGGAAGCCCCTCAAAAGCCATCAGATCTCCTGAGAACTTACTAACTAGCATGAGAATAGCACAGGGGAAACTGCCCTCATGATTAAATTATCTTCCACAGGGTCCCTCCCATGACACATGGGGATTATGGGAACTACAATTCAAGATGAGATTTGAGTGGGGGACACAGACCAACCATATCATTCCACTGCAGGCCCCTCCCAAATCTCATGTCCTCACATTTCAGAGCACAATTATGGATTTCCAACAGTCCTTGCAAAGTCTTAGCTTATGTCCACATTAACCTAAAAGTCCATGTACAAAGTCTCATCTGTAACAAGTCTCTTCCACCTATGAGCCTGTAAAATCAAAAGCAAATTAGTTACTTCCTAGATTCAATAGGAGTACAGGCATTGGGTAAATACATCCTTTCCAAATTGGAGACATAGCCCAAAACAAAGGGACATAGGCCCCATGCAAACCCAAAATACAATAGGGAAGTCACTAAACTTTAAAGTTCCAAAACGATTTCTTTTGACTCCGTGTCTCACATCCAGGTCATGCTGATGCAAGAGGTGGGTTCCCATGGCCTTGGGCAACTCTGCTTATGTGGCTATGCAGGATACAGCTTCTTTCACAAGCTGGCATTGAGTGTAGCTTTTCCAGGCACACAGCATAAGCTTTTGGTGGATCTACCATTCTGGGATGTGGAGGACAGTGATCTTCTCACAGCTCTGGTAGGCAGTGCTCCAGTGGAGAATCTGTACGTCTATGTGCAGGCTCCGACCCCACATTTCCCTTCCTCACTGCACTAGCAGAGCTTCTCCATGAGGGCTCTACCCCTGCAGTAAACTCCTGCTTGGACATGCAGGCATTTCCACACATCCTCTGAAATCTTCATGGAGGTTCCCAAACCTCAGTTCTTGACTTCTGTGCACTCAAAGGCTCAACACCATGTGTAAGCCATGAAGGCCTGAGGCTTGCGCTCTCTGAAGCAATGCCTTGAGCTCTATGTCGATCCCTTTTAGCCATTGCTGGGAGGTAGGCCACCAAGTCCTGAGACTGAACAAAGCAACAAGGTACTTGGCCTGTCCTGTGAAACCATTTTTTTTTTCTCCTAGGCCTCTGAGCCTGTGATGGAAGGGGCTGCCATGAGCAACTCTGACATTGCCTGGAAACATTTTTCCTATTGTCTTGGTGATTAACTTTGGCTCCTCATTACTTATGCAAATTCCTGTAGATGACTTGAATTTCTCCTCAGAAAATGGGTTTTTCTTTTCTACAGCATTTTCAAGCTGCAAAGTTTTTGAACTTTTATACTCTGCTTCTGTCTTAAACATAAGTTCCAATTCCAAACCATATCTGTATGAATACAGAAAACTGAATGCATTTAATAGCACCAAAGTCACATCCTGAATGCTTTGCTGCTTGGAAATTTCTTTTGCCAGATACCTTAAATCATCTCTCTCAAGTTAAAAGTTCCATAGATCTCTAGGGCAGGGACAAAATGTAACCAGTCTTTGCTAAAACATAGCAATAATCATCTTTATTTTAGTTCACAATGAGTTCCACATCTCCATCTGAGACCACCTCAGCCTGGACTTCATATCACTATCAGCATTTTGGTTGAAGCCATTCAACAAGTCTCTGGAAAGTTCTGAACTTTCCCACATCTTCCTGTCTTCTTCTGCACCCTATAAACTATTCTAACCTCTGCTTGTTACCCAGTTCCAAAGTCACTTATATATTTTTGGGTATCTTTACAGTAGCCTCCTACTACCTGTTACCAAATGCATCTTTCACATAATGGCAGGAAGGAGAAGAATGAGAGCCAAGCAAAGGGGAAAACCCTTTATAAAATCTTCAGATCTCCTGAGAACTTACACACTATAATGGAAATAGCATGAGGGAAACCACCCTTATGATTCAATTACCTCCCACTGGGTCCTTCCCACCGCACATGGGAATTACGGGAACTACAGTTCAAGATGAAATTTGGGTGTGAACACACCCAAATCATATAAAGTGGCATCATGTGGTATGTGTCCTTCTGTGACTGGTTTATTTCCCTTAGCATAATGTCTTCCAGGTTCATCCATGTTGACACAAGTGGCAGGATTTCTTTCTTCCTAATGTTAAAATGCTATTTCATTGTGTGTATATGAAATATTTCTTTTATCTATTCATCTATTGATGGACATTATGGTTATTTCTATATCTTGGCAATTGTGAATAAATAATGCTGCAATGAACATGGGAGTGCAGATCTGTCTTTAACAGACTGACTTCAATTCTTTTGGATATATACAGAGAAATGAGATTACTGTATCATATTCTGCTCTCTTTAAATTTTTGGAGAATCTCCCTATTCTTCTCCATAGTGGCTGCACCAATTTACATTTTCACCAACAGTCTACCAGGGTTTTATTTTTTTTTCATATTATTTCCAATACTTGCGTTTTGTTTTGTTTTGATGATAACCATTTTCATAGCTGTGAGGTGAGAAGTCATTGTGGTTTCAATTTGTATCTGATGATTAGTGATGTTGAGCACCTTTTCACATACTTGCTGTTCATTCGTATGTCTTTGGAGAAATGCCTATTCAGTTTATTTTCCCTGTTTTAAATATTGGTATTGATTGATTGACTGCTGTTGAGTATTAGAAATTCCTCACATATTTTGGAAATTAACTCCTTAACAGACATATAATTAGGAAATAATTTTTTATTCTGTAGGTTTGTTTTATATTTGATTGTTTTGTTTAATATGCAGATGATATTTTTGTTTGATATAATTTTACTTTTCTATTTTTGCTTGTGTTGCCTGTGCTTTTGATGTCATATCCAATAAATTATTGCCAAGGCTAATGTCAAGAAGATTTTCGCCAAGTTTTTGAGAGTTACATGGTTTCAATTCTTACATTTAAATCTTTAATCCATTTGGAGATAATTTTTATGTATGCTGTAATATGAGTCCAATTTCATTCTTTTGAATGTGGATATCCAGGCTTTACAGCAACATTTATTAAAGAGACCATCTTTTTCCATTGTGCATTCTTTTCTATAGCATTTTCATTGCATCTTTATCAAAGATCAGTCGACCACGAACGTGTGTATTTATTCCTGGGCTCTCTATTCTGATCCATTGGTCTACATGTCACTTTTTATTGCCAGTACCATACTGTTTTGATTACTGTTGCTTTGAAATCTAAAAATGTGTTAACTCTTCTTGCTCAAAATTATTTTGGCTGTTTTTATTTTTATTTCTATTAAAAAGTGCCATTGATATTTTGACAGAAATTACAATATGTCTGTAGATCACCTTGGGTAGTATGAAATTTTAAACCACAATTAATTCTTCCACTCTGTGAATATGTGATATATTTCCATTTATTTATGCTGGCTTTAATTTCTTTCATCAGTATTTTAGTTTCCAATGTACTAGTCTTTCACATTTTCTGTGGTTTGAATATTTGTCATAAAACTCGTGTTAAAACTTAATTGGCATTGTATCAGTATTAAAAAGTGAAAACATTAAAAAGTTATTTGACTATAAGGGCTATGCCCTCATGGGCAAAATTGATGCTATTATAAAAAGGTGAATTCAGACTTCACTTGGTCTCTCTTGCCTTCTCTGCCTTTTTATATCCGATGCCTTTTTGCCTTGTGACAGTACAGCAGAGGCCCTCATAAGATGCTGGCAGATTAATCTTGGACTTCCCAGTTTTCAGAGCTGGAAGCCAATATATTTCTGTTTGTCATAAATTACCCAGTCTGTGGTATTCTGTTATAGCAGCACAAAATAACCTAAGACAGCATTTCTGGCTAAGTTTATTTCCAAGATCATATTCTTTTGGATGTTACTGCAAATGTGATAATTTCTTAATTTTCTATTGGGACATTTTATTGTTAGTGCACAGAAATGCAATAGATTGTTGTCAATTATATATTATGCAATATTACTGCATTTAGTAGTTTATTAGTTCAGTAATATTGCACAATTACGTATTATGCAATATTACTTAATTTATTAGTTCATTATGCAATATTACTGAATTTGTTTATTAGTTCTAACTAGTGTGTGTGTGTGTGTGTGTGTGTGTGTAGACATTATGAGTTTTTAGGTATAACATTATGACATCTGAAAAGAGAGATAATTTTACTTCTTCCTCTCATAGTTAAATGCATTTTTTAAATTGCTCTGGTAATAACTTACAGAAGTATGTTGTATAAAAGTGATGAGTCAGCATTCTTGCTTTGGTCCAGGATTGTAGAGAAAAAGCTTTTAGTGTCTAATCATTGAAGATGATGATGTTAGCTGTGTGCTTTTCCAACTTGGCTTTTATTCCATTGAAGAAAGTTTCTTTTATTTCTAATTTGTTAGAATTTTTTTTATTACAAAAGAGTGTTAATTTTTTTTTTTCAAAATTCAACATCTAATGAGATGATTATGGGACTTCTTATGCTATATTCTGTTAATCTAGTGTATTACACTGCTTGATTTGCATACATCGAACTATCTATATACCACTGGGATAAGTCCCACTTGGTCATGGTGTATGATTTTTAAAATATGCTATAAGATTTTCCTATGTGTATGTCCTGAATGGTATTGCCTAGATTTTTTTTTCTAGGGTTTTTATGGTTTTAGGTGTTCAGTTTAAGTCTTTAATCCATCTTGAGTTAAATTTTGTATAAAGTGTTAAGGAAAGGGTCCAGTTTCAGTTTTCTGCATATGGCTCCAGTTTTCCCAATATCATTTATTAAATAGGGAATCCTTTCCCCATTGCTTGTTTTAGTAAGGTTTGTCAAAGATCAGACGGTTGTAGATGTGTTAAAACACCAAAAGCAATGGGAACAAAAGTGAAAATTGATAAATGAGATCTAATTAAACTAAAGAGCTTCTGCACACCAAAAGAAACTATCATCAGAGTGAACAGGCAACTTACAAAATGGGAAAAAAAATTTTCAATCTGTTCATCTGACAAAGGTATAACATTAAGAATCTACAAAGAAAACAAATTTATAAGAAAAAAAAATCAAACAAGTTCATCAAAAAGTGGGCAAAGAATATGAACATACACTTCTCAAAAGAAGACATTTATGTGGCCAAGAAACATGAAAAAAAGCACTGGTCATTAAAGAAATGCAAAACAAAACCACAGTGAGATATCATCTCACACCAGTTAGAATGGTGATTCCTAAAAAGTTAGGAGACAACAGATGCTGGAAAGGATGTGGAGAAATAGGAACACTTTTACACTGTTGGTGGGAATGTAAGTTAGTTCAACCACTGTGGAAGACTGTGTGACAATTCCTCAAGGATCTAGAACCAGAAATAGCATTTGACCCAGCAGTCCCATTACTGGGTATATATCAAAAGGATTATAAATTATTCTACTATAAAGACACATGCACATGTATCTTTACTGAAGCACTATCACAATAACAAAGACTTGGAGCCAACCCAAATGTCTATCAATGATAGATTGGATAAAGAAATGTGGCACATATACATCATGGAATACTATGCAGCAATAAAAAATGACGAGTTCATGTCCTTTGCAGGGACATGGATGAAGATGGAAACCATCATTCTCAGCAAACTAACAAAAGAACAGAAAACCAAACACCGAATGTTCTCACTCATAAGTAGAAGTTGAACAGTAGAACACATGAACACAGGGAGGGGAATATCACATGCCAGGGCATGTTGGAGAATGAGTATAACATTAGGAGAAATACCTAAGGTAGACGACAGGTTGATGGATGCAACAAACCACCATGGCACATGTATACCTATGCAACAAACCTGCACATTCTGCACCTGTATCCCAGAACTTAAAGTATAATTTTATATATATATATATATATATATATATATATATATATATATATACACACACACATTAGAAAATTATATATATACTATAAAATTTTTATATATACTATAATTATATTTATAAATTATATATATACTATAAAATTTACTATGCAAATATTTTGTTAAGAATTTGGGCATCTGTGTTCAGTGTTCATCATTGTCCTGTAGTTGTTGTTTTTATTTTCTCATGCTGTTTTTGTCTGTCTTTGGTATCAGGGTGATGCTGCCTCATAAAAACAATTTGGAATGTTTTAGTATACTTTGCATTGCTATCAAGAAATATAAGATGCTGAGTAATTTATAAAAGAAGAGGTTTATTTGACTCATGGTTCTGCAGCCTGTACAAGAAGAATGGCATTAGTAACAGCTTCTGGACAGAACTTGAGGAAGCTTTTAGTCACGGTGGGTGGCAAAGAGATAGCAGCTGTGTTGCCTGACAAAAAAGGAGCCAGAGAGAGGAGGAAGGGCTCAGGTACATTTTAACCATCAGATCTTATGTGAACTCATTCCCGAAGGAATCTGCCCCAATGACACAAGTATCTCCCACAAGGTGCCTCCCATTTAACATCTCGACATGAGATTTAGAGGGAACAAACATCCAAACTATGTGAGGAAGTGTTCTTTCTTTATGTTTTGAAAAAGTTTGATAATTTCTATTAATTCTTTAAATTAATTAGAAGAATTGTGAAACTTCTATTTCTGCAGTTTTCTTTGTTGAAAGGTTTTTGATTAATGATTTAATGTATTTATTTGCTTTTGGTTTGTTCCAGATTTCTATCTATTTTTCATCTAGTTTAGGTAGATTGTACATTTCTAGGAGTTTGTCTGTTTCTTCTAGGTTGTTCAGTTTATTGGTATATAATTTTTCCTAGTAATCCATCATAATGCTTTTATTTTTATGGTATATATACTGATATCTCTTTTTTAACCACTGGTTTTGTCCTTCGAGACTTCTCTCTTTTTTTCTTAATTAGTCTAGCAATTTTCTTTATCTCTTACAAAAACTTTAGTTTTGGCAGTTTTTAAATATTTTTCCATTTTATTTATTTTTGCCCAAATCTTTATTATTTTCACCCTTCTGCTGAATGTAGGTTTAGTTTTTTCTTCTTTTTCTAGCTCCCTAAGGTGGAAAGTTACATTAGTTATTGGAGCTCTTCTTTTTTTAAATGTATGTGTTTATCACTGTAAACTTTCCTCCCATTACCAGTTTTGCTGCATTCCATAAATTTTGGTATGTTGTGCTTTTATTTGGTTTGACATATTGACTAATTTCACTTTTGATTTCTTTTTTGACTGTGTGGCTGTTAAAGAATATATAGTTTAATTTTCATGTGTTTGTGATTTTTTTTTCCTTTTTTCTCACTGATTTTTAGTTTTATTTCATTGTAGTCAGAGAAGATACATGGACTGTTTAAATCTTCTTGAATTTGTTAAGACTTGGTTTGTGACACATTACTGATGTATCCTAGAGAATACTGCATATGTGCTTGAGTGAAATGTTCTGCTGATGGTGAGTGAAGTGTTCTGTAGGTGTCTCTTAGGTTCATTTGTTCTATAGTCTTGTTTAAGAATGCTGTTTCTTTACTGATTTTCTGTTTGAGTGATCTATCTATAACTGAAAGTGTGTGATTAAAATTTGCTACTATTATCGTATTTCTATTTTTTTCTTCAGATCTTTTAATAGTTGCTTTCTATATTTAGGTGCTCTGATGTTAAGTGCATATATATTTATAATTGTTATATCGTTCTCTTGAATTAGGTGTTTTATCATTATGTGATTATCATATTTGTCTCATGACAGTTTTTTAAAATGTTAATTCTAATTATATAATTCTAGCTACTTCTGCTCTCTTTTGTTTATCATTTGCATAAAATATCCTTTTACGTTTCTCGCTTTTAGACTATATATGTCTTTAAATTTAAAATGAGTCTCTTGGACAACATATAATAAGGTTTTATTTTAAATTAATTAAAATTTCAGACAGGGTCTTAACTCTGTCCCTCATGCTAGAGTGCTGGCATAATCATGGCTCATTATATCCTTGAGCTCTTGGGCACAAGTAATCCTCCCACCTCAGCCTCCCAAGTGGCTGGCACTACCGAGGTGCACAACCAAACTTTGATATTTTTTTGACTTTGTGTAGAGATAAGGTTTTACTAGGTTGCCCAGGCTGGTCTTAAACTCCTGGGCTCAAGTGATTGCCTTATCTCAGCCTCCTAATGTGCTAGCATTAGAGGTATGAGCCACAACACCTGGCCTATTTTATTTTTATCTATATATTCACTCTATATTATTTGACTAGTAAGTTTAATATATTTGTGTTTACTATGGCCACTTTGTTGTTTTCTGTTTGTTTTTGTAGTTCCTGTGTTTCTCTTTCTCTTATTGCCTTGCTTTGTTATTTGATTATGTTTTCTGTAGTCATACACTTGGTTCATTTTTCTTTATCATTTTTTTATCCACTATAGCTTGTTTCTTTGTGGTAACCATGAGGATTGCATAAAACTGCTTATGGTTGTAATGGTCTACTTTAAGGTGATAACTTCAAATGCATATAAAAACTTTATGCCTTCACTTTATTTCAGAGTTTACTTCTTTAATACTCTGTATCCATTAACTAGTTTGGAGAAGTAATAGTTTTTCTTAATATTATTGTATTGTGACTTCTGTGCTAGGGTTAAAAATGATTTATGTACTTTTCTCACAATATTGGATATTCTGTATTTGATTGTATATTTGCCTTTATCAGTGATATTTATGATTTCATGTGTATTTGTGTTGATACATCCTTTCATTTTAACTTGAATTTTTTTTTTAATTAGTTCTGGCATGGTAATCTAGTGGTGATAAACACTGCCAGTTTTTGTTTGTCTGGAAGTCTTTGTCTTTTCTTCATTTGTAAAGGACAGAGTTGCTAGAAATAGTATTCTTAGTTGACAAGAAGTTTTTTTTGTTTGTTTGCTTTGTTTTGTTTTTCAACTTTTAGATTCAGGGAGAACCTGTGTAGGTTTGTTAGTTACATGGGCAGATTGTGTGTTACTGGAGTTTGGT
The DNA here is from genome assembly GCF_048565385.1 of Saimiri boliviensis. NCBI lineage: Eukaryota > Metazoa > Chordata > Mammalia > Primates > Cebidae > Saimiri > Saimiri boliviensis. Next base: position 297,014,240 of record NC_133449.1, read on the forward strand.
GTACAAATAGTTTAATCACCCAACTAGCAAGCATAGGATCATATAGGCAGTTTTTTCTTTTTTTATTCTTATCCTCCTTCTACTCTCCACCCTAAAATAAGCCCTCATTGTTCCCCTCTTTGTGTACTCAATGTTTAGCTCCCACTTAAAATGAGAACATGTGATATATGGTTTTCTATTCCTGAATTAATTTGCTTGGAATAATGGCCTCCAGCTGCATCTATATTGCTGAAAAGGATGTGATTTCATTCTCTTTTAGGGTTGGGTTTTTTGTCTTCTTTCAGCACTTTGAATATATAATTCCACTCTCTCATCTCCTGTAATACTTCTGCTGAAGAAATGTACTATTATGGTAGTTTGTTATATGTGATCCATTGCTTTACTCTTGCTGCTTTCAAAATTCTTTTCTTGTCTTTAATTTTGACAATTTAATTGCAAGGTATTTTGGTGTAGACATCCTTAGATTCCATCGATTTGGAATCATTTGTGCTTCATTCATCTGGATGTCCATTTGCCTCCTTAAATTTAAAAAGTTTTCAGCCATTATTTCTTTAAAACATTTTTTTTCCTTTTCTTCTCTATTACCTTCCATATTGCATATATTGGTTTGCTTTACAGTGTCCCATAAGTCCCATTGGGTCTCTTCATTCTTTTTTAATTCCTTATTTTTGTTGTTCTTCTAACCTGTTTTTGAGTTAACTGATTCTTTTACTTAAACAAATCTGTTGTTGCAGCTTTATATTGAGTTTTTTTAGTTCAGTTATAATATTTTTTTACTTCCAGAATTTCTATTTGTTTCTCTTTTATGGTTACTCTTGGTTGAAACCTCATTTTGTTCTTGTATCATTTCCATAATTTCATTTAGTTGTTTATCTCTGTTCTCTTGTAGCTCACAGCTGTGTAAAGATGGTTATTTTGATTATTTTGAATTATTTGTCAGGCAGTTCATAAATCTGCATTTCTTTAGGGCTCATAAACAAAGATTTATTTTGTTCCTTTGATGGCATCATGTTTCCCAGATTTTAAAATAATTTTTGTAGCCTTGCATTGGTGTCTGCAAATTGGCATTTATATCTTCTCCAGTCTTTACAGGCTAACTGTAGCAGAAAAGTATCCTCCACCAGTCAGATTGGCCAGAGATTCTGGATAGACTGGCTCATGGGATTGGTGGGCAGGTCTGACGCCAAGAGCCTTGGCTGGTTATTGAGACCTGCAAAGATCTGAATATTTAGAACTTTGACCTCTCTTCTTTGGTTTTAGCTATCTCCAGGTGAACTAGCCATGCTGATTTTCTCAGTGTTCTAAATAAAGCACAACTAAGGTGAGCTTCCCAGGTGACACTTCAAAAGACTGAAGAATTGGTGATGTTCACTCCACTATTTCTTTCTCCCATGGGAGACTGAGGGGATCTTTCTTGGCATTACACTGTTCTGACTTGGGGGAAAATGACATGCATAAAGTAAAACTGTTCTGTTTATCCTTTCAATGTTTGGTTTACTGTTTTTATGTTCCATTGGGATTCTGCAATCTTTTACTTTTATTTCAGATCCCTCTCAAAGGTATATTTGTCCATGGACTGTTATTAAATTGCTATTTCTGTCAGGGTACAAGAGTTGGAACCTTCTAATTTACCACATTTCTGACATTACTCACTCAAGAAAGTCTTTTAAACTAATGATGCTGCAACAACTAGATGTACATGTGGGAAGAAAAAGGAAACTTGATCTGTAGCTCACACTACACAAAATTTTTATTTGAAATAATTCATATATTATTATTATTATTATTTTTTTTTTTTTAGTTACTTGCCATCCAAGGTATTTATTAGTGAAGACTAAACATCCAAAGGGCAGTCCTCAAAGCTCATTTCCATGATTTTAAGAGCTGATAATTCCATGTAATGATTATTGTCACCTTTGACACTGGAGAACTGAACAGATTGGGAGAGTGATGTGTCAAGACAGCATAATCCATTTGAAATCTCAACCTTTTCAGTGTCACTGTCACCTTCAATGACATTCACAGAAGTTTCCTGATCTGTTAAACTGTCTGAAATACTTGGATTATTTTCATCCAAAGTTGCAGGTTCAAGATTCATTTCATCATTCACCTGTTGAATTATAACCCCTTCTGAATCCTTTAAAACTATAGTTTTTAAAACACTGATGTGATTTGGCTGTGTCTCCATCCAAATCTCATTTTGAATTGTAGCTCCCGTAATTCCTTCATGTTCTTGGAGGAACACAAGGGGATATAATTGAGTCATGGTGGCGATTTCCCCCATACTCTTCCCATGGTAGTGAATAAGTCTCATAAAATCTGATAGTTTTATTAGGGGTAAGATTTTTCACTTGGTTCACACTCTTATCTGACGCCATGTGAGATGAGGCTTTCACTTTCCACCATGATTGTGAGGCTTCCCTAGCCATGTGGAACTATGAGTCCATTAAACCTCTTTCTTTTGTAAATTGCCCAGTTTTGAGTATGTCTTTATTAGCAGCATGAAAATGGACTAACAGTAAATCGGTACCAGCAGAGTGGGGTGCTGCTGAAAAGATACCTGAAAATATGGAAGTGACTTTGGAACTAGGCAACAGGCAGAGGCTGGAAGAGTTTGGAAGGCTCAGAAGAAGATAGAAAAATGTGGGAAAGTTTGGAAACCCTTAGAGACTTCTTGAATGGCTTTGACCAAAATGCTGATGACATGAACAATGAAATCAAGGTTGAGGTGGTCTCAGATGAAGATGAGGTACTTGTTGGGAACAGGAACAAAGGTGACTCTTGTTATGTTTTAGCAAAAAGACTGATTGCATTTTGCCTCTGACCTAGAGATCTGTGAAACTTTGAACTTGAGATAGATGATTTAGGGTATATGGTGGGAGAAATTTGTAAACAGCAGAGCATTTGAAATATGATGTGGAAGCAGTTAAAGGCATTCATTTTTAAAAGGGAAAACAGAGCATAGAAGTCCAGAAAATTTGCAGCCTGCCAATGCAATAGAAAAGAAAGTCCCATTTTTGATGAGGTGCATATACAACATGGAATACTATGCAGCCATAAAAATGAACGAGATCATGTATTTTGCAGAGACATCAATGAAGCTGGAAGCCACCCTCAGTAAACTAACACATGGACAGAAAACCAAACACTGCATGTTCTCACTCATACTCATAAGTGGGAGTTGAATATTTAAAACACATAGAAACAGAGAGGAGAATAACACACACCAAGGCCTGTTGGGGTGTGGGAGTGAGGGAAGGGAACTTAGTGGATGGGTCATAAGGTGCAGCAAACCACCATAGCACATGTATACCTATGTAACAAACCAACAAACCTGCATTTTCTGAACATGCATCTTGTTTTTTTTTTTTTTTTTTTTGAAGAAATGAAGAAAATAAATACATAAAAGTCATAAAAATTATTTAAGAAAAGAAAAGCAAATCCCATTTTCTGAGGAGAAATTCAAGCCAGCTCTAGAAATTTGCTTAAGTAATGAGGAGCCAAATGTTAATCACCAAGACAACAGGAAAATGTCTCCAGGTTATATCAGAGACCCTTGCAGGAGCCCCTCCCATTACAGCTCCAGAGGCCTAGGAAGAAAAAAAATAGCTTCCTAGGCTGGTCCTAAGATCCCTCTGTTACATGCAGTTTAGGGCTCCAGCTATGACTAAAAGGGGCCAAGGTACATCTCAGGCCATGACTTCAAAGGGTGCAAGCCCTGAGCCTTGGTGGCTTCCATGTGGTAGGCACACAGAAGTCAAGAATTGAAATTTGGGAACCTCCACCTAGATTTCAGAGGATGTATGGAAATTACAGGGTGCCAAGGCAGAAATTTGCTACAGGAGTGGGGCATGATGCCCAAGGAGAACCTCTGCTAGGACAGTGCAAGAGGGAAATGTGGCATGGATACCACCACACAGGGTCCCCAATGGGATGCTGCCTAGTGGAGCTGTGAGAAGAGGGCTACTGTCCTCCAGACCCTAGAACAGTAGACCCTCTAACAGCTTGCACCATGTGCCTGGAAAAGCTGCAGACACTCAGTGCCAGTCCATGACAGCAGCAGCAGGAGGGAAGCTGTTTCCTTCAAAGCCAAATGGGCAGAGCCACCCAAGGCAATGGGAACCCACCTCTTGCATCAGCATGACCCAGCTGCAAGACATAAAGTCAAAGCAGATTATTTCAAAACTTTAAGATTTGGCTGCCCTACTGGATTTTGGGCTTTCATGGGGCCCGTAGCCCCTTTGTTTTGGCCAATTTCTTCCGTTTGGAATGGCTGTATTTACCCAATGCCAGTACCCCCATTGTATCTAGGAAGTAACTAACTTTCTTTTGATTTTAAAAGCTCACAGGTGGAAGCAACTTGCCTTGTCACAAATAAGACTTTGGACTGTGGACTTTTAAGTTAATGCTGGAATAAGTTAAGAGTTTGGGTACTATTGGGAAGCCATGATTGATGTTGAAATGGTGAGAACATGAGATTTGGGAGGGGCCAGGGGCAGAATAATATGGCTTGGCTGTGTCCCCACCCAAATCACATCTTGAATTGTAGCTCCCAATGGTTCTCATGTCGTGGGAGTGATCCAGTGTGAGATAATGTCATCATGGTGGTGGTTCCCCTAAACTGTTCTCATGGTAGTTAATAAGTCTCATGAGATCTGATGGTTTTATAAGGGGGAGCCCCTTTGACTTGGTTCTCACTCTTCTCTTATCTGCCTCCATGTGAGATGTGCCTTTCACCTTCCACTATGATTGTGAGGCCTCCCCCATCCATGTGGAACTGTGAATCCATTAAACCTCTTTCTTTTGTAAATTGTCCAGTCTGAGTATGTCTTTATTAGCAATGTGAAAAGGGACTAATACAGACACTAAACATAAAGTATTTCCAATTAGGCAAAGATTTTGTTTGGAGAGAACAAAATATACCAAATGTAAATTAAATTTAATGAATTCATTAAAATTGATTTCAATTACAGTATCCTACTCACAAGAGACATCATTAAGAAAAGGTGAAGAGGAGAGGCAAACCAGTTTTGAAGAAAATTTTGCAATATATCTATCTGATATATACTTCTACCTACAATATATATAAATAAATAATGCAAAATCAGAAATTCATTAAACAGAATATTTGAACAAAATTATCAGATAAAGAATATTAAAAGGCAGAGATTAGCAGAATGGGTGAGTAACCATGACAGAACTACATGCTCTGTATGGAGAGATACTATATGTTCCTGAATTGAGAGATAGCTCAGGCAAAGGAACAATAAACAGAGTGAAGAAACTACAGATTGGGAGAAAATGATTGCAATTCATATAGCCAATAAAGGGTAAATACCCAAAAATGGATAATGCTCATACAACCCAATAACAATGAAACACAAATAACCTAATTTAAAGGACCTGAAAAGATATCTCTCAAAAAATGACATACAAGCAGCTAACAGTTATATGAAAAAAACAAAACAAAACAAAACAAAATGCTCAACATCATTAATTATATTAATCATTAGGGAAATGCAAATTAAAAGCACAAGGATATACCACCTCACACCTGTTCCAATGGCTATGATCAAAAAATGAAAGTGTTGGCAATATTGTGGAGAAAAGGAAATCCTTATACACTGTTGGTGAGAGTGTAAATTATTTTAGCCATTATGGAAAACTATATGGAGTTTCCTCAATAAAATAAAAATAGAACTACCATATGGCCCAGCAATCTCACTTGTGAGTATATATTCATACGAATTAAAATTAGTATGTTAAACAAATTTCTGCCTTCAGATGTTAATTGTAACATTATTCACAATAGCCAAGACACAGAGCAAACTAAGTATTGATTCATGGATGAAAGAATAAAGAAAATATGGCACATATATGCTGAATACTATTGAACCTTCAAAAAGAAGAACATGCTGTCATTTATGACAATGTGGACAAACTTGGAGGACATTATACTAAGGGAAATAAGCCAGGCACAGAAAGGCAAATACTACATAATCTCACTTATATGTGGAATTTTTAAAAGTGAAACTCATGGAAATAGTAGAATGGTGGTACTGGAAGTCAGTGGTGGGGGTGATGGGGGAAGAATGGTGAGATGTTGGTTAAAGTGTACAAAGATTCAATTAGACAGGAACCATATTTCAAGTTTTCTAAATCTATCATACAACATAGTAACTATAGGTAATAATAATGTATTTGTTCATTTCAAAATTACTAAGAGATACACTTCAAATGTTTTCATCACAAACAAATGATAAGTATGTGTAATGATAAAATTAATTAGTTTGATTTAATCATTTAACAATATACAAAGGTATCAAAATATTAAATCTCATAAATATATACAATTATTATTTGTCAATTAAAAACAACATTTCTAAAAAAAATTTAAAAGACAACACTTCCTAAATTCATCTGTGAATTCAACACACCTTAATAAAAATTCCAGATGGTTATGTGTGGAAATTAATAAGCTGATCTTAAAATTCTTAAGGAAATTGAAGGGACCCAGAATATATATGTATGTATATATATATTCTATTTTAAGTTCTGCAATTTTGAGAGAGAGAAAAAATTAAATTTTAATTTAATACTATTAAATTTTAATAGAATTAAAATTACAGAGATAAACCCCAACATTTTTGGTCAATTAATTTTCTACCATAGTGCTAAGAGCAGTCAATGGAAGGAATAAACTTTTCAGCAAATGGTGCTTAGAAAACTACATATTCCCATGAGAAAGAATGAATTTGAACTCCCATCATCTTTCATCATATATTAAAAAAACTTAAATGGATAACAGAGCTAAGTTCAAGCTAGAAGTATAAAACTCTTAGAAGAACACATAGGCATAAATCTTTGTGACTTTGGATGAGGCAATGATTTTCTGGATATGCTCCAAATTCCAAGGAACAAAATAAAAAATAGATAAATTTATCAAAATTTAAAACTTTAGCTTCTCTGGGGAAATCACCAAGAAAGTGATAAGATATGCTACAGTAAGAGAGAAATTATCTGCAAATTATATCTCTAATAAAAATTTCATTTTGCATTTATGTTTTTACAATTTGATAGTAAAGAATAGCCAATTTAAAATCATGCAAAGGTTCTTAATAGATACTTCATCAGAAAGCTATAAAAGAGTGAATGACACTTAAAAATATGCTCAACATCATTAGACACTAGGAAATGCAAATGCAACCCGCAGTGATATGATGACAATCAGAAGATGAAAAAGGAAGTGTTGGAAAATATGAAATATTTGAACTCTCAAATGTTGCTCATATGAATATAAGATGGTGAAGTAGTGAAGCAGGTAAATGGTTTGACAATGCTTCAGAAACTTAATTATGTCATTATCCTGTAATACAGAAATACTGCTTCTACTTACATGACCAAGACAATTGCAAATATGTATTCATACAAAAATTTGAACATGAATGTTCATTGCAGCAGCATTCGTAATAGCCAGAAAGTGGAAGCAATAAAAATTTCTACCATGTGATGAATGGAGGAGCACAATGTGAGATGTCTGTATAATGAAATAATAATTGGCCATTAAAAAATGAAGTGTTGATACATGATACAACACAGCTGAACCTTGAAAACATTATGCTAGTGAAAGAGGCCAGACACAAAAGATCACATATTATGTGATTCCATTTATTTGAAATAGTCAACTTAGGCAAATCCTCAGAGGCAGAAAATATTGTACATTAGTGGTTCCCAGGGACTAGAGAAAGCGAGGAATGGGGAATGATTGCTAGTGAGAATGGAGTTTCTCTGTGAGCTGATGAAAGCATTCTGGAATTAGATACGGTGATGGTTGCACAACTCTGTGAATATACTCATCACCACTGAATTGTACTCTTTGAAATGGCGAACTTCATCATGCGTGAATTATATTCCAATAAAGCTCTTAAGAAAAGGGTGCCTGCAGAGAGGTTTGGTGACTCCATAAACAAAACAAAATGCATGCAACAAAAATCAAGTTCTTCAAGTTTGAATTCTTTCCATATTTATCTTGAAAGCATAATTTCAAACAAAATTCACTTTTTCTCTGAAGGTAAAGCAAACTAGTTTGGTTCTTTGACTCCATACTAAGTTGTAAGGGGCTCCAAGGAAATATTGCAAATATTTCTAAAAATGTTTTGAAAATATTTCAAAAATCTGTATCTTGATTGGGTGTTGGTTACATGGATGTGTCTTTTATTAGTCCATTCTCACATTGCTATAAATAACTTTCCTGAGCCTAGGTAATTTATAAAGGAAATACTTTTGATTGACTCACAGTTCAATATGGCTGAGGAGGCCTCAGGAAACTTACAATCACGGAAAAAGTTGAAGGGGAAGCCAGCACCTTCTTCACAAGGTGGCTGGAGAGAATGAGAGTGAGCACAAGAAAACTGCCACTTTTAAAACCCTAAGATCCCATGAGACTCACTCAATATCAGGAGAACAGCACGAGAGGAACCTCCCCCATAATCCAATTACTTCCCTCCCTTGATATGTGGGGACTACAGGTCTCTCCCTTGACATGTGGGGATTACAATTCAAGATGAGATTTGGGTGGGGACCCAGAACAAAATCATATCATATACACTTGTAAAACTCATTGAATTACACAGTTAACATTTGTGTTTCACTATATGTATACTTTTGCTTCAATTAAAGAAACAAAGATGTCTGTGGCTTACATTATAGTGACAGCCACGGATATTGTGAGATTCAAAGTGTATGCTGATGCTAGATCTACCAGGAACTGCTGTCCCATATCTCATGGAGTATGACAAGAAAGGAGTCGGGGGAATTCACATTTCTTTGGTTTAATTAAGTGAAAGATTGGAGTTATTATTTACAAAACTGGGGAAGGATGAGGAAGGAACAGATTTGGGGAAATACATAAAGAACTAATCTTAGGTCCCTTTAAGGTTTGAGATGTTTAAATACATCTAGTGGTGAATAACTACTTGCTATGTAGGAATCTATATTGTAGAAAAAAGTACCAGGCTGAGGAATAAAATATGGTAGTAATCTGTATACAAGCAAATTTTAGACTGTGAGCCTTGATGAGTTATCAACAGAGTAATTACAGATAGAAAAAGAGGTTCAAAGAGTAAGCTCTAGGGTTGCAAAAAAAGGAACTAATAAAAAGATAAAACTAATAAAAAGAGACAGTGAAGCAGAAGGAAAGCTCAATGAATGAGCTTGAACACTTCTCATTGTTTCAGTGATAGCTGCAAGGATCAACCCAAATTTAAGGCCATCCATAAACTGTGACTCTTTTTAGTGAACTAACACTGCTAAGAACATACTTGATTATAGAGGTGCCATACGGTGCAAACTGGCTCTGGGATTAACCTGGTTGTTGGGTCTATCCACCATTCAAGCATTTCAAGACTTAGACTTTGGATAAATTATACCATAAACTGTACAGGTTCATATACTAAGACCATTTTAAGGCAAGATATGGTTGCAAATATCTCCTTAGGTTTCCTAGAGAAATTGAGTACGGCGTTCCTTAGATCAAATCTCCTTTCACAAATCACCACCTGCTCCTACAGCAATGACCTCTGCTCTTTTGTAGACTATCAAAATCAGCTGAGAGCCAAAGTCCAGCCTTTGATATACTGTCTAATGCAGACTGTGAACTTAAAGTTTTGTGGCATAATCCCATTTGGAAGCTAACTGCTGACTATGCATATATATGCAAATATACTCTGTGTGTGTGTGTGTGTGTGTGTGTGTGTGTGTGGTTTGTATACATACATACTGCGAATATGCATATTATGCAAAAGGAAATTTAACTATTTTGATATTTCTGTTTTTCTTGAAGTATTGACAGGTTAAAGACATCAAAAAAGAATGCACTGAAAATAAACTATGTATGTGTTTCAATATTTGAAGTAACCACATGTCTTTCATCAGCTACATATGTTCAATAGTGTGTGGGAAAAGGTACATTTGGAGTAGATCAGATAAAAGCTATTATTTTACTCTAGAGTATAAAGAGCAGGAATATGAGAAAGTGTGATGTGGGCACTCAGTCAAAAATGAATAAACTTATAAATCAAAATTAAACTGTATTCTCTGTATTAAATTTAAGCACAGCACAATCCACTGTAGAAAATGAAGTATTTATCTGGCATCCAATTTTTTCCTGTTAAATTGCATATTGATGATCATCTTATGAAGCCTTAGTAAAAACAGCAACACCAATGCATTAGAAATTAAGAAAGTGGTTTATGAGCATTTGGTGAAATCTATCATAAGCAACAACTTGAACCACTGCCATCCGTGGCATACACGAGATGTTCCTGACTTTTCTTTAATGTGCCCCTGTGACTTGGTCTGTTTCTGGAAAGTCTTGCCCTCCACAGGTAATGTTTTGCTTTTTCAGTGCAGCTCAGTTACTACGCTCTGTTTGCGGTAGTTCTTGTCTTTTGGATTTATAGGTTGCAGCTTACTTTTGTGTAGATGTTTATTTCTTGTTCTCTCACGTAAAATCCAAAAAACGTTCCTGGTGCGTGGATAGCTTTTCCCCATGCAGTGATTTGGAGTTATGTGGTCCCTCTTGTCTTCTAACAGCTCATGACTTCCAAGGCGGTATGCTTGCCTGCAATAAGTCAGCAGATGAAGGAAGAACATGAGGTCTTGGCCAGAGAGGTCTTGTGGGTGAGTCTTTGAAGAACATAGAGAACTATTTATTACCTACGTTGACATCCATTGGTTTGAGCTCAGTCAATTATGTGGTCTGTTAGGTCCACAGCTATGCCAAAAATCATGCTTAGGGTCGGGTTCAGCCCCAGCTGAGGTCCAAGGGGGAGTGCATGAATGGGCAGAAAGCTGAAAGGAAATGCAGGGGGCTGTAGGCAGGTGAATATGGTTTTATTCAGCAGCTCTCTTGGCAGCAGTGCTCTCATCAGCAGCTTTCTCTCACTGTCTGCTCTGTCTTGGCTCCTTGCTCCAGCCACTCTCACACACAGCTGCACGGCTGGCTCTTTCTTCCCTTCAGGTTCAGCAGCTTGACTCTTTCTCTCTCCAGACACAAACCAGTTCCTGGCTCCCTACCCTGCCTGCCTTCAAGGTAACTGGCTCTCCCTTATAGGGATCAGTAGCATTACTTCGCCCTGGGTGCATGCAAGCCAGGCCCATACAGTGTTAGCAGGGCAGTTATACCTTTTTCAGACAATAGGGGCTCTGAGCCACAGATGGACTTACATGAACAAGTTATATAACAAGTGGAGTATGCACCTGCACCCTAAACTCGCTGAGTCACTCTGGCCTGGATGTTTGCCTCAGCCTATTTCTAACCAAAGCATATCAATGTACGTTACAGGTTACATCTCACTGCCAGGGACCCATAAAATGCCGTGTCACTGTGTGCTCAGGAAGAGGCAAGATCAGTGAACAGATAACCAGCCTGATGCACCTGACATTCTCATTGTGAGAATGAGGTCCTAACTTGAACCTCACAAACAGCATACTTTTAAATGTCATTCTCACAAACAGCATACTCTTGTGGAAAAGCCTCAGTCAGCTTTTGTTCTGGTTTCTTTAGTTATGTGTTCAGAAATGTGGGCTGAATGACATTTAGGGTCTCTTTCAACCATAAGGTCATTGCTAAATCAACCAAATTCAATGAATATCTACTGTAAGAGAATGTAGGGTTTAGTTCCTGACAAAAGTAGCTGTCACCGATTTGCATAACTTACCCTTGAGTAATTTTATTCTTGCAATTAAAGGAGAGAGAGCAAAAGAGACCAAATTTAAATTTTACTGCAGGGTTGCATGGAAACCCTCATATTTGGCTTGGCAAAGCTGGATAGATGTCTGAGAGGCCCTCTGAAGTTTTAAAATTATTCTACTAAAAAAAAAAAAATTAAAAAAAGTCCAACCTAGCTCATATATTTCTGGAATGTATTTGTAAACAGTTCTCTGTTTCTGTGAGAATTGCCTTGATTTTCTGGAGCTTTTGCAAACAACACATATTTTCCCAGTAGAGAATCTGCCTTTGATCTACAGTGAGGCCCCACTGAATCACCAACTACTTTCTCACCTGGAACCAACTAAGGCTGTGTGCTTAGCTGGCAGAAAATAACAAGTTCACATTAGTTAGCGTATCTAGAAAGGGGAGGCTGGTAAAAATATGCACCATCTGTAAAACTCTTGACAATCATTTATAGACTACATTAATGAGTCAGGCATTACGAGGCACTTCCCAACCCCAGGCCAGGTTGTAAGGAACTTTTATCCCAGTGTAACTATTTGTGCTTGTGAATTCTCAGACTAAACAGTGTGCTCAACAACAAAGCAAATAGACACATACAAAATAGATCTGTTAAATAATATAAATACCAGCTTATAGTCATCAATTTATAAAAAACACAACAAAACAAAACACCAGGATGACTTCAAAGGAATGATTCAGAAAGCACAGACATATTACAAATATGCTATAAATGGAAAAAAAAACCTCTTAAGAACTGTTGGTTTTACATTTGTTTTATATTTTTCTGTCAGTCAGAGAGAGGCCATGGGTCCACAGAGGAGTGCCTTCAGTCTGCAGTGGGTCGGTCAGTGCAGCCCACTCCAAAATCTGCACCTCTGCCCTTAGTTAGATGTCAAGAGACTGAGCACAACAGTTCAGTGTGAATACAGAAGACACAATCATCAGGAAATGCAAAGCAGGTAAATCCACTCATGTGAGCAGTAAACCCAATTCGCTTTTAAGCTAGAAAGGAAACTAGGGTACCAGAGACAGTTGATGCTGCTGTCTTTCTATGACAGTGGGATTTTTCTGGATGCTTGGAACCACGCTGTGGTGGTGGGCATTTATGACAAAGTTGAGTTACATATTCTTAGATCATATTTACCTGATTACGATGAAATGGGCAATGGGCAAGATATTAATATGAAAAATTGACTAATGGTTGTACCCCCAACGTTTTTACAAAAATAATTTATCACAGCTAACAACAATGCTTTCAACATAACCTGATAAAATAACACTAAAAGTTCATAAATGAAGAAAAATGTGGGCCAGAAAAGGAGGAAAGAACACATACAATTATTTCTTCTCCTATTATCTTTTGCATAAGATTGTTCATCTTTTATTTTGGAAAAAAAAGGGCTTAAACTTCCAGACAGTGGAAATCATTTCTCTTTACCGTTACCCCACAGGATTTGCAGGAACCTGCCTTTCCAACTTTTCCTTAAGCTATTATCCTGAACCTGTTGACTTTTTGCTCTCTGAGTTGGAGGGGTCCCAAGACCATCCTCAGCTTCTATGATCCATTGGAACAACCTACAGGACTCAGAAAAGCTACTATATTCACAGTTACAGTTTATTACAGCAAAGGAATAGGGATTGTTCCAGCAAAGGAATAAAGCTTTCAGGCATCCTCTTACAGTGGAGTCCCATGGACATGCTTAATTCTCCCAACAACAATGTGCAACAGCATATGTAGAGTGCTGCCAAGCACAGAAGCTCACCTGAGCCTGGGTGTCCAGGAAGGTCATCTGAGCCTGGGTGTCCGGGAAACTCCCCTGAGCCTGGGTGTCTGGAAAGCTCCGCTGAGCCTGGGTGTCCGAGAAGCTCCCCTGAGCCTGGGTGTCTGGAAAGCTCCCCCGAGCCTGGGTGTCCTGGAAGCTCCCCTGAGCCTGGGTGTCCAAGAAGCTCCCCTGAGCGTGGGTGTCCAAGAAGCTCCCCTGAGCCTGGGTGTCCAGGAAGCTCACCTGAGCCTGGGTGTCCAGAAAGCTCACCTGAGCCTGGGTGTCCAGAAAGCTCACCTGAGCCTGGGTGTCCAGAAAGCTCACCTGAGCCTGGGTGTCTGGGAAGCTCACCTGGACCTTGGAGCCCAGGATGCTCACCTGAGCATTGGTTTCCAGAAAGTTCACCTGAGCGTTGGTGTCTAGAAAGCTCACCTGAGGCTCTGTGGCCAGGGTTCTTATTGGGAGCCAGTCATGCAGACCTGAAGCATTTATATGACTGGCCTCAGATACTCAGATACCAGTTCCCCAGAGCAAAATGAGGCATTCAGCATAAATCACATTGCTAGCATTAACAAGCTATTCAGCTGGTGCCATGCAGCCCAAGGCCTCAGCCATACAACAACACTTTCCAGGCAGAACATACCAAGGCTCAGTGTTTACTTCCCAAGAACTACCCAATGGCCAGTTTTGAAAACAGCCATTTCTGGGGAATGTGCAGGGTTTGAGAGAGTCGGGCCTCCTTCCCTCTCATCTCCCTTCTGTATTTCTCAAGGCATCTTGTCCTTTCTTGACTCCTCACACAGTCCCCAAAACAGAAGGCATTCTCTTTGATCTCAATACCCTCAGACAGTCCATATGTAAGACATTTGTTACTAGGAATGTTTTGGGAGAAGCAGCAATGTTCAATATCTAGGACAATACACAAAACTTCTTAAGAACGAGCACTAAACATTGTTTTGTTCAGAGATCTTCTGCCATTACCATACCAAGTGACTTCCATGGGATATTTACCCCTCCTCACTTAGCTTGCCACAGCTGCTGGTCTTTTGTCACCCCTCATTCCAACAGCCTCTGAGGAGCCCCCTCTAACTCGCCACATCTCTGTTTTTCTGCCCCTCCTCATCCCCAGACTTCCTCCCAGGCTCCCCATGCTCTGGACTGCAGAGCAGCCCAGCTTTCTCTTGACGTGTATGCTTTGTCCAGCTGTGCCCTGAGGTTCTCCACAGTTGGGACACCCATCAGGATTATTCTGATCCCAGGCCAAGTGCCACTGTCAGCCTTACAAAACATGATGTTTATTATTATTATTGTCATTTTATGGTGCTTGTGTGGAAACTACCATGAACACCTCCAGAGCCAAACAATCTGGTGGCACACCATGGTCCGAACTGACACATTCAACATGGAGTCACAGTTCGGGGCTGACTTTCAGGTACTGTCATTCTCAGACTCCTGAGAAGTCTGCTTTGATCTCATGAAGTTTGCTGTTAGAGTTAGATTTTGTAGCTGCAGAACCTTTCATTCTTCTTATCAAGAGCTATCTGTTTAACTTCTTTCTATCAAGGAAGTGTTAATAGTTATGTGAGGTGCAGTTGCTCACACTTGTAATTTCATCACTTTGGGAGGCTGAGATAGGAGGACTGCTTGAGGCCTTGAGTTCGAGAGCAGCCTGGGAAACATAGCAAGACCCTGTCTCTAAAAAATAAAAAATAAATAAATAAAAATAAAAATAAAAGTCAAGCATGGTGGCATGCATCTTTAGTCCCAGCTTCTCAGGTGGCTGACGTGGGAGGACCACTTCAGCTCAGGAGGTCGAGGCTGCAATGATGTCATTGCACTCCAGCCTTGGTGATAGAGCAAGACCCTGTCTCAAAAAGGAGAAAGTAATAAAACTACAATTACTTCAGACAGAAAGGGGCTTTGTTTATTTAAACCTTCCATTTTACACCAATATTCCTATGCTTACACTTTGGCTTCACAACTCTCTGTACCTCTTCATTTATAATTATCATGCACTAAGTGGGAGAATTGTGAACGGATGCCTAGAGGCTCAGCAGTGCCATAGACTGGAGGTGGAGGATGGCCTGACTCCTCCCAAGGGGAAAGGAGCAGCTTGTCTGTGGTGCCATCACTGCGGAGCACAGGATGTCTGCACGTGACTTACTTTCTATTCCAAAGTGTCATGAAGAAATCATGTTGAAGTTCTTAGTTCTTTGAATTTGCGTAATTCCTATTCCAAGCTTGGCTTTAGACCTGTTATCTGTTCTCACCATTCCAACCCAGAAGAGGCTGTGGACTGAAGGGCCAATCACACTCCAGCAATGCTTCTGAGAGAAGAGGTGAGGTGCATGAATGTGCTCAAGGCAGTGGCAAGAAAGTGGTACCTAGCATTGCTTTTCTAAATGGCTTATATGGGTTTACACTTCTCCACCTCAACCTTCCTCAGACTCACCCCACGTTGCTTAATATGTGAATTTTAAAAAATATATTCTCTCTTTCTACCTCTATGGTTACCATTTCTCTGCCCTCCTGGTCTTCATCACCTTGGTAGGAAGATGCTTAACAGAGTGAATGTTTTCCATCATGAATATGTGGCCCGGCAGGCAGGTTATGGGTTACAATACGTCTTTTCACTCCTATTAATTTGTAGCCACTGTAGGAAGATCCTTACTGCTGGAGTTGGATACCAGGGTGGGAAGTTGTCACCGTGAGGGTTTTAGTGATGATGAGTTTCTGCATGCAGTGTATTAGTCAGGACTCCCCAGAGAAACAGAAGAGTTAGGATGGGTGTGTGTGTGAGTGTGTGTGTGTGTGTGTGTGTGTGTGAGAGAGAGAGAGAGAGAGAGAGAGAGAGAGAGAGAGAGAGACAGAGAGAGAGAGAGACAGAGACAGAGAGAGAGAGACAGAGACAGAGAGAGAGACAGAGACAGAAAGAGAGAGAGAGACTGAGACAGAGAGATTACTGTAAGGAATTGGCTCATTTAATTAAAGATGTTGAAAAGTACCAAGATCTGTATCCAGCAAAGTGCAGACCCAAGAAGGCTGATGGTAGAAATTTCACTCTAGGTCTGAGTCCAAAGGCATGACAAGACCAGTGTCCCAGCTCAAAGACATTCAGTCAGGAAAACAGTAAATTCTTTTCTTTTTTAAAATTTTATTTATTTAATTTTATTTTTATTATTTTTTGTTGTTGTACTTTAGATTCTGGGATACATGTACAGATCGTGCAGGATTGTTGCATAGGTACACACATGGCAAGGTGGTTTCTGCCTTCATTCCTCCATCACCTATATCTGGTATTTCTCCCCTCATTATCTCTCCTCACCCTTCTCCACCCCCCACTGTCCCTCCCCTAAACCCCCACAACTGACTGCAGTATGTGATGCTCTCATCCCTGTGTCCACGTGTTCTAACTATTCGACACCCACCTATGAGTGATAACATGAGGTGTTTGGTTTTCTGTTCTTGTGTCAGTTTGCTGAGAATGATAATTTCTGGATTAATCCATGTCCCTGTGAAGGACATGAACTCATCATTTTTTATGGTTCTGTAGGATTCTGTGGTATATATGTACCACATTTTTTTGATCCAGTCTACTGTTGATGGTCATTTATTTGGGTTGCTTCCAGGTCTTTGCTATTGTAAACAGTGATGCAATGAACACATGTGTGCCTGTGTCTTTATAATAGAACAATTTATAATTCTTTGGGTATATACTCCATAATGAGATTGCTGGGTCAAATGGTATTTCTATTTCTAGGTCCTTCAGG
The DNA here is from genome assembly GCF_048565385.1 of Saimiri boliviensis. Classification (NCBI taxonomy): domain Eukaryota; kingdom Metazoa; phylum Chordata; class Mammalia; order Primates; family Cebidae; genus Saimiri; species Saimiri boliviensis. The sequence continues at coordinate 297,031,510 of NC_133449.1, forward strand.
AATCGCCACACTGGCTTCCACAATGGTTGCACTAATTTGCTATCCCACCAACAGTGTAGAAGTGTTCCTATTTCTCCTCATCCTCTCTAGCATCTGTTGTCTCCAGATTTTTTAATGATTGCCATTCTAACTGGTTTGAGATGGTATCTTAAAGTGGTTTTGATCTGCATTTCTCTAGTGACCAGTGATGATGAACATTTTTTCATGTCTGTTGGTCTCATATTTGTCTTCTTTTGTAAAGTGTCTGTTCATATCCTTCACCCACGTTTGGATGGGTTTGCTTTTTTTCTTGTAAATCTGTTTTAGTTCTCTGTAGATTCTGGATATTAACCCTTTGTCAGATGGGTAGATTGCAAAAATTTTTTCCATTATGTTGGTTGCTGGTTTGCTCTAATGATTGTTTCCTTTGCTATACAGAAGCTCTGGAGTTTAATTAGATCCAATTTGTCTATTTTGGCTTTAGTTGCCAATGCTTTTGGTATTTTACCATGAAGTCCTTGCCTACGCCTATGTCCCGAATGGTTTTGCCTAGATTTTCTTCTAGGGTTTTTATGGTGTTAGGTCTTATGTTTAGATCTTTAATCCATCTGGAGTTAATTTTAGTGTAAGGTGTCAGGAAGGGGTCCAGTTTCTGCTTTCTGCACACTGCTAGCCAGTTTTCCCAACACCATTTATTAAGCAGGGAATCCTTTCCCCATTGCTTGTTTTTCTCAGGTTTGTCAAATATAGATGTGTGGTATTGCTTCTGAGGCCTCTGTTCTGTTCCATTGGTCTATGTCTCTTTTGGATACCAGTACCATGCTGTTTTGATTACTGTGGGCTTGTAGTATAGTTTGAAGTCAGGCAGCATGTTGCCTCCTGCTTTGTTCTCTTTGCTTAGGATTGCCTTGGCTATGCAGGCTCTCTTTTGGTTCCATATGAAGTTTGAAGTGTTTTTTTCCAGTTTTGTGAAGAAAGTCATTGGTACCATTATGGGGATAGCATTGAATCTATAAATTACTTTGAACAGCATGACCATTTTCACGATATTGATTCTTCCCAATCATGAGTATGGAATGTTTTTCCATCTGTTTCTGCCCTCTTATTTCATTGATCAGTGGTTTGTAGTTCTTCTTGAAAAAGTCCTTTACATCCTTTGTTAGTTGTATTCCTAGGTATCTTATTCTCTTTGTAGTTAATGTGAATGAGAGTTCACTTTTGATTTGACTCTCTGTCTGTTATTGGTGTATAGAAATGCTTGTAATTTCTGCACATTGAGTTTATATCCTGAGACTTTGCTGAAGTTGCTTATCAGTTTCAGGAGATTTTGGGCTGAGATGATGGGGTCTTCTAAATATACAATCATGTCATCTGCAAATAGAGACAATCTGGCTTCCTCTTTTCCTAACTGAATACCCTTTATTTCTTTTTCTTGCCTGATCGCTGTGGCTAGAACTTCCAATACTATATCGAATAGTATTGAGAGAGGGCATCCTTGTCTTGTGTCAGATTTCAAAGGGGATGTTTCCAGTTCTTGCCCATTCAGTATGATATTGGCTGTGGGTTTGTCATAAATAGCTTTTATTGTTTTACAATACGTTCCATCGATACCTAGGTTTTAGCATAAAAGGCTTTGAATTTCGTTGAAGGCCTTCTCTGCGTGTATTGAGATAATCGTGTGGTTTTTGTCTTTGATTCTGTTTATATGATGGATTACAGTTATAAGCTTGCGTATGTTGAATCCACATTGAATTCCTGGGATAAAGCCTACTTGATCGTGATGGATAAGCTTCTTGATGTGCTGTTTCATTCTGTTTGCCAGTATTCTATTAAACATTTTTGCATTGATGTTCATCAGGGATATTGGCCTTAAGTTTTCTTTTTTTGTTGCATCTCTGCCCAGTTTTGGTATTAGGATGATGTTGGTCTCATAAAATGAGTTGGGGAGGATTCCCTCTTTTTATATTGTTTGGAATAGTTTCAGAAGGAATGGTACCAGCCCCTCTTTGAATGTCTGGTAAAATTTGGCTGCAAACCTGACTGGACCTGGGATTTTTTAGTTAGTAGGTTATTAATTGCTGCCTCAACTTCAGCCCTTGTTATTGGTCTATTCAGGATTTGAACTTCTTCCTGGTTTAGTCTTGGGAGAGTGCAAGTGTCCAGGAATTTATCCATTTCTTCCAAATTTACTGCTTTGTGTGCATAGAGTTGTTTGTAGTAATCTCTGATGGTGGTTTCTATTTTTCTGGAATAGGTGGTGATGTCCCCTTTATCTTTTTTTGTTGCATCTATTTGATTCTTCTCTCTTTCCTTTTTTATTAGTCTGGCTAGTGGTCTATCTATTTTGTCGATCTTTTCAAAAAACCAGCTCCAGTATTTGTTGATTTTTTAAGGGTTTTTCGTTTCTCTATCTCCTTCAGTTCTTCTCTGATCTTAGTTATTTCTTGACTTCTGCTAGTTTTTGAATTTGGTTGATCTTGCTCCTCTAACTCTTTCAATTTTAATGATAGGGTGTCAGTTTTAGACCTTTCCTTGCTCCTCATGTAGGCATTTATTGCTATGAATTTTCCTCTAGACACTGCTTTAAATGTGTCCCAGAGATTCTGGTATATTGTGTCTTCATTCTCATTGATTTTGAAGAACATCTTGATTTCTCCTTCATTTCATTGTTTATCCAGTTGACATTCAGGAGCCAGTTTTTCATTTTCCATGAAGTTGTGCAGTATTGAGTTAGTTTCTTAATTCTGAGTTCTAATTTGATTGCAATGTGGTCTGAGAGACTGTTATGATTTCTATTCTTTTGCATTTGCTGAGGAGTGGTTTACTTCCAATTATGTGGTTGACTTTAGAGTAACTGCAATGTGGTGCTGAAAAGAATGTATATTATGTGGATTTGGGGTTGAGAGTTCTGTAAATGTCCATTAAGTTTGCTTGGTCCAGATCTGTGTTTAAGTTCTGAATTTCCTTGTTGATTTTCTGTTTCATTGATCTGTCTAATATTGACAGTGGAGTGTTAAAGTCTCCCACTATTATTGTGCAGGAGTCTAAGTCTCTTCGTAGTTCATTAAGGACTTGCTTTTGTATCTGGGTGCTCCTGTATTGGGTGCATATATATTTAGAATAGTTAGCTTTTCTTGTTTTATTGATCCTTTTACCATTATGTAATGCCCTTCTTTGTCTCTTTTGATTTTTGTGGTTTAAAGTCCATTTTATCAGAGACTAGGATTGCTATCCCTGCTTTTTTTTGTTCTCTATTTGCTTGGTGAATCTTATTCCATCCCTTTATTTTGAGTGTGTCTCTTTGCCTGTGAAATGGGTCTCATGAATACAGCACACAGATAGTTCTTGGCTTTTTATCCAATTTACCAGTCTGTGTCTTTTGATTGGGGCATTTAGTCCATTTACATTTAATGTTAATGTTGTTATGTGTGAATTTGATCCTGCATTTTATTATTGGTTGGTTGTTTCGCCCTTTGGTTGGCATAATTTCTTCATTGTGTCATTGGTATTTACCAATTGGTTCTTTTTTGCAGTGGCTGGTACTGGTTTTTCTTTTCTGTGTTTAATGCTTCCTTCATGAGCTCTTGTAGGACAGGTCTGGTAGTGACAAAATCTCTCAGCAATTGCTTGTCCCTAAAGGATTTTATTTCTCCATCAGTTATGAAGCTTAGTTTGGCTGGATATGAAATTCTGGGTTGAATGTTCTTTTCTTTAAGGATGTTGAATATTAACCCCCACTCTCTTGTGGCTTGTAGGGTTTCTGCTGAGAGATCCACTGTGAATCTGATGTGCTTCCCTTTGTGGGTGGCCCAATCTTTCTCTCTGGCTACCCTTAGTATTTTTTCATTTGTTTCAACCTTTGTGAATTTGACGATTATGTGCCTTGGGGTTGCTCTTCTAGAGGAGTATCATTGTGGTGTTCTCTGTATTTACTGTATTTGAATGTTGGCCTGCCTTGCTAGGTTGAGGAAGTTCTCCTGGAAAATATCCTGAAGAGTCTTTTTCAGCTTGGATTCATTCTCCCCGTCATCTTCTGGTACACTGATCAAGTGCAAATTAGGTCTTTTCACATAATACCATATTTCTTGAAGGCTTTGTTCATTTCTTTTCACTCTTTTTTCTCTTTTTTTGCCTCCTCACTTTATTTCATTGGTTGATCTTAAATCTCTGATATCTTTTCTTCTGCTTGATCTATTCGGCTATTGAAACTTCTGTATGCTTCATGAAGTTCTTGTGCTGTGTTTTTCAGCTCCTTCAAGTCGTCTGTGTTCTTCTCTAAGCTGGTTATTCTAGTTAGCATTTCTTCTAACACTTTTTCAAGGTTTTTGGTTTCTTTGCATTGGGATAGAACATGTTCCTTTAACTCAGAGAAGTTTGTTACTACCCACCTTCTGAAGTCTGTTTCTGTCAATTTGTCAAATTCGTTCTCTGTCAAGTTTTGTTCCCTTGCTGGTGAGGAGTTGTGATCTCATGGTGGGGGAGAGGTGTTCTGGTTTTTGATGGTTTCATTCTTCTTTTGCTGGTTTCTTCCCGTCTCCTTGGATTCATATAGTTTTGATCTCAGGTAGCTGCTTTGGGAGTAGGCCTTTCTTTTGTCTGTCTGCAGGGGCACAGCTGGGCTGCTGCAAATTCAGTGCAGCTGCTATGTCTTTTTTTTTTTTTTTTCTACTCAGGAAAATTAGTCCGGCTTCTGCAATGGTGGCTTCCCTTCCCCCGGCCAAGCTTGATTGTTCCTCTCTAACTTATGGTCTGGGTGCAAAACTCTGGAGTGAGAGTTTTTTAGTCTGCTGGCTTTGTGCGGTGGAGAGGGTACCTATCCTGCTGTAGAGGCTGTTTCCCTGTTTTCAGTTCCCCTTCTTCTTAAAGGAGTGGGTGGCTCCGTCCAGCCAGCTTTCTGCCTTTCTCATCAGCCAGTGCTTCCACTTAGATCTATGCTGACAATCCTGGCACTGGCTGAAGTTGCTGTTCTGCCCTGTTCAGGCAGCTTGCTGAGGTTTTTCAGCCCAGCGAAGATATCCTGTTCTATCGGTTGTAGAAGGCTTGGGTGGAGAACTGTATCTGAACAAAAGTCCCAGAAGGAGAGATCCCCTGGTCCTCCAATTGGTTGCATGCACCTCCTGGGTGGAGCAGTGCTCTGCCTTGCCTCAACTTGCCCTATATGATTTATACCCACTGTCAAGCCAGACCCACAAAATGTTACCGCTTTTGGAATTATGGAGACCACTTGGCTCCTGCGTCTCTCTCTCTCTCTGAGAGCTGCTTTCTGGAGCTGCCTCTTATTTGGCCATCTTGGGATCCAGTAAATTCTTTCTTACTCAGCCCTTTTGTTCCATTCAATCCCTCCATGAATTGGATGAGGCCCACTCACACTGGGGAGCACAGTCTGCTCTCTTCACTCCATCAATTCAAACATTAACTTCATCCAGAAAAACACTCACAGACCTACCCACAGAAATGTCTAATCTCATGGCCCAGCCAGTTGTCCCACAAAATTAACCATCACATGCTGCGTTTCTTAGGACCCCTCAGTCACCTCCTTTTGGGGCTTCTAGGAGGACTGATTCTAGTTCTGTCTGCGAAAGGAATCATGGGTGACTTAAGATAAATCCTCTGGGTTTGGAAGTCTCTAAGTAGTATTGAAACATCTGCAGAAGAAATTGAAGCAGGATAGGTCTATACAGCAGATCTCTGCCTTTTATTGGATAATTTTTAGTCATGTGCTAAGAAGGAAAATGCTACTTAGAGAATATCAGTAAAATGGGAAGATCATTTTATTCGGATTCTGCCTCAATTACTAGAATAGCATAGACATTTCAAAAGGAAAAAAGTAGACCAGAAATAATAGCTTTATTGTTTTTATAGAATCACATAATGCCTTTGCTTTCAAGGCTGACTGTGTTTTCCCATCATTTTTTTCTCTTATACCCTTAGAATGTCGTAGGAAAATAAAAATAAATATGATTATGTCTGTATAATGAATGAGAACACGGGGATATGGAATGGTTAATTTAATAGTCCCTGGTTATCAGTGAGAAGGAGAATTAAGGTCATATTTACTCATTTCTAGATCTTAAGATTTATCCCTTAGTAATAAAACAATCTGATACCACCTAGATAAAAGGCATTGCATTAGATGTAGGTTAAAGAATGAATTCTATTCAGCCCAGCAAAACATCCAGGAAGGAAAATGAATGTGAAAAACCACCATGTGATATGTGGTGTAATATCAATAGATAGTGTATATATTATATGTATATGTGTACATTATGTATTTGTTTATTAATTATACAAAAATGTATTGAGTACCTACAATATGCTAGGCTAGATGTGCCAGTAGATGTGGAAAATAGAGTGCAGAATATAAAATATTTGTTGTTTGCCTTCCTGAAACTTGCATGCTGGTTGACAAGACACGTTAGAACGTAGGTACTCAATGACAGTATCACAAATGTGGTGGACAAACAGTACAGGGCACTGTGGAAGCATTACAAGAGATCCCCCAGCTGGGGGAACATGAGGGATTTTGCTATTGTTGATGCCAGAACCACAGTATTGGTGTTAGTACCATGTCCTCAGTAACCTTTTCTGAAAGAAGCTGCAGTATAGGTCCTGAACTGGCAAGCAACTTAAATGGAACTGGAAGCGGCTTAATTCAAGGTCAATGCAAAACACATGCATGTGAAATGCTACAAGAAAAATAGAAACTGTGGAATCTTAACTTTATATATACCAAAGATAGGACCAAGTCCAACAGCTTCAATATTCCTTCAAGGCCTGAAAATAACGTCTTACAAATTCTAGTTCTGGGTAGGAAAGAACTAAGCACAGCACTGGTGCGGTGATGAGGTCATTCAGCAGTTTATGATCTCGGGGGATCCTCTAGTACAAACTGTTTGTCTGTCACCATCTGCTTTGAACCAGGATGGTTATTTTGGACAAATCATGAGGGTGAGCTTTGCATGTTCTGAGTCTTTCCAGCATGGACTTTCCATTTGCTCTCTGCATGTCAGTTTCTCAGACACCCAGGCATATGGAAGGGAGTGCATGACTCTGAGTCATCTTTAGTGTTATATTACAAAGTATCCCTAATAAATTCTTGATGGTGTGTCTTGAAGCCTATATAGATGAACTCTCCAGCACATAGAATAGCCATCAGATAAAGAGGCATGTTTGACTTGGTATATATTTTAAATGCCAATTAAAGCTGCTAAATGTTTAAATAGACATGTCTGCCTTTATTTGTCCTTTTTGTCTGTGGACATGTACATTTACCATTAGAAACTTCTGCATGAATGTGATTACAGGCATGGGAAGAGCAAGCACATGACAAAGGCGGCTTCTCTCATTGCCTGACTCATTACCTGGCTGTGCTTGAGCCAACGTGCGTCTGACTGGAGTTCTCTTTCTGGTTGTATTGCCCTGCTGTGGACTCATTTATTTCACATGTTTGGATGGAATGTTAGTTAGACTTATTCATGTCAAACGTTTGGATGGAATGTTAGTTATAGCCAGTTGTTAATCAATGATTTGAAAACGAGGGATAAATAAAATACTCTGTTAGAAGATTAGCAGACTTTGATGATAATTCAGATAAGCGTAAATAATGTCTCTATTCACCAATTGGAATACATAAAATGAAAGACATAGCTAGTTTAGCAGACTCTTAATAACACAGATAACCTTGAAAAACATCTGAAATTGTCTACTAGAGGATCCCCGGAGACCACAAACTGCTGAATGATATCGACATTCCTGCAGTCCTGTGCTTAGTTCTTTCCTGACCAGAACTATGATTTGTAAGACGTTATTTTCTGGCCTTGAAGGAATATTGAAGTTGTTGGACTTGGTCTTATCTTTGGTATATATAAAAACCAGATTCCACCATTTCTGTTTTTCTTACAGTGCCCCACAGGCATGTGTTCTGTGTTGATCTTGAATTAAGCTGCTTCCAGCAAAATTGTTCAATCTCTAGGGAGTGTGACCTAGATCAGTGATTTCTGAACTTCAGCATAGAGTAAAACCACCTGGAGGGCTTCTTAAGATGACGTTGCTGTGTCCCATTCCCAGAGTTTCTGACTCAGGGGTCCTGCCTGGGGTGTCTTCCAGTTTCCAGGTGATGCTGATGCCACTGGCCTGGGATTATATGTGGAGAAGCAGCGACCTAGACCACCCCTCCCACTGGATTTGGATAGCATCAGCAACAAGGCCTGGTGGGGACAGTCCACACCACCATCTAGCAGCTGCCAGGGCATGGTACCACACTGCTTCTCTCCAACGGAGTTTCTTGGTAGCCCAACCTTAACACATAGCACAGACGTAGAGGAGCACCAAGGCATTAAAACACAAGGCCAATTCTTTTTTATGTAACTAAGTTTCAAATTTTGAAGTGAAATAAAGCATGCCTTGGGTTTAGCTTCATTTGGGTTCAATTAAATGACATTGACACAATAGAGGCAAAATTAGTATTCACGTATAGGCACCAATACTTCTCTTAACCAAAAGTCTTACGCTAGAGTTACTGACTTTAAATTGACTTATATTATTGGTTTAAATCATAGATAACTATTCCAAATTCAATATTTCTCCGAACAAATCTCTTTAAATTTTAAATAAAATAAAGACTCACACTGCTTGACCTGAATAGACTTAAGAAATCAACCACACACCCTGTGAAAAAATGCGCGGACTCAGGAGCTAAGAGCTTGCATTACAGTATTGTGAAGTAATGCTAGAAACATATCAACTCCACCCATTTTACTCCTTCTTAGCTTCTGCCTTAGCTTACAGGTGGCTTGCCAGAATAGGACCCAGTTACCAAAAGATATTCCAAAGAAGTCAGAATCTTGGAAAAATTGCTGGCACAGAGAATTACCCCAGCTTAGGTCCCTGTGAGAGATGCCTGTTCACAGACAGAAAGAAAATGTGCATATTGTTTATCTTGTGTATTTTGACACTTTTTTTATAACATTTTAGCAAAACTTTCAAATAATTATTACTTATGGTTTAATTAATAATGATCATTGTAATTAGTATTTAAATTAGTTTGTTATTTTCTATAGTTAATGAAATCCATGAGAACAAATAGAAATTTAACACTCACAAATTTTTCCTTTAATTCCTGCTGGATTCTGTCATAAGTTCAAATTTTGAACATGTAATTTATATACTCATCATCTCTGTGTTTCAGGTTCTTTCTTTCTTTCTTTCTTTTTTTTTTTTTTTTTTACAAATTACAGACAGCCCATACCACTGAATGCTTTAGTACTTATTACTTTACTTTCATTCTCCAGAAAATTAAAGTGAGTAAGGCAACACCCTAAGCTTCTTTCCATTTTTCAATTTCTGAGAAATCCACCACTTTATTATCGGCCATCAGATGGAACTACTTGATACATGCAAAGCAAATACAGAAAGAAAAGGACAGGCCCGCACTTGGGAAAATATATTATGCTCAGAGAGGACAAAGTGAGGGCAGCACCTCTAGATGACCATGGTGTTCTCATCATCTCCAACCAGAAGACAACATTCAGGCTGACAGCAGAGACGTGTCAATAAGAGTGATCTGCTCCCCTCCAGGGGTGGGGGGGCAGCAAGCAAGAAAGAAAGAGATCAGATGTTCCAGGAAGCTTCAACACTTCAGGCCCACCAGAGTCACAACACAGGGCCTTCGAGGATGTGCATATATGGGAGAAGAGTTATTTTTTCATGAGAAAATGTTGAATTGTGAGAGAGGGGCCAGATGAATGGGAAAGGCTAATATTTTTCCAATTTGAAAATTGGCAAAAAAATGAATTCCAGAGATGCTGGGCCAGTCAGTTCAACACTGATCACCAACAACAATTCAGAAGGAATTATTAACAGGCAGATGGACAATTGAAAAGGAGCAGTGATCTCCAGATCCAGCCCAGTTAGTTTCACAACAAGAAACATGTTTTCTCTTTGCATTTAGTCAACTTTCTTTGCTGGGTGCTAATTACGATAAAGATTAATGAAGACTCACTCTTGGGTTTAAGGGGCTCTTTCAATTGGTGTGTCAAACAGCCTGGTGAGCTTCCGGCTTCCTACTTCACCTGGCAGGTAGCTGTCCTTTTGATATTTCTTTGTACTTGATAAAGCCACAGTTCCACAGATCAGAGCTGCCTTAACAATCTGCTCAAAGACTGCTACTTATTAATTGAGGTCAATCAAGAGGAAACCCTTAATGGTATGCAGTTGTGTCTCGTTCTTTATAATGTTTTAACTTATATTCAGTGGTTTGGGTGATCGGCAAAAAAAACATGCTTATAAGATCTGTCCATGCAGCGATATACAGAAGATTAAAACTGGACCCCATCCTTACACTATATGCAAAAATCCAACTCAAGATGGATTAAAGAGTTGAATGTAAAACCTAAAACTATAAAAACCCTGGAAGATAACCTAGGAAATACCATTCTGGAAAGAGGACCTGGCAAAAATCTTAATGATTAAGAGTACAAAAGCAATTGCAACAAAAACAAAATTTGACAAATCAGGCTTGATAAAACCAAAGAGCTTCTGCACAGCAAAAGAAACTATCAACAGAGTAAAAAGAAAATCTACAGAATGGGAGAGAGTATTTGCAAACTGTGTATCTGATGAAGGTCTGATATGCAGCATCTATAAGAAACTTAAACAAATTTACAAGAAACAAACAACCCCATTAAAAGGTGGGCAAAGGACATGACCAGATACTTTTCTAAAGAAGAGATGTATGCAACCAACAAGCGTATGAAAAAATGTTCAGCATGATTCATTATTAGAGAAATACAAATCAAAATCGCAACAAAATACCATCTCACATCAGTCAGAATGACTATTATAAAAAGTCAAAAAATAAGAGATGTTGATGAGATTGTGGAGAAAAGAGAACACGTATACACTGCTGGTGGAACTGTAAATTAGTTCAGCCATGGTGGAAAGCTGTGTCATGATCCCTTGAAGAATTTGAAACAGAACTACCATTTGACCCAGCAATTGCATTATTGGGTATATATCCAAAAGAACATAAATTACTTTACCATATAAATACAGGCATGCAAATGTTCATGCAGCATTATTTACAATAGCAAAGACCTGGGATAAACCTAAACACCCATCAACAATAGATGGGATAAAGAAATGTGGTACATATACACCATGGAAACTACACAGTGATAAAAACGTATGAGGTCATGTCTTTGCAAAAACATGGACAAAATTAGAGGCCATTATCCTAAGCAAACTAACCCAGGAAGAGAAAACCAAATACTTCATATTCTCACTTCTAAGTGGGAGCTAAACAAAAAGAAGCAATGGATGCAAAGAGACAAACAACAGACACTGGGCCCTACTGGAGGTTGGGAGGAGGGAGAGAATTAAAACGATACCTGTTACGTATTATACTTGTTACCTGAGTGATACAATAATCTGTACACCAAACCCCTGTAACCTGCAGGTTACCTATATCACAAACCTGCACATGTACCCTTGAATTTAAAATAGAAGCTACAATTAAACATTTAAAAGATTTGCACATGACACAAACTCAGAGTGATAGCTCTGTCAGTTCTGTCATCTGACAGATCTCTCTTCAGAATAATTCAAAAAAAGAAGAGAACTGCAATCAAATAGGATGCAATGTAACTGAGTCATGTACAGTTAGGAGTTTCTTGGTATTTACGTGTAGTTGTTCACACAACTGCCAGCAATCAGAGTTCCATACTGTATTAGTCCATTCATGTATTGCTATAAAAAATACCTGAGACTGAGTAATTTATAAACAAAAAAGGTTTAATTGGCTTACAGTTTTGCAGCCTTTACAGGAAGCCCCATGCTGGCATCTGCACAGCTTCTAGCGAGGTCTCAGAAAGCTTACAATCATGGTGGAAGACAAAGGGGAAGCAGCCTGTCACATGGCAAAGACAGGAACAAGAGACAGAGTGGAGGTGGAGTGCCACATACTTTTAAATGACCAGATCTGGCAGGAACTCACTCAATCTAATGAAGACAGCACCACACCATGAGGGATCCACTCTCAGGATCTAATCACCACCTACCAGTCCCCACCTCCAGCTTGAGATTACAGCTCAACATGAGATTTGGGTGGGGACAGATACCCAAACTGTATCATATGCTTTTTCTAGGCTAAAGCTCAGGAGACCTGAGCGTGCATTTATGGAGGCATTAATGGGTTAGTAGGATAGGGGACAGTGTCTGTCAGTGCTGGGCAGGGCTGGCTACTCACCTCTTGAGCAGTGCAGCTTCTGTCTTCTGCGTTCCCACAGAGAAAGCACCCAGTGGAGGATGTGAAGATGGACTGGAGATCACCTAAGAAGACCCCTGGATACAGGTGATTTCCATGGATAGAACTTGAACAAGTCTATGATGGACACAAGTAGGTGCAGGTCAACAGAATCAGATCACAACTTCGCTCTAAGAACTGTGCATCTACATGCCATCCCTTGAGGTGGTGAGCCACTCATCACGAGGTAGATTCAAGCAAAGTCTGGAGTGGCCTGGGTCAGACACTGTAGTGTGACTCGTGCATGGATGGAAGAGGATTTCACCAGATGGTCTTCCAGATCCTTCTAATTTTAAGTTTTCCTCCTCTTATGGTTGGAGTAGGCCCAGTGCTCAAGGTTCTTACCAGCTTTTGTACACACACACACACACACACACACACACACACACACACACATACACTTCTACTCAGAAGAGGGTTTAACTTGGAGGAAAGGAAAGATGTCAGAGACTTGTTCCTAGCCTGCACCTGTGGGTTCTTTAATCAGAGACCATCCAACAACACAGCTTCTTGTCTGAGGTGTTTTTCGTTCACATGTGCTGCTGCCACTGTGGTAAAACGAGTGGCAGCGGCAAATGTGGGTGTAACGAGCCCTCTGTCATGTTTTAGTGAGGAGACCTTGGTTTCACGATGGCTTTTAGCCTTTGCTTCTATTTGTTTCCTATGACACTGCTCTGGAGGTTGAAGTAATGCTTGTCCCACGTCCAGCTTCTGAATTGGGATAGCATGGGTTCTGAAAACCTGATGAAAATGTCTATGGACAATTAATAGAGGAACTTTATATTGTAATTGGTGATTTTTTAAATTGCTTCCACAAGAAAGGAACACCACTTCTTTTTGATAAAGCAAAAAAAAAAATACAATAAAGGAAAATGCAACAATGAAAATTTGAAGATTAATTGAAGAAGACACAGAACTCATTCTCTCTTTTCTCTCTCTCTCTCTTTCTTTTTAATAAAGTGAGAGAACAGTTGTGAAACATTTTGAAAAGCATGAAGTGATAACACTCTGTTTTGTTAAACATGGTATAATGCAGTAATTAGAGATAATAAACATAGTCACCATCCCACATTTTACCTCTGAGGGATAAACTTGCAAACCACATCAGAATTCTCAGTCTGTGTTTACCCCTTTTCAGAAGGGGAAATGATTAGCCTGAACAAATAGTTGAATGATTTGTTGGTGTTCTCATCTACTTAGAATTTCAAAGTGTGGCCTTGGCCCAAGTCTCTGCAGTTATTTGACTGTATCATTCAGTCATCCATACATCCATTCATTAATCTACTTACCACTTTTTATGTTATTCCTAAGACGTGCATTTCTTGTTTGCATTTTCAGTTTCAATGGTGTGGATGACAGTCTACACATCCTGGGACGATTGATCTATAAGCCTCACAGAGAAGCATTCAAAGAAAACAACAGTGAGCACTTCATTTTCAGATGGACAAGAACAAATCGGTGGCTCTCAGACACGAGGGCTGAGGGCACAGGGTGAGATACCTTAGCCAGGTGGGGTGAGGTGAGATGTGGTGAGGTGCGGTGAGGGGTGAGTGCTTGTGTGTGGAGTGCCACAGACTGTGTTTCCATGCCTTTGCTCTAGACACTCCGCTGCCTATAGAGCTGATGGCAGAAGGAAAATTGGGCCTTTGCTGTTCAGCTGAGGGAAATGTGTTGCAGTGCCTCTGAGAGCATGTTCATTACTGGGGACGAAAGTTGTACTCTCTTAAAATGTCAAGGAAATATCCTGAAGGAGATTCCAATTAGGTGGATATCTTTTATTGGTATTGAGGGAGCATAAATAAATCATGAACCAACCATCGTGGTGTGGAATAGACCTAAGCCAAGGAAATGTAAGAAGACAGAAATATCCTTAATAAATATCAAAAATGTGCTCTTCATTCAAACGTCATTTGAGCAAATGTGTAAAACAATAGAAAGCAGTGGAGTTGAGCACATTTTAACAGACCCATTTAAACAAAGGGTACATAATGGGGATACACCTGGAGATCCATGGACCTGAGCACAGAAATAAGAGATTTTATAAAGAAAATAACTCTTCTTGTTAATGCATTATTAGACAAATTCAGGTGAACCTCCTTACAGCACAGAGCAGAAGAATTTCTCAAATATCCTCCTGCACTTTGTTGCTCTTACATGTTTTGTTATATGCAGCTCTTTTTTTCTTTATTTCTAAGAATTTTTGACTATACCTTTGCTTTACTTTAAATAGGCAATTGTGAGCAATTAAATAAACAATTCTGAAGTTCTCTGCACAGTATAGCTGTAAAATTAACTTCATGTCAGGAAAGCTCAGAACATAAAGTGAAATTCATCAGAAACATGCACATTTACTAATGTGTGTCAATACTGGGCGGGGTTAGTTTTAGGGTAGTCTAAACCCTAGGTGCCTCAGATTGCCTTGGTGCTTTTTTTTTTTTTTTTTCTGAGACAACGTTTCACTCTTGCATGTCAGGTTGTAGTGCAATGGTGTGATCTTGGCTTGCTGCAACCTCCACCTCCCAGGTTCAAGTGATTCTTCTGCCTCAGCCTCCCTAGTAGTTGGGATTACAGGCGCTCACAACCATGCCCATATAATTTTTTTTTTGTATTTTTAGTAGAGATGGAGTTTCACCATGTTGGTCAGGCTGGCCTCAAACTGCTTACCTCATGTGATCCACCTGCCTCAGCCTCCCAAGGTGCTGGGATTACAGGCGTGAGCCATGCACATGGCCCCTTGGTACTTTTAAGCCAGACTTCCTGTCTTCTCCATCAGTGGTCAGTGTCCTGTGCCTGCAGACCAGCCCTGCCCTTCATACCTTTGCCTCTGCTATGCCTCTCCAGGAGCGTTGTTCACCTGCATCTACCTGCAGAAAGTCTCCCTTATTTCAAGTTCTAATTCAAATGTCACTTTTTCTATGAATTTATCTGCCCACCCTGAGATGAAGCAATATT
This sequence comes from Saimiri boliviensis, assembly GCF_048565385.1. Lineage (NCBI taxonomy): Eukaryota > Metazoa > Chordata > Mammalia > Primates > Cebidae > Saimiri > Saimiri boliviensis. The sequence continues at coordinate 297,046,742 of NC_133449.1, forward strand.
TCTGGGTGTTAAGAAAGAAGCTTTATCTGGTCTTCTCCTACAGCTGATAGTAGGGGGATATTTTGCATTTCTCCATGGAGGAGCTGTGTTCAGAGGCTGGACTATTTTCCACTTATATTTGTATCTGCAGAAGCTTACCCCAGGCTCCGCACACAGTAGTTGTCGGAAGCGTCTCTGTGGATCTGCGAACTCCTGAGAAGATGTGACCACTGTAATTTCCGCAGTGTCTTCATTATCCACCCAAGGGACACATCCATGGGCCTGCTCTCAGCGACTATGACTTCTTCCGCATGTAGGAACCTCACTTCCACTCCTTCCCGTGCCCAGGGGCTGGGACTCTGACCCTACTTGCCATCCTGGTGGGGTTCTCCAGCTGCCATGGTTGAAATGCCCCTTTTAAACTCCAGACCTGTGTCTATACACCTTTTCCATACCAATTTGTTGCTTTTCACCCTGGCCACTAAAGCTGACCCATGGGCTGGGAAGGTAAATGGGGCCTGTTCCTGATAAGGGCAAGGCCAGGCCACTTAATGCCAGGTAGAAAAGTAAATAAGAGTATTCCGTTGCAGATTCACATTATTCACTTAAGTAAATCAAAGCTGATATAAATGGATGTTTTCAGCACTTTGATATTTTGTGGCTACTGGCAGCCACTGCAAACTTGCTTTGGATGGCTCATTGTTCACAAAGACCAGCAATGACCACTTACCAGATATGAAAATCCATCAATTTTATGTCTACCAAGGAAATCATTTTGGGGCCAACATTCAGGCAATGACTGTGAGATATTAGATGTCACACACTTGAAATCGCCTCTCATTTAATCCTCAAAACAACCATTGAGAGAAATACAGTTGTACGTATAGGAGTAGGCATAGACATAGGCAGGCTTAGGCATAAACACAGGCATAGCCATGCCTATAAGTGTAGGTACTGGTGTAGGTGTAAGTATAGTATAGATGTATGAGTACACATGGGCATACACAAGCTTAGGCAGAGACACAGGCATAAACATGCTTACAGGTACAGGTGCAGGTATAGGTGTAGATGTAGGTGTAGGATTGATGTAAGTATAGGTAGAGGTGTAGGTACAAGCATATGGGTAGGTATAGATAAAAGTGTAAAAATAGGATAAGCGTAGGTATAGATATAGGTGTACATTTAGGTGTAGGTGGAGTAGGTATAGATAAAAGTATAAAAACAGATAGAACGAGCGTAGGTATAGATAGGTGTACATTTAGGTGTAGGTGTAGATATATGTATAGCTGGAGGTATGGGCATAGGAGTGGGTATACATATAGGTGTCAGTTCTGGTGTAGATGTAAGTATAGGAATAGGTGGAAGTGTCATTGCAGGTGTAGGTATAGGTGTAGCTGTAGATGGAGGAGGTATAGGATTAGTATAGGGATAGCATAGGTGTAGGTACAGGTATTGGTGTAAGTATAGACATAGACAAAGTTGTAGCAGTACACATGGGTATACATAGGCTTAGGCAGAGACACAGGCATGGCATGTGTACAGATGTAGGCACAAGTAAACATATTGGTGTAGGATAGGTATAAAAATAGGTTTACATATAGGTGTAGGTATAGATATAGGTATATGTGGAGGTATAGGTATAGACATAGTTGGAAATAATGTATAGGTGTAGGTATAGACATAGTGCGGTTGGAGGTATATGTATGGGTGTAGATATAGGTATAGACACAGTATAGTTGGAGGTATATGCATAGGTGCAGGTATAGGTACAGACATAAGTGTAATTGGAAATATATTTTTAGGTATAAGTATAGGTATAGACATAAGTGTAGTTGGAGGCATATGTATAGGTGTAGGTATAGACATAATTGTAGTTAGAAGTATATGTATAGGCATAGGTATGGGTATAGACATAAGTGTAGTTGGAGGCATAGATATATGCATAGGTATAGGTGTAGGTATAGACATAGTGTAGTTGGAGATATATGTATAGGTATAGGTATAGACATAGTGTAGTTCAAGTATATGTATAGGTGTAGGTATAGACATAAGTGTAGTTGGAGGTATAGGTATAAGTATAGACATAAGTGTAGTTGGAGGTATAGACATATGTGTAGGTATAGGTGTAGGTATAGACATAGTGTAGTTGGAGGTATAGGTATAGGTGTAGGTAAGGTATAGACGTAAGTGCAGTTGGAGGTGTAGGTATGGGTTTAGATATAGGTCTAGGTGTAGGAATGTGTGTAGAATCATCATAAGTGTAGGTATAGGTGTAGGTGCAGGTGTATTTGGGATAAGTGTAGGTATAAATATAGATATAGGTGTAGTGTCGGTAAAGATATAGGTATAGGTATAGTTATAAGTATAGATATAACTATAGGTATAGGTATAGAATTATGTATAGGATAGGGATAATTATGGGTGTAGATACCAGTAGGAAGCCCATTGGAAATATTTTTAGATTGTTAAAATACCTGCCTGGATTTACAACTCTTAAAAGTAGAGCATCCACAAGAATGCACTCAGGTGTGACCCAGAGGCTTTCTACTAGAGGTGTGATCTCCAATTCAGAAAACCCACTTCGTTGAGGAACCCAGGATGAATGAGAAACTGCCGTTAGGGAGTGTGGGATGGAAGTAAGCATATTTTCCCATGCAAATGGTCCAAGTTCACTGCAAAAACATACTTTCCCTCATTAGCATAAAAAGTATGCTTCAATAATGGTTACAAATTAGTTATTGTAAGTAACCAATATACTCCAAGGAGCTGAAAATTAACTACTGGCCTCTGTTCTAGTTGCTATTTCCTGGGGTATTTTTCTAATATCACCTGACATCGTTCCTTGACATTTGTCTTTGTTGTTTTCTTTTTATTTGTTGGCAGTTTATGAAAACTGTGGGTTAAATAGTCTTAGTCAAGAAATTTAATATAATAGAGGTTGAAATAAACTAAAAGTGGAGTAATGCATTTTAGCTGGGTTCTAGAATAAAATGTTAAAACAGTCATTTCTTTTTGACTTGTAACTATTGACTTAAATACCAGCATTGGACAAACTTCTCATAAAGTTTATAGTGAAAATTGATTGGCTGAAAGATCTTATATAATTTTGAAACCAACTTTGTCTGAAGACTTGTGAATAAACTGTGTTCAGAATGAAAAATTACTGCTCTACTGAGCTATATGGGTGGCCTGAACTAAAAATTTCACAAAATATCAAGTTTAAGACTTCTAATTTAATAGCATATGTTTCAATAGAAATACCTATAATTTTGACAGTTTATAATTTAATGTTTCTTAATAACTCTTAGTAATTTTAATTTTTAATATCTGAAAGCATTTTTTTCAGCCATGTAGGCCATCTCTCCTGAGGAATTGGAGGATTAGCTATGTGTGGTCTGCATTTAATTCTAAACACATTTCTGAAGCTGATGAACTCAAGTAATACTCAATCCATACATTTTATATTTATCATTTTTCCTGAAGAACTATTATTAAAGTAAGTATTATGGTCAAATGATCTGTGGATTCCTTTTTTTTTTTCATGAGTACAATTTAGGAGATCTAGATTTCATTTGAACGATTTTAGAAAGATTAATTTACATTTTTCTTTTTACGTTTTGAGACAGAGTCTTGTGTCTGCCAGGCTGGAGTGCAGTGGTGCAATCTCAGCTCACTCCAGCCTCCACTCCTGTGTTCAGGAGATTATCCTGCCTCAGTGTCCCGAGTAGCTGAGACTACAGGCATGCACCACCATGCCTGGCGATTTTTTGTTTGTTTGTTTTGTATTTTTAGTAGAGATGGGGTTTCACAACATTCACAAGGCTCGTCTTGAACTCCTGATCTCAGGTAATTCACCAGCTTTGACCTCCCAAAGTGCTGGAATTACAGGCATAAGTCCATGTGCCCTGCCTGATTTACATTTGACTGCCACTAAATTAATAGATATAATGAGAAAACTATGTAGTTTCCGTGTAGAGAAATGACAGAAGATAGGGGTAACATTTCAGAAAACACTAGTATTTTTTGACTGAGTATCCATAGCTGTTTGGGTTCTTTAATTTAAAATTTGTTGAAGTTGATGTTATCATAATACCATTTTTGTTTTTGTTTTTTCTTCTCCAACTTCCCACAGGTCACCCCAAACCCAGTGTAGTGGTTGACCTACAGTAGCTGCTCAGCGACTGTTTATTGATGAGTTAGTGATAGACTTGTAAATCAGAGATCCACAGACGGTTGCTTATGCCTAGCCACAGTGCCAAATACTTAGGCCAGATGAGATAATGTATTTGAAAGCATTGTAAACTCAAAAGTGCTCTAATAATACAAGTTATTACAAATAGTGGAAGCAAACAGAAGAGAGCCAGACAAAACAGTAAGAGAAAGGGGGACTCAGAGACTCCCAAGAGTTTTTAGAATAATGGGCCCAGCTGCAAATCTATATAAGCTGGGGAAATAAATGCCAACTTAATAATGGGATGGAACTATTACAAAGTGGCAGAAGTTAGTAAGAATCATTCCCTGATAAAGAGGAGACTCTTGGAATAGACATCCACTCTCTTCCCCCAGGAAGGACTCAGGAGTGTCCTGGGTGGCTAGAATTTGAACAGGAATCCTAAAACAAAATTGTAATCCTCTGGGATCCTAGAATTATTCTATTAGGAATGCCTTAGTATTGGCAATAACATAATCTAAAAGATTTCCCTCAGAGTGAAACTTTGTCCCATTTGTGAAATGTCTCAGTTACTGGAGCGATCATTCCTTTCACGGCCAGCTCCATGAAAACTAATGTATGCTGCAGTTTCTTTGTGAATTGCAACTTCTTGATCAGCCACTAGCTTTTCCTCAGGTAAGTCTCCAGCAAGCCTGCCATCCACCAATGCTTTCGTTTTTCCTGGGTCCCTTATCTTATATCTCTGTACAGGGGTGTCCAATCTTTTGGCTACCATGGACCACATTGGAAGAAGAATAATTATCTTGGGCCACATATAAAATACATAACACTAATGATAGCTGATGAGTTGAAAGAAAATCCACCCCCCAAATCTCTTAATATTTTAAGAACGTTTACAAATTTGTGTTGAGCAGTTTTCAAAGTCATTTGGGACCATGTGTGTCCCTTGGGATGCATGTTGGACAGGCCTGCTCTAGAATGTGATCACAGTGGCTTCATCAACCCTGACTTGACTCTCATAGAACAGATCCTTAATATTTTTCTTGCATTTTTGCTTCCTTTTCTTTCATTTCTAATCTGATAACAATATGATGGACTGCTCAAGACCTTGAAAATACTTCCAAGGAAAATTCAGACTTTGAGCTGGAGGTTGTCCCTGAATCTAAAGACAGGCTTCAAGAGTTGTTCATAAAGTGAATCGCAGGCAAAGAGTTTACCACATCAGACAGGATGGGATTTCTATTAAATATACCCTCAGTTGAATCTTGGCAGGAAAGCTTTTGATGAGTCTATACATTTGTCATTTAATTTAACACATTGATTATTCTTATGTATTTATGTTAAAACTTTCATGTGTGGCTCTAAATTAATGCATGTTTTATGTTTTTCTGAATATTTTGATTTAAATGAGAAAATCCAAGCACCTAACTTTCACTCGATGGTTTATCACTAATAGACATGAAAAGATATGGCTTCTATTCTTTTCTCTCTGCCTTTTCTATTCACAAGACAAGGAAAACACTATTTTCCTTTCATTTAATTGTTGAACCTGTCACCAACGATTGTTGATTCTCCCATTCCGGTTTCTTCCAGATTGTCTCTCTCTGCTGCTACCACCACAAACTAAGGTCAGGTGCTCATTACCTCCTGTTTGGTTGTCCCTGGAATAAGGGCAGAACTGCCCCACAGAGAAGTGGAGGATTTAATCACAGTACAAACTAATGACAAAGAGTGGTTGTAAGACCTGACCTACACACTCTCTCTCTCTTCCTCCATTCTTCCCTCCCTCTGTTATCCTTCCCCTCCTTCTTTTCTTCAGCAGAAATATATTGAGAAGATATCATAACATTCAAGTCATTGGGAGTTCACAGAAATAAACAATAAAATCCTCAGTCTCAAATGAGGTGATTATAAGATACTGTCACAAATGTTATGGCAGAGAAAAGGAAAGGAGTCACATGGGATGGGTGCTGGGGTCTTGTCAGAGGCTTCCTGGAGAAGGTTTGGCCGTTTAGGCTGAGTGTCAGAAGATGAGTAGCTGGTGAACAATGAAGGAGGAGAAATCTGCTCCAAGTCCTGGGAGTGACAAAAACACAGAACATTTCAAAAGATATGAAACATTTGGGGGAACGCGTGCATTTCAGCATGACTTCGGAATTTAATTCCAGAGGAGGAGGTAGAATAGGGAGCCGCAGAGGGAGCAGGATTGAGATTCTGATGGACCTTCTGTGCCATGCTGATGATTTTGATTTCTTCCTCAGTAAAATGACAAACAATTGGAAGACTTATAACAAGGAGAGATATGGATTCTTTTGTTAGTTAATTTATCTCTCTGACATGTATTCTAAAGAGCAAGGACCTCATTTTGCTTCTAGAATCAAGGAGAATGAATACCAGGTATGCAGTAGGTATATCAGAAATATAAGTTGAACAAATGAATGGAAATACAATGCTTTTAAAGCCTCAAGTGGAAAGAACCACTATAGTCACATCCTTTTGTGGATTCTGGAAAACAATGCTAGTAATCATATTTGTAGAGCCACAGTGAAACTCAACTGGAAGAATGAGCCTAAACTTGATAATTTATGCAGATGTACACTTAAGTCGTAGGATGTGTAATATGAACGTGGTCTTCTTTAGTCACTAAAGGCATCTTCCTGTGACATTTTGCATGACTCCTGGGATACCTTTCTACCACTGTGTGACCTTGTTGGTGAGGCAGAAGCTTCCATCTCCACAGAGAAAAAGGTAAAGTGTGGTAAGTGAACAATGTGAAAACTGGTGCAATACTATAGTCGTCTCTATGACTTCCCCAGGTTGTGTTATATGCATGGAAAAGGAGAGTTAAACTCTCAGACTTACCCCAGCTATCCTCACATTAGTGCACTGTAATAGTTTCCTAAGACATCTTTCTAGTTCTCATCTCCACTCCCACACTTCTGGTCCAACCAACCTGCACTCTATCAGACTAATGCTCCCTAAGCACCCATTTCAACATGACATTTTTTGGGTCAAACAGTTACAACCGAGACAGCATTCATCAAGGAAATATTTATGATTTGGCAGTACGGACTGCTGAGCTACAGCAAAGTAAATCTGAATCAGCCACATGCGTTGTCCTCAGGATGATCAGAGTCTAGCCAGATGTGAGGAGCAGGGGTGAATCGTGAGAGTCTAGCCAGATGGGAGAAGCAGGGGTGAATCGTGAGAGTCTAGCCAGATGTGAGGAGCAGGAGTGAATCGTGGGAGTCTAGCCAGATGTGAGGAGCAGGAGTGAATTGTGAGAGTCTAGCCAGATGGGAGGAGCAGGGGTGAATCGTGGGAGTCTACCTAGATATGAGTAGGGATGAATTGTGAGAGTCTAGCCTGATGTGAGGAGCAGGTGTGAATTGGGAGAGTCTAGCCAGATGGGAGGAGCTGGGGTGAATCCTGAGAGTCCAGCCAGATGTGAGGAGCAGGGGTAAATCACGGGAGTCTAGCCAGATGTGAGGAGCAGGTGTGAATTGTGAGAGTAGAGCCTGATGTGAGGAGCAGGGTTGAATTATGAGAGTCTAGCCAGATGGGAGGATCTGGGGTGAATCCTGAGAGTCTAGCTAGATGTGAGGAGCAGGAGTGAATCGTGGGAGTCTAGCCAGATGTAAGGAGCAGGTGTGAATTGGGAGAGTCTAGCCAGATGGGAGGAGCTGGGGTGAATCCTGAGAGTCTAGCCAGATGTGAGGAGCGGGGATAAATCATGGGAGTCTAGCCAGATGTGAAGAAGAGGTGTGAATTGTGAGAGTCTAGCCTGATGTGAGGAGCAGGTGTGAATCGTGAAAGTCTAGCCAGATGGGAGGAGCTGGGGTGAATCCTGAGAGTCTATCCAGATGTGAGTAGCAGGAGTGAATCGTGGGAGTCTAGCCAGATGTGAGGAGCAGGAGTGAATTGTGAGAGTCTAGCCAGATGTGAGGAGCAGGAGTGAATCGTGAGAGTCTTGCCAGATATGAGGAGCAGGAGTGAATCGTGGGAGTCTAACCAGATGTGAGGAGCAGGTGTGAATTGTGAGAGTCTAGCCTGATGTGAGGAGCAGGGGTGAATCATAGGAGTCTAGCCAGATGTGAGGGGCAGGTGTGAATTGTGGGAGTCTAGCCAGATATGAGGAACAGGGGTGAATCATGAGAATCTAGCCTGATGTGAGGAGCAGGGGTGAATCATGAGTCTAGCCAGATGTGAGGAACAGGAGTGAATCGTGGGAGTCTAGCCAGATGTGAGAGGTAGGTGTGAATTGTGAGAGTCTAGCCAGATGTGAGGAGCAGGGGTGAATCATGAGAATCTAGCCTGATGTGAGGAGCAGGGGTGAATCATGAGAGTCTAGCCAGATGTGAGGAGCAGGAGTGAATCATGGGAGTCTAGCCAGATGTGAGGAGCAGGTGTGAATCGTGAGAGTCTAGCCAGATATGAGTAGGGATGAATTGTGAGAGTCTAGCCAGATGTGAGGAGCAGGGGTGAATCGTGGCTTGGGGTCCAGGATCCTTCTCTGGGCAGAACTGAGCTGTGGTTCTCACTGGAAATAGGAACTTGGACATGTGGTTGCATGTTGTGGTGTTCCATTTTTATCATCTACCAAATGAAAATTGTGATTGTCTACCATAGACTAGTTTGGAGGATTCCATGTAAGAAGTCAAGCAAGGAACAAGCTACCAAGAGTTCAGTAGATACCAGCAGTGGTCATGATTCTGTATATATCCAGATGAGCTCTCATTTCACTTAGGACATTGTTTGTTCTAGCTTTTGATTGTCTTGCAAACTTTTAGTGACTCCTCCAACAAGTCTCATTTCTATTTCAGGTAGTCACTCCAACCTAATTACTTAGTCTCTTTCACATTTCAACCAGAGAAAGGGAGTTGTGCATCTACTTAGAATAAGAGAAAACGGTTTCCAGGTGGCTAATGAATTGGTTAGGTTTCTCTGTCACATGGTCACAAGTCTTACTTCCTCAAATCCTGGTTCTAAGGACTACTGTGAAATCCTGCTACTGAGATTCAACAAGATCTAACTCCATCTCATTATTGTGGAGGCATGGTGCAGAGAGCAATAAATGAATAAATACAACTGGGGTCTGCTCTACTGAGTACATTATTATCATGGCTGAATATTCCAACACAGGTTTATTTTAACTCTCACATAATCCTATAGAGTACGGGTTATGCTATCAAAATTTTTCATAAGACAACTGAAATTCACAGGAAGGAAATGGTTAGCCACTCAATTAGCAAGTGCCAGAGTCACATTTTTCATACTTACATCAAAATTCAAATTCTGTCTCTCGTACTGTCCTTACACTCACAAGAGTTTAAGACTGTTTTTCAGTAGTTCCTTGGGTCAGTGTAGATCATTGGTTCATTCAAAATCGGTGAACATGTTTCTGGGATTGGAATGATGAGACGAGCCTTTTCTAGGGTGATTAATTGTCAGTCTAGAAGAATGATCTGCCCATTCTGAAGAGCCCTGACAAGCAGAATAATAAGTATTGCTCACAAAATCATTTTAAGTAGAACCAGTCTGCTAGTTATTAAGTGTCTGGAAGTTATTTCCCAGTATTAAGTAGCCAGGATTTGCTGCTAATAGAGTCAGAGTCAGCATTACACCCACTGCTCATAAATGACTTACTTAGAAAGAGTCAAGACATGTTGTGACTTGGCTGTCTTCTCTTCTTTGGAGATAAGGTAAAAGTTCCTAGTAACGAAACATGCAAACAAACATATTAAAATTATTTAACTTACGTTACAAGTAAGTAATTGGAGAACACACATTTGCCGTCTTTTACTTGGCCTTTTATTCTTTCCTTTGAACTAATGTATTCCCCCAGCTGCCAAACATATGTTTTTCGGGTGATGGAGTCATTGGAAGGAGCAGGCCCAGCACGATTTTCTACCATTCCTGTGCCTGATGCTTCAGTGCTAAGTAGATGAGATGACGTTTAGAAGGGGTCCACATGTAACAAAAGCCCTCTTGTGTTCTAGCAATTTATCCAGTTCAAAAAATTATTGTTTGTTCGTTGCTACAGCAGAAAAAATGAAATGCACCTTTCCCAGACTGGCCCATCATATACTCAACAAGTGGCAGATCCTTTGCTTCACGAAAGGTCAGCATATTGTTATTTTGGGGTAAGGCTACCCATCAAAAGCAGAATTATATGGCGGATATATGCTTACCTTCCAGAACTGGACAGTTGAAGCCTGGCTCCATCACTACCTAATTGTACTCTGTGGAAAGTAACCTAGCTTCTCTGTGTCTCAATTTCATCATGGAATATGGCTTTTAGGGTATTGAAAGGGATACCTGAAATTAATTAGGTAAATCTTTGAGACCAGTGTGTGACCCACATAAGCATGATAGGAGGGTCATCATCATCATGTTCATAGCAACGATGATCCTCATGATGGTGATAATTGAATTATGTAGAAACCCTTGAGAAACAGAATAATTTACAGGTGCATTAATGACTGTTCCAGCCCAGCTAACACAAAGTGAGAAAGATAATTGCAAAGTCACCTTTATTTATTTATTGGCTTTAATAAATATGTGGACTGTGTATGTCTAAATAGTTGGAATGTAGCTAGCAAGAGATATAAAGTATCATGTTTATATCTGTTACCCCATTTGGAAACCAAATGTTTTAGAAATTAAACTTATTTAGGTTCGATTGTTTGAAAATTAGATACTCTGATTCAGTCATGCAATGCTAAAGACTTTATCTTTTCTTTCTCCTTTTTAAAATAGTCAAACTCAAATTTTCCATGAGTCTTTTTCTTTTCTTTCTTTCTTGTTTATTTTTGACGGTGTCTTGCTCTGTTACCCAGGCTGGAGTGACCTCCAGCTCCCTGGTTCAAGCAATTCTCCTTACGTCAGCCTCCTGAGTAGCTGGGATTAAAGATGTGCCACCATGCTGGGCTAATTTTTGTATTTTTAGTAGAGATGGTGTTTCGCCATGTTGGCTAGGTTGGTCTCAAACTCCTGTCCTCACGTGATCCGCCTGCCTTGGCATCCCAAAATGCAGAGATTATAGGCATGAGCCACTGTGCCCAGCCCCATGAGTTTTTTTCTACTCAGGGGATTAAATATTTAAAGTAGCACTGCTTTTGTCTTATTTAACTCTCCCATGTTGCTTCTGCTTCTTTAGGGTAAGCATCCATCCTTCAGAGGTTTCCTCTTCATTTAAAAATAATGCATGTTTTAGATTTACAGAAAAAATGTAAAGGTAGTACACAGAGTTCCCAAACCAGTGTTCTCTATTATTAACATTAAATTAACAAACCACTACTAATACATTATTATTAAGTACCGTGCATACCTTATTACCTTATTCAGAATGCCTCTGTGGTTTACCGACCTTTTTTTTTTTTTTTTTTTTAGACAGAGTTTTGCTCTCGTTACCCAGGCTGGAGTGCAATGGCACGATCTCGGCTCACCGCAACCTCCACGTCCTGTGTTCAGGCAATTCTCCTGCCTCAGCCTCCTAAGTAGCTGGGATTACAGGCACGCGCCACCACTCCCAGCTAGTTTTTTGTATCTTTAGTAGAGACGGGGTTTCACCATGTTGACCAGGATGATCTCGATCTCTCGACCTCGTGATCCACCCGCCTCGGCCTCCCAAAGTGCTGGAATTACAGGCTTGAGCCACTGGGCAGCGGCTTTTTTTTTTTTTTTTTTTTAAATATTCCAGGATTCCATCCTGAATGTATTACATTTAGATTTAGTAGTCTTGTTGCTTGAGTTGCCTCTGGGCTGTGACAGTTTCTCAGGCATATCTTGTTCTCAATAACCTGACTAGTTTTGAGAAGTTTTCGTTAGGTATTTGGTTGAATTTCCATTACAAGTGAAATGTATCTGAGTTTCACTTGTATAGAGTTAAATGGTATCTTTAACTCTACTCCATTACCTCATGAATAATTCCCATATCCTCTCCTGGCTCATCTGCAATTTCCCACTCCAATCATGAGAAACCTGACTGCCAACACCTTCCACCCACTTACCTAATTTTTCAATTTCAGTTTTTGTGTGTGGCAATAACAGTTTTGTTAACCTGTGGCCTTGTGGAAAATAATTTTATCAACTATTCAGTATGGAGCTACAAACTACTAATATCCAAAGATGCTTAGGATAGAAATTATTTTTCCTTATCTGTTTCAGAAAGATTGTTTCATACATTCATAATATAGTTAAATTGATTTAACACATTATGCATTCCATCAGAGTTTTTTCAACCTCCCAAAGTTTTTTTTTAATTAATTAATCAATTATTTTTTATTGCATTTTAGGTTTTGGGGTACATGTGAAGAACATCCAAGATTGTTGCATAGGTAATTTACAGGCATTGACTGTCACTGTTTGTGCTGTAAATTTCTGTGGGTTTTGACAAATTAGTAATATCTTTAATCCACCATTATTGCATCATACGCAGTAGTTCCACATCCTAAAATATACTCTGTGCATCATTTATTCAACTTTTCTCTTACTTCTTCAAGCACCTGGCAGCTACTGATCTCTTCACTATTTCTCTAATTTGGCTTTTTCCAGAATGCCATGTGATTAGATTCATAGGGTACATTTCTTGTTCACTTGGCAAGATTCATCTTTGTCATTTCTTTCTGCAATTGGTGAATAATATTATATTGCATGGATGTGCTATAGTTTGTTAAACCATTTATCTGTGGAAGGACAGCTTGGGTGCTTCCAGTTTTTAGTTATTTCAAATAAAGCCACTACATTTGTGTAAAAGTTTTTGTGTGCATAAATTTTAAAGTCAGCTGGGTCAATATCTAAGAGTATCATTGCTGGTTTGTACGTTAGGACGATATTTAGCTTTGTAAGAAATTATCATACTGTTTTCTAAAGCGGCTGTGCCATTAGCATTCCCCATAACAGGAAAAGAGAATTCCTCTTTGTGCATCCTCACCAGCAATTAGGAGTGACAGTTTTGTTTTGTTTTGGCCATTCGAATAGTTGTCAATGGTATCTAATTCCCTAATGACAAATGATGTGGAACATCTTTTCCTTTGCTTATTCGCCATATGCATTTGTTTTTGGTGAGGTATCTGTTCAGATCATTTGCACATTTTTTAATTGGGTTATTTGTCTTATCGTTGAGTCTCAAAAATTCTGTGATTTGTGAATAATTGTTTCCACTCTGTGGCTTTAATTTTCATTATCTTATCATTGTCTTCTACAGAGTACACATTTTTTCCTTTCAATACACTCCACTTTAATTTTTATTTTTCATGGATTATGCTTTTAGCATTTTATCTGAAAGCTCATCATCAAACCAAAAGTAATATAAAATTTCTCCTATGATTTTGTCTACAAGTGTTAGGGTTTCAATGTATATTTAGGTCAAATATGCATTTTAGTTATTTCTGGGGAGAAATGAGAGATTTTTGTCTAGGCTCATTTTAAAATATATATATATCTCTAAGTATCCCAGTGCCTTTTGATGAAGAGACTACTCTTTTTCACGGTATTAATTGTGCTTCTTTTACATAAATCAATTTATTATGTTTATATAAGCCTATTTTTTGATTATTTATTCTGTTCCCTTGATCTATATGCCTATTTTCACCATTGACTAGTTTTAGAGTAAGAGTTGAAATCAGGTCACGTAAGCCTTCCAACTTTCTTTTTTTTTCAGTATTGTGTTAACTATTCTAGGTCTTTTATCTTTCCATGCAAGCTTGAGAATCTATTTGTTATTGTCTACAATTGCCTTCCTGGGATTTTCGTTGGAATTATGCTGAATGTGTAGAACAAGTTGGAAGACTTAGCAATTTAAAATGTTAAGTCTTCCAACTTATGAACATGGAATATCTTCCCATTTCTTGAAATCTTTGGTTTCTCTTATCAGAGATTTTGTGTTCCACCTAAAGATCCTATATATTGTAAAATTTATAGTTTAAAAATTTTTTGGTGTTATTGAAAATGTTACTGTTTTTAAAATTTTTTAATTCCAATTGTTTTTTTTTAAATGAGCAATTGAATTTTATGCATTAGCTATTTATCCTGAAACCTTGCTATTTGTTCTTATTAGTTCTGAAGGTTTTCTTTACCCATTCTTTGAGAGTTTTTCCAGGTAGATAAAAAATCACATAATCTGAAAATAATGGCAGATATATTTTTTTCTTTCCAATCTCTATACCTTATTTTGTTTTCTTGCTTCAGTGCATTAGCTAGGACTTCCAGTGGGTTGTAGAAGAGGAATGAGAGATTGCATCTTTGCCTTATTCACAATCTTATGGGGACAGCATCCAGTTTCTCACAAAGTATGATGTTAGCTATAGGTTGTCTGTAGAAATTCTTTATCAACTTAGGCAAGTTCTACTTTATTCCTGCTTTACGGAGAGTATTTATTATGAATGAGTGTTGTCTTTTGTCGAGTGACTTGATTTTACAACTAATATGGTCACAAGACTTTATTTTGTTTGTTGCTGTGGTGGATTAAATTTATTAGCATGTTAATGTTAAATTGGCCTTATATAACTATAACAAATCCCATTTTGTTGTGAGTATATTTTTTTAATACAATGTTGGATTTGATTTGCTGGTATTTGTTGAGAATTTTTATGCCTATGTTCAGGAAAGATATTGTCTATAGCTCTTCTTTGCTGTAACATTTATTTGGTTTGTTATTAGGATAATGTTGGCCCCAGGGAATGAGTTAGAAAGTATTCCATCTGCTTCGGTTCTCTAGAAGAAATTGTAGAAAAGTAGTTTTATTTTTTTCCCCTAAATTTTTGGTAAAATTTGCCTATAAACCATTTGGATGCTTCCTTTAGGTGCAACCTATTAGCTGCTTCTCTTTGTGTGAGTTTTGATATCTTTGTCTTTTAAGTCATTGGTCTATTTAATCTCAGTTATCAAATTTGTGGGCATTGAATTCATGGTAAGCTTTAATTGTCCTCTTAATGTCTATAAGATCAGCAGTAATTATGTCACTTTCATGACTGATACTGGCAATTTGTGTATTTTCTCTTTAGTTCTTTATTAGCCTGTCTATAGCTTATGAATTATTGAAATTTTTAAGGAATCAAATTTGGTTTCATTGATTTTTCTCTATTGTTTCATAATTCATTTTTATTCATTTTTGTTCTAATTTCTATTATTTGTTTATTTTGCTTGCTTTAGACTTAATCTTTCTTGTCTCTTTTCCTAGGGTGGAGGTTGATATTGTTAACTTTATGTCTTTTTTCTTTACTAACATGTAATTTGATGCTATAAATTGCTTCTGAAGCAGTAATTTTGATATATCTACAATTATGGTTAAGTTCTACTGTCATTTTAATTTTGTTCAGAATATTTTTTAATTTACTTTGTGACTTCATTTTGATCTATATGCTATTACAAGAATATTTCAAAATTTCAAAATATCAGAGAACTTTCTAGCTATCTTTCTGTCATCGATTTGTGGTTTAACCCCATTGTTGCTTGAAAACATACTTTGTGTGATTTCTACTTTTTAAGTTGTCAAGGTATGTTTTATGATCCAAAATGTACTCTATCTTGGTGAATATTTCATGTGACCTTAAGAAGAGTATTTTTGGGCTGGGTATGGTGGCTTATACCTGTAATCCCAGCGCTTTGGGAGGAAAAGACAGACTGATCACTTCAGGTCAGGAGTTCCAGACCAGCCTAGCCAACATGGTGAAACTCTGTCTCTACTAAAAATATCAAAAAATTAGCTGGGCATGGTGGCACGTGCCCATGGTCCCAGCTACTTGAGGGTCTGAGGCATGAGAACCGCTTGAACCCAGGAGGCGGAGGTGGCAGCGAGCAAAGATCTCACCACTGACCACTGCACTGCTGCCTGAATGACAGTGAGACTCTCAAAAAAAAAAAAAAAAAAGAAAAGAAAAAAGAAAGAAAGAAGCAGAATATTTTCTGCCATTGTTGTATAAAGTAGTCTATAACTGTCTATTATGTTCGGGCCAACTGTCTCCTTCAGTCTGTTAGAGCTCTCAGTTTCTAATAGATGGTTGTTATCTCAAACCATTATTATTTATTTGTTGGTTTCTCCTACCCATACCATCAGTTTTTGCCTCAAATATTTTTGCACTTCAGGTTAGGTGCATAGTCATTTGTGTTTTTATGTTAATATATTCTTTAAGGAGGAGAGCATTCTGAGTGTGCCAGGAATTCCAAAGATTTCCCTGCAAGATTCTAACTCCTGGTTATTATTCAAACATTCATCTAGGTACCGCTGAGAAAAGTCTTTGCAGCTATAATTGAGTTACACCCTTTAAAATAGAAAGATTATCCTAAATTTTCCAGTGTGCCTAAGCTAAACACTTGAGTCCTAAAGAGCAGAGGCATGAGAATCGCCTTCCTTCTCTGTCTGGAAGCAGAAAAGAACTGCAGCAAAAGTAGATGTTGGAGAGATTCCAGCACATGCTTTTTCTGTACCCACACTAGCTCTTATGTAATGGGTGCCCTGAGCATGAACGCGGGCTGCCCCTGGGAGGCAACAGCAATCTCTACCAGCAGCTAACTAAGGAAGGGCGCCTGCAACATGGACAGACAAAGATTGTCTCCTTTGACCAAAACTTTAGTCAACCTCCTGATTCCTTGCTAAATAGATCCAAACCCGAGCTTCTTTCTCTGCCCTTATAGCATCCAGTTTCAATAAGAATCCTTCAAGGACACCCCAAACCTTGGTGTCTGACTGCCCTCCCTGTTAACCTCCCTACCTATCTTACCACACTGCCTTCAGCAATAATCCTAGCAAGTCAGCTTAGCCAAGATCGCCTTATGCTGGAAGCATAAGAGAAGCATACAGCTTCTCTTAGTATCCATTTACCGACCCCACCCTGCTCCTTGGTTATAACCCCCCATTTGTCCTTGTGGAAGTTGGTTCCAATCACTCTCTTGTACTGCAAGACCCTGTTGCAGTGGCCCCTAGATCCATTTCCATGGCTGTCCTTGGATAATGTCTGCTTTATCCTCTTTAACAAGTGTCACGATTTTTTTTTTCCTTTAGCAGAACTGAAATCCACCAACAACCCGAGTCAGCTTAGAAAAGGATTCTTCCCCAGAGCCTCCAGAAAATAACACAGTCTGTTCAACACCAGGATCTCTGTCTTCTGAGACCCAGGGCAGAAAAACCAGCTCCCTGCTCTTCCAAAAACACAGAAGCTAGGTCGTTGTAATTGTGGCAGAAGCTAGGTTGTTGTAATTGTGGCAAACACTACAAAGGAAAGCAAGGATAGTTCGTAGTAGATGAGAAGGGCAGGGAGGCCTCTCTAAGCCCTGGAAGGCAAGAGGGAGCCTATGCGTGCTAAGCAGCAGTAAGGATGAGCAAAGCCTGAGGAAGAGCAGAGTCTAGTGTGCTTGGGGAGGCAGAAGACTTCAAGGAATGAGGCAGAAGACTCCAAGGATGGAGGCAGAAGACTCCAGGGAAGGAGGCAGAAGACTCCAGGGAAAGAGGCAGAAGACTCCAGGGATGGAGGCAGAAGACTCCAAGGATTGAGGCAGAAGTCTCCTGGGAAGGCGAGTGGACAGAGGCAAGTCAGGGAGGCCAGTGCTCATGTGGGCATATTGTTAATCCAGGATATTCCATTAGGTCTAATTTTCTCCTCTGAGTCTGGTCCTGTCTATTACTAAAAAAATGACGTGGCACAGAAGCTCAGTGAGGAACACTGCACGTATTGATGGCATTTACAGTCCCTCCTTTAGAAGTGGTTTTGTAGGAGCATGGAAATGCTCCAATTCCCAGGAAATAAGCCTCGTTTCAGTGCCTGAACCAGAGTCTGTGAGCCCGGCTCCCTGGAGAAGCAGCGGGTGCCTGTGGTCTCAGTCCCTTGACCCCTGCAGGCTGGTATTTCCACCCAGGGTCACGGCCTGTGTCTTTGCTCGCCTGAGTTGTCAATTGTGTGGGAAGAATTCGGCTTCAATATGAATAGTGGACTCAATAGAAGCATCTCTGCAGGAGGAAACAGGCAGCCTGTTGTAGTTGAGAATAGGAAGGAAGCTGTTTCTCCCTTCTCGCTTCCAGTTCATAAACCTGGGGGCTTGGCTGGAAGGTGCTGGTGGGAGTTTGATCCTGGAGTCACTCGTTCATCACCAGATGGTAGAAAATGTCAGATGATGCTTTTCTTTGGTTCCCCTCCCTGTTTGACAGGGCACTGGCTTTGATATTGTTTCACTTTGCTCATATATTCCAGGCTTGGAGGCTGCAGGGTGAGCTTGGAGCGACTGGAGGCTGCTTGTGGCCATGTTCACGCTCTCTGCCTCTGTGATCAGAATCCTCACACAATGTCTGCCTTCTGTTCATGCAACTTTCACCACAAAGTGCAGATACTGAAGGCACCGGTGCTCACATAAATGCAATAATCCAGGCGAGAGCACTGGGCTGCATCTAAAATTTCAGATAGCAAGCTACACAGGAGGCTGAGGCAAGGGAATTGCTTGAACCCATGAGGCGGAGATTACAGTGAGCTGAGATCACCCTACTGTACTCCAGCTTGTCCTGTCAGGGAGACTCTGTCTCAAAAGAAAAAAAAAAAAAAGAAAGAAAGAAAGAAAGAAAGAAATGCTAATTGCGTTAAGTGTGGATAGTTTAAAAATTGATTCTTAAAACTAAAGTTGAAACAGCATGGTCTTCCTGCATTTCAGGTCGGAATAATGCTTTGTCAGGAAGTCACTTGATATTTATGAATGGAGTTGTTTCTGATGTTACCGTGGGCACGGGTATAGGAATGACCTCCTCGGGGACAGGCCCAGGAAGAACCCAGAGATACTTTCCCCACATTCCCCGCTGTCTTATGCTTGAACAGTTGGATTGGACTTGGTAACGTGTGAGCAGGACAAGTCACTTGCCCTGTAGACTCATTTTTCTCACTACAGCAGTGATCAGAGCAACACTGGCCAGTGAAGGTCACCAGATTCAGCTTCTGCTCTGGTTAACCTGGAAGTTCTGTGGATCAGCCAGTTTGGAAAGTGCTGGCAGGCCTTGGCATCAATGTCCTATCTCATCCTTCGCCTACAGGATTATGGGCAAAGGAGTAGCATGAGAAGCCTTGGTGACCATAAAGGAGGGTCACAACATCAGCTGTTTAATAATAGCTACATTAAAAGAAAGTCTGGACCTGAGGCCAAAAAGCAGATTTTTTTTTTTTTTCATTCTGAACCAATTTCCCCAGCAAATGAAAGCCTGTCAGGCAAAGCACCATGTTTGTCACCCATGAAGCACTCTTGAGTGCTAGAAAAAGCCCTCTACTCAGTTGACAACCTGGAGAATGAGGCTCAGAGGATAAAGGCTTCCTTTGGGACAGGGCGACCTGAGAGAGATCCCAGAAAAGCAAAGGAGTCCATGTCCAGCTTCATCATGGTGACTCACCCCAAACTCAAGTTAGCTTACTTTCTCTTTCTCCTTGGGAAAGAGCCAGTGAGTAAGAGGTGAGGAGACTGGAAACATTCTTGTGAGACTGGAGTATGTAGAGGAAGGATCTCCACCAGGGGAGTGGGGAACAGGTGATAACTGTCTTTTTGTGGATGCCAACATCTCCCTCTGCTTTTGTAAGACAGAGTGGAGTGCAGTGGGCAATCTCAGCTCACTGCAACCTCCGCCTCTCTGGTTCAACTGATTCTCCTGCCTCAGCCTCCCATGTAGCTGGGATTACAGGTGCCTGCCACCACGCTCTTTCAGTAGAGACCAGGTTTCACCATGTGAGCAGGATGGTCTTGATCTCCTGACTGCATGATCTGCCTGCCTCAGTCTCCCGGAGTGCAGGGATTTCACAACATCCCATTTTTTTCCTCTCAGCCCTGTCCATCTGTCATGCTCTAGCTTTGACCTCAGGTTTCAACAGTTCCACAGGCCCCTGGTGGTGAAGCTTCAGCTGCCTTACTTGCAGTCCTTCTCACACGCCTGCTGTTTTGGCTATTTTAACAGTTTTGGCTATTTGCTTCTCTGCACACCAACACCAGGGTGGGTGAGCGTTGCTGAGAAATCACATACGGGCACATCCTTGGGCCAGGGCATCATTCTGGATTTAGTCTGTTACATCCTCAAAACTGGCTTCTTCATCAAACATCTCTTATCACTGCCCTCTCCCATTAGTCCAACAACTGTTCCCAAGAGTTGCAAGTCCATGAGCCCCTGTTGACCCTCATAAGTGACCCATCTTATTCCATAGAGAATTCAGGGGTGCCCAGGTGGGAAGCTTTTGGGGTGCTGGACCTTCCTGAGACTGACTGTCCTTTGAACTCTGCCCATTGTTTCCCCCACCCTCACTTACTCTCACTGTCCCGCAGAGCCTTGCCCTTCCTGTTCATGAATTTGCATCTTTCTCATTTATTCAAATGGTTCCTCTCCACTGCTCTCTTTTCAGTGGAAACAGACATCTATATTCGAAACAGCTAACTTACAAAAACACCCCAAACGGTCCCTTGGATGATAACTATTTTCCAGATACTATGTAAGAGTTTTTCATCATCACTGGTCATCAGAGAAATGCAAATCAAAACCACATTGAGATACCATCTCACACCAGTAAGAATGGCGATCATTAAAAAATCGAGAAACAACAGATGCTGGAGAGGATGTGGAGAAATAGGAACACTTTTACACTGTTGGTGGGAATGTAAATTAATTCAACCATTGTGGAAGACAGTGTGGCGATTCCTCAAGAACCTAAAAATAGAAATCCCATTTGACCCAGCAATCCATTACTGGGTATATATCCAAAGGATTATAAATCATTCTACTACAAGGACACGTGCACATGAATGTTCATTGCAGCACTGTTTCCAATAGAAAAGACCTGGAACCAACCCAAATGCCCAACGATGATAGACTGGATAGGGAAAATGTGGTACATATACATCATGGAATATTACGCAGCCATCAAAAACGATGAGTTCACGTCCTTTGTAGGGACATGGATGAACCTGGAAACCATCATTCTCAGCAAACTGACACAAGAGCAGAAAATCAAACACCGTATATTCTCACTCATAGGCGGGTGTTGAACAATGAGAACACATGGACACAGGGAGGGGAGCACTACACACTGGGGTCCATTGGGGGGAAATGGGGAGGGGCGGGGGGGTGGGGAGGTGGGAAGAGATAGCATGGGGAGAAATGACAGATACAGGTGAGGGGACGGAAGGCAGCAAACCACATTGCCATGTGTGTACCTATGCAACAATCTTGCATGTTCATCACATGTACCCCAAAACCTAAAATGCAATAAAAAAAAATAGTTTTTCTACTTTTCCTTGTTGCCTTTTCAGAAATATGGGGTGGCATTAGTTATCAATGCTTCCTCAACTTTGGTTCAATTCACTTGTAGCTGATAGCCTGTTTTATATCCCACACTCTACTGCAGCGCCACCCAATAAGGTCCTCAGTGAGGAACCAGAGAGCCAGCCACCACAGATAGAGCCGCCAACCTGTTCCATCTTAGCTGACTTCACTGTATATTGAACACTGCTGACCGTAAAACATCTTTCTGTTCTAATTTCTGGGCGGTGTGTGTGTGTGTGTGTGTTTCTCTCTAAGTTTTAGCTACTTTTCTACTATCTTCTTCTCAATTCTATTCCCAAATTTCTCTTACCCACCTCAGGTCTCAAATGTTGGTGCTTCAGTCCCTTTCCTAAATGCTCTTCTCATGTCTCATCCTCTCCCGGGACTATTTAACCTGTGTTGCTCAGTCTGCTACATCTAGTCTCATCTCCTCAATTCTGCTTCATTTATTTATTTATTTATTTATTTATTTATTTATTTATTTATTTATTTTTGCCTGTACTCAGACAGTCTTCTGATCTCTAAATTTATGAACCTAGTTAGCTACTAGACAATTAGACATGCCTGCCAGGTTGTCTTCAGACTGGTCACTGATTGAGCACAGTCTTCTACATGACGGTATGAACCCTTTGTAGACAGGGCACTGGTGTCCACTACATTTCCTTTTTGAGAGAAAAGTCTGTGTGTGTGTGTGACCAGCCTCCCAGAGCAGCACATGCATTCTGCTTCACCGTGTACTTCTTTACACAGCCCATTCTGCTGCAGGTGGCGGGCCAATGTCCTTGCAGCTGCTTAGTAAGCCACGGTTGCCACCTTTAAAGATATCCTCACTGTAGAACTTGCAATGCTGACTCCACCAACCTGTGCATGTGTGTTGCTTCAAGACAGGTACTTCTCCCATGACAGGTTGATGGCTTTGCTGTGTGCCATGCCTGAAACCTGACCTTATCCAGCTGACAATTCCTCAGTGCATTTAAAGCCTAGCCCTTGAAATTTGCTCAAGAGTTCTGCTTGCTAATTTTGGTGGACCGAGAAATGGACTCAGCAAGGCCAGCAATAAGCTTTGAAGCAGCTTGTTAAGCCAAGGTGCTCTTTCATAGCTGGCGGTGAGCACAGGCAGCTGTGTCAAACTCTTCCAGGAAGTGCCTTTATATAGTGTCCTGAATCCTATTATCTTATTTTGTGATTATGCTTTTGTTTTCTCCTGTACAATCTTTTTGAATATAGCTCTTTCCTCCAGGTCATTTTGAATAATTTACAAAATGGTGTGGACCTGCCTAAGATGGCTTTAACATTGCCCTCAGTTTCTTCTTGACTCAGGTTCCCAGCTGACCTCCCTTTCCTTTGAGCAATTTGTAAAAAAATATTTTTTTTTATGCTTGATGAGTTCTGACTGAGTTGTGATCCCTCTCCTTATTGCAATAGCATTGAATAAATTCTTCCTTGACTGTTTAATCTTGAGTCTGGTGCAACTTTTGCTTTGATAGATTATTCGAACTAAGTGGCATTCTCCTCCCAGCTACATCAAGTCAATAACGTCCCCACAAAATTACAGGAGACAATTCGATTAACAGAAAATGATGGAGTCCAAGCATACTGTACCACTAACTATGCAGGCTTCATGGAAATACACAGCAACACTCAAAAACACATGTTAGCTGTGAAGTTTTCTTTTTTTCTCAGCTGACCTAAGAGAACTCAGGGTCACTCCCTTCTGAGATGCTTCTCAGGAGAAACATGTTTCCCATGTTTCTCAGGGCACTAGGGTTCATACAGACTTCCTTTACCCTTCACTTCCATGGCAGAGTAATTCCTCTTGGAGAAGATGCCTCTCTCTACTCTGGGCAAGTATAAAAACTATCTCTGGTTTGCCCCCAGGGAAGAGATCTTTCTGTTTCCCTTGGGAACTCACATTCTGTGATGGATAATATTGAGTATCAATTTGATTGAATTGAATGATGAAAAGTATTGTTCCTGGGTGTGTCTGTGAGGGTGTTGCCCAAGAAGATTAACATTTGAGTCAGAGGACTGGGGGAGGCAGACCCACCCTTAATCTGGGTGGGCACCATCTAATCAGCAGCCAGGGTGACTAGGATAACAGCAGGCAGAGAAACGTGGGAAGACTAGACTAGCTGAGTCTTCCAGCCTCATCCCTCTCCTGTGCTGCATGCTTCCTGCCCTCGAATATCAGACTCCAAGTTCTTCAGCTTTTGGACTCTTGGACTTACACCAGTGGTTTGCCAGGGGCTGGAGGGACTGAAGGGTGCACTCTGAACGTCCCTACTTTGGAGGTTTGGGGACTTGGACTAGCTTCCTTGATCCTCAGCTTGCAGATGGACTACTGTCCATCTGGAACTTCACCTTGTGATCATGTGATCATGTGAGTCAGCATTCCTTAGTATACTCCCTTTTATACACGCATCTATCCTATTAGTTCTGTTCCTCCGGGGAAGCCTGAATAGCACAGGTTCCATGCGGTTGCCTCTGCCACTCATGTCCACCCACATATCTGACGGACACTGCTGACTCTCCTCCTTTAACTACCAATGTGTTCTCTTTTCATGTTCTCCACCAAAAAGAGCTGCTTTAGAGCTTTCTGTATACCTCCTTCCAACTGACTTCCAAAGGACCCGTCTCCATAATAAATGTTCTACAGAGCTAGATTAAATCTGTGTTTCAAGAGCTTCTCTAGAGCAAATGCTGACATCAAATGTCCTAGATTTTCAGTAAATATAACTTGCACTCTTGCGAACTATATTTAGCTATATTAATTCCATTATCTCCACCACTAATTTATGTTAAATCGCATATGGCAACTTGCCATGACAGCATGATTGGGTAGCCAGGAAGAATTTTTAAAAGTACTCCAAAACTTTTAAAGTATTTTTCTGCATCTGGATTTTCCCTTGGAATCATCTGGCTGCACTTTATCAGATTAGGTCATGCCTAGGAAGAAAATCATCCCCACCTCTAAAAGCATACCTCAAGGGCTTTGTTCGTGGTGAAAGAAGCATTTGTTAAATCAAATACATTTGTGATTTTTGACCAGTAACTGCTTTAAACTTTGGTAATTAGAGGAATCAGCGTGAAAAATTGTGTATCATGCAATCCAATGTCCCTGGTGAATCCAAGCAACTGGAACTACATCAAGCAACTTGATTAATCGAATAAAATGGATCCATCAGGGCTATTAGTGTTATCAGTGATTTATGCTTAAAGTAGCAAAATATTGCAGATGACTCTTGGGATCAGTTTTAAACACTAAAACCAAGTGCCTCCATCTGGATGGGCAGCAGATCACTCTGGGAACGCCTCTCTGCCCATAGTAATGGATATATTCAGGTTAGCATGTGAGCCAGGCTGTCTCTTTTCTCTCTTTCAATCTCTCTCTCTCTCTCTCTCTCTCTCTCTCTCTCTCTCTTTCTGTTTTCCCTGGAAAAGAATAAAAATTCATTGCCTTTAAGAGGAAAAACAATCCACATCTAAAACATTTTTAATTCTGATTACTGCTTCCATTTGCTTTCTAACCTGACTTGTCTTTTCAGTTTTTGACTGGCCACACTTTTCATGACCCATTTTGTACATTACATTTAGATCAACAAAGGCATTTAAACTACAATGCAATTGTCAACGAAAAAATGACATCTGAAATTTAGGTGTGTGTGTTGTGTGAATTTATTTCTGATGCAGAACAAAATGGGTCTTTGTTTTCACAATTATATATCTGGACACATATTATATATGCACACATAGTGTGGAGGGTTCAAAATGTATCGCTGAAGAATGGGAGGGAGACGATAGAGTATCCTATTAAGAGGCAATGATGTAAGGCTAACCTCATTAACTCCATTCAGGTGGCGTGAACAGAATTATTGTATTGCCTTCCCTAAACAAAATATACATCTATTGAGAAAAATTTAAATCCAACACACAAAAATAAAAGGTTTAGATAAATTTCTGGTTTCTGTGTTTGATCCGTCTTTGGCAGTTGCATATAGGGAAGGGTGTTGGTCTATGAGGGTTCTTAGCACACAGCATATAGAGGTGTCTATGACTTCGCTGAAATCAGAAAACAACACTCACAAGAATGCCTTTTTAATTATTGTGTTGCAATCAAGTGGGCAAAGCAGAGTTTTAAAATTGTATCTGTGGCTGGGTGCAGTGGCTCACACCTGTAAGCCTAGCTCTTTGGGAGGCCAAGCCAGGCAGATAGCTTGAGGCCAGGAGTTCAAGACCAGACTGGGCAACATAGTGAAACTCTGTCTCTATCAGAAATACAAAAAATTAGCCAGACATGGTGGCACGTGACTATAGTCCTAACCACTTGGGAGGCTGAGGTAGGAGGCTCACTGGCTTGGGAGGTTGAGGCTGCAGTGAGCAGCCAACATCACAGCACTGAGCTCTAGCCTGGACCACGAAGGAAGACTCTCTCCAAAAAAGAAAAAAAAAAAAAAAAAAAAAAGGAAGAAATTCATCTGTTTTATAATTCCATTAGTTGTAATGAGATATATGGACAAAATAATGTGAAAACAAGCTATTATTTTATTCTAACAAAACAAAATTATAAATCCTCTTTAAATCAATAATAAAAATATTTATACATGTGCATATTCAATACCAATACCCAGTGAAATGCAACAAAATAGAACAGGTTTCCAGAAATTCTCATGAATACTGCATTGAGTTTTCCTTCCTTTTTTTCTGAGCTTTTAAATGTAAAAATTCACTTGGAAAACACTATTGGTACATGAAATAGTTTCACTGGAAGTTCTTTTAATCGGTACCAATACTACCATAGTCAGTCACCCCAGTGTGCCAATTAGCATTCTTTCCTGGCTCTGCTCCTTGTGAATCATCCAATTTTCAAATTGCCAAATTCCTCCACTTAGCTAAGCCCAGTGGCTGTTGCTACCACGGTCTTGGGATATTCTTTTCCCATGATTCAGACATAGAATTCAGTGTTGATGTTTTTCCCCCTAAACCAAAATGTTTACCTTGGCTTATTCTCAATATGTTTATTTCTTTTTAACAAAACCTAAAGAATCTTGTTTTTCTTTTCTCCACCTATTTCTATTTCCCACTTGGAGCAGTATTTTAAATTTTTCCCTCTAAGTAAATTTTGGCACGTAGATCAGTGTCCCACACTTTCGTCGTTGATACTGAAGTCCGGAGCCAGGAATAATCACCTGCAGCCTTTGATTACAATTAATGTCCTCATCTTTGGTCCAGAGAAAGTTTGGAAAATATGGGGTGCTCTATTCCCTGGAGATGTGCAAGGAATATTCTTAGATTAACCAGCTCTAGAAACTGAACTTGAAATAAAGGGGGGTGGGTTATGGGAAACAGAGGCTTTTTAAAGTTAGTGTTTTCCAAATATTTTGACTAAAGGATCCATGCAAAAGTGTTTATCTTTTTTTTGTAGTTGTTATTTTCAAGTAAAATGGTGTAAGTTTTACAACATTTTAGAAAGTGATGCATTTTGGTCTGAGTTTAAGAATTGTATGAATGAATTACTGAGGTTAAATGGTCTAACACGGTCACCAGAATGGTTGCGAGAAAAAGATTACAAAAACAAAGGGGAACTTTGTCTTAATAATAAGGTTTTAAATTTCAAAAGAATCTTTAATAGTTCTTGAACACAGAATACAGAGTCAGATGCATTCTAATTTGAGACTTAAAAAATATGAATACATATAACCACCAATTTTGGCCTCTGCATTATTTAGAAGCCTTTCACCCTCAGTTGATGTTTTTGACTTGCATGACACCACCTAGCTATTTGAAAGAAGAGCTTTATGACTAAAAGAGGTTCGAATTTTATTCCAGATGAGGCAAAGCGGCAGCGAGTTTCTAGGTGCAGCAAGAGTTCTGGGATCATTCCATCTCATTAGCTCCAGGGTGCCAAAGATCCTTCAGAAATTCTTGAACTGGAAGCTGGTGGTGATCTCATCCCTGTCAGGAATGTCAACATTGATTTATTTCACATCTCTGGAGGTGTCGTGGGTGACATTTCTTAATACATAAAGTGGTAATAACAAAGTAATTCTAGTTACAAAGAGTTGGTTTTCCTGTTTTGTACACTCAGGAAAAATGATTCCTAGAAGAGGAAATACTATGACTATGTGTCTTCGTCTACCACACACTATGGCTGAAGCAAAAGAAATGTATTGCTTCTGCTTTTGGAGGCTGGACATCTGAGACCAGGGTGCCAGCATGACCAGGTTCAGGTTGAACTGAATGATATCCCCTCGAAATTCATCTTCATATGGTTGAAGCTGTAACCTCCAGCGCAACTGGATTTGGAGATAGCTTTTAAACAAGTAACTGGTGTTAATGAGCTCACAAGAGAGAGGTCCTAATCCAATAAGACTGGTGTTCTTACAAAAAGAGAGACACCAGGGATTTACAGGCACAGAAGAAAGAACACAGAAGAAAGTGGCCATCTGCAAGCCGAGAAGAGAGGACTTGGAGAAAGCAAACCCGTTGACACCTTCATCTTGGATTTCCAGACTCCAGAACCATGAGAAATAAACACCTGTCATTCAAGCCTCCAAGCTCATGAAAAGTGATGGCAGCCCTAGTGGACTAATGTACTCCTCTACTAAATGCTTGTGACAATACCTGAGTGCGGACCTTGTGGTCTCTTCTACCTTGGTTTGGAGCTGCACCATGCTTCCTCTGAGAAAATACCCCAGAATGTTCATCATCCATCTGAGGAAGAACCTAGCCTCTCACTATGCAACCACGCACACCTTCCGGCCTGCTAGTCAGCTACAGGATGTTTGCAAAGATGTTTCAGACCCCAAGGGCATCCGTCAACCTCTTCCAGGTGCTTGCAAGCTTAGGACTATACAGAAAGAAAAATATGAGTGTTTGTCTCCAGGGAGCTTAAAGTCTTATCCAACAATAGATATTAATGACCCGACTGGAGATAATTTAGTCTATGTATTGTTTTAGAATCTTTGAATGCCTTTCTAGTCTTGCTTCTAGAACAAGAGGAAAAACACGTGTGAATCCTGTAAACGTAGGCATTCCCAGTCTCTGTGGTCCTTGCTGTAGTCTGGCATGAGAAGGTTAGAATTAACCTCCGCATGTTCCGACAGCCGGGAAGGAGTGGTGAAGATGGATCGTTTCCTTGCAGCCTTGGACTCGCGCTGGGACAGCTCTGCTGCTGCGGATGCTGCCTCCTGGCTGCACACATGAGACTCGCACCTGTCCTTTCAGGTGACCCCTCTAAAGTGCACTGTAATTCAGTTCCTGCTGATGCCAGCCAGTACCTCAGTCCACCTTCCACGTTGTCAAAAAATAGCTTCCCAGATGGTGCTACCCTTTCATTGTCGGGTACATTTTCTTTATTCAGCCATGACAGTATGCTTTACTTTGTTATCTGGTAAACAAGATGCTCCACTTCTATCATAAAACGTGTACCACGCTAGGCAAGATGGCATGGCTTACTTGACAGTGGCCTGGCCTCATCAAGAATATGACGCTGGGTCTCAGCGAAGCTATTGCTCTCTGAAAGACCAATTATGTGTTCAGAGCATGAGGTCCTTGCCTGGCAAACTCTCATAACCCTTACTCTAGTCGGCTCAGACACATTAGAAATGCTCCCTCTTCCCCCGCATATTTTACACTACAAAACATGATTTCACTTCCTGCCCTGTTTAATAAACTAAAATTTTCTGAAATGTGAAATCCAAAGAGCTAGCTTTTTAGCGAAGTCTTCCTCTCTTCATTTCTGAAAGGAGGACAGTGTGAATCCTATATTCACAGTGTGGCGATCCAATGGGAAAGTACCAGAGGCAGCTTTGTAAACCGCAGGGTCCCTAAGACGTTGCCTGAAACTTGTTTTCTGTTGTGCATCTTGGTAATTTTTTGTCCAGAATTCCTGTTCTAGGAGGTGCTACTGAACCTGCTTGATTTTTGCCTGATCCAACCCCCGATGGTCTCTGTGGCCTGGCCCAGGAATGAGTAAGTGGGCCCACCTAAGTCAGCTGTCATGCCCTGCTCCTCTGCCCTTCAATCCCTCCCTGGCCTGGTCCATCCATCCAGGCTTGACTTCCAAGGATCAGTTCCCCTGGGATTTTTGGATATGGGGGGAACAAAACGCCAGCTCACTCCATCACCGGGTAGGCACTGTGGGCAGCCACATTCTTTCAAACACAAAGCCAAGTCCCAGGCTGCCTGGGGAAAGCCATTCATGCCTCTGCCCCTCCCAGGGCCTGGGTGTACAATGGCCCAGAGATTCTCTGAACTTTTGGCAAAAGGCTGTTTGAGTTGGACTTACATCACTTGCAAGCTACACCTAATTGTTACATAAATAATTAATATTAAATCTCACAGCCCACATTATCCGACAGACCAATTACAAACTGCACCATTTTTACTCTTTTATAAGAAGCAAGGATTTGTAGTGGAGTTATGGACCATTGTGAGACTATATCTGCTTCCTTTATACTAACGCAATTTCAGGATGACATCACTTTCATTTCTGGACGTGTGGACTCTTTCTGTGTGGTTAAGTATATTGCACTTCAGAGCCGGTGGAGGTAATAATCCAAGCATTGCTCAGGATCTCAATAACACAGTTACTACATAATTGTTTAACTCATCAAGGGACTATCCAGGCCTATGGATTCTGTGTCTAGGGAACCTTGATTTCATTCATTAAGGCTATTCATTTCTCTCCTGGGGATTTTCCCCTCCTGCCCTCTCATTGAGCCACCCATCTGGGATTCCCAAAACATTCACTAAGAAGAGGCTGGAGGGGGCGTGAACCACCCAGGCAGTGTGAACCATGCAGGCAGTGTGGGGATCAGAAGCCAGTCACGACTGCCCCAGAAGACTCACACAGCAGAGGCCTCTGAGTAATGAGGGAAAGGCGGCTCAGCATTTTATCACGAGTCTGTGTTGAATTCGTGACAAGTGACTAAATGAAATCTTTGACTCACTCCTGGCAAATTAAAATGTTTTACAAAGCAGCACCTATTTATGCCAAATACATTATTCTTTATTGCCAAATGTTGTGTGCTTTCCATAGCAGAAGGGCTTGGTGTCCCCATGGACAGAGGTAAGGTGCTGACCACTCTGGGCATTCCAGTTCATCTCATCACGCTGGAGCTCATGATGCTAAATGCACTTGTCATTTCTTCATTAGTAGATGAAAAATATGAAACTACAATGGGTATTGGAATTGAACAGCGTTATTCCTCTTCAGGGAGTTCACTGTGATGAGTGTGCAGTTGTGGACCTGGAAATATGATATTGGACTTTCTATTTTGGCTCCTGGCCTTTCGAATGTTAGAGGACAGATAATAAAATAGAGAGAATCAATTCTTTCCTCAGAAAAGACAAGAAAAGGTATATTTTAAACCAGATTATAGAGAGCTAAAATAAGTTAGTCCTGTTGATAACAAGAAATAAAATATTCTTGGTAGTACAGTAGTGGTCAAGAAGTTTGGTGACTCGTTGTTTTGAGGGAGGGGGCTCACTGAGCTTTTATGCTGCATAGGAAATACGGAGAACGACCTTGGGTCTAGAGGTCTTTGGCTGCGTCACGAGGATGTCTTGTGCTATGACTTCTGTCATGGTGGGCGGGGGTGGGAGTGTCCTCAGCATGACAAAGGCAAGGCATTGGGTCAGTGTGTGTGGTCATCTCCAAAGAGAAGATTAACCTCTCATGTCTTCTACACACTCAAAAGGGAATTCTCAAGGAGAAGATATGGGCTTTTATTTTAGATATTGTATGAAATAAAGAGGTGCCTTGTGGAAGGAAGGGTCCCCCAGCCACCAACCCCAGCTTCTTTCTGGTCCACCCTCTCCTTTCTCCCAGGCCTTGGACAGCAGCCTCTGAGACCCTCACACATGCCAGGCCTCCACCTGCCACAGACAATCCCTCCCTGACAGTGGCTGCTGGGGCAGGGTCTGGGACATTCACATTGCAGAAGAGGGTGGAGATCCATGTCTGTAACTTGGAAAGGAGAAATGGTGGGGGCAGGGACAGGAAATCTGGAAAAGGCTTAGGAAGGAAGATATTGAAGAAGAGGAACAAGAAAGGGGAACGCAGCCACGTGCACTGCTCCACACAGGCCGGGAGGCCTCGCAGGACAACCTCGCAGAGATCTGGACAATGAGGCCCCGTCCCAGAAGGGCAGGGAGCCCTGGACACTGTGCCTTCCGGACACTGCAGGTGTCAGAGCAGCGTGGATGGGCTCTGGGAAAGGTAGAGAGGCTGATGCTTGGACTGCCCGGCTGGAGAAACTCCAGGCTCCATGCCCGGGTCCTGCTCTGCGCTTACTGCTGTCAGCGGGAACGCTGTCTTTCAGGCCTGAAGGCTGGTTATGGAAATCTATAGGGGTAGCTAGACCCGAAAAGATTGGCATTCCTAAAAAAATGGCAATTCTAAAAAAAAGTGGAAACCAACCAAACACTTTCTGCATGTTTAATCTCTTAGGCCATGAAACTGGAAGGGGAGATAAGTCTATATTTGGTTTCTATTCCCTTTGCGTAGTAATAGGTTTGCAATATTAGCCAGACTATTCACTCCCTTGAGCCAGTTTTCTTCTCAGTTGATTGGAAAAAGCGATGCTGCATCACGCAGGTATTACAGGTCTTGTGTAAGCTATATGCTAATTATCATCACTATGATACTGTACATTGGAATCTAAAGTCCATTAAACACACTAATGCTTAAGGAGCTGCAACTTCTACCTTCTGGGTTCAATGGGTTAAAGTGATTATCCTGCCTCAGAGTATTTTTATTTTTTTTCTGTTTAAGAGGAGAGAAAATTAAGCACAGAGAAGTAAAGTAACTTTCCTGAAGTCACTCAATAGGTAAAAGAGCTAAGATCCTCAGCTCATCAACAAAAAATGGGGTTACATCCATTTAATAAGATAACAAATTCCAGAACTATTTTCCGTAGGAGTAGAAATACCTTTATCTTTCCATTAAATAACTTTCATAATTAACTTAAGAACATCTCACACATTTCAGTGAATCAAAACCTTTTCAGTAACTGAGCTTTGCAAAATGCATCTAACCAGCAATTTATGAAGCGCAGGTCAGTGATGAAGCATGTGGACTTGGGAGCAGGTAGCCTGATGCCAACGACAGTCCTTGGGCAAGCTCCCTGATTACTCTGTGCTTTCACTCTCTCTCTCTCATTGGTAAAACAAGACAAGAGGACCCATCACATGGATTTGTAAGGGGAAGAAAAGAGTTAACGAATGGCAACAACTTGGATCAGCACCCACCAGCACAGAGAGCACAGCAAATGTTATATGCCGAGCATTGCACACTCACAGATTGAACATGTAACATCATAAATAGCAGACACATACTTTTAGAAATAGTAATTCATAAGTCTAATAATTTTATAAAATAGAAAATAATCAATGCAACAGGATCCTCCCAGAGGCCCACATGTGTCCTGACAGCCAGGACAGGACCAAGTGGTGATCTAGGAAAATGTAGGAAGGAGGTGCTGGGGAGGACTCTGAAGGGAGGATGGACTCATGAGTACCTAGTGCTGGAAAGGACTCTGCAGGAAAAATGGACTTGTGAGTACCCAGTGCTAGAGAAGACTCTGTAGGAAAAGTGGACTCCTGAGTACCTAGTGCTGAGGAGGATGCTGGAGGGAAGGTGGACTCATGAGTACCTAGTGTTGAAGAATATTCTGCAGGAAAAATGGATTGGTGAGTACTCAGTGCTGCAGAGGACTCTACAGGAAAGATGGACTCAAGTAACCCATGTTGGAGAGGACTCTACAGAAAGAATGGACCCCTGAGTAACCACCAGTGCTGGGGAGGACTCTGCAAGAAGGATGAACTCGTGAGTAACCATGGCTGAAGAAGACTACAAAATGATGGACTTATGAATAATCAGAGCTGGAGAGGACTCTGGAGGAAGAATGAACTCATGAGTACCCAGTGCTGGAGAGGACTCCGGAGGAAGGATGGACTCGTGAGTACCCAGTGCTGGAGAGGACTCCGGAGGAAGGATGGATTCGTGAGTACTCAGTGCTGGAGAAGACTCCGGAGGAAGGATGGATTCGTGAGTACTCAGTGCTGGAGAGGACTCCGGAGGAAGGATGGACTCGTGAGTACCCAGTGCTGGAGAGGACTCCGGAGGAAGGATGGACTCGTGAGCACCCAGTGCTGGAGAGGACTCCGGAGGAAGGATGGACTCGTGAGCACCCAGTGCTGGAGAGGACTCCGGAGGAAGGATGGATTCGTGAGTACTCAGTGCTGGAGAGGACTCCGGAGGAAGGATGGACTCGTGAGTACCCAGTGCTGGAGAGGACTCCGGAGGAAGGATGGATTCGTGAGTACTCAGTGCTGGAGAGGACTCTGGAGGGAGAATGAACTCGTGAGTACCCAGTGCTGGAGAGGACTCTGGAGGGAGGATGGACTCGTGAGCACCTAGTGCTGGGGGACTCTACAGGAAAGATGAACTCGTGAGTACCAGTGCTGGAGAGGACTGTATAGGGAGGAAGCATTAACGAGCAACTGCTGCCGGAGAGGACAATTTCACTTCAGGAAATTTTTCTCATAGATGCTCATTCCCAGCAGCTGATATCTCTAATGTATACACACATTCACGATTATAAGTACTGTTGAAATACATCATATCTATGGTACCTGTATAATACTTGTATCTTTGTGTATATATTGTAGTACAAAATATACATATGAACATAATATATACAGAAATATTTGTAATCATGAAAACAGGAAATAATCCAATGTCAAAGAAAAAGGGAAGGCTAAGCAGCTGATGCTCTTTTGTCCAGTCTCTGAAACGCCAGAGTGAGGAAGCTGCCGGATCTCGGACCTTGGACAATGGCTGGGAATTTTGACTCCTGGTAAAACTATTTCCAGGGTCCAGCATCTATGTGCCACCATGAAGGTTTGGATCTATAGAAAATATTATTATATAAATTGGCTTGAGTTGCCTTTCCTGTGGTTGCCATGTGGAAAAAGACATGCAAATATGCCAAATTCAGTCCCCGTTACTCTGACTTTTCTGTTCTTGTGTTAACTTATCTCTGACCTGGGCAGCTGAATCACGGTGGCAGTCAGTGCCATCCTCTCCCTTCTTTTGGGGCAGATGTTCAGAGACTTGTTGACTGATTATTTTGTTCATCTGTTATTTACAGTAAGTCTTACTTAGGGGAGCACCGTTTGTTATCCTGAAACACTTGAAACCCTCCTTAGGTCTGAACTTCTGAGAGGATGCAGGCGTCTCCTCCTGTCAGAGGCAGTGTGTCCTGCCTTGAGCATTCATTCTTCAGTGCTCAAAGCCCAGCCTTCTTCTCAAAAGCAGATTCCATGAGTGCGTGCTATGGAAGACTGGGTACAGGGATCTGGACGACAAGAGGCCCGCAGTCTGGGCCCAGGCAGAACTTCTGATCATGCCTCCATGTCGTCTTTCGTATTAATGAATTCTTTTATTTTCTGAATTCTGGTGTTTGGACATCTGTGGTCTTGCTGACCCTGGAGGAACTGCCCTTGCCAGAATGAGCTGGTTCTTAGAACCCAGGGCTGTGCTTTCCAGATCCAACCAACCACCTCTAGTTCACACTCCAGCCACCTTCTCTGTGACCCTCACACTCCAGGCCACCACGCACCTGCCCAAGTCACCCCAGGCCAGGGATCAGACAATGAGGGACAGCCCCACGACCCTGAACCTGCACGAATGACTCAGGTTAGCTGATCATAGCCTTCCCTGGTACACACTCCCCTCACCCCCTTGGCCACCTGCCTGGCCGTGCATCTCTGGGTGGTCAGGTGTGCCTCCTCTGTCCAGGGATCTGTGAGGATAAACTTCTCTCTTCATGACAATCTTTTCCGTATCTGTGCACCCCACCCTGACTTTAAAAAATATTCCAGGTACCATGGAAATAGCTTTGGCTTACAAGGTCTGTCTACGCCTCAAGCCCCAGGGATGCCTTCCCTCTTCTGGTACTTCCCACCATTGTTCTTGCCTTTCTTTTGAAGCTGTCAATTCGCTTCTCCTTTCTTGCCTCTAGTGACTTTCCCAGTCCTATGGGTGCCTGGTGCTCTGGCCACCACTCCACTGCTGGCCTGCGTCACAACCAGCTCCTCCCGCAGTGCGGGGCCTCCTTGCACCACTATGGCCGTTCTGGACTGCAGGTCCCCGCCTTAGTGCTCCCAGCCCGCAGGTCATGCTCCCAGGTTACTGCAGCTTCGGGGGGCTCTGCAGGGGGAAGGCTGTGGCAAACATATGCTCACCTCGAATCCCTCCGCTGCAGCATCCCTTCCCCTCTGACAGCCCCCTGGTTAGCGTTGAATAAGATGCAGTGTTTGCTAGCACAGCACGGTGACTACAGTCAACAATCATTCAACTGTGCATTTCAAAACAACTACAAGAATGTAACTGGGTTGTTTGTAACACAAAGCATGGATGTTTGAGGGATGGGTACCCCATGTTTCACGTGATGAGAACACATTGCGTGCCTGTATCAAAACATCTCGCATACCCTGTAAAATAGAGGCTATTACTATGTACCCACAAAAATTGAACTAAAACATCGAGCAACAAAACAGCACAACAGAAACCAGGTTGTCAGCCCGGCTGGCCTGCAGTGCGTGGGGCGGCCCCTAGGTGGCAGCGCAGCACCGGTCTCCGGGTTTCGGGGGACAAAGGCCGCCCTCCTGGCCTGGGACCCTCACGGGAAGGGGGTCCCCGGGTGGCCCCAGGCCCTGCAGCCTGGGCAGCCGCGTGGGCGCTGTCTCCAGAGGGGAGGGACCCAACGACTCGGGAGTGGACTGAAGCTGGGGAAGGGGTCCCAGCCAAGGAAGGGGGTGCTGCGATGGGACTTGAGGGTGCCTGGTGGGCGACAGAAAGGGGCTCCTGGGTGGCCTTCAGAGAGGCCTTCGAAGAGTGCACCCCGGAGCACCTGCAGCTGCAGATGGAGGAGAAGCAGCCGCAGCCTGCGCGGTCAGAGCACCCCTGCAGGGAAGTTGTGTGCCAGGAGAAGCCGGGGGGTCCCCCGAGACCCAAAGGACGGCTGCTCCACGGCAGGGGAGCCCCGAGACGCACCGGCAGCCGCTGTTCACAGAGCTCAGTGCAGAGTGAAGACACGGGCTCCCCTCACCGCGCCCCTGCCTCACCGGAGGCGCCCCTGCCTGTGCCGGGACTGTGGGGGCGCAGCGACGTGTTCCCACAGAGTTCACGCCTTCCACTCAGCGATCCGCTTCAAGAAAACGGTTAGACACGAGAGCGCGGGGTAGCATGGTTTTCAAGGACCTCACAAAAGCGTGGACTGATTTTTACAGTGAGAGAAAACGTGTTGTCCCTGTTGCGTGCCAGCTCAATCAGGCACGTGGCGTTGGTGGTGTGAGTGATAATCATTCAGAGAGTCACACTTAT
This sequence comes from Saimiri boliviensis, assembly GCF_048565385.1. Lineage (NCBI taxonomy): Eukaryota > Metazoa > Chordata > Mammalia > Primates > Cebidae > Saimiri > Saimiri boliviensis. Next base: position 297,083,558 of record NC_133449.1, read on the forward strand.
TATTTATTTATTTATTTATTTTTAAATTGCATTTTAGGTTTTGGGGTACATGTGAAGAACATGCAAGATTGTTGCATAGGTACACACATGGCAGCGTGGTTTGCTGCCTTCCGTCCCCTCACCTGTATCTGTCATTTCTCCCCATGCTATCTCTCCCCACCTCCCCACCCCCGTCCCTCCCCCATTTCCCCCCAACAGACCCCAGTGTGTGATGCTCCCTTCCCTGTGTCCATGTGTTCTCATTGTTCAACACCCGCCTATGAGTGAGAACATGTGGTGTTTGATTTTCTGCTCTTGTGTCAGTTTGCTGAGACTGATGGTTTCCAGGTTCATCCATGTCCCTACAAAGGACACGAACTCATCGTTTTTGATGGCTGCGTAATATTCCATGGTGTATATGTACCACATTTACTATTTGGCTCCATCGGCAGCCGGGCTGGGCCGCGCCGCCTCCTCCGTCAGCTGCTGAGGCCTGGGACCCACTGCACTCGCGTGGCTCTGCGTCTGACCCGTGCAGGGAAGTCTGTAGACGATTCTTCAGCTGAGTTCACACTGAGTGTGGAAATCCATTACCTTTCAAATACACACTGCCGCAGTGAATCCAAAGCCTCGCCGCCGAGCTCTGCTCACTGGTCCCAGCTCTTTGCGCAGCTGGGAAGCACGAAAATCTTTCTAAGGCTATGAAATTAAACGGGAGTGGGAGTGAGTTTGGGAAGGACAACTTTCCACGCGAGCATGGCTGTTACCCGGTGTGGTGACGCGGCAAGGCCATCACCACAGAAAACGTGGTTTCTGTGTCAGCTCTTCTGTTCAGGAAGCCAGGAAGCCTGCCTCGGTTTCCTCCTCATATTCTGTGTGAGCTTCTACCCCAAATGGGGTATGTCTCTAGTCTGCGATTTACTTATAACAATATTCTTTCTTACTCAAACTACACCCTCCATTCCTGAACTGAAGAGCTGCTGTGCACAAAAGAGGTGATGAAATTAAACTGCTTAGTTCTAGGAAACCATTCCTAGCACCCCAGAGTCGTGCACACACAGTTCTCACACAAAACCCACTTTTTTTGTGCCTCATGGCCTAGCCACTTCAACACACTGGGTGACAACCATGCTTGAGTGGAAAATTCTTGTCCTTCCCAAACTCACTCCAGCTCCTGTTTAATCCCAAAGCCTTAGAAGGATTTCCCTGCTTCCCAGCTGTGCACGGAGCTGGGACCAGTGAGCAGAGCTCAGCTCTGAGGCTTTGGATTCATTGTTGCAGTGGATATTTGCAAAGTAATTGAGCTTTTTATTGACAGAAAGATTTTTTTAGGCTGAGTGTGATGGTTCACACCTGTAATCCAAGCACTTTGGGAGACCGAGGTGGGCGGATCACCTGAGGTTAGGGATTTGAGACCAGCTTGGCGAACGTGGTAAAACCCATACCCTACTAAAAATACAAAAATTAGCCAGGCAGGGTGGTGCAGGCCTGTGATCCTAGCTTCTTGGGAGGCTGAGACAGAAGAATTGCTTGAACTCTAGAGGCAAATGTTGCAGTGAGCTGAGATGGTGCCACTACACTCCAGCCTGGATGACAAAGTGATACTCCATTTCAAACAAACAAAAACAAACAAACAAAAATAGGTAATTGTTACCTTTAGGAAACTTTTACTAGGAATTACTGTTTGTCTTTAATAGATTTCATTTGCAAAAAATTTTAGGTATCAAAAAATGTGATTCACCTGCTGTCTCACATGAAAGGAAAACATTATTATCCTGGGCAGAAGTAGGCCTGCCCTCTGCTCTTAGGGAGACAACTTCTCTGTACTGTAAGGTGGTTTGCTATGCAGATAGCCTTGAAAAGATGATCTGAAATGAAAAGCAGCCAGTGTCTCTCCTGGAAAGATGTGCAGAAGCGTAAGATGCAGGTGGGGAATCATCTACTCTCCCAGCTCTCCCTGTATATACGTGTAATGCCTGTCAGAGTAATGGGCATGAGTAACTCATTGGCTAGGACTTTTGAATGTGTATGTAATTGAATCCAAGGCCAGAGATGACAGAGATTCATGATAGCGGCCTGACAGGCAAGAAGATGGGCTCCGTGCCTCCAGCCCTTCTCATGTTCAAGTTGCAGGCTGAGAATGTCATACAGAAATCCATTTGTGCATCAGCTGTTTGGACATCTGGCTCTGCGTCCAAATGCATGGGGCATTTACAAGTTTGGTGTGCAACATTTGGAGAGTGCCAGGGCATACATGCCCGTAGTATTTTTGGCCCCAGCTGGTGGCATCATCTCACAGTCCCCTGGCTACTGCCCCTGGGCAACACCAGCTGTGGAGGGGTTTTGGCACATCTGGGCCCTCCAACATCTAGGGGCTGAGTCATTTGATAAAGTTTGCTTTCCCCAACAGTAGAAAAATGCTAGGTTAGACCCCCAGGAAGAAGGAGCAGAGCTGGGGCGTGTGCTCTGGAAAGAGAAGAGTCAACATTAGGCATGTCCTGTCACTCCTGAGATCTTTTGTCTTTGCTTAAGTAGACAAAGTGCTTCTCCATGATGTTAATGCTACATAGCACAACAGCAGGGCTGTCCCAAATGAAGGTCCGGAGGCCTGTCGGATTGGCATTGCTGTTATATTAGCAACTTGCCATAATACAGAGAAAACCTTTGTCTGCAAGATCCAGTGCAGCCTCACGTGATTGGACCACTTTGCATATGAGGTGGCGCATGCCAGCAGATTGCACAATGTTCTCAATGACAAAGACCACTTCGTCTGTATGCATTGATGCCTTGCGGTGGTGCCAATTGCTTGAAACACCTCCCTGGGAGGAGACTTAAGACATCTTTAAATCTTTTAATTTGCAGATTACTCTCAAAGTGGGGTATTGAGAAATTCTCCTTCATTATGCTCTGAAATTCCATCCTGAAATTTCTTTTTGCAGGAAGTTAGGTGCTCAGATATAAGGGATTTGGTGGTTGATCTGCGCATTCGTGTATGTTCTTCTGAAAGCAATGGTTTCACTGACTATCGCTGACACATGTGTGAATAAGCAGCTGCAGCTTAAACTAAATAAGAGCAAGAAACCAGTTAGAGGGTTCTGTTTGCACTTTCAAGAAAAATAACATCACAGACAACTCGTAACATGGGTTACAGTGGAAACAGTGTGCTTTACGCTTACCAAGAAAGCCAGTAAAGGCTTCTACTACTTTTAAGCAGTTTTAACAAATAACACCCTTCAGTATTGTAGAAACTAGCCCAGTGTTATTTAAACAACACTGGAAGACAGTGTGTCAGTGAACTGCATGTTAGAAGATGACATTGCAGACACGTCTTCAAGGAGAGTGTATTTGCACCAAATGCTGCTTTTTTCATGTCTTCCTTTACTCATCTCACCTGAAACCCTGTACCGGCGGCAGGTGCTGGGATGAAGCAAGGATGTCCAGAGAAACGGCTTTCCTCTGGGCTGAAGCTCAGTGCAGGGATCTTCAAAGCTGTGGGCGAACTCACAGCAGGGTAGTGAGTAAAAGCCAGAGGAGGCAGGGGCTGCTACAGAAGCAGATGGAGCATGGTGAACCAAAGCCCCGGGCTCAGAAGGATGACGCCCAAACTAAGATTTGAAGAAAGTGGTATTTATCCTGGAACAGAGGACAAGCACGCAACCACCAGGGAGGAGACCTTATACAGACATTCTGCATCCTCTCTGTGTTTCTAAGATACTGACAAATCATTAAAAGAGAGAACCTGCTTTGATGACATCCTTGATCTCTGTAGGAAGTAGAAAAGTTCCTTTTTAAAGTGTCCTTTCTTGTTAAACAATAAATCGAAAGTGTGCTAATAACTCTTTGTTAAGCCCTGTCCTATGTAGCTGTTAGACATGCCATGCTTACAGGCATGTAATACATTCTATGTCCTTGTACTTTTCACCAAGATATTTGTGCTGGATGTGCTGACAGGTGTGTCCCAGCTCTCCATTACTTTTACCTGTTTAGAAAAGTTTTAAGTTATTAGCTAATAGGGTTTCAGTTTAGATTGTGAGATCTGGCTCCAGTCAACAGAGATCAGAAACAGCAGTAAGGACAACCCCAAATGTATAAGGGATAAATCTGTCTATTTTTCCTTTGTTCATTGTACTTCATTGTACTTTTGTGGCAAGATGGCTAGTGAGAGTACGCTTTCTGTAGTCCAGGGAGTAAAAATTTCATTGGTAAAAGATTCTTTGTCTCAGTGCTAATTTTTCTTTGTGGCACCAAGCATCTGTTTCCAACAATCTGTTTCATGAGATGGGCTTTTTTTCTGGCAGGGAAAGCGAAATATAGCAGAGTAAAAAGATTAATTTTGTACCTAATGAATTGGAGGATTATAGAAAAACCTTATGGGTATCACCTCATTGAGTTCTCATGGCACATCTCAGACAATGACAGTCACCGTGGTCATGGCTGTTCTGAAGGGCAGAGCTGAATCTCTTCCCTAGGACAGTGCCTGGCTCTCCGTCAGCATTCTGTCTGGATTCAAGAACACACGCACACCTGATGCCAACATCTGGAGAGATTCCCGCTCTTCAGATGTTCCTGTCTGAAGCTTTTGAAAATAAATTTTGAACTTATTTGTAAATAGAACACATTTTCATCCCACAGTACTGGTAAACACAAATTAAGAAAAGGCTAAGACCTCCCTGGCTTCTAAAGAATCAGAGTTTCTTTCTTATTCACAAGGATGCAGGTGTGCAGGCTTCATCCTCCCTGCAGTGACTCAGTACAGGAGCTGTCTTGACGGTCCACCATTGTCAGAAGACAGGAGCCTCCAAGGTCATTACAGAAAGGGACACTGCAAAGGGCCTCGTGGGAGATTTTCATTAGTTCCACCATGCGGGGGTAGAAAGCATTGACCACTCATTGTCTGGGGCTCAGCTGCAGGGAGCCGGTCAAGGCTATGGGCTGGTTTGGGGACATGCCGTCTGCTGCACAAGGACATTGCTGCACCTGCTTGCCATGCATGGCCTTTACATACAGATTACAAACACAGAGGATTTTTTTTGACAGTATCAACATATAAAAATAAATAAGATGAAGTGAGACTATTACATATATTCATAAAAATTTGAAGATCTGTTCTCTGAATTTCTTAACTAAAGAAAAACGTCTACAAGGTAGTTAATTGCTTTTAGCCAGGGTTCTGTTTTGACTGCCAACCAACCCTCTGCCTGAAATGTGAGTTGTTAGAAAATTCAGGCATCTGGTAAGGAAAATAAGGAACCCAATGTCTTTTCCTTGGACATAGCATGAAAGCCACACGTTTTTTCTATGACGTTTTTGCTGAAAAAATAAAGGTGCGAGGATCAATTTTCCAATAATTTTAGGAGTGTTTGTTTACATGGAGAAATTGTTGAGGCCGGCACCCACCTTGGCACAGTGTTCATCTCAGGCAGAGCATGAGGGATTCAGAGGGTGTTCCTGGCTTTGGCTTAATGGGAAGAGGCTGTCCTTGGGGCAGAAGCAAGGGTGCGTGCTCTGCACTGGGAGGGGTGCTCACCAATTTGAAGGAAGCCACTGGATACCTAGAGGTTGGTTGGAAATAAAAAATATTAAGAAAAACAACCTAGGGCGAGAGATGGGAAAAATGCACTTGGCTGCAATGGAGTCCAGAGCTGGAGTCAGGGCTGGTCTTCGCCCAAGGTGGTCCTCAGCTTGTAGTGACAGAGCCTTCTGAGAGGCCTTCATCCATCTTCCCCCTTGAGTCCCACAAAACCCTTGATGGCATTTCTGGGCCAGTCCATGTTCATATCAGGACACAAAAGCTTTGTGGAGCACTTCCTGTCCCCAGAGCTACTGATGGGGGTCATAGGGTTCCATGAGCATGCAAGCCTCTCCTGGTCATTAACCTGAATGTCCCCCCTGGAGGAACAGCTGAGCCACACGGAGAGAATGTCCACCATGCATGCTCCTCTTTTACCTTGCTCTTGTTTCCAGCAACTCATCCCTTCCTGCAAGGACAAAATCAAAACAAACATAAAACGCGATTGTTTATCAGAAATGACTTTCTACTTAGCATAAGCTCCTCCACGTTCATTCACGTTATGGCAAACGACAGAACGTTCTTCAATTTCAAGGCAGAATAGTATAACATTGTGTATATGTATCACAGTTTCTTTATTCATTTTCTCGTGATGTGCACTTAGGTTGATTCCATATCTTGCTTGTTGACCAAGCACTTGGCTAGTTCTGCAGTGACCATGGAAGTTTACGTATGCCTTTGTCATGCTGATTTCAATTCCTTTGGATATATACCCAGAGGTGGGCTTGCTGGATAATATGGTAGTTCTGTTTTTTTATTTTTTGAGGCCAAGCACAGAAAGACAAATACAGTACTATATAATCACATTTATATGTGGAATTTAAAATGGTTGTACTCCTAGTACAGTAAGGATCCTGTAGGGATAGGGGAGAGGAGAAAGTTTGGGGAGTTGCAGGTGACAGGTAACAAAGTTTTAGCTAGGCAAGAGAAATAAGTTTTAAGATCTGTTGCATAGCCACTTGGCTATAGTCAACAATAACGTGTTGTTATTTCAGAGTAACTGAGAGAGTAAACTTCAAAGGTCTCACCACAAAAATTAATAAGTAAGGAAGATGAGAAATATCTTAATTCACTTGATTTAATTGTTTATATTATTTACATATATCAAAACATCACATTGTACTTCATAAATTCATGCAATTATTTATTTGTCAATCAAAAACAGTATTAATAAAAAATGACTTTATTGGGAGGCCGAGGCAGGAGGATCATTTGAGCCCGGAAGTTTGAGGTAACAGTGAGGTATCATCAGCCACTGTACTCCAGCCTGGACAACAGAGCAAGACTTTGTCTCAAAAACGAAAGGACTTTCTAAATTGCACAGTGACATGAGTGACACAATGTTGAAGCCAACAGGCTTCGCATTAACGTTTTGTCAACATTGTTCTGCTTCTTCTGAATGACAGAAGTGGACCAGTGTCATATAGAAGACCAAAGACTCCTTATGTACATCCCGGGCTCAGCTTCCCCATGAACCATCCTCGAGGGATTGAGCTAAACTTTTGTTTTGTCTGAAAATATGTATAGATTTCCATTCCAGTGCCAGGCAGAATTCAGATGCTTTCTCATACATTATCTTATTTCATTCTCAGAATAAATCCATGACTCTTACATTACAAATTTGAAAGTGCGAGCATCTAGATGTGAAAGGATTCACTAAAGAGGAGCCATCTAAACCAAGATGCCTCAAAACTTCTCCATGAAACTTTTAATTCCATTCACTTTTTGAAATTGAAATTTGTTCCTTTTTAAAAAACTAAAAGCCATTTATAAATACATTATTTACAGAAACCTTGACTTACTAGATATGACAATAATAGCTTAAATTTGCATAGCAATTTATAATTTTAGGAACAACTGTACAAAGACTAACTCAGTTGATATTATGAAGAGTCTTTGTGACTCATTTATAAGTAAGGATTTTTAAATGGTATATATTTAAGTAGAACATCTTGTTGAGGTCTACAGATTCACAGTGAAATGGTTGCTACAGTTAACCAAATTAACCTATACATCACCTTTCATCACTATCCTCTTTTTTTTCGTGGTAAGAGCACCTGAAATCATTCTTTTATCGAGTTTCCAATACACAACATATTATTTACCATAGTCCTTGGGCTGTGCATTAGATCTCCAGATTTATCCATCCACTGTAATTGAAAGGGTTATAGCTTCTGACGTGCATGTGCCTTCATTTCCTCCTCTTCCATGCCCTGGTTACCACTGTTTTATTCTCTGTTTAATATATTCAGCCCTTTTTTAAGATTCACATATAAGTGAGATTATGGGGCACTTTTATTCCTATATCTGGGTTATTTCACTTAGCACAGCGTCATCATGTTCATCCATGCTGTCACGAATGGCAATGGCAGGATCTGCTTCTTTAGCATGGCTGCAGAGCGTTCTATTTTGTTCATTCACGTATCACCATTTCGCTATCCCTTCATTTGTTGGCAGACACTTAGATTGTTTCTCTGTCTCGGCTATTGTGAATAATGGGGGAATGAATATGAGAATGCAGGCAGCTCTCCAAGATGGTGGTTTAATTTTCTTTGTGTATACACCCAGCAGAGAAATTGTTGTATCATATTGTAGTTCCGTTTTTAATTTTTTGAGAAACTCCATGCTGTTTTCCATAGTGGCTGTACCAATCCTTAAATCCCTAATAAAATTCCAATGGTGTTTTTTCACAGAAATAGAAAATATCTACAATTTATATGGAACCAAAAGTTTCCAAATAGCCAAACTGATTTTAAGGAAAAGAAAACAAACAAACAAAAAGTTGGGGGCATTACATGTGCTGATTCCAAATTATATGACAAAGCTATAGTAATCAAAACAGTGTGGAACTAAAGAGTATGGTAATGTTTTAGACAAATAGACCAATGAAACAGAGTAGAAAACCCAGAAATAAACCATACAGTCAACTAATTTTTGACAATTCCACAAAGAATACAAATGAGAAAATAATAGTCTCTTCAAAAAACCATGCTGGGAAAATGATATCCATATAAAAAAGATTAAACTGGACCTTTATTTTACACCATACACAGAATCAACTCTAAATAAAGATCTTGACCTCAAGGCCTGAAGAAATAAAACTCCTAGAAGAAAGCATAGGGGTGAAGCTGCTTGACATTGGCAGTCATCAATAATGATTTTTTTTTTTTTAATGACACCAAAGGCTCAGGCAACAAAGATGAAAAATGAAGTGGAACTATATGCAGCTGAAAAGCTGCTCCACTGCTATAAATAAATAAATAAATAAATAAATAAATAAATAATCAAAAGACAGCTTACAGATTGGGAGAAAATATTTGCAAATCATATATCTGATAAAGAATTAATATTCAAAATATATAAAGAACTCACACAACCCAATAGCAAAAAGAATAATAATTGAGGCCAGGAGTGGTGGCTCACACCTGTAATCCCAGCACTTTGGGAGGCCAAGGCAGGTGGATCACAAGCTCAGGAGTTCGAGAACAGCCTGGCCAAGATGTTGAAACCCCGTCTTTACTAAAAATACAAAAATTAGCTTGGCATGGTGGCTCATGCCTGTAATCCCAGCTACTTGGGAGGCTTAGGTATGAGAATTGCTTTAACTCGGACCCGGGAAGTGGAGGTTGCAGTGAGCTGAGATCGGGCCATTGCACTCCAGCCTGGGTGACAGTGAGACTCTGTCTCAAAAACAAACAAACAAACAAACAAACACAATAACAAAACAAAACAAAACAAAGACTAATAATTGGATTAAAAATAGTCTCCAAAGAAGACATACAAATGGCCAGCAGGTATTTGGAAAGATGCTCAAAATCACTAATAAAGAAATATAAATCAAAGCCACAGCAAGATACCACTTCACATCTATTAGGATGGTGACTGTCAAAAGACAATAGACAGCAAATGTTGGCAAAGCTGCACAAGGCTTGTATACTGTTGGTGGGAACATAGGCTGGTACAAGTCAGCATTCTGAATTATGTAATTACAAATCAGGGGAACGGAGCAATTATAGTTAGATGTAATAGTATCACCTGAATATTTGTTCTTCATACGTCAATAAGAGAATGATATTTAAGTATTTTATTAAAGCATAATATAGGTGGATCACCGTGCAATGTTCCTGTTTCACAGAACGAGCATCCTCTGGTAACATCTACCCGGGTCAGTAAACATCAGCAGAAGCATCTTGGAAACTTCCTTACATCTCCAACCTGCATTACCCGTCTAGGTCTCTTCCTGGATTTCATATAAATTGGATGGTATAACATGACGTCTTGTGTCTGGCATCTTCTACTGAAACTTTAATGAGTGAAATTCCTTCTGCTCATTATAAGAATCACTAATCCAAGTCTTTGTACCAATTTCTACTCTGTCAGTGGAGATAAGCACTGCCGTTGTTATGCAACCACAGCATCACACAATATTGGTGTATCATATACATTACGTAATGGTTCATATAGATCACATACAGTAATATTAAGTATAATACACAGTACAAAGAGAATGTAAATAATATAGATGAGTTTGCATGTGCTTCTATGTGTTTGTGTGTGTATATATTTGTATATGCACAGTGCATATATATACATATACATATATATAAACACAGTGTACATATGTGTATACACACAGTGTATTTATATATAAACATACTTTTGTTATGAAAGAACTCAAACATGCATGGCAATAGGCAGACTGCTATACTAAAGTTCAATATACCATTGTCTTATGCCAGCAACTTGAACACACTGTGGCCAATCCTGTCCTAGGCAATCTCCATTCTACTTGCCCATTCTTTTCTTAATTTGAAGCAAATATTCCGGAGTTTGTCTGTAAAGATGAATTTAAAGATCATCATATAATTATATTTAAAATAAACAATTCCTTCATACCAGTGAATATCCAGTGTTCATATTTCCAATAGTTTCATTAATGTGCTTCCTTGTTTTTTAGAGTCTATTTGTATTAGACTACAAATTAGTTCCAAGATGTTGATTAATTGATATGTCTTTTAAAACCCCTACAAATTATTTCTGAACTCTTTTTTCCTAGCTATTTTGTCTTTGAAGAAATTTGTTGTTTGTTCTGCAGAATTTGTACAGCTTCCAGTTTGATAATTGCGTTTCTGTGGTGCAGCTGAAATGTTCCTCTGCTCTCTGCATTTCCTGAAATTTGTTAGGTGACACACATACGTGTATGTGCATAGATATATTCATGTGCAAGTATGTAAAATTTCTCAAGATCAAAATTTAGTCTGAGTCATTAACATTAAGAAAACCCTTACCAATAGAGGCAGTGACATCATGAAGAAAGAGAGAGTGCTCACAATACATGTCTGATAACAAAAAAGACTACAAAACCACACACTTGCCCAAAGGTCATCTCAATCTTGCCAAAAAAAAAAAAAAATACTTCTGCAAGGACTTCTGCCCAGCAACTGCTTGTCCAACCTTGCACTGGAAACACCTTGCTATTGATCTTTGCAGCCAAGGATAATTACTCCAAAACAATTATGTAATCTTTTTTTCTTTACCCCCGCCACATCGTTCTTTATTTCCCTGAATAGGCACATAGTTTACTACTGTGTGCATATTCCCGTTATAATGCTTTATTCCCAAATAAACACTTTTTTTCTTAGAGACCCTTTGTCTGTTATCTAAGTTGACATATGCACATGCATGCATACACACACATACATACCATGCCCATACATACACATGGATATACACACAAATATGCATGCGTGTATTGTGACATATTTTGTATATAATTTTCTGCCTCTTTGCTAGACTGCTTTGCAGGAGGTGTTATACCTCCTATGCAATTAGTGACCCTCTCCCTTCTTTGCTGGGGCTGCCAGGGCACTCACTTAATCTGAACCCTCCTTTCCTTAAACTTGCTCTCAGGAGAGAATCTGACCAGGCATGGTGACTGGCGTGATGGTTAATTTTACATGAACTTGGCTCAGCTGTGGTGCTCAGCTGATTGGTCAAACCTCAGTCTAAATGTTGCTGGGGAGGTGTTAGTATTTTGTGAAAGTGAATAACATTGAAATTATAAGACATTAAGTGAACCAGATTACCCATCATAATGTGGGTGAACATCATTTAATTCATCAAAGGTCTCACAAGACTGAGGTTTCCCAAAGAATAAGAAATTTTGCCTCAAGATTGCAACAGAGAAACCCTGCCTGAGTTTCTTCCTGCCCTGAGGATTTTGGATTCAGGAAGTCCGTATCAAATCTTACCTGCCTCCCCAGACTGCTGACCTGCCCATGGATTTCAGACTTGCCAGCTCCCACAATTGTATAATTGCATGAGATGACTTTAAAATAATTCATTTTTCTCTTTCTCTTTCTTTCTCCTTATATGCACACACACACACACACACACACACACACACACACCTATGTGTGTGTGTGTGTGTGTATATATATATATATATATATATATATATATATATATAGTACATATTCCCTTGCTTATATATATGTCCTATTGGTTCTCTCTGAAGAATTCTATGTAACACAACTAATGTGACTACTTGACTAACTGCTTGTCTGTTTCTCAAAGGGAAACACAAAGCTCTAAGCTAAAGTAATAAATCTCTAACTACCTGTGGGATTGGGGCCTTCGTGGGAAGTCAGAAGCCCACATCCCTTGGACCCTGCTGTTCTGAAGTCACCCCACCCACGAGTGGCCTCCTCTGCTTTCTGCAGATCTCTGTGAATGCTGCTTCTTAATGACAGCTGGAGCTGTGCATCAGAGAGGGCTGGGCTTGGAGGTAGGCATCGCTTGTTCCTGGCTTGGAGGCTGAGTGAGATCAGAGCATATTTCCATTGCTAGTGCTAAAATCAAAATTCCCCTCTCCAGACAGGGATTACATCCTGGTCAGAGAGTGGCTCACCCTCTGCTCTCTGGTTGCTTTTACTGCTGGGCTGGCCCTTGATGGGACTCGATGTTTCCCAGATGTTTGTGCTGCACTCATACCTCTCCCTCCTCACCCATCCTGCTCACAGGAAAAAATGACTTTTCTACGCAGCTCTTTCCCCCACAGGGCAAGTGGCGTGTGCCAAGGTCCTGGGTGCCTCCCTGTCGAGAGCCTGCCTCGCGTGAATGCAAATCAACGATTTTATCCTCAAATCTGCGCAAGGCATGTTCGATGAAGTTCCATGTTACTTTAGGCCCCAAAGAGACACACACAATCCATTAGCAGAAGGCTGTGAGCTACTGAGCACCGGGTGGGCAGGAGGCAGGACATTTGGGACTTGGAGGGGCAGTGGTTTTCCAAGTAACACTCTTTGGGCTGCTGAACTGTCAAAGCAGAAAGACCTAGAGCCCCCCACAGCTGAGGGCAGTTCCCCAAGCCAGGCTTAGTAGAGCAGCCTTCAGCGAAACGAGGCTTCTGCCTTAGGAAAGCCACTATCTCCCTTGCTTGCAAAGCAAATGAAGCTCTCAATGCAGTCTTAAATCTCACATGCAAGCCATATCTTCTAAAAGTTTTATTATTTCCAGGTTTTATTTTATGGGCATCTTTGAAGCACCAACCATATTCACAGCACGGTGTGCCCTGCTGCAGGGAGGGCTGTCTCCTTTCCCCAGCTTATGCCTATGCCCGTCCATGACCCATCACAGTGCAGCACGTGTCCAGGGCAGGGATTCTAAGTTTGCATTCCACCATTGGTTCACCTAAGAAAGTTACTTAGGATTCCTGCATTTCAGTTTCTTTATGTATCACATAAGAATAATAATGACACAACTATTATGGGTTAATTTCAAGGATTACGGAAAGATAATGTACCAGGAGCAGTTGAAGTACCCAGGAATGATATTTATCATCATGGTCCTATTTGTCATTATTATCCTGTTATTTCATTATTATCCTGGAACAGTGGTTCTCAACCAGGGGCAGATGGCTCTCCCAGGAATATCTGGCAGTGCCTAAAGACACTTTGTCACAGTGGGTGACAGTGTTATTGGCATCTAGTAGAAACACGGTTTGGTGCTGCTGACCAAACCACAGCACATGGAATAGCCCCACAACCAAGAATTATTCGACTCAGAATGTCTGTAGTGCCGAGGTTGATAAACCCTGCTCTATGGAGAGTAACGGGAGGAAGGAGAAAAGCACAGAGTGAGAAACCAGCAGTCTCGGAGGGTGTGGGCTTTGGAACCTTTTTTCGTTCCTACTGTAAGTGGGGACACACAGGCTCTTCATGGTCTCAGAGACTCAGGAATTCTGAGTTTCCTACTTATCTATTAACGTATCTGGCAAAGCCCAGTTGTTAGCACCGTGTCTGTCTTTCTTCATTGTCCAAAAGAAAGCCCTAGTGTTAGGGAACAGAAAGAGATGCAAAACGCTTTCTAGAGAGATCTCCAGACCTCTACACCATGTCAAAAATATGCATCTTCCCAGGTCCCATCTTAAAGACCAAAATCACTTCATCGTCCCAGTGTATGCCCCTGAGCCATGAGCAGTTCTGAGCATGTTTGAAACTTACATTTCCCAGGCCCCTCTCTGTGTTGTACAAAGAGCACGCACAGGAGCATGAGCAAAGCATTAAGATTTTCCACTAAAATAAAAGCTTGTCAAATTCATAGATACATCACCTGTATCATTTCTGTAATTATAGTTGATTTCACCACTCAAAGTTAATGATTGGAAAGATATCTGAAATGACAGAATTGGCCACTGGTCTTCTGGGCTGCTGCCATAAGGAGAGCCTATTGCTAAAGTGTGTCTGCATCCCCAGTGGCTTAGTCGTTTGCAGCAAGATCCATAAAACTATGCTGGAAAGAATTACTCTTGGTAATACCATAGCTAATAGCAGGTTGCCTCAGGAGTGAAGGTTCACACCAATACATTGTGGCTATACATTGGCGCTGACGTGGTTCTCATATAAAGCAATTTTGCAGAGCAGAGGAGCAGAAGACCAGCGTAAACCACAACAGAAACCCTGGTCGTGGGTAGCTTTCTTGGGAGATGTTATATCATCTTAAAACCCAACCCCATCAACCTGTAAAACTGACACCTAGATACCAGCTGCTGTGACATCACAGAGGGAGGAGAGCAAAGCAGACGCCCGGCTGAAGGCATGAGGCCGCGCAACGCTGTGTTTTCAGCTTGCATCACAGCCCTGCCTTTTCTACATTTTCACACTTCTCTCATTGCCAAGACGTTGACTGCCACCACGCAGACGTCATAGGCAAGGTATACCTTCTCCAGGACGTACTGGTTTGGGTCCTCTCTACTCATGGCAACCCGTCCAGGTTTCCAGGAGCGGAATGTGTCCCTAGAGCCCTCTTATAAGAATACCAAAGCTGTTCCAGTGCTGAGAGCTTTGCCCCATCAGATAAGGCTTCTGGCAGGAATATCTAAAAGCGGAACGCATGATGGTCTTGAAAAGCATAAGCCTTTGACTCAAGCCAAGACCTCAGGAAAACAAGCGGGCAACGGTTCTTGGTAGAAGAAGCATGGACAATCAGTTTCCAAAAGTCACTGGAGCATTCAATATCTTCTTTTCTATTTAATATATCTCAGAAAGTTTATTTAATGGTAACAACAAAAACGTTGATTAGAAATGTAATTTTATTATTGTATACATCAGTACACCAGATACATATCTGTAGCATTCGACTCTGCAATTCACACCTGATTGGCTCACTCAGATTTCTCATGCTATGGAAGGCAGTGTGCTTTCCTAAAGTTTGACATTATCTTAAACTTCTGCCTAACAACATCATTGGTTTTTACCACTGGATTTACTCGGCTTTCCGCACCACCTGATGAGTGTGAAGAAACAATAGACCCCGATCAGTAAGTGCACAGATGTGGCAGGAGTGGCCATATACTTATCCTCAATGACCAGTGAATGAATCATGCTTGCAGACTGGCTTTAAAAACACATATGCTGTTAAACAGTTATAAGTTAATCTCAGTAGGTTTCTTTGCCCAGAGGGTCACAGTCTGCAGTGCAAACAAAAACAACCCCATCTTGATAAGTAGAACGTATGTTCCAGCATCACCTCTAAAGGCAGCCTAATTAACACCTGACACTGTCTACTCGTATTTACTGGGAAAGGATAATCAGTGACAAGAGTCAGCCCAGGGTACAGGGCTGTGACTTAGAATGTCACATCTCATACCATTCATCATGCAGATGGAATTGTTGCAGCCCTGAAACTCTGGATTTTTTAAAAACCTACATTAGAATTTAAGATGAAACTCTTAGCATAAATGTTGCCATTACCGGGCAATCATTCTCAAGACATCCTATCCCTTGAATTCAAATTGCCCCAGAACTAAATGATGAGCTGAGCCACGTTGCCACATCGCATCAGCGCACACACTGCTCTCGAGCTCCTGAGCTCTACTTGTTCTGCTTTTCTCAAAAAGGGTCTGGAAACTGTTATCAGTAGTGCCCGCAGTCATGATGCTGACATCATATCCCTGCTGAGGTATGCGTTACAGAATGAATGGTTCTACTTATCTGTCTGGCAGAGATGACTCATGAATCTGCGTCTACAGCTGTGGCCGCTTTTTGGAGCTCCGATTCTCTTTGTTTCTCTTTGCTGTTGTGGATTGCCACCTGGATGTCTGTAGACACTGGGGTTCAGGGTGCAGGGCAAACAGTGAGCTCCCCTCCCTCTTTCCTTTACGCATCTTGCCCATTACTATTCCAAACCCATCCTTATCAGTGAAGCAGAGCCATCATCCCGGGAGGGGCCCAGCTATGCCTCACCTCCATGCTGCAGCTTTGGAGGCCACTGCCCTGATGATTGCAAGTTAACTCAGCCTGGAGGTCAAGGCCTTGAGCTCTTGTGTCCATCTGCCATTCAGTCTCCACTCCTGCCTTCTACCCATGGGCCCTGTGTTAGCCAGGCTTCGCCAGAGAAGCAGAACAGAACCAATAGCGTATGTGTGTGTGTATCTGTTTACCTGTTTATTTATTGAGAGTGAGAGAGAGAGAGAGAGAGAGAGAGAGAGAGAGAGAGAGAGAGAGAGGGAGGGAGATCATAAGAAAGTGATGCACGTAATTAACAAGGGCTAGGAATCTCACAATATTTTGCCTGCAAGCTAAGACCCAAGGACGTGGGTTCTGTGATTCCAATCCTAATCCAGAGGACAGAACTCCAGGAGTGCTGACGGTGTAGGGCCAAGACTGAGAGTCCGAGGGCAGGAAAAAGACACATAACCCAGCTCATGCAGTCAGGTAGAGACGTTGAACTCTCCCTTCCTCTGCCTTTTTGCTCTATTCAGGGTCTCAATGGATTGGGTGATGTGCATCGCCTTTACTGTGTTCACAGATGGAAATGCTAACCTCCTCTGGAAACACACTCACAGACACACCTAGAATAATGCTTGGCCAAATATCTGGGCATCTCGCAACCCAGTGAAGTTGGCACATGAAATTAACCACCACACAACCTGGCTGCTGACTATGTTTCTTCTTCCATCCTGGTGACTTTTCTTTCCTCAATTCCAGTTTCAGAAGTGCTCTGCTCTTGTTCTCTGAGCCCTCTCTGTCTGCCCTGCAAATGCATTTCAGGGGGGCGTCTCCTCTGCCAAGCCTGTGGGGTCTCCTTTCCTACAAGGGAACCCCCATCCTCTTAGGTGCTCTAATATTTTACTTTTTTTAGGGTACTTTTGTATTTCAACCTTACGTTATCATGATTGCTGTGCAGTTTCTCTCTCCTCCTAGGCCAGGAGCTTGTTGAGGACTTAATCTCTGTGTTTTCTACAGGACCCTGGGTGTGGGTAGAAACCCAGCATCTAGAGCAGACATCCCCAGACTTTTTACACAGGGGGCCAGTTCACTGTCCCTCAGACCGTTGGAGGGCCGCCACATATTGTCTCCTCTCACTGACCACCAATGAAAGAGGTGCCCCTTCCTGAAGTGCGGCGGGGGGCCGGATAAATGGCCTCAGGAGGTCGCATGCGGCCCGCGGGCCGTAATTTGGGGACGCCTGATCTAGAGGTTGAAGGCATGCATAGGGAAAAAGCAACATTTCGCTAACATCTTTTCCCAAAGGAATTCACTCTGTCTCTCGAGCTTGAGATTCAGTGTTTTATATTCTCAAGATGAGTGTTAAACCAAGCACCACACACTGCTTTCTGTCCAGCCCTTGGCAAGACCTATATCTGGGTCTCACAGTGATCTTTTTCCAAGCTTGCATGAATATTGGCAGAACTCAGTTACAGAACAGAGGTCCCTGCTTCAGTGATGGCAGTTTTCCAGGAGCTGCTCTGAGCATCTAAAAGCCCCCACAGCTTCCTGGATGTGGTCCTTTCCAGGTCTTCACAAACAGTGACTTGCTTCTACAAGGCCTGTATAAAAGTCTCCTGCGTACGCCTGCTATGATGGCTTCTTCTGTAATAAAATGCAATCATGAATTGACATTCTGTCACCTCGGCTGCATTCTGTCACCTCGGCTGCATTCTGTTGTCTGAAGTCAAGCCACAGATCCACCCAAATGCACAGGAGGGAATTACTGTGTGTCTGTTCCCCACCAGAAATATTCCTCCATCCACAGTCCACCTGTGGCTTCTGTGTTGACACCATCACAAGACTCAAATCTAAGCTCCGTTGGCACCTCCTGACTACCCAGTGGGTGACAGCTCCCTAAGTGCTCATAACCTCAGGAAAGTCTCTGCACAGCTTGCACTGCCATTCTGTATTTGCATCACTGCAGTGTTTATATGTTTATTTATTTGCTATCTCTCTCCCTACAAGAATGTGACTCCATACAACGACCAACCTCACCAGTCTTGCTCAAATTACATCCCAGTGCCTGGCAGGTAACGTGTTCCTACGTAATTGGCACCAGCAGGCTGAGCAAATGAATGAAGGTCAGGGTCCCGACCTATTGATACGGAGGGTTCCTGCTTTGCCAGGAGCCTATAAACGATCAGTCATGGGACTTGCAGTTCAGGGCTGGGTCCCTGGACGGTCCTTGCTTCTGCGGGAGGGGCATCTATTTTTCAGAGGTAAATAAAGGCAATTCCAGTGTATTTCAGGTGCTGTGATTATTGATTATGATGGATCATATTGCATCCTATGGAGCAGCAATCCAAAGCCACTAGGCAGAAAAGAGAATAAAAAGGGTATTTTCACGTTCCTCAACATTTCTAATGTGTACGTGTGTGCACACGCATGTGTGTGTGTGTATGTCGTGTATGTAAGGAAATTCTATATTTTCCTTCTGCTAACCAAATTCTTTTGCCTGTGAAAGAAAATGTGCCTAGCCACAAATGTGATCTTGTCCACGGAATTGAGCTCGGGGCTATCTGTTCAGCCGTTTGGAATCTATCACCGGAGAGAAATGTCTGATCAGGTCAGACTGAAGCACAGATGCAGAAACAGAAAACACAGAGGCTGCTCCCTTTCTAACCACACAGAAATCATCGCATTTCTCACATGAAAGCATTAAAGCCACTCTTGCTTCAAGAATTATTTTTGGTTGTACAGAAAAAAAATGCAAACCCAAGTCCAGCCATTATTATCGAAACTTAGCTAATCTTTCCGATGATGGATGCATCAGTTTATCTAATAACTTGGAGGTTTCTTCAAGATTCTGGCACTGTTTTATCAAAACGAATCATGGATAACACGGTCAATTTATCTCAGTCTTCTGTCTCCAGAAGTTTCAGTACATGACCGGACACTCTGAGAAAGGCAGAGTGTCTTTGTTTCGGAGCTGAGGATGATACTCCTCCGTAGGGAATGCTCTCATCATCCCAGCTGGGCAGCAACTGAGATCCTAAATGTGACCATTAATGGGCGTTGACATTTTGTCATATTTAGAGCAACCAGAGAGGCTAGTCTGATTCCAGTGTTGCATATGTGACCCATCAATTACTGTGTCTAAGGAATCTGCATTCACATTTTATTGTGATGTAAATAGCTACAATAGGGACATATTCCACACCCTGTGCAACCGTGGGGAGGCACTTCCTTTTTTACCCTCTCTGATCTCTCGAATCACAGTTTTCCACAGTTGAAGAGAGAATCATTGGCCCTAGCTAGGTTTATGTCCCCATTGACTTTGACAATTTTAGAACTGTCTATTGCTTTTAAAATGCACAAGAAAATAGTATTGTCCTTTTTCCCAGAGCACTCTGTGGGGCCTGCCAGATGCTGGATTTAGTTCTGAGATGTAAATACTAATTTACACTCCACCGTTCTGTTACACGCTTCAAATTGCTTGTTCATTTTAGAGTCTTACTTTGAAGCTCAAGTCACTTTCCTAGCCATGGATATAACGAATAAGCGCCCGCCATTCAGCTCCACTGCTCTGTCCTTCCTTACCAGAAACCGTGTTGTTCCGAAACAGGAGGATGTAAACTGACACCATGGATTCCAGGACATTTTCAAGGATCAGTTGGGCTTTGCACATAAAAACAAAAGCTCCCTTTTTAAATTTTATTTTGCATGTGTCCATCTAGAGGAAGTATTCTGTTTCTTCTTTAGAAGGTGAGTTCTTAGCTGAAAAACCTGACCTCTATGAATTGCCCATGGCATCCTTCAGCCCCCATCCCAAGCTTGGGGAACCCCTGACCAGCTTTCTGCCTGTCACTATAGATTCGTTTATTTGCTTTAGAATTTATAAAAATGGAATAATGCACTATGTACTTTTTTTTTTTCTTGATTCATTCACTCAGCATAATTATTTTGAGACATATTGAAGTTGTTGCATGTATCAATTGTTCATTCCTTCCATGGCTGAGTAGTGTTCAACAGTGTGGTTGTACCCAGCTTCTTTATCCATTTACCTATTGATAGACATTTGGGATGCTTTTACTTTTAGGCTGTCACAAATTAAGCAGCCGTGAATGTGTGTTTACAAGGATTTGTATTGCATATATACTTTCATTTATCTTGAGTAAATGCCTAGGAGTGGAATAACTAGATTATATGGTAGGTAGAGATTTACCTTTTTAAAAAAGAGAAAAATTAATTTCCAAAATGGTTATACCGTTTTATATTCCAATCATCAGTGGAAGACATCCATATCTTACTACTGATTTTAATGGGAAAGTGTTTAATCTTTCATCATAACTGTGATATTACTTGTCATATATTTTTAAAAAAAACACATATTCAGGGTAAGGAAGACATCTTCTATTCTTAGTTTGCTGAAAGCTTTTACGAAAAAAATGGATGCTGGGTTTTGTGTAATGCTTTTTCTACTTTTACTCAGATGTTTGTGGGACTTTTCCCTTTCAGTCCGTCACAATTATTTTGGAGTATTAAACTCACCTTGTATTCCTGGGATAAACCTCACTTGCTCACTTGATCATGATGTATTTTTAAATGTTGAATTTAATGGGTAAGATCAGCTTAGGATTTTTGTTCTACCATGTTCCTGAAGTCTGTAGTTTTCTCTTCTTATCATGTCATGAACTTTTTTTTTTTAAGTCAGGATAATGTCAGTGCACAGAAAGAGAAACCTCTTCAGTTTCCTAGTTGAGTTTCTGTATAAATAGGATACTTATTTTGTTACTGTTAGTAGAATTTACTAGTGAAGGCATCTGTCTCTGATATACTCACTGAGGGGAGGTGACAAGCTACAACTTGACTCGCTTTAATGGGTATTAGGCAGGAGATTTTCTGTTCACATATTCTCTTAATTGTTGAGTGAAGATATTGAAATCTCCAGCGTTGTCTACTGATTCATCTTTCTATTTTCAGTTCTATTTGTTTGTGCTCTGTGTATTTTGAAGCTTTCACTGCGTGCATGCATGTTTATGATTCTACATCCACTTGGTAAATTGACAACTTTATCATAATGAAATGACCTTTTTTACTGATGGTAATATTCTTTGCACTGAAATATACTTGGATTGAAATTAATATAGACTTCTGGCATTTTTGGATTAGTGTTAGAATGATATAACACTTCGAAAAATTGTTTAACCTATCTGTGTACTTATGATTAAAGTGTGTTTCTGTAGTCAGTATATATTTGAGTTTAGACTTTTTATTTAGTATGATTACCTCTGCTTTCGAATGGGTGTATTGAGGTCATTTGCAATTACTGTGAATATTGATATCATTAGGTATAAACTGACCAACTTGTCATTTGTATTTCATTTGTCCCACTAGTTTTTCATTTCCTTTTTTGGTTTTATATCATCTTTTGAAATAATTTAATATATTTATGATTTCATTTTACATCAGTATTTTTTATTCTCTAAAACTCCTTGTTTGTCACTTTAGTGACAAATACACTCGTTGTTGTATTTTATTAATGCTTTCATTAAATGTGCTCTAAAAGAAGATTTAATAATCAGAATGGTCTCATGTATCTCCCAGGTAGCTACAATTTTTGGTATTCTTCATTCTCTTGCTATAGATCCACATTTCTATCTGGTTATTTTCTGTTTCCCAGAAAAATTTAAACAATATTTCTGGTAGTGCTATTCCATCGATAATACATTTCTACAGCTTTTAGTGTCTGAGAGTCTTTATTTCATTTTTACCTTTGAAAGATCTTTCCTCTGGGTATAAAACTGTTGGCAAACAGTTTTTTCTTTCAGTCCTTTAAAGATGCTATTACACCGTCTTCTTGGCTGTGTTGTTTCTTACAAGAAACCTGCTGTCATCATAACTACGTTCTTATTTTGTAATTGATTTTCTCTCCCATTATTTTTAAGTCTTTTTCTTTATCACCGGTTTTGAGCAGTTTCATTACAAAATGTCTTGACATAGTTTTCTTTTTGCTTCTCATTCTCACTGTGTTGAGGTTTTTGGATCTGTGTGTTTGTAGTTTTTAGCAAATTAGAAGAAGGTATGGTTATTTTCGTTTCTGCTTTGTGTTTTTCCCTTTCTACTCTTACTTTCCTTTTTCTTCTCTTCTTCCTCCTTACTGTTCATATTCCTTCAGGGATTTTCATCACTTACATACTATTCTGTTTGCATGTTTTCCAGAGGTCACCACTGCTTGGAGACTTCTTTAAGTCATAGTTTTTTTCTTGTGTTTCATTTCGTTTCCAGTGATTTGTTTTCAAGTTTACTAGTCTTTTCTTCTTATCTGCCATTATTCCCATCTGGTGCATTTTACAATCTCGCATATTACACTTTTCATCTCCAAAAATTGATTTGGGTCTTTTAAATACCTTTCGTGTTTCTACTTAGTACTTTGAACAGATGTACATTTAAAATTATCTGCTTTTAAAATTATCTGCTAATTCTAAAACCTGTGGTAGTAGTGGGTCGGTTTCAATTGTTTATTTTCTTTTTATGGGACGTGTTTTCCTTTTTATTTGAAAATATAGTAATTTTTGTGTAATGCGAGATTTTGTCATTTGATTTTGTTAAGTCGTGATATTTTTGTTCTCTTAGGAATATCCTTGAGCTTTGTCTTGGGATGCCATTAATTTTATTGAAAATAGTTTGAGCTCTCATGCTTTCCTTTATAAGATTTTTTGTATAAGAACTAGAGTAGTGATCAGACTAAGACAGTGGTTTCCAACCAGGGTTAATTTTGTACCCAGGAGACACTTGGCAACATCTGCAGGGGTTATGGTTTTGTCATCTAATGGGCTAATACTGTGGGTGCTGCTGATCATCCTATAGTGCACAGACGAAGTTCCCACAGCAAATAGTTATTCAGGCTAAAATATCAGTGGTGCTGAGATTGAAAACCACTGGTGTAGGACTAATTACTCTTGGTGACTTAGACAAGAACTTTATATGTACTTCGCTCAATACACAATGAATCCTAAGTTTTTCTTATCTGGCTGGGAGGAGCAAGGACTATCCTCAGCCCTGTGTAAGTTTCTGGCACTCTTTCCTCTCATCCATTTGGTTGGTTCTTTCCTCAGCTTCAAGAAGTTTCCACACGTGGGTTTATTCATGAGTACTCAGCTGAATACTCCACAGGGACCTTCTTGAGATCTCAGAAGCGCGTTCTCGTGTTCCATCTCTTTCTGGTATTCCGCACTGTAGCGTCTATCTGCCTTTGCCTCACTGGATTATTCTACCTTCTTCTCAGTTCAGAGAATCGGACGGTCTCCAGATAGGTCCCCTGCCTTTACCCCTCTGGGAACTCCCTCAAGGCAATATGCCAGGACACTTGGAGAGTTCATGTCATTTGTTTTTTATCTCTCAGGGATCATAGCCTTTGTTTCTTGATGTCCATTTTTGACAATGTGAATTTCATGTATTTTATCTATTTCTTTAGGTAGGAGGGTAAAAATAGTCTCTTTCTTGATAGCAGAAATGTTCCTCATACATTTATTTATGCGATCAGTTTTATAAACAAGACAAAAATGTGTTCTCTTTCTTGTAGTACAATAAGTTATCAGCTAACTCAAATATATGACTTATAAGAAAACTTTATGAGTGATCTATTTATTCAACTCTACAAAAATTAGAATTCAGAGAATGATGTTACTATAATACTTTCTGAGTTGCTCAGCTGGGTATAGAATGTAATTTTTATTAGGTAAAATGCAATAAAACAAAAATATTTTATCTTTAAAATGCAGAGCAAAATTACTAAGAAAATATAAAATGTAGTCTAAAAAAATTAATATAGTTTGTACCAGTAAGAAATATAAAATAGCAAATTTCCTTGGCATTGGGACACCTCACGAGTGTGTCGAATGACACATCATCTCATGCCAGTGCTCTGACTTTCAGTTTCTTAGAGAATGACTCAGAGCGGGGGCAATTTTACATTTACGTTCATGAAACCATAATGTGCCATCTACGTCCAACGTATTCGGGGAATCATCCCTCTCGTCCTGCCTGTGCCCCACCTCCCCCATCCATGCTGGTGAAATGTAACATGGCTTGCTGAGGGCCCTTTTGTTATGTTTAATTATCTGTTAGGAGTGCATCTGTGTGGGGGAGTGTTGGTGTCAGCCTAAAAAAATCCCAGGGAGATCCCAAGACTTAAAAAAGCAACTTATTAAATTTCATGGGGTCGTAGAACCAGAGAGAAGCTCGGGATGAAACACTGGTACGATGATTGATAAAAATCCGAAATATTTTGTGGAATCGGGTTTGTCTTTTTATTAATAAATTTAGCTTATGTTTCTGTCCTTTTGCCAAGATCTACTCACGGCTTACTAATTGATTCATGCAGAAATGCTTGTCAACATTAAAATCCCACTAAGGATAGTACAATTTTTCTCTTAATACTATGTTAAGCTTTAAAGATACCCAACCAAGAGCACCATTCTTACGTGCATGTAAAGTCATGGGTTTTTTTTAGTATCAAAAACTGGTCTATATTATCATGCAAACAGTTTACTCAACTTGATAATTGATTTTAAATCTAGAAATATTAAAGGATTCAGTTTTAAGAATTTGAAAATTAAAAACATGTTATAAGCATGTTGCATTAAAGGTTCTTAAATATTTTGCTGTCATTGCTGCGTCGTATGAGGAAAGACTGACATCTGATGTTAACTCATTCCATAATCCCCTCATGCTTTGTAGGCTGGAAAGCACAGGCTCAGAGGTTTCAGCATTATCTGAGCTTTGGTGCTTTCTGGTTGTTTATTTAACTGAAGAAATTAATATGACTCTAATAAAACCACCGATGTTAATTAATTCTAATTGTTGAACTACTCCTGCCTTGGTATATTGCAAAGAGGTGGACAAGATGTGCTATGGAGAGTTAGAGAATATAATGACATTTGTCTGTACTTTAAGGAAAATCTGAGGAAGAATTTGGGAAGGAAAGGGAGGAGGCATCACAATCTAACATAGTAAGAATTCAAAGGTGTGGAGCCAGCTTGCTCCAGAGTCTTCCTTTCCCACGTCAAACCTCCCTTCTCACTTGACCCAGTGCCTGGACCCAAAATAAACACTGGTGTTGCCCCTTCCTTCCTTCCCTCCCTCTCTTCCTTCCTTCCCTCCTTCCTTCCTTCCCTCCCTCCTTCCCTCCTTCCCTTCCTCCCCCCTCCTTTCTTTATTTTCTCCCTTCCTTCTTTCTTTTTTCCTTTCTTTTCTTTTTCTTTCTTCCTCTCTTGCTGTCTCTCTTTCTCTCTTTTTTTTGCACGGGAGTAGAAGGGAATAGAATATGGATGCCCTTCCAGACCAAAACACAAATCCTCAACAAAGAAGAACTCTTGGCTGACCAGCACTGTCCTCACAGTTTCTCTCAGTATCTGAATTCAAAGCTGCCATGAACTAACTCTGGCTGAACCTGAGACCCAGTCCCGGTGCCCAGCAAAAGCCTGCAATTCTGTAAGCCAGATTCATGAAGACTGCCAGGCAGCATGGAGCCCAGGGGACTGAGCCCTCATTGTGTGATGGCAGTGACTGCTGGCTGATGGGGCAGGGAGGAGGTTGGAGTCTATGGCAACCCAGGGTGGGCTGGCTGCTGGTTGGGGATGAGATGTGTCAGGGTGATGACAGGAAAAAAAATAAGCCCAGTGCTCCTTCTCCAGTACAAATCATGAAGATGCAGTCTTCTATTGAGAGAAAAATGCCCAACAATCATTCTGACTCCCCACAGAGGAATGTCTCTCGGGTCTTCAGCATCTGTAACTGACAGCAGGGGATTGTGACCTCATGCTAACTTTGGGACTTTATAATGTTAAGTAGCTAACCCATATTGAAAGTGACAGGCACAGAGTGTCTGGTCCCCACCAAATACTAATTGCTGTGGTAGGAACAAGTGTCAGGGTCATACAAACTGTCATCTTTTGGCCTGTGTTTCTATTGTACACAAGCTGGTCACATTCTTTGTCCCCACATTATTTAAATCAAGGAAGAAATAGAATATTTAGCTTCATATCTCTCTCAGATTTGGCACAAAGTGTCACCACAAAGCAATCAGGTCCCAGCTCCCTTCTGGGGGGAAGATGCTCTGGAGCCTGAAGGAAGGTTGCAATCCCACCAGGGCTTCCTTACCAGAGCCAATGGGAGTGGAGGTTCTGGGGTGAGCCCATTTTTCTGGCTCATTTCTCTCTCCTGATCCATGTTTTCCTTCTTTCTCTGATCCTAGAACCATATCTCCCAGGCTCCAAGGGCACAGAATCAGGATAGGCCCCTTTTCTTCTTCCCCCTGCTTGAAAAACCATGAGGACCTTGATATAGTTTGGGTATGTCCCCACCCAAATCTCATCTCGACCTGTAGTTCCCATAATTCTTATGTATTGTGTAAGAGGGACCCAGTGAAAGGCAATTGAATCATGAGAGTGGTTACCCCCATACTGTTCTCATGATAGGGAGTGAGTTCTCGGGAGATCTAATGGTTTTGTAAGGAACTTTCCCCTCTTTATGCAGCACTCATTGTCTCTCTTGCTGCTCTGTAAAGCAGTGCCTTCTGCCATGATTGTAAGTTTCCTGGGGCTTCCCTATCTCTGTGGAACTCTGAGTCAATTAAACCTCTTTTCTTTATAAATTACCCAATCTTGGGTATTTCTTCACAGTAGTGTGAGAACAAACTAATACAGTAAACTGATACTGAGGGAGTAGGGATACCCAAAATGTGAAAGCAACTTTGGAGCTGGGGTACAGGGAGAATTTGAAAAAGTCTGAAGGCCTCAGAAGAAGACAGAAAAATATGGGAAAGTCTGAAGGCCTCAGAAGAAAATAGAAAAATATGGGAAGAGACTTGGAGGGGTGAGAAGACAGGAAGATGTAGGAAACTCTGGAACTTCCTAGAGACTTGTTGAATGTTTTTGACCAAAATGCTGATAGTGATATGGGCAATAAAATCCAGGCTGAGGTGATCTCAGATAAAAGTGAGAAACCTGTTAGAAACTACAGCAAAGATGGCTCTTGATGTACTTTATCAAAGAGACTTGCAGCATTTTGCTCCTGCCCTGGAGATTTGTGGAACTTTGAACTTGAGAGAGATGATCTGAAACTAACACTTATGTTTAAAAAAGAAGCAGAATATACAAGTTTGAAAAATTTGCAGCCTGATGCTGCTATGGAAAAAAACAACAACAACAGCAACAACTAAAACCTCTTATTCTTGGGAAAAATTCAAGCTTTTGCAGAAATTTGCATAAGTAAGGAGAAGCCAAACTTTAACAGCTAAGACAATGGGGAAATATCTCCAGCAAATGTCAGTGGCATAGTTGAGATGGTTTCCCAGGCTCCCTTGCTCTGTGCTGCCTTAGGACATGGTGCCCTGCATCCCAGTTGCTTCAGTTTCAGCTGAGGCTAAAAGGCGTCAAAGTACAGCTTGGGTCATTACTTCAAAGGGTGCAAGCCCCAAGCCTTACAGGCTCCCATATGATGTTGAGCCTGTGGGCACACAGAAGTCAAGAATCGAGGTTTGGGAACCTCTGCCTAGATTTCAGAGAATGTATGAAAATGTCTGGATGTCCAGGCTGAAGTTTGCTGCAGAGGTGGAGTCCTTATGGAGAAACTCTGCTAGGGCAGTGTGAAAGAGAAATGTGGAGCTGGAGGCCCCACACAGAGTCCCCACTGGGGCACTGCCTGGTGAAGATGTGACAAGAGGACCACTGTCTTCCAGAACCCCAGGAAATTAGATTCATTAACAGCTTGCACCACGCAGCTGGAAAAGCCACAGACACTTAATGCTAGCCCATGAAAGCAGCCAGGAGGGAGGCTGTACCCTGTAAAGTCATGGAGGCAGAGCTGCCCAAGGCCTTGGGAGCCTACCTCTTGCATCAGCATGACCTGGATGTGAGACATGGAGTCAAAGGAGATCACTCTGGAACTTTAAGGTTTAACGACTGTCCTATTGGATTTCAAACTTGCACAGGGGCTGTAGCCCTTTGTTTTGGCCAATTTCTCCCATTTGAATGGGTATATTTATTCAATGTTTCTACCCCTCATTGTATCTAGGTAGTAAGTAACTTGCTTTCAATTTTATAGGCTCATAAGCAGAAAGGAATTGCTTTGTCTCGGACATGAGATTTGGGAGGGCCAGGGGCAAAATTGCATTCTTTGGAAGTGTCCCCATTCAAATCTTACATTGAATTGTAGTTCCCATAATCCCCACATGCCATGGGAAGGACCTGATAGGAGGTAATCAAATCATGTGTGCAGCTACCCCCGTGCTATTCTCATGATAGTGAGTGAATTCTTACAAGATTTGATGGCTTCATAAGGGGCTTTTCTCCTTTCCTTGGCACCCATTCTGTCTCCTGCTGCCCTGTGAAGAGGTGACTTCTGCCATGATTGTAAGTTTCCTGAGGCCACTCCAACCCTGCAGAACTGTCAGTCAATTATACCTCTTTCCTATGTAACTTACCCAGTCTCAAGCAGTCCTTTACAGCAGCATGAGAATGAACTAATACAGATCTCCTGACTCAACCTCCCTTCCATGAAGAAGCAGTACTTTGACCCTTCACCCCAATGTGTGATAAGGTCATCTGCCACAGTTGCTTCCTTATCATTTCCATCAAGGGCAATCCTGCTCTTCCATGCCCTGGTGTAGGATGAATAGCCTCTTCACACTCCACTCAGCATCGTAACAGACTAACTGCAATGGTGTGTCCCAGGACCCATGCTTGCTTATTTATATGCAAAGAAAATTATTCATGAATAAAAGCTGGTGGGCACAGTAGCTCATGACTGTAATCCCAAAGTTTTGGGAGGCAAAAGTGGGAAGATCACTTAAAGCCAGGAACTTGAGACCAGTCTGGGCAGCCTAACAAGACTTCATTTCTACAAAAAGGAAAAAGATAGCTGGGCATAATTGTCCATGCCTGTAACCCCAGCTTCTCAGGAAGCTGAGGCAGAAGGCTTACCTGAACCCAGAAAGAGACTGTGTAGTGAGGAGTTCCAGAACAAAAGCTGCCTGATCTGGAGGCTTTCTCTCTTTGCCACGATCGTTTGGTTTTCAGTTTCAGTATGTTTGGGGTACATGTGCTAGCAGGAGGGGACGGAGGGTCTGGTGCTGTCCTGGAGTCTGTACTAAACTGGCTTTGCTCAAGACTACCTGGGCTGGGAGTCAGTGAAGCAGACGGGTTGGGCAGTCCTTTCTCTCCCCCAGACCTACAGGGAGGGCAGAGTGTACATTCTAGAAACTGTGCTTCCCCTACTGTGGTTTCTGAGGTGTGCCCCAGACCTCACTGGGACTCCAGTAAGATTTCTATGCAAAGAGAAGTGTAAGCAGCCACCTCGTCTGACAGCAAATGAGGTCAGTGCGTCCCTTCCATTTGGCAGGAACCTCTACAAGAGTATCTATGTGATTTTTAGTATTTAATGAGTGTTCAGGATTTGTGACCTGTGCTTTTACCTCCTAATTTTTGCTAGTTGATTCCACCTTGCACCTGCAATTTTAGCCTCAGAGCCCAGGTGTGTGTCAGGACAATTCTATGTCTTGATATGACATATATCATAAACCTTCTTTTTGGTTCCATGACTCAACAGATTCTAATTCTGTGGTTTGCAAGTTTGATATTATTTTGGCAATTGTATCAAATGCTGGAGAAATAGGGAAAGAGGTTCCTTCTTTGACCTTTATTAGATAAGTGCCATTGTAATTTTTGCAATATGAACACGTAACAGGTCATAAAACGTCCACCCCCTGGCTTTCTTCCCCTTTCTAACTGGACCCCATTCTAACTCACCTGCTGAGTTCCCCTTGAGCTGCTCCCTCAGGCAGAAGGACAGGTCAGGACAGAGCAGTCCTAGCCTTCCGTTGGGAACCGACAGTCATTAGGAACTGCAAGCAGCTCGCCTTCCACTCCTACAATAGCCACCAGGCCTTAGTCAGTGGACTTCCCTGCAGTGGGCCAGATGATGAGATTTTCAGCTTCAAGGGCAGTGTGGTCTCTGCTGCAGCTGTGCAGGTGGTGGGAAGCAGCCACAGCCATGTGTAAGTGAATGGGCATGGCTGTGTTCCAATAAAATATATTTATGGACTCTGAAATTTGAATGCTATATAACATTCATGTATCACAAAGCATTATTTTTCTTTTGATTCTTTAGAAAACATTTAAAAGTGTGAAACCATTCCTTGCTTGTGGACCTGATAAATGCAGATTTTTCTTACCGAACTTTGCCAGAAACAGTGAGAAGAAAATGATCATGTGTGTTGAGCTTGCCCTCTTCAGTGCTTTTTTCCCTGGGGTCTGGGGTCCCAAGTTCCAGCAAAGTTCTCTTTGCACGCAGACAGTCCCTGAGCAATAGATGCCGAGACACTATCCAGTGAAAACTATCACTTCAGTTAATATACTGAATTAGGTCCTTATAAGCATATGCAGCAATAACAGTGATCTCAAGGTTTACTGAAAATTATCTGGATGAGATATCTACAGAGGTTTACCATGCCTTAGTAAACAGCAGATGGTTTATCAATAAAATGTTATTTATTATGGTTGTTTTTGAGGATGAAGTTGTTTTATCTTTAAATAAGCCCAAATTATGTTAAGACATATCACCGAAAGAGCACCTTAAATTTTAAAAGCACTTAATTTATGTGAGAATGTCTGTTCCTTTGGAATCTGTTGCCTTACTTCCCTATCTTTTATGTGCAATAAATCTCCCTGGGCTGTGTTGCTAATGTCAGGCTGGGCAGGTCCCTCCTTGGCCTTTCTCCATGGCTCGGAGTGGGGAATGCATATTCATAAAATAATTCACTATTTTGAAAACAGTCCAGGATGAAGGGGAGGAAAATTTCTTCCTTCAGTTTTCTATCAAATATGGCTAAACCTCCTTCAGTCTCTCTAAGTTCCTACAGTGTTTGCAGCGATCTGCTCCCTTCTGCCCAAAAGTATGATTTCTTTAAACATATTTAGGAAATGTCCAGCTGTTTTTAAATTTTGTTTGACATAGTTAAAAATATATATACTTTATGCAGAGTCCAGATTCCACTTGGTTGGCAACTTTTACGGAGTTACTTTCTGACAGATGTATCACCTTTATTTCAAGAAGAAGACACAATTTTCATTGTACGGAAATGTTTGGAATAGGGTATATTTCAAACAAAGGTATTGATCTTTTTCTGCCTTTAGTGCCCTGAGAAATCAGAAAAAGCTGAATAAACTTCAGAAAGTGATGTTTACATGAACTTAATATTAATTTCAGGGTTATGCTGCAGTGAAGTGTGACTTTTCCTTTCTCATTTGGCTGCAGCCCTCATTTCCCTGGGAACATGTTTTGCCGTGTCTCTGTACAGTCACAGCAGGCCTTTCTGGCTGCAGTTGTCACCTTGCCAGTGGCCTCTGTGGTGGCCTCTTTTCTCAGGCTCCAGGCAAAAGAGGCTGTAGCACAGTTGGTTAGAACACACCATGGACAAGGCCAGTGTCTTGGGAGTCGTTGCTGCGCTGTTTTTCTTTTTTCCTCTGTTTCGTGATCACCCCTTTCACCCCTGACAATATCCAGCTCTCTCACAAACACATTCCTTTGGCCACAAGGGGGACTGGGTGGGAGACCGTGGTCGGACCGGTTCAAATCCATCACCCCCAGTGGGAGACAACTAAAACCACATGTGTGGTGGCCCCAAGCCACTCAAGCCATCCTCGTGGACAAAGGTGGCAGGGTCACAATGACTAACGCAGTGCAGGCTGCCAGGAGGCTTTATGCTTCCTTCAGCCTGGGCTCACGTGTGTATGCCCTTTCCAGTGATTTTGCATCATTTTCTGTATCATTTTAAGCATCATTAAGAAATGGGCAAAATCCACGTATCCTTTTAAATTGCCCAATTCTGAAATGCTCTGTCAGCATTCTGGAGAAGTTAAAATACAATGATTGCAGGAAGGAATCATTCCAGTCCACGTTTTCATGTGTTTGTTCTGCCCATATACATGAGAACTCACTTGCAAATATCTAGAGCCTTGATTTGGCTCCAAATAGTTTTTTATCAAATAGGTTAATTTGTGAAGCATAGCTTAAATAGGTCAGCAAAATTGTTTATCTTAATATAATTTTTCTTAATAAAATAAGATCTATGGATTTGAATCTAATTTTAAGGCGTTCATCTTTCTTTGTTACTATTTCTTTTGCTATTTTGTTAGCTTCTCTTTCTCCCAAGCGCCTTTTCATTCAGAGGTCACAGTTTTTTCTGTAGCTACATTCTACACATTTCTTTGAACATCTCCATTTGCCGTCTTCATTTTTTAGGGTCCTGTCTGTTCAAAACAAGAGGAGGAGAAAGGGAACTTCCCTCATATGGTGGGGAAACAGGAGATGTTGTCCAGAGTCACCTCCTTTTTCTGCAGGGGACAGTTGGCCAACACTTCCCAGCTCCTGGTGAGTTCAGGGTAGTTGTGGGGACAGGGGCATGGTCAGCAGAGGGCTGGCTGCTTCCCAACCTGGTTCATGGAACTTCCTGTGTGGCCTTCCACACACTCTCCTCCATCAGCAAATGTCCAGGCTCCTGCGGAGGACTCGGATGGGCATGGGGTGGGGCAGCCACAAGACAAGACCCCAGGTCTCTGAAGCCCCACATGGGAAGGCCAGCTTCTCAAGCACATCTGCCCTCGTGGTTTTCAGGGACCTTTTCCTTTGACCACGGGGCAGTGTGGGTGGGTGAGCACCCTCTGCCGAGTCATGTACAGGAATGTGCTTGCCTCTCAGGAGCAAGGACATCGCTTGCCACGTGCAGGGTGCTGTGCTCCTCTGCAGAGCGAAAGGTGCTTTTGCATTCCCAGATACAGGTGATGGCACAGGCTGCCTGCCATAGTGCCACCGTGCCCACCCCATCTTCTCTGGCCACCCCATCCAGATAGTGTCCCCCTGCCCGGCTCCGAGCCTGGGGACCCTAAAGTGGGCATGCAGTCCTGTCCTCTCTCTTTACTTCATTGATAGGGATTCTTCTTCATGCCTTGTTTATCAAGAGCCTTTCCTTTTCCCTTTATGAAATTCCAAGCAGAAGAAACAGGCAGCAAACAAAAAAGCCTCATGAGGCTGCCTGCTTCTTTCTCTCTGCGGTGTGATTAGGGTGATATCACAGCCCTGACTCTTTCCAAGACTGACAAGAGGAGAATGAGTATAAGGAAGTTCTGACAGCTTCCAGGTCGAATTGTGAACTGGAGCTCCGTTTATTCTCTCTGAAAATCCAGCTAGAGCTACAGACAAGGTGCAGATCTCTATTTTTATGAGAGAAGAATGGATTCTGCATTGTCTAAGCCACTGTTGTTGGCCTCAGTCTTTGCAGCCAGCCCTGACCTGGGCTGACAGAGAAACTGTGAGGGAGGGGATGCAGGTGGGGAAGTGGTGAGAACAGGTGAGGCAGGAGCTACAGAGCACACGCCACAGTGCAGGACATGGGGGCGGGGTGTCAGCCAGGAGAGGTGGAACGCAAAACTAGAGACGGGCAGGCTACTTCTTGGACCAGCTAGGAAACTTGATGCTGAATCCAACAAGAGCCATAAAGGGATCCATCGCTCAGACGATGCTCTGATGTTAGGTGTTTATCTAGCAGCTTCACATTTGTTTTCATAGGGAGAATGTAGTATGAAGTTGTATGTGCAAAGAAGTGTGTGTCTCTGGGTGGGTACATGTGTGTGTTTCTGGGTGAGTACATGTGTGTGTCTCTGGGTGGGTACATGTGTGTGTCTCTGGGTGGGTACATGCGTGTGTTTCTGGGTGGGTACATGTGTGTGTCTCTGGGTGGGTACATGTGTGTGTCTCTGGGTGGGTACGTGCGTGTGTTTCTGGGTGAGTACATGTGTGTGTCTCTGGGTGGGTACATGTTTGTGTCTCTGGGTGGGTACCTGCGTGTGTTTCTGGGTGGGTACATGCGTGTGTCTCTGGGTGGGTACATGTGTGTGTTTCTGGGTGGGTCCATGCGTGTGTCTCTGGGTGGGTACATGCGTGTGTCTCTGGGTGGGTACATGTGTGTGTCTCTGGGTGGGTACATGTGTGTGTTTCTGGGTGGGTACATGCGTGTGTTTCTGGGTGGATACATGTGTGTGTCTCTGGGTGGGTCCATGTGTGTGTTTCTGGGTGGGTACATGCGTGTGTCTCTGGGTGGGTACATGCGTGTGTCTCTGGGTGGGTACATGTGTGTGTTTCTGGGTGGGTACATGCGTGTGTCTCTGGGTGGGTACATGCGTGTGTCTCTGGGTGGGTACATGTGTGTGTTTCTGGGTGGGTCCATGCGTGTGTCTCTGGGTGGGTACATGTGTGTGTCTCTGGGTGGGTCCATGCGTGTGTTTCTGGGTGATTACATGTGTGTGTCTCTGGGTGGGTACATGTGTGTGTTTCTGGGTGGGTCCATGCGTGTGTTTCTGGGTGGGTCCATGCGTGTGTCTCTGGGTGGGTACATGCGTGTGTCTCTGGGTGGGTACATGTGTGTGTTTCTGGGTGGGTCCATGCGTGTGTCTCTGGGTGGGTACATGCGTGTGTTTCTGGGTGGGTACATGTGTGTGTTTCTGGGTGGGTACATGCGTGTGTCTCTGGGTGGGTACATGCATGTGTTTCTGGGTGATTACATGTGTGTGTCTCTGGGTGGGTACATGTGTGTGTTTCTGGGTGGGTACATGCGTGTGTTTCTGGGTGAGTACATGTGTGTGTTTCTGGGTGGGCACATGTGCGTGTTTCTGGGTGAGTACATGCGTGTGTTTCTGGGTGGGTACATGCGTGTGTTTCTGGGTGATTACATGTGTGTGTCTCTGGGTGGGTCCATGCGTGTGTCTCTGGGTGGGTCCATGCGTGTGTCTCTGGGTGGTCCATGCGTGTGTCTCTGGGTGGGTCCATGCGTGTGTATGCATGTATGTGCATGTCTTGGGAAGGCATTGTCCAGCTTTTAATACAGAACTTCCAAGTAGGAAGTAACTGTGTCAATAAAGAATAGAAATCATGAAGGTCCAAACTACCAAAAGTATGAATTGTCAGATCATATGGGAGATACATGGAAAAGAGAGATGGAGTTAAAGTAATGAAAACTCTGCTCCTGATTAGATGAGGTGGCCGCACAATTTGCCCCAGGCTTATTACACAATAAGCAATCAGTATGCAGGTATTGAGCACGTGAAAGGGTAAATTAATTTTAATTTATACTAAAGATTTTAATTTGTACTTTGAATTTTCTAATATCTGAGGGATAATAAATTCAATGCATACATTTTTAAGGAATCTATCCACTTTTACATTGCAGTCCACTGAACCTGCAGAACACAGTTTGTAAAATAAGTACCAATTTTAAAACCCTTGACATTCAGTGCATGCTATTTAAAGCAAATCTATGTGTCTTCTTTTTGATGCTGATTTCACCGCCGTTAGACTGCGTCTGTGCACACCTTGAGAGCAGAAGCCTTGTGCACCCTGCAAAACACTCACCTGCCCCTTGGTTTGCTACTGCTTGGGAGACCAATTTGACCTGAGGGTCTGCCACTGCACAACCAAAACTGGAAAGCAGTTTCTTGGTTATCAGTTTTCCATGAAAAATAAGACGTTCACAGCCAGTAGAATGTTTGCCTATAACATTCCCGTGGTACAAAATATCACTAATATTTCCTCCATAAAAGCTTGCATGGGGGCTGCCGCCAGAGTTTCCCACCTGATGTACTTCCTCTTCTCCTACTGGTGGTAGAAACGGACACCAGGGCCAAAGTGCTCATTGAGGGTGCTCCAAACCTCATTTTTCCTCTTTATATTTACACTTCCATAAAATATTTAAGACAACCCATCCTCAGATTTGTTTGTTTGTTTGTTTGTTTGTTTGTTTGTTTTTTGAGACAGAGTCTCACTCTGTCACCCAGGCTGGAGTGCAATGCCTCAATCTTGGCTCACTGCAACTGCCACCTCCCAGGTTCAAGCAATTCTCCTGCCTCAGCCCCCCGAATAGCTGAGAATACAGGCACACTTCACCATTCCCAGATATTTTTGTATTTTTACTAGAGACAGGGTTTCACCATTTTGGGCGGGCTGGTCTCGAACTCCTGACCTCAGAGGATACACCCGCTTCGGCTTCCTAAAGTGCTGAGATTACAGGCATGAGCCACTGTGCCCAGACCATTCTCATGTTATATGGGGAAAAACAGAAAACAATTCAAGAGGTATTACAAGTGTGTACTCTTCCCTTCCATAGTGAAGAGAATGCATCTTCCAGATGGATTCTAACCTCATCCAATTCTGTGTATTCAGCAAGACCACCTTGTTCTCAGCATGCCTCTGAAACCCTGGGCTCATGAATCTTCCACAGCCTACCTTCTGTGCACTGCCACGTCACTATCTGGTGATTGACAAATCGGGCCCACATCTTTCCTGCCCCTGTGAGTATAAATGCTCCCTGGGACCATGCTTGACTACAGGAGAACCTTCTTGCTTAGTGCAGTCCCAGCCACTGTATCTTTCAGTAAGAAAGAGCAGTTCATAACTTCCTGGAGGTTTGCCCTGGGGGACTCTGGAGCATAAAGCCCAGATATGAGTTAGCAGTTGATAATTGAAAATGCAAATTGAGTGACCTAGATGTCCCAATGCAAGACAATGGTTACATTTGGGGTCTGGATGAGTATCGTGTTTATCAGGCTGGTGTCAGTTGGGAATCCCTGGAAAGGAAGCGTGGTTCTCGTACTCTGTGAAGGGGGTTGGACTCTAGCTGTGCCAGGTGGAATGATTAAGGTTTGCATTATAGAATTACAAGGAACTATATTTACAGAGACAGGAAATTGAAAAGCCGGGAACTGCAGATCCCAAGTGCGCAGCCCAAGTGGCCTGGAAGGAGATATGAGACAAGAAGAACAGAACTAAGTATGCAGAAAAATAACAGCCGAGCTTTGGGGAATGATCCCAGAGGCACCGGCCAAGCGTGTAAAGCAGCGTGAAAACTGACCTAAGTGAATTTCTCCTCCCAGCAATTGTCAGTTCTTTGGATAAACAAAGCCTCTAGCACTCAGTGTTCCATGGGGGACTATGTCTCCTCCTCTCCTCACAGCCTTGCTACCAGATTATTATACAAGAAAAGAAAGCTTTCGTATTAAGTTTGCAAATCATACAGTCCCTTTTTGGCACAGGTCATTCAACCTATTCTGATGGCTGAGGAAAACTTCCCATCCCTCTTTAGGATCTTCAAACGACACCTCCCAGGAATACCTCACTTGAGAGTGGACCCAGGGACATGCTGG
Organism: Saimiri boliviensis; assembly: GCF_048565385.1. NCBI lineage: Eukaryota > Metazoa > Chordata > Mammalia > Primates > Cebidae > Saimiri > Saimiri boliviensis. The sequence goes on from NC_133449.1 coordinate 297,121,072, forward strand.
TGGCAGGACCAGCCATGCTTGAAGTTGCAAGAAAGGACAGAGTCTTGAGGGGGTGGAGGGATGTGGGACCAACTGGCTTCAGACCTTGGGATACTTTGGCTGTGATAGGAGGTGATGAGTTTGCCAAGTTTGCATATGGGAGATGTCACTGGTGTGCAGGGAGTGAACGATGATGAAGGCATAAGTGAGTTTTGCCAGAGATCAAGCACAAGGCATTGGATAAAAGTCTAGGAAGAGCATAAGCTGGTCATTTAGGATGCTCAGAAACCCCCACCAGGGGACTGGAGAAGCAGCGGGTCTTCTGCTACGTTCCTGAGCAGTGAGGTCCTGAAAACAAGACAAAAGAGTTGAGGCCACAAAAAGTCCGGGTAGGCAAACAGAGCCTTGCATTTCACAGCTTAGGGAGCAAGAAACAGCAGAGCCAGATGGTGCCAGATGGAGCCCTGTGTTTAAGGCTTGGTGCCCAAGCGGGGAGCTATGGGCAGCCTGCCTGTCTCACTCAGCTAAACACGGTACAAATAAAAATATTTGTCTTGAATGAGAAAATAAATCACATCAAATTATAACTTAAGTGAAAACACACACACACACACACAGAAATCATGAACTGCTAGACATCTATGATTATATTTGCCTACAATTTTTGGTTGCATATCTTTGATTGTCTTTTTAAGTGACAGTGGTTTCCTAGTATATTTTCTATGCAAAAACTAGAAAAATGGTTTAGTCTTTGCTTTAACTTGCTTGTTTAAAATTTATTTGTTTATGTATTTCCTATAGTGACACTAGAAAAATAGTTTAGTCTTTGCTCTAACTTGCTTGTTTAACGTTTATTTGCTTTTATCATTAAACATGGAAAAGCAGAAGACACGGAGAGCTCTTTCATCTGCACTGCCGAGCTGGGCTTGTGCTTTACGGACACAGGAAGCTGGATAAATTCTATTTTATAAGATTTCCATCAAAAGTTAAAAAAAAACTACCAATATATTCCTAAATATTAATGCTGCTTTACTGGATCTGTTTCTGACAGGAGAGAGCATCCATTTCGCTAAGGAAATCTGTTTACAATTTTACACATCTGGGAATTGGATGGCATTCCCACAGGCTGGCTTCTAGTGCCATATATATATATATATATATATATATATATATATATATATGACTATTTATATATGTAATATATAATATATATTTATACATAATTATATAAAATATACATATATATATATATATATATATATAAAATTATTTTTTGAGACAGTTTTGCTATTGTTTCCCAGGCTGGAGTGCAATGGCACAATTTCGCTCACTGTAATCTCCGCCTCAAGTTCAAGCAGTTTATCTGCCTCAGCCCCTCGAAGTAGCCGAGATTACAGTCGCCTGCCACCACAACCAGCTAATTTTCTGTATTTTTAGTTGAGACACGGTTTCACCATGTTGGCCAAGCTGGTCTTGAACTTCTGACCTCAGGTGATCCACCCTCCTTGGCCTCCCAAAGTGCTGGGATTACAGGCATGAGCCACTGCGCCCGGCCACAGTGCCATGTATTTTAAGACTCTTTTCTCGTCTGTCCCACAGGCTTTTGTCCCAACACTTTCAGGACACAATCCTATCCTAGGACTTCTTTCCAGTCCCTTCTCTTGTGTGTCTTAGGAGAAGGACAGGTAACAGTAACTTAATTATACAAGAAAGTAACTGTGAAGCCGTTAACTGTATCAGGTTAATTAGAGTCTAAATGTATCTCTAAAGCAACTCCACTTTCTGAGATCCCTAACTTGTCGATAGCAGCTCAATACCAGCAGCCTTGAGGGGAAGGTGAGCAAGGGGTAGACAAAATGTAATTGATCTCAGTTGCAGTGACATTCTCATACTGGCAAATTTTATCAAAACGTGGTCCATAAATGCATTGCAAGCCCACCCTAGGGGCTGATGCTGAAGCTCTGTGAACTACATTGTGAATGGCTTCCGGTTCCCAGAAACTGCCTCAGGTCTCCGAAGCAGGAGTCTCAGTCATCTCTCACTGGCCACATAAATAGGCATCAATGAACATATCAGGAGGGACTTGATGAGAAGATAAGGCCTGCCCACTTCAGACAAAAGCCTTCTGTGCGTGTCCTGCTAGAACATCTTCTAGCTTCTCTGTAGCTGGCGGCTGTTGAGTGCAGCTGTGTCACATGCTGTGGAAGTCACACGAAGACAGAAGGCCTGCACGTGGGGAGACTTCACGGCAGGTGCTGACTCACGGGGGTTATCCTTCATCTCATCTGCAGGCAGGGAAGTCAGAAGGGCCAGGAAACAGATGGAAGAAGTCAGACTCCTCCTTGACCAGCTGCTGGCCTGCACAGAGTGGAGTCCCGGCAAATCTGAGACTTTATATCATTATTCAAAGTTGGGACATGGAAAGAATCTTTTTTAAAAAAATTTCATTTTTTGAGATGGAGTTTCACTCTTGTTGCCCAGGCTGGAGTGCAATGGCACGATCTCAGCTCACTGCAACCTCAGCCTCGTGGGTTCAAGCGATTCTCTTGCCTCAGCCTCTTGAGTAGCTGGGATTGCAGGCACCCATCACCACACCAGGCTAATTTTTATATTTTTAGTAGAGGCAGGGTTTCACCATATTGGCCAGGCTGGTCTTGAACTTCTGACCTTGGGTGATCCACCTACCTCTGCCTCCCAAAGTGCTGTGATTACAGACGTGAACCATCATGACCAGTGGAAAGAATCTTAAGTCAAGAAAATTTTCTAAACCAGGAGTGAGCCACGGAGTAGTCAGTCAAGTTTCTGTAGGAACCATGGAAACAGCCATGGGGTAGTGGACAGAATGAGCTGAGTGTCCTGAACTTAGATAAAATGCATGCACACGAACACACACCAACATATCTTTATTGACTTTTATTTTTATTTTGTTTTATGCGCAAAGTGGGAAACCTGCATTTTGCACCATTTCAGCAGCCTCTGTCCAGGTTTTACAATAGGCTGCTGCTTTGCACGTGGGGCCTGAACCGCTCTCAGGTTCTGGCTAGATCATATACCTTCTCTGTTTCTATTTTGCTAGTGCCTAGAGATGAGATTGCATACATTTTACCTTTCGTGTTGTGGTGGCTGAAAAATTCCAGCCACAAAGACATAGCTGGAGGATGAATTTTTCCCCAACCAAAACCAGGTGCATGTGTAAGACCCAGGGTATTTCCTTGGAGGCTAACCGCTTAAGTTCTCATCAATAAACGTAACAGTAGGCGGCACCAACAAGAGACCCAGTTCACTAACAAAACGGAATGCAACATGTGGATAGGCAAGGTTTAATTGAAATAGTCTGTCGTCTATGATTGCACTTCCAAAATAAATGAATAATCCCCTTTCACAGGGCTATGGATTGCAGCTCCAGTTCTGCAATCAAACAATAGACCTGGGACATTCATACTCATTTGGGATGAACTAATCCCTTTCTGAAAAGAAAAGTAAAAGAAATAATTTATAACGGACTTCTGAGTATCATGGGGACACACAGTATACTTCCAAATGCGCAAACTCACATGTCTTCCAACTGATAAACCACCCCACAGACAGTGCAGTATTCTAGTGAAGCCCTTCCTCACGGGAGACCTTGGGTGGAAGCGACCAGTTTCTAGAAAAATGATGGCAGGAATAAAGGTATCATAGAGTAGATAGCATTGAGTAGTGGAAAAAATGGTTTGTTTTTATTTCCCCAGGGATGACTAAATTTAACTGACATAATTTGAATAAATAATCCGTGTGTGTGTGTGTGTGTGTGTGTGTGTGAACCATCAGACGGCTGACAACTGGCCCCTGCTTTTCCTGCCAGGGTTTCCACCATGGGCCCACAGGTGTCTCAGGATGGATCTGTCCCTCTGACTCCCTTCTTCTTCGGAAACTTTTGGCTTTTCCTCTGTGATCCACCATGACTCCCACCCGCTTCTAAAATTATTACCATGGATGATCATATTTGTAACAAGATGGCAATTTGAGACTATTCGAATGAGAGTAATGGAAATAATTGAAAGGTTAGAAAATAGGTCTACAAAACCAAAGCTAACTGAATTATGATGGCTTCAACTGAGAGAAGAATCATCAGACTGAGTTGATTGTCTTTGAAGAGTGGATCTGGTGAAATCTACATTGAGGAGAAGAAAAAAACTAAATGAACATTTATAATAAAAAAGAAACAATGGATGTTAGAACTAGAGAAGACCTAAAACATCACATGTGGGAGCCCCACCTAAAAATCACATTGGGGGCCCCATCCGAACTTTTCTAGTTTTGATAGAACTAGAAAAGACTTCAAAATCACATTTAGGGGTTCCATGCTGACTGATGGTTAGAATTCACTAGGCCGAGACCCAGAAATCTGTTTTTAAAAATCCCTAGTAAATTCAGTTGATCATCAAATGGAAGCCCATGAATCACTCTATGTCCTTCTATTACAAGAAGAGTTAAGGTAGCCAAAAGGCAAAAAAAAAAAAAAAAGAAAAAAAAGGAAAAAAAAGCCCATTCTGACTTCATGTTTAATTAGAAATTAGAAAACTCGACCATGTAGATTCTGCAGTTTAGTTTCTAAAGAACTGAAAGAATTCCTTTCCCGTCTTGTACATGCTGAGGATCAGAGTGCCAGTATACAGGATTCGTGTTTGACCTGAATCAGAGGATCTGTGCAGTCCCACTTAGTCAAGGGCGATTAGCCCAGACATGAAGCTTTATAGCCATCGGGAAGACTATGTGCTCTTTATGTCCCTCTGGACTCGGGTAGGAGCTTTTATTGTTCTCTTTAGCATTTCTCAACTCAGCAGCAAGAAGCGCCTCTGTTACTTGGGACAGATTTAACTTGGCAAAATCCACCGCTGTTATCAGATAGAGCGCTTGGGAAGCACCTACTCTGCATAATGAAGTGCTTGGCACTGAGACCCCCACGTGCAAGTGCTGGGGCGGTCAGGGTTTGTTCCACTTCCCTGGACTCAGGTCCAGTTTTGAGATTGCATTCTGAAGAGTTACACAGCCATCATTCTTGTCTTCATTCATATCAGTTTCAATTGCTGACATTGTAAAGATGCTCCTCATTTGCCTCTGTGGGTTCAAAAGGTGGCAGGCTATGGGAAACACTTGGAAACCGTCACATTCACTGGAGTCCATTATGACTGGATGCGAAACATGTGCAGGTTACTCTGTATGCCCAGGAATTTCAGACAAAGCAAAGAGAGCAGACGAAATTGGCTCCGTTTTGCAAGTGGATGGTTCTGTTAAAGAAAAGCATGATTATGTCTTCACATTAATTAGCAAATGCATTTCACTTATTGTCTATTCTTGACTTTTGGCCTCTACAGCTGTTAGTTAACCCCAAATCTGCTTTGTACCCATCACTCTCCCTGCCACATCCTGGCTGAGAAATCATGAGCAACTCACTCATGGACTCTTGGTTTTCTCAACATTAAAATGTTGATAGCTACTCAAAGAATAGCTGTAGGAATATGAAGTGTCAGACACACAACTCTCAGTGTTGCTTTCACTGTTTTTGAAAGGATGGGCGTATTAGTCCATTTTTGCACTGTGATGAAGAAATGCCTGATACTGGATAATTTACCAGAAAAAGTTTAATTGGCTCCCAGTTCTGCAGGCTGTACAGCTAGCATAGCAGCTTCTGCTCAGATTCTGGGGAGGCCTCAGGAAATATACAATCATGGTGAAAGGCAAAGGGGTAGCCAATGCTTCAGGTGGTGGGAGCAGGGAGAAGAGAGAGAGTGGGGAGGTGCCACACACCTTTAAACAACTCAATCACGTGAGAACTCTACCACAAGAACAGCACCAAAGGGATGGTGCTAAACCAGGAAGGAGCCACCCCATGATCTAGTTGCTTCCCGCCAGGCCCCACCTCCAACGCTGGGAATTACAACTGAGCATGAAGTTTGGGTGATGGTTACTACTGACTACCAACTTGATTGGATTGAAATATGCAAAGTATTGATCCTAGTGTCTGTGAAGGTGCTGCCAAAGGAGACTAACATTTGAGTCGGTGGGCTAGGAAAGGCAGACCCACCCTGAATCTGGATGGGCACCATCTAATCAGTTGCCAGTGAGGCTAGAATATAAAGCAGGCAGAAAAATGTGAAAAGGCTAGGCTGGCTTGGCCTCCCAGCCTACATCTTTCCCCCTTGCTGGACGCTTCCTGCCCTCAAACATCAGACTCCAAGTTCTTCAGTTTTGGGACTTGGACTGGCTCTCCTTGCTTCCTGGCTTGCAGAATGGTGGGACCTTCTGAGCCGGTAAGTTAATACTTAATAGACTCCCCTTTCTATCTGTCTATTATCTATCTATCTATCTATCTATCTATCTATCTATCTATCTATCTATCTTTATCTATCTATCCTGTTAGTTCTGTTCCTCTAGAGAACCCTAACTAATATGAATGGGGACAGAGATTCAACCATACAATTGGACTATTTGAACTCATTGTAGGAATACACACACAAAGCAGTGATAGGACCAATACTCTTTTCTGTAGTGTGGAAGTTAATTTCCAGCTAGCCAATATTCTTTAAATATTTTTCGAAACGTATTAAGTATTGAGTCCACAGCTCAATCACATTCTGGTGTTAAGGAATTGTTACTTCCCTTACTGCTTTTCACTGTTTGATCTTGAAATGCTGGAAAAGAGTGAACATGTAATGGGAAATGTACTGGGAAAATGCTAGGAACTGTTAGAGAGCAAATTCTTTTGCTATTATGACCGATCTTTCAAAAGTCACCTTGAAGCAATGGCAGGCCCAACCATCCTTCTACCCCAGCTCCTTCACTGTTGCTTGTCCCTTTAGAGCCTGGGACTCAAGAGAGTCCTGGGGAAATGGGGTACCCCTGAGGCTCTCCTGCTAGCATCTCCACCATGGGCTCACAGGTGTCTCAGGACGCACCTGACCCTCTGAGTCCCTTCTTCTTTGGAAACTTTGGGCTGTTTCCCTGTGGCCATTACTTCCACCCCCTTCTTCTGTGTGATTTTTTTTTTCCATTTAGAAAAAATGATAATTTATGAAGTTTCTAAATCATCCTCTATGGTTCCCAGAATCAGTAAGAAGCTGCTTGAATTTCCTAACAATCTGATGCCAGTAAATATTAGGGAAGAGATGGGGTCAAAATTAAAACAAATAACAAATGAGGACACCGATGAGACTTCTCCTAAACTTCGTAAGATATTCTTTGAAGTATAAGTAGGACAAAGACTCACTTATCTGATTTCTTATCAATGGAGTTGAAAAGAAAACATCTTTTTGGAGAATCCAACCCTAGCTTACCCCCTCTGCATCCTGTTCCTTCCTTTAGCTTAGTCCTTGTGACTCCCAGGACCTTCCTGAAAAGCCCTTTGTGGTTTTTCCTGTCCTTCCTTTCTTCTTGTGTCACACAGATGAGAAGACAACTGTGAGTGGCGATTTACTTACATCCCAGGTAAAATTCCAGTAAAATACCTTTCTCGGAGTCCCATATTTCATGTAAGAAAATATCTTTATAATGTTCATAAAATATTTCATAGGTCAAACAGCTAAATACACAACTAAATATAAAACCATAAAGATATATAAAGTTAGTTGATAGAAGATATCCTTCACAGAGAATTTGAGTTATATCTGTATAATTTCAATTCTATGCTTAGTAGTGCCAATACAGGTTATTGGAATACATTTAAAAAAATTGCAACCATTATCTGATCTTTCTTACAAATGCATACTGCATGCACCTGTATGGCTCAAAGTAAAATAATAATTGTGAGTTACTTTTGATGTGAATTTCTTTAGAATTATAATATTAATCTTTCAATTGTATATTTTATCATTATTAGATTACATGTGATTAAGATTAAATATTAAATCTTAATGAAAACCAACAGGAGAGAAAAATGTAAAGTAAATCCTGATTTATTCAGAGACTACTAGATACCATTTTGATAAACAACTTAGGACCCCTTTTCAAGTGGAGCGTCCACTTTGCAAAGGAAAGCTAGAGCCGCCATGTGCATAGATGTTCCAGATGAAGGGAACTGGACTTTCAAAGACGAGGGAAAGCTTCTCACTTTAACAGCCCCTTGGAGCCTGAAGCACAACGTCCAGCAGGCAATTCCAAGAATGTGTGGCTGTCCTTTCAAGGAGAGCACATGGCATGGAAGATGCATGTGTATGAGTGTGTGTGTGTGTACATGTGTGTATGCATGTGTGTGTGTGCGTGTGTGTGTGTATGGGTCCACAAAACCGTTTTGCTGGCCTTGAGGAATCCCTGGATCCCCAGTTTGTCAAAAGCACAGATTAAAAACCACTGGCCAACAAAATTTGGTATGTGAAGTGGCTAAACTCAGCCACCCCTCTAAGCTGTGATGGACATCAACGGGCAACGCCAGGCACCATGTGGCTGTGTGCTGGGGAGCCATTTCCGTCTCAGATCCCAACAGAAAGTGCCCCTGCTCCACTCAGAGTCCCTCACTGACTCCTTGTTCATTTGCAGGATAAATGATGAGAATCCCGCTCCGGCTGTTTCCCTGGACGTCGTCCCTGACGCCCATGTTGCCGGGACTTATAGCCTTTTTTCAAGGCTTATCCTAATGGACTGCATTTCAGAGAATGATGTTTATTGCATTTTCTTATCACTCACCCTGGCTGGCTTTGGGGACACTCCTCTCTCCTGGTTTTCCATGAACTTCATGGTCTGTTTTGTCTTTTCATTAAAGAGTTCTCTTCCTCTGAGCTCTCTCGGTAGGTGGTGGGGATCCCGAGGGTTCCACCCTCGGGCCACTACCCATCACTGCTGTTCCCTAAGAAAAATCTTTACCAGGGAATCCCAGGCCCTCCTGAGGTTTCTTCTCCTGCAAATTCACAACACACACACGTACACACACACATGCACACACATGCCATGGGCTCTCCCTGAAATAATCAGAGGCATTCTTGGAACTGTCTACTGGACTCTATGCTTTGGGCTTGAAGGAGCTGGTGGCGGCAAGAGCTTATGGGCCATCCTGTCCAGCACACATCCTCCCTTCTCTCTGCCTTCTCACCTGCACTCTGCTTGGTGAACTTGGGCAGCAGCAATAGACCACATGGTGCTCCAGCTCTGCTGAGTCCTCTTTGGAGCTCCTGTATGTGTAGAGACCCCGAGTTCTTATCTCCTCTCTGGGCCATGCAAAGCGAGGGGACGTATTGATGAGCACAGCTGAATTGACTTCTAAGCCCCATCTTCCTGTAGAGCTCTTATCAATAACGTCTCACATGTCTCCAACTGACTGACACCTCCATTTATTTCTCAATAGCTTCCAAAGCTCAAGTAGGAAACGGAGATTTTATTTATTGGGACTCTACATTCCAAACAATTATTCAAACTCCAAATAATAAAGACCAGGCATGTCCTTCTTCTCTCAAATCTGTCACTGTCCATCACTCACCTACTTCAGAAACCTGAGGTCAATCTCAACGTCCTCCCCCTTCACACTCTCCACATCTAATTGATCTCTAACTTCTGCTTTTTTAAAAAATATTTCTTTAAACTCCTCTCTTCCAGTTTCAATTACTAGCACCCCAGTTTAGAGCCTACAAGATGTCTCAAAATAGCTTCACTCAACACAGGAACCTACTGGCTCACTGGACGGAAATGGCCGGGGGCTGAGCTCACGTCTCATTTGTGGGCTCTAAGGAGCCCTGTGTCCAGCTCACCCCCCTGCTGTAGACAGGAGCTTGCCCTCTGATGGCTGTAGAAGGCCTCCTTACAGCACCATCCAGCTCCTACCTTCTCCCTTTCACTCCTGACCCTGGTCTTTCTTCAGCAAACATCAGTGTGCCCATCTGCTTCTCCATGTACTTCTGCTCACACAGATTCTTTATCTGGACTATGGCTTTTTTTTTCCCCCCTCTGGCCAAGATTACTTGTCCTCAAAAACTCAGTTTCTCTTCTCCATTAACTCTTTCTTTCTAGAAAACCAGATAAGCACTTCTCTCGTCACTGCCTTTTTAAACCCAGCTCTTAGCATTTCAATGCTGAAATGCCTCATGCTGAATTCTGGGGACTTTGAGAAGACCCCTCAATGGCACCTGCAGAGCCTCGAACAGAAAGCCTTCTGGTTGCCACGTCAGATGCTGTGTCTCCATGGTGCCTGGGAGGTGGTGCAGCCATCTTCAGTGAGAGCTGAGCTGAACTGCTGATGGACAGATAGCTGGAGTAAAAGAGAGAGAAAGCATGGTGCAGGCAGCACATGGAGCATTCCCAGCGACATCAGACAAGGAATTTGCAAAGTCTGTCAGTCAGAGAAAAAAGAAGCCCTCTATCATATGTAAAGGCTGTACTGAAATCATCTGAGGAATTGAAAATGTGTGAAAAACTCTCATTGGAAAAAAAAAAAAGAGTGTGGATCAAAGAAACAAGACAGTGTAACTCAAATATCACCGAGAAGCACAGCGTGGGCCCAGAGAAGGTGCGGATCTGGAAGACCGGACTTCTCTCCGACACTGAGTGCACTCCAGCCTACAGAACCCCACACAACGTAGTACAGTGTGTGCCTTCTGGGGGCTGTGTTACCTATGGCTGGGTTTGCACTGGATTAAGTACGTGCAGCTTTCACTGCAGAGGGTGGGTGCAGTTATTCTCAAGAGTAATGGACTTTATATAGATCACTTGGTTAAAAAACAAAAACAAACAAACAAACAAAAACAGTCCAGAAACTGTTATGTGAAACGCTTGGCTGTACCCCACGCTCAGGAAGCTCAGGTGCTCAGGGGCTGGCACAGCCCAAGGAAACGCTGGCTCTGCCCTGTTTCCCCTTTGTGACTCCCCGAGCCGCATGGTTGCCTAAATCCTTCCTTTCCTCTGATTCTTTTGTACCCATTCACTTAAGGGTCCGAATCTTTTGTGATGTTTTGGAAAACACTGCTCCTTCTCCTGGCCGGGTTTCTGGCTTTGTTAGACCAGTCATAAACCACACAGTCACAAGCAACACATCCTCTGCAAACCTCCTGCTCCCCCGTGCTGTCTGCAAGCCCAGCTGAATGTTAAAACGAATATTAATTCAATTTCAGTATTTTTTCCTTAAACTTCATTACTGTTTCTTAAAAATAACCTTTGTCTCTTTTCTTTTGCTTACTCCTGGGTAAAAGGGTTCGTCATACAACTTGCCCCTGTAACGCCTACTTTAAATGTCAGTTCGAGCAATTTTTATTTGGGGCATCAAATTAAAGTGATCTGTGCATTTGACTGCTTTTTTTCTCCCCCATGCTCAGCCCTTTTCCTCACTGCAGGGGAAGGTCTCCACGAACACTGATGGCCATGCTCATTGTCTAAAGTTAGGTGACCCATGGGAACACCAAGTTCCTCCTCTAGAAGGGTCGGTGCAGGCAGCGAGCGCAAGCACAGAGCTTTCTGTGGCGGCGCCGGTGAAAGCAGCGGCCAGAGAACGGAGCTTTCCAAGAAGCAGGGAGGGGAGGCAGCAGCTGCGATAGATCTGAAGTGGCCCTTGACACACGGGCTTATTAAATTAAAGTTATTGGCACAGTAACATGAGCGAGGAGCATGCATCGAATGTGAATCCAGGATTCACATCCTGACTTGTGTGTGCATCCAGCCCTGCCTTTCCGGGGTGACGGTTCTACTACCCCGCTGAACTCTGCGCCTCTGTGATAATGACGAGGGGCGCCTTGGCTTGCACACTTGAGATGTGTCTTCTGCATGGCCCTGGATGCCTCAGGACGTTGCTTTTCTTTGCTTGTGTCCCCATTTGTTTTCAAAAATTTGCCAGAATGCAATCCCCTTACCTCCCTCAGAGTACTTAACATTTCATACTGATTCTGAAAGGTTACTTCTACAATTCTGTCAAAAGTGAGATGATAAAGGTCTAAAGAATTCATAGAGCAAGTTATCAAAGAACCCATGAGGATATCAGGAGGTCAGTGAAAAACACCGTCCACCTGCAGTGCCTGGAGTCAAACATTTCAGATCATTCTCTACCTGAACCATTTCATGATTACAAATAAGCCTGGCCACCCTGGCTGCTGGACACTGGCAGGTTCTTGTCAATCAGGCCCAGAAACATCTTTAAACACTTCCCTTCCACCTGGAGCAATACTACCTCTTAGCTTACATGCAGACGCTGCCCCCGGCTGTGTGGACTGAAGAGACACTGCCATAATCTGGATTAGGACATGTCCACACCGTGGAGCGCCACGGGGCCCTGGGCTACCTCCTGGTTGTCACACATGCACGTATTGTCCTGTGACCCAAGTGCCCTTCCAGCCTGGTCCTCCAGTCCGGTGTCTGTCTGGGGACCACTTCTTTTGGCTCCAACATCCATCTCAAAGGTCACCTCTTCCCTAAGCTTTGCTTCAGAAATCACTGTTTTCCTTGCCTGCCATCAGCACCGGACTCTTGTCTCTTATCTCATGTCTCCACGTTGCGTTGCAGACATTTCTCCCTGTGGCTACCTCCCCAGGGACTGTGAGTTTTTCCAGGACCTGGTGAGTAGAACTCCCAGGGACCTCTTCCTCATCCCATTAGTGAGGGACGAAGTCTGGCTCCAGGCTTTGAAGATGGCTGAGCACACACCAGCATCAGGAGGATGCCCCTGGCGTGGTATGTTAGTCACATCCACTCACATTCTCAGGATGGAAGACACCATGTGCCATGGAGCCCCACAGAGTCACATTCAGGAACCACACATACACCCAGGGGCTGGGACAGGCTGGCTGTGTAGTAACAAGAGCGTAGAATGACTCTGGTTCCAGAAGGAAGGTGCAATTGGCCTGTTTGCACCATTTCAGGGGCTAGGGGTTGTGGAAGGCCACTGCTCAGGGGTAAACAGGCATTGCATCCGATTCCTTTATAAGGGAGATGGCTTGGCCAGGGGTCCATGGGAGCAAATTGGGGGGATATCTATTGTTATGCTATTCCAGATTCTCCTAACTTTGCCAGGTGTTAAGGCAGCCCATGATACCTGGCCTTAATTATAGGTCTTGGACCGCAGTTCTGCAGAAGTACCCCCGAAAGTGCCAGGGAAGGGCTGCTGGTTAGCGTGGCTACCTTGTCATGCCTCTTGCATAGCTAATGTTCTGCTTAGGAAGTCTGCGAAGCTCAGGATTTCTGTATCATTTGTTTTGCCCTCACTTGTCATGCTCCTTCAAATTATAACAAAAAGTTTAGGAAGATCTCATCTTTGGCATGCCGAGGAATCTAAGATCAGTGAGAACTCCCTCTGGTGCGTGGCAGGCCAAGTATTTTGGAGTGGGATGGACATCACATGTCAACAGCTGGTTTTGTTCATCCTCTATTAGTTTTCTGGATAGCCCTGCATTTTCAAAGTAGTCACAAAAGATAAAACTTCAACTAGTTCTAATCATCTATTCCACATGTGCTAGGGCATTTCCTAGCAGAGCTGAGTGCGGAAAGTCCCTCTGGAGGGGCACCATGGGGCAGGTATGTCTGGAGCTGCAGGGCAAGGCTGCCTCATATCCATTTGGAGGCCATCCCTGGCTGTCACCTTTTAGCTTTCAGACCTTGGACAAGGGTCTTAACTTGCCTCAGTGTTTCTGCCTGTAAAATGGGAGTGATAATAACAAAACCTACTTCATAGGGTGACTCTGAGAATACAGTGTGAAAACACACATAAAGCACGTAACGTAAGTCCTGCCTGAGCTAAGTCGGCAGCCACAGAGGCCACCGTATCCAGGTGTGCAGCGGGTGAACGAGGTACTCCAAAAATTCATGCACACTGGGAACGTCGGCACGTCACCTGACTTAGAAATAGGGTCTTTGCAGATGGAATTGAGGGAAAGAGTTGAGGTGAGATTATACTGGATGAAGGTAAACCTAAATCCAGTAAGAGTGTCTTCACAAGAGATAGGTCTGGACACAGAGAGACACAGGAAGAGAGGAGAAACCAGGTCAGAAGAGAACAGATGGATGCAGCCACCAGCTGCGGAATGCCTAAGGGATCAGAACCCTGCAGGAGAAGCAAGGAAATTTCCTCACCTGGAGCCTTCAGAGGGAACACAGCCCCTGGACACATTAAGCTCAGAATTCTGCCCTCCAGCACTCTGAGGGAGTGTCTTTCTGTTGTTTGAAGCTGTCAATTTCATTTTAAGTTTTTAGGCAGCCCTAGGCACTGAGCGGAGTGTAAGACAATACAAAATACTTAGGACACAAAGCAAAGACCGAGCACTCCCAGGAACAGTGTTCTAGGAATCAGAGCTGGTCAGTGGCCATCACCCTTCACCCAACAAAGGTTTATTAGTGCCTCCCTCATGCCAGACACCACTGTGTTAACAAATAAAACCAGCTCATTGCTTACCCTGGAGCACGCCCAGCCCTGCACCCCAATTGCCAAAAGGTTTGCAAGGCCCACTGATGCCGGAAGGGTATACCCTGGGGGGTGGTCTGCTTCCTGGGCGCAGTCTTGGTTTCCTCAGTTAGCCCCGCAGGTGTGTCCTGTGTGAGCCGCGCCTCTCTGAGCTCCGGGGGCACCCCTCGTTTAGCTGTCATGGTCCCCTTTGTGCTGGGGTGAGTCCTTCCCCTTCCTCTGCCCCAAGGAGGGGCTGCTGCAGTGGCCCTGGCAGGCTCAGATGAGAGGAGTAGGATGTGCTCAGTGCCTACGGTAGCTCTCGGGACCTGCAGGCTCCTGTGGGAGCTGCTGTTCCATCAGCGGTCGGGATCGGTGTCTCCCGGCTGTGAGCCATCTCCACCCCCAGATCCACGGATGGCTGGGGCAGCTGCCCACCCTACCAGTGTCGGCACAAAAAATACCAAGGAGACTTCTAAAGGCTCCCGTGATTCTCCACATACTTGATGAAAAGGTGTGACGTTCTTTTTTTTATTTTTTTTCCAAAACCGCAGCTGCCATTCTTGTTAAAGGACAAGAAGACTTTGTTCTTTACATCTATTCAAAACTAGTAATGCTAAGGAAGTCTTTACACTGAAACGTATCAGAATGGGAGACCTGACATTGTGGACATCTCACAAACACAGGGACAGTGGGTCAACGGGACCTATGTTAGATTTCTTTCCCCTCGAAGTCTACACTCCATAGCCCTATCCATAAAAGAGGTTTCAACCTGGAAGGTGGACCAGGGCCTGCGTTTGGGGAAGTTTCTGGCAACCCCATGTCTATTTAACAGCCGTGGTCCTTGGCTGCCCTCTTCTGGTTGGGTCTGGAACAGCTTGGCTGAGAAGCCCTGTTCCTTCGAGCAGGGGGCTTCAGTAGGTGCTGCCACCCCTACCTCTCTGCACTGGGCACTGGGGGGGTCTGAATACCAGCCTCCAAGTTAGGGTGAACAACTGTCCTGGTCTGACTGGGACTGAGTTGGGGCTTCCCAGGGTGCAGGGCCTTCAGTACTAACATCAGGCCAGTCTTGGACACACTAGGATGAATAAATTCTTGCTAGGACTTCATGGGTCTATGTCAGGGGAGCAGACGGCCTTGGAAATGTGCCTCAGGGTGGCACGTTGCTGTGTGGCCGCTGCTGTGGGATTGCCGGTGCACAGTCAACTTCCCTCTCTTCCATTGTCCTCATGATTCCCCGACTGCAAGAAGCTCTGTAAGAGGCCGTCTCTCCCCGCCTGGTCTCCCGAGGACCCTGCCAGAGACTGCTGCGAGGCTGGCTTAGGCAGGGCGCACCTGGGATGTGATAAACCGCACCTGCTCGGGGGCCCCGCATGGCCCAGGGCCAACCCCACCCCTTCCCTTCAGAGTTCAGAGGCTGAGCGCGCCACCCCCACCAGCGGTTTTCGTGAGGCCACCTCTATCTGCCAGTCGTCATTACCAGCCCATCACAAAATATGCCACTGTCAAAGTAAACAGGGCTCATTCTTGACCCCTTCTTTCAACCCTTGCCAAAGAGGAATAGAGAAGTTCACTTGATCATCATATTGAAAGATGAGATGCGATAAACCACTTTGATAGCAATTCAAATTTTCAGCCCATCAAAATATGCATGGTGCAGCACCTAGTCTGTGTTTCACAGACAACCTGTTGCTTTCGGTTTGGAATCAATTGTGAGCTTATGAATAAAACTAAAACATGAGTCTTCATGGCTAGCCAAGTTCCAGGAGCCGGGACACTGGCAATTCCCCAGGGAGAAGCAGGAATTGGGGGAAGGAAAGTCACAGGAGATCATTCTCTCCGAGTGGCGTGGAGACCATGAGGGGATTAGCCTTTGCATCTGCTCACCAAGTTGGATGTGTGCAGGTTTTCCAGGGTGAAAGAGAATAAGGGCCTGCAGCTCTCCTGTTAGCAGGTATTTGTGACAAGGAGCTCTGGGAAGCCCCAGGCTGAGAAGGGTTGGATGGACATTTCTTTGCATAGAGCGAGGTACCAGGAATGCAGCCAAAGGCTTTGTTAGTCACTGGTTCTGATTCCCCAAAGAGGACAGAAACCTCTTTATCCAGGAATTCTTCATCCTGATGCTATAACAACCTGAAAGAAGCATTTGCTAGGCAGATTAATAGCATCAATAATTGCAACAGGGCAGGGTGGGGGAGGGTTTCTGGCCATTTCTTCTAAAGTAAAACAGTAATTTCAAAGTTTCTTTTTCAAGTAGAACCTGTTTTATTAAAAAGGAAAAAAATTCAGCAAATATTAACAAGTGTGAAGTTAAAGATTAAAAAAAAAATTACCCGTCCCCGATTGTGACCCCTTGACCTTAGGTAAACAGGTCCAGGCTTGAGCAGTTGCCGGGAGACTGGCCCCAGGCATGGGTCGCTGCCAGCTGCTCACAGCAGGGCACCCTGTAATCTGCACATGCCCCGATTTTCTAAAACAGAGCAAGAGAAAAACAGCCAAAATTGGAGTCAGTTAATACAAACAGCAAACAAGGCAAACTTCGATGAAGAGAAGGGGGAAGCAATATTTATAAACACGACTGGCTCCCAGGCAACGGCCGTTTTTAAAGGCCTGCAGGTTTCCCATTCAAGTCCTACGAACAATTACAAATTATCAAAGTTACTTGCGATGGCAAGTAAAATAACTTTTTCAATGCGAGAGTTACAAACGGACGCAGCGGCACGAGCGCATGTTGAATTGCTGCGCACCTGTTCCCGCACCTGCACGTGGACGCCGCGGAGTGTTTACCGAATGCATCACGTGACAGAGAACCGAGGCGTCCCACCTACACTAACCAGGCACGTAACTGAAGTTTATTTTTCTTTCAAGTCGTTGAAGTTTTAAAAACCGAAAGCACTTTTATTATGTGAGGAAATCATTATGTAGATGCCTTTCATATTCTTCCCAGTTTTTTTAAACGCTGCCTGCCAAGCCTAATTCCACGTTATTTGAAAATTCGAAGTAGTGACCATGGACACGTGAGTGTCTCCTGCGGTCTGGTGGCGGGAAGGGTGTTGAGGGATGTGAGCTAAGCTGGGGCTTTGCTGCCCACCGGAATTGCCACCCACCACCAGCCTCTCGGTCATGATGCTCCCGCTGAGTGGCTGTCCATTGCAGAGAAGTTCCTGAGTGCTGGATTCAGCAGACAGACGTGGGTTTGAATCCCAGTACAGTCAATACGAATTCCTGTTCCACAAAGCTCTGGAGTGCAAGACCGTGATGGGCAGGGCTGCTGGTCCTCCCCAGGCTTGTCAGTAATGCCAAGGCGGACGTTGGTAAGAAGCTTCCTGTGTGCAAGCCCCAACTCACGACTGGTGTCTGTCCCCCCCACAAGTTCGTGATGTCCTCCTGATGGGGAAGCTGAGCCACAGGGAGCTTCAGTCACTCGTCCCAGGTCGCTCAGATGGCTAATGACAGAGCTGGTGGCCTGACCTGCACCCATGGTCTTAGGGACACACTGCACTGCCTCTTCAGTACGATGCTCCAATGATCCTCTGTGCCTGAGACAGGAGTGTTACCTTTGTCAGCATCACACTCCCCGCACTGAAGGGAAGACCGTTTTTTCCCTGCAGTGGTGCTACTGGGCTGAACTCCGGTGACTGTGAAGTGTCTCATGCTGCCCTTGGAATCAGCCTTCATGCGTTCTGATGGCTCCACTTTCCTCTGTCTAAACCCTCAGGAGCTCAGACCGCCACTTCCTGGTGTCTGCCACAGCTCCCGCTGTCCTGGGAGCCTCTCCATTTACACCTTGTGTCTGATGCAGGGTCAGGTGCTGGGTAACCTGGAGAAACATCTGGAGTTAGCCGATTGAGGATGGGGCCTAGAGGCTGACTGCTCTCAGCTGTGGCGGGACGGAGGCCGGATACTCCATGTTTGATGATCTGGGATCCCCGAGCAACCTCAGAGTGGCTCACAGGGAGGACCAGCATGGTTGCTCTTTTTGCTGACAGAGCCCTCAGTTCTTCCTCTGGCTTCTGTCTCACGCAGTCCCTGGCCGAGAAGATGTCGCGCATGGAAAACCTGTACTGAGCACATGGTACCTGACAGGTCTCCTACTTGGTGCTGAAGGGGCAGAGCCAGATACGAGGTGGCTGGTGGCCGGCCCACAGGGGAGCGCTATCTCCTGGGAGCTGGATGATGGCAGGTCATTCTGCACACGGGGGCACGTGAGCGACTGGCTCAGATGCTGGGGACTGGGGCCACAGCTCTGAGCTGAGTCCCATCCATGTGGCTTGGAACCGTCATCTGCTCCTCTGTCTTCCCCTGAATATGAGAAAGCAAGCATGACGGGATCTGGGGTTTGGACCATTATCCTTCCATTTCCATATGACAAGCAGGACAGTAGAATTAGGGAAGAGTACTGTAATTTACTTAAAGTTTCTCTGGCCTATGACGTAGTTCGGCTGTGTGTTCCTTGCCCAAATCTCATGTTGAAATGTAATCCCCGGAGTTGGAGATGGGGCCTGGTGGGAGGTGCCAGGCTCATGGGTGGGTTTCTCATAAATAATCTTATTTATGAAGTGCTCATGACAAAGTGAAGTTCTTGGTTTTCTGTTCCTGTGTTAGCTTGCCAAGGGTAACGGCCTCCTGTTCCAATCATGTTCCCACAAAGAGCATGATCTGTTTCTTCTTTATGGCTGCATAGTGTTCCACGGTGTAGATGTACCACATTTTCCTTATCCAGTCTAACGATTGCTGGGCATTTAGGTTGATTCCACGTCTTTGCTATTCTGAAGAATGCTGCCATGAACATACACACACATGCGTCTTTAGGATAGAACAATTAATATTCCTTTAGGATAGATAAATCCTAAAGGACTAAAGTGTCTAAAGGTTTGGTGTCTGGTGAGGCTCAGTCTGTTCTTCCAAGATGATGTCTTTAGGAATATGAATTGTCCTGAAGTCCTCTTCCTGCATCTCTACCCAAACAAAGGAGGTCACACGGACAGGACCGGAGGGACAGCCCAAGGCACCACCTGGTAGACTTGCCATCAGGAGCACGTATGGGGTGGTGAGTGATGAATCCAGGAAGGAGTGCTGTCCTTGGCCACCAGGGGCTCTCCCAGGACATCACAAGAACAGGCGGTGAGGACCTGAAATGTGACATTCAGGGAGACGCAGAGTTGGACCTTCGTCTATAGAAGTGCTGTTTCCATCATCCCATCTGCAAGGTGAGGAGAGAAGAAGGACGACCACACTTGCATATTTATTTCTTTTTGTTTAACAGGAATTTACAGAGGTAGGCTCAGAGGCTCGTGCCTATAATCCCAGCCCTTTGGGAAGTGGAAGCTGAGGAATCACTTGAGGCCAAGAGTTTGAGACCAGCCTGGACAATATGGGGAGATGCCATTTATACAAAAATTTTTTAAATGTAGCAAAACATGGTGGCTCACACCTGTGGTCCCAGCTCCTGGGGAGGCTGAGGTAGGAGAATCACTTGAGCCTGGGCGTTTGAGGCTACTGTGATTGTGCCACTGCATTCCAGACTGGCAACGGAGCAAGACCGCTTCAAATGAAACAAAACAAACAAAAAACCCAGGAACTTACAGAGTGCTCACTCTTTGTCTTCAGATGCTAATTTAAATTCCACAACAATCCCAAAGCAGGAGTCTCCTTGAACTACAGACAGCCCCTGCTTTTATGGATTCAAAAGTGTTTCACCTTTCACACCAGAGACTCAGGCTCAGTCAACACTTGGTCAAATTAACTCATCTAGAAGGAGCAGTAAGCCCTTTGCTTATGCCCACTTTAAAGCTTGCATCTGTGAATTGTTCTTCTCCTTGTGACGTGGTAATGATGCCAGCTGCACTCCCCATGTGACTATGTGAATTAGACGCACAGCCTAGAAACTTCACACCTTAATCCTGGGGCATACTTAGAGCAAGGATGGTTCCGGGTTAGGACTGACCTGCTGTGTAGGCAAGGTTTGCTGAGTACTGAATAAGGGCCTTTTCTCACCTCTGCAGATGATTTACACAGTGGCTTAGAGATAAATACACCCCTCCCAACTCTGACCCTCATGTACATGTGGAGTGCAAACCCTACCTTTTATTATTAGTCAAGGGACTTCTGTATTGTCAGTTGTATTCATTCTAACTTCAACTGCGGGGTAATTCTCCAGGTTGAGTGACCGGGAGCATGAGGCTGTGACCTCGGCAGGTCCACACGTCTTCTGGAGCCACGCACGGTGGAGCTGGAGAGCAATGACAACCCCAAGAGGGTGGCAGGGGAGGGAGGCTGAAGTGCCTTGCACCCAGCCCAAACGCACTCTGAGAATACACGGGACAAAGGGGTTTTCCTAGTTATGTTTACACAGCAGCACCAGGGACGTTTGTTTCCATATTTTGTCATTTCCTTAATTCCTTGATTCTTAAGACCCTTTTTCTAAAAATCCTCATAAACACTGATATTTATGCAGTAACAAATATAGGAAATTTTTCAGTATGACTCTACCGACTTCATATGAAATTCATTTTAGGGAATTTTATACATTTTTTTCTATTCCTCAAATTCGTAAACATTTATTTTATGTTTCTATTACTTCTTTCCTTAATAATAGCCACTATGCAAGGTGCTCTTAACGATACATATCTTGTCTTTAAAAAGGCAACTACACAGTGGAGAGTCAGTGCACATGAGGAAATGTTTATAAGGAGGTAGAGTTCCGAAGAGGTAGCTGACAAAGTATGTTTACTTTAGAACACTCTACTCTACACTCTAAGAAATGCATCTGATAAACTGATTTCCCTGAAAGGATAGTGACACGAATTGTTAGCGTGGACAAATCATGATGTGGATTCAAAGCCATGTCTCAGGGAGAAATGTTTAAGGCACCACGGCCAGGAATTTCGGTTCTTCCCCTTTCTGCTAGAGATGCCTTTGAATACTGCTGATGCCTCCCTGAGGCTTATCTCTCATTTGACTGTGCTGTACATACACATGTGGTTGCTAGCCATGACCTTAAATTTTTGCTAGGATTCCTCAGACAGGTGTGACGAGAAGCCTGGAGGGTTCCAGCATCAGAGCTGGTAAGGTCACAGGAAAACCTGCTCAGTCTGTGAGATGGGGTGGAGGCAACCTTGCTAGTGACAAAGAATGGCCCGAGATGGAGCCTTAGGGTAGAAACCACCAGAGATACCTCGAGGAGAGGCAAGCTCAGGCTCCTTGGGATTATCTTCTTAAAACAAGAGTAAGGAGATAGCACATGAGTGGGTCTGAGAGCCCCAGAGGCAGTGGGCTATGGGGGCTGGGCAGGTGCGAGCATCGTTCTGAGATGCCTGTCCACACACAGCACAATCCACTTCCCCATGTCCCCATGTCCAAGAAAGGCAAGTGTCTCATCTGTTTATGCCATTTCAGTAAAATATCTTAGACTGAGTAATTTCTAAAAAACAGAAATGTATCCCTCACAGTTCTGGAGACTTGGCGGTCTAAGACTAAAGTGTCTGAAGGTTTGGTGTCTGGTGAGGCCCAGTCTCTTCTTCCAAGATGATGCCTTGTTTCTGTGTCCTCTAGAGGATAACAATGCTGTGTCCTTACCTGGCAGACGGGACAGAGAGTGAAAGGCCTAGCTAGTCCCCTCTAACTTTTTCTAAAGCATGAATCCTTTCAGCAGGGTGGAGCCCTCAGGATTTAAGCGCTTCCTAGAAGAGCCCTCTCTTAATACCCCCATGATGGGGAATCCATTTCAACACATCTGATGGTTAATACTGAGTGTCAACTTGATTGGATTGAAGGATGCAAAGTATTGATCCTGGGTGTGTCTGTGAGGGGGTTGCCAAAAAAAAAAAAAAAAGATTAACATTTGAGTCAGTGGGCTGGGAAAGGCAGACCCACCTCAGTCTGGGTGGGCACCATCTAATCAGCTCCCAGTGTGGCTAGAATATAAAGTAGGCAGAAAAATGTGAAAAGACGAGATGGGCCCAACCTTCCATCCTGCATCTGTCTCCTCTGCTAGATGCTTCCTGCCCTCAAACACCAGACTACAAGTTCTTCAGTTTTGGAACTTGGACTGGCTCTTCTTGCTCCTCAGCCTGCAGATGATGGACTGTTGTGGGACCCTGTGATCATGTGAGTTAATGCTTAATAAACTCCCATATATATATATATATATGTGTGTGTGTGTGTGTGTGTGTGTGTGCATGTATATGTATATATATATATACAGAAAGAGAGAGAGAGAGAGAGAGAGAACTAAGAGGGTACATATATATGTCCCTCTAGAAAACCCTAACTAATACAGCACATGAATTCTGGGGAACACACTCAGATCACAGCAGCATGGGAGGTCTGGCCAAGAAGGGCAGGGGAGGCTGGGCCTGGCTGTTGGACACAGTTGGGGGTGGGCAAGGAGGTAACTGGACCTTCAAACACAGATGCTGGGTGTGAGAATGTGACTCCTGATTTGATGGCTACAAGGGGCAAGAAACAGAACGAGAGGTCAAGGTGAAAGCTTCAAGTTCTGTCTGGTCTTTGACAACATCAGTTACGTGTGTGTGTGTGTATGTGTGTGGGTTTGTGTGTGATTCTCTGTGTGTAACTGCATGTGTTGTGTGTGACTGTGAGTGTGACTGTGTGTATGATTATGAGTGTGACGATGTGTGTGATTTCCTGCGACTTCGTGGGTGTCCTTGGGTGTGACTCTGACTCTGTGTTGTGGGTGATTTTAAGTGTGACTCTGTGACTGTGAGACTGTGTTTGTCACTGTGAGTGTGCTCTTGTGTGTGACTGTGAATGGGACTCTGTGTGACTGCGTGGTTGTGTGACTTTGCGGCTGAGTGTGATTGTGAGTGTGACAGTGTGCTCGACGGTATGTGTGATCCTGTGACTCTGTTTATCACTGTGTCATCCTCTGTGTATGACTACATGTGACTGTGTGTTAGTGTGACTGTGTATATGTCTGTGGCTGTGATTCTGTGTGTGTGTGTGTGTGTGTGTGTGTGTTTAAGCAAGGTGTTTTGCAGCCCCAAATGTGCTACACATATGGGCTCTGTGGCACAGGGCAGGCCGGGTAGAAAGGGCTTGGGGAAGCCAGCTTTGGTTGTATGTCACTTCTCTGGGCTGTGGTTTAATTTCACCTTTGCCAGATGTTGCCAGGGGTTGTTTCACCTTTGCCAGGGGTTGAGGAGAAGGAGGATGATGCGGTGCTGCTAGCCAGATCACCTGAACCCCAAGGCAAGCCTGAGCCTGGCAGCGTCCCCTCCTAGCCAGGCCCGGGGATGCCTGTAGCACCTGCCTAGACCTTAATTGTGCCTGTGAGACTCTGAGCTACAGAGCCCAGTTCTGGAGCATCGTGGTTTTGAGCTGCTGGGTCCTGAGGTTGTGAGTTACACGGAAATACACCCCAGCAGTGGCTCATGTCTAGAACCCAGGCAGTCCATTGTACGTCACTCTTTGAGTGTTTTCATTTTAGAAAGACTTTTGTAAAGAGTTTCCATTTTCTTGTCTTTTAAGCATTCTTATTCTTTCTCAATTATTGGAGTTTCTCCAAAATTATCTACAAAAGCTTCTAATTGTTCCTATGGAGAAGGCTGCTGGAACACCTCAGCCCTTCGTGCCCAGGACTTTGTTGAGGACTGATGGTGCTTTGTTCTACTTGGTGTGATGACACTAAGATGAATCAGAGACAGAGCTGCTTCTATCGAGAATCAAGATTTAGCTTGTTAAAAGTAAATTGTTCATTCCCGAGTGAACGATTGGTGTATTGGCCAGCACCAGAATCACAGCAGATTCAGAGAGACTGCAGGGATGCCTTTTGGTCAGAACACATTTATAGACAGAAAAACTAAAGTGACGTGACGTACAGAAATTGGAAGTGAGGTACAGAAACAGCTGGATGTGTTACAGGTGGTCATTTCCCTTATTTGAACACAGTTTGAACACTCACAGCACGTGAGTGGTTGAAGTACAGCGGCTGGGACTGGCCAAGACTCAGCAATTGTTACAGGCGCATCCTCCTAAATCAGGTTTTCAATCCTGTCTACCTATGAAGCTAGGTTGCAGTTCATCCACAAAGACTCAAATATAGAAGTACTCCTCTGACCATATTTAGTTTGCTTTAACAAACTGAAAAAAGCGGCTGTGCATTTCTTAAACATCAGGACATCAATGGGTATAAAATTTCAGTTCTACAAGATGGGTAAGTGCTAGAGGTCTGCTGTGCCAACAGTTAACACGATTGTAGTGGGCACTTCACATCCTGGTAAGAGGGGCGATCTCATGGTAGGTGTTCTTACCACCACAGAGCTTTTATGGAAGCATTACAAAGTAGCATTTAAAAGAAGTTTGGTGTGTGAGGCTTCAGGACTAGTCTTGGACTTTGATTAAACACTGATTGAACCAGTATTTCCTGAGTACCTATTACGTGTCCAGCTGTGCTGAGTAGGAGTGAACATCTCAGGGTGAGGCTGGCAGTTCAGTGGAACAGGTGCGGTCCCCAAGGCAGCAGCAGCCCTGGAGCTGCTTAGGCCTGCAGATCCTGCAGGGGACACTCAGGCACGTTAGCGTTTGGGAAGCTTCCAGCCTATTAACCACTTCCAGGGTGACATTGGGAGGCAATTCTTTTAGGACTTCAGCTTTCCAGTTGTAAATTGGCAGTAGAATGAGAGAATCTCAGACTCCCACGTTTAAATGAATCTCTGATGTGGCTTGATATTAGGGAGTGGCTGAAGCGTTCGGGAGGGAAGGGGGAGCTCTAAGCCCTGACTGCTGGGTGCGGTACCCCAGTGCTCTGTTCGCGCTGACAAAGGACAGTGGGCACATGGCCCATTGGCTGGGGAACACCTGGGTACATAAGTCCCACCTGGCTCACACTTGCCCTATTGAGATGATAACCAATTCCTACCGGTTCACATTTCGGGGCTCAAATCAGGAAAACCCACCTGCCTCCAGGCTAAATCTCTAGTCAACTGACTTCCAGACATCGGTGAAGAATTTCATTCCCCATCCGAAGCAGGCTGAGCTCAGGCTAATTGGATGGCTCCTGTACATAAGCCGTGGGCCTGGGCGGTGGGGTCAGGCCTTCGGATTCTCCTTGGTGCTGTGGCTCTTCCGGAGGCCGCGCCACGTGGGCCTGTGTCTTTCCCCAGGGGGGCCCCGGGCCTGTGCTAGTTTCTGTCTTCCTTATCGCTGCTCCCTCTTTGCCTTCGCTTAGGGGACCCTGTCACTGCTTCTTCATGACAGAGCCCCCTCTTCCTCAGTTTCCTTATGACAGAGCTCCTCTTCCTCAGTCTCTTCATGACAGAGCCCCCTCTTCCACAGTTTCTTGATGATGGAGCCCCCTCTTTATCAGTTTCTTCATGACAGAGCCCCCTCTTCCTCAGTTTCCTTATGACGGAGCCCCGTCTTCCTCAGTTTCCTTATGATGGAGCCCCCTCTTCCTCAATTTCCTTATGACGGAGCCCCTTTTTCCTCAGTTTTTTCATGATGGAGCCCCCTCTTTTTTTAGTTTCTTCATGACAGAGCCCCCTCTTCCTCCGTTTCTTAATGACAGAGCCCCCTCTTCCTCAGCGTCACTTCCTTCCTATGGAAACTTCCCCACCCTCTTCTAGGAGGGCAGCAAAGGAGAGAGGTGACTAGCAAGGCCTGTGTGGGGCCTCCAGCTTCATCATAGGCTTTGGGCATTCTGCTCAATAGCTGCCAAATTCATCCATTGTTTTAGAGGAAAAATCAAGCTGACTTAACTTTAAAAATTAGAAATTTATCATCAGGTCTATTCCATTTGGACACTATTTTTTTTTCTTTAAAAAAAAGCTCTTTAATTCCATTTTCACTTAAAAAGATTTTAGAATTGCCTCGCCTGCTATATTGTCACCTTCTGCCCTCGTTGGTGCCCTGTCACTTCTCTCCTGTGTCAGGACACTTACAATTTGGAAACCCAGATCTACTGAGCTTTACTGAAGGATTGAAACACATCGTCCATATGACATTCTTGTCAAGAGTTTGCTGCATTTGAACCATCACCCTCCCCACCTATCCGTGCACAGTGACACTCACATGCAGTTGTTTTGCTGATTGGCAGAACTATTGGAGAGCAAATCATAAGTGTCACAATCTTTCACTCCTGGGAGCTTTAGCATGTATCTCACAAAAATGAGACTACTCTCTCAATTACCTGGGTGCTTTTATTAGTGTCAGAAAATTTAACATCGATGCAAAGCTAGTATCTAATACACAACCTATATTCAAGCTTTTCCCAATGGCATCTTTATGGTGATTTTTTCACACGCTGTATTTAGTTGCTATATTCTTTAGTCTACTTTATTCTGTAATGTTCTCTAATCGTTTTTTCACGATACTGGTGTTTTTGAAGAGTGCTGGCATTTGTAGACTATTTTTTAAAATTTGAGTTTATCTGCATCTTATAATTATCTTACAAGCCAATTCCTATTAGGCATTTTATATAGAATTACATTTATAGATAGATTTGGAGCTGGCATCTCTCAGTACCAAAACATGTATGTATCAGTGTTGGACATAGATGTTCGAGCCTGCAAAGAAAAATTAGCACTGAGACAAATGATTTTTCAACAATGCAATTTTAACTTCCTGGGCCGCAGGAAGGGTACCCTCACTAGCTATCTTGTCACAAGACTACAATGAACAAAGAAAAACACACAAATTTATTCCTTACTCATTTGGGGTCGTCCTTACTGCTGTGTCTGATCTCCGTTGGCTGGAGTCAGACCTCACAATCTAAACTAAAATCCAACTGGCTAACAACTTAAAACTTTTCTAAGCAGGTAAAAGCAATGGAGAGCTGGGACATGCCTGTGAGCACGTCCAGCACAGTTATCTTCTTTAAAGTATAAGGACATAGAACATATTACGTGCCTGTAAGCAAGGCATGCCTAACAGCTACATAGGATAGGGCTTAACACACTGATTCTTTAACAAAAATGTAAACTTTAAAAAGGAACTTTTCTACTTCCCACAATCAGATAGTTCTCACATTGCTATAAAGAACAGCCTGAGACTCTGTAATTTATAAGTAAAAGAGGTTTAATTGACTTACAGTTCCACATGGCTGGCGAGGCCTCAGGAAGCTTGTAGTTATGGCAGAAGGTGTCAGGGAAGCAAAGCCCTTGCCCATGCATGTGGCGGCAGGAAAGAGGGGGTTAGGAAGAGCAGAGCCAACTGTCCTATGAAGCCTTCACGTCTCAGGAGAAGTCAAGAACAGCATGGGGAAATCACCCCATGATTCCATCACCTCCCCCGGTCCCGTCCTTGACAGATGGGGATTATGGAGATCATAATTGAAGATAAGATGTGGCTGCGGACACAGAGCCAAACCATACCGATGCCTTTGTGTTGAACCTTGTGTTCTGCGTTTTGTTCAGCATCCTTTGGTGTCTGGCCTCTCCAGGGCGAGAGATGGGTGCTGCTCTCAAAGGCCAGGACACCAGTGCCAACTATCTAGGTGTGGACAAGTCACAGTGGGTCCCTCCCTGACCCCACTGGAGTGAAGGAGAAGCTGTGGCCCAGACAGTGCCCACTGCAGGAAGATGCAGCCGGGACCACAGGGAGCTTTGGCATCCTGGCCTTCATGGTCACCGGGCCTTTTCACCTGAGTTGGTGGGTCCTCTGCGGCTTCAATGTTCAGCCACTAGACGAAGCTTCAGAAGGAGACCCCAAGGCACAAGGGCATCCTTCGCTCCCCTGCACATGGCTCCTCCTTTGCCAGACGCTGTATTGTTCACGCTGATATGCCCGTTGGTTACCCTAGGTGGGTCAGAGATTTTTCCACATGAACTTGCTCCTAGGAAGAATGGCACAAGGAAGGCAAGCCTTAGACCCAGTCCTGCTAGGCACACGCACCTCTTGTCAAGGAGACACAGCACTTCCCTGCATCTTCCTGAAGGACAGGGCTGGCACAAAATGCCCTGATGCAGAATGCAAGCCCTCCAAGTGGCAGAGCGAGCCAGCCCACGAGGGGTTCAGAGCCCGAATGCAGCATCAGAGACATCAACTGCCCAGATTGCTGGGTTATCATGCCTCATGTGAGTCCAGGGGCTCTGGAAGTACTGATGATAATTTTAGATAACTCAGTGGTAAATAACAAGGAGCCAAATTGCACAGTCCTGGCTGTCAGGAGACAGACCGGTCAGTGAAAGCTGAGGATTTGGGGAAAGCAGCTTCTTCTGAGACTCGTGTCTACTCCAGGGTGCTGACCCTGCAGGCCAGATTCTGATCCACTCCTGTGGCTCTCACCAGCCTCGCTCTTCCTGCTTTTCTCTCGTTCTGCCTTTCTGTGCTTAATCCTCTGGTCGGGGATTCGTGGAAGCACCTTTCTGGAACCACAGAACAACAGCTATTTGTTCCTTCTAGAATGAAGTTTCTAGAACTTTCTAGAACAATGGTGCTCTCGGGGCTGGAGTTCTGAGCCCTACATTTTGCCCAGCACCTGTGAATTTCTGCTGGGAAAACCAGCTAAACATCTACGAATGTGACCCTGTACATCCTGGTCCAAGGAATATGATAAAAAAAAACCTTTTTTTTTTCCAATAAAATCTTATTAGGGAATCTAAATAAATCTGATCAGGGAATAAAAGAAAATAAAATCTAATTAGGAGATAAAAGAGAATGATCCATTTGCAGATTTTTAAAAAGTAGTGATAAAAGAAAAACTTTAGCCAAGCAAAATTAAATGTAAAGGAGTTTAAGTGAGCCACAAACGACTCACGAATCACGCGGCCTTTGGAGCCAGGGTAGGCTTAGAAACTCCAGCACAGCCTCGTGATGGAAGAAGATTTATGAGCAGAGAAAGGAAGCCAGGCATAGAATAGCTGATTTGGTTACACCTAGGCATTGGCCTTATTAGAACACGGTTCAAACAGTTGGCTACATTTGATTGACCAAGTCAGTGGTTGGCACAGTTACAGGCCATGGTCTGTTCACACAGTTATAGTTATGGTTCGTGATGTACCAAAAAACCTTTAGGTAAAACAAAATATGTTAGAAAGCAGCTTTAAGTTACACTTGTTTTAACAGTAGTGAGAAGAAAACTATTAGAAGTAAAAATTGGCAGCCTGGGCAACAAGAATGAAAACTCCATCTCAAAAAAAAAAAAAAAAAAAAAAAAAAAACAAAAAAAAAACTAAAAATATTTTTTATTTTTTTATAAGGTGTTAAACTGGTTAGCATAAAACACTTTCCAACACTGGCTGCTCCCCCACCTTCCAATATCTGAATAAGCTTTTAACTGAATTCCCCGCCTACTTTTCACTTTCATTACGGTGGCTGGAAAGCAGCCTTTTCGCTTGGTGCACTTTTTGGACCGAGGTCTTTCTCAGCTCATCAGTGCCCCCTGGTGGTATGCAGGGCGAGGGGACATTGCTGAGGGGCTGGTGACCGCAGGACATTTTCTCAGAAGCCCTGCACCTTCTCCCCTGTGACTGAGGGACACCTTACTACTTTCTTGAAGACAATATTTGGTAGGTTGTACTAAGGTAACAGCATCAAGCTCAAAAGAGGCACAGTTAAAAACCAAAGCCATTTCCCCATCCTCCTGGGGCTTGTTTATTGAGGCCCTAATATGTGTTAGACACTCTGCTGGATTTACTTTTCTGATTTTTATTAAATTATATTTTTAGTTGTACGGAATGGACTAAAGAAGATATCAGTTGTATTTGTATGTATTCAAAGCACTCACCGTGAATAAAAGGTGCTTCCAGGAATGCCCAGCAGGAGAGGGTGAGCCGGGGACGCGGGAGGAGCAGCGTTCCGGCAGGAACGGCTCAGCCTGCAGCTTGGATCCATAGGGAAACTGCGCGTCTCTTCATTTGCACAGGCTTCTAACCTTGGTGGAGTTCTTTTCAGCATCACATAAGATCCTGAGTAAAGGCAGCTCTCGCTGATCCTGGGATATCGTGAATGCTGCATGCCTGGTTGTGATTATTCACTTGGCAATGGCCTGGTCTTCTGCAGTGGCATGGGAAGGAGAGCATAGGATGCCTCTTTCCAACTGGCTGGGGGCTCCATTGTGGCCTCCGCCACCCTAGGGCCAGGCTCCCAGTGTTCCAGCTTTTTTATTTTCCGACTATTTCGATGATACCCACTCATGCAGGGACTCTCATAACTGCCCAGGTCCATTCACGTTTGTCAAAGTGCGTCTGCAATGCATGGTTGGCTTACATGCAGACAGCCCCATTGCTGGCCATGAGCTGTGGCAGAAACAGCCCCACACTCAGACCCTGAGGACAGGCTGGGAGTTGCTGGGACTCACCATGAGATTCTTCCCAGGAGCAAATGGTGTGTGTTCTTGCCTGAACTTGGGCTCATTAGACATTGACTTCACATTGACCTAAGAAGTTAAAGGGAAAGGGTCTCTGGCTGACGTGGGGGAAAGCAGCCATGCCAGGAAAGGTGCCAAAGGCACATAAAATGGACTGAAGAGTACAGCTGAGATTTATATGGAGGATTCCGCCCCCGCCTCCAGCCAGCCTTACGGTTCTCCCTCTGCTGCTCAACAGAAAGAGCCCTAGGAGAGCAGGTGCAGGTGGCTGAACTCTGCCCACATCCCACCTCTCAAAAAACCGTGGCGTGGACTTGGCATGGGAACCCTGGGCATTAGTTGCAGGAGGAGGTGCCAGGAATAGCTTCTTCACCATGGCCTGTGGGCATGGTGGGAGGATCATTTCACCCCGGGACAAGGGAGAGCCCTTAGGAAGCTGAAACAGATGCTCCGAAGCCCGAGATGGAGACTGTCCCAGGCTCGGTCCCTTTTCCCAGAACACCATTTTGCTGTGGAGCTAAATCATCCACTTGACCCCTTAGAGCCCTGACCTCCTCACAATGAAGTAGATGAACCCGGAGAAGCCTTTGTTATCTACACAAGCAGCTGGAGTCTGGCTTTGGCTGAGCCCTTGCAATACCTGCCGCAACCCAGACCACGGTGATAGGTGGGTGGTTGCTGTGATGGGAATGTTTACAACCCCCCAAATTCACCTGTGGAAATCCTCACCCCCAATGTGATGGTGAGAGGAAGAGGGGACTTTGGGAGGTGACAAGGTCATGAGGGCGGAACCCTCATACGTAGAATTTCTGCTCTTATAAAAGAGATCTAAAGAGCACGCTTGCTCCTTCCACCACCTGAGGATGCAGAGAAGACGGCCATCATCTATGAATCAGGAAGCCTTGATCTCAGACTCGCAGCCTCCAGAACTGTGAGCAATGAATTTTGTTTCTAAGCCACCCAGTTTTTGGCATTTTGTTACGGCAACCCTAATGAACTAAGACAGTAATTTATTTCCCCAAATCTTTCTAGCTAACATAGGCACTCGAGTGAATTTTCAGAACATAGAACTTGCTGGTTTATTCCCTATTGCCTTGGTACCTACTGATAGCAGGCAGTGTGGAAACCAGTGCTACCATTAAAGCACGAATAAGCGGATCTCAAGTTTACAGGCTGGGAGTAAATGAACCTTAATCAAGTAATCCATTTCAGCAGGATTACAATTACAAAGGCAGATTCATGACCTTCTGAAAGTACCACGGTTCCACGAGGGATCATGGCAGGAATCAGATCTGGGAATAAACCTGGTCAAGAAGTTAAGGTCAGGTAGACGGAACCACAGAAAGGAAGCGAAGGCCCATATTCTCTTTTTTGTGTGTGGAGTTTTTGAAATGTGGAAATTGCTGAGGTGAGAGGGAGCATGGCACCTTTGAGAAAAGTTCAGTCTGGGCAAATGCAGGAAACGGGATCCATAGGGCAGGTGATGGCCAGACAGCCACAGGGAGCCCAAGAGCAGGGTCGGTAGATGGTAAAGGGACAGTGGTTGCTGCAGGGAGAGTGAAAACAAGTAAGAAGCTCCCCCTGCACACATGTCCAGGCCTTGGGTAGGCACAAGAAGGCCACGGTGTAGGTATGGGGAGTGTGGTCCTAACCACTGCCCATGTAGACAAGGAAGCTGCAGACCAGCTACAGCAAGCACTGGGCCCAGCACCTGCCTTCAGCAGCTGAAGGTCCCCCAGGTCTTATGCAAAGTCCTTGTGTTCAGTCCTATGAGGAAGGGGAGTCTGGAAAGGTAGGTCCCACCTGGCTACATTGAGATGGACCAAAACCACCATTCCAGTGCCTCTCAACCCGATTCCATACCCACCTCTTTGAACTTTACTTTTGGGACTTTTTTTATTGCGTTTTAGGTTTTGGGGTACATGTGAAGAACATGCAAGATTGTTGCATAGGTACACACGTGGCAGTGTGGTTTGCTGCCTTCCTTCCCCTCACCTGTATCTGTCATTTCTCCCCATGCTATCTCTTCCCACCTCCCCACCCCCCCATCCCTCCCCCATTTCCCCCCAACAGACCCCAGTGTGTAGTGCTCCCCTCCCTGTATCGATGATAGACTGGATAGGGAAAATGTGGCACATATACACCATGGAATATTATGCAGCCATCGAAAATGATGAGTTCGTGTCCTTTGTAGGGACATGGATGAACCTGGAAACCATCATTCTCAGCAAACTGACACAAGAACAGAAAATCAAACACCGCATGCCCTCACTCATAGGCGGGTGTTGAACAATGACATATTTTTTTAACTTTTATTTTAGTCCACGGATACATGTGCAGGTTTGTCGTATAGGTAAACTGATGTCACAGGGGTTTGTTGTACAGATTATTTTGTCAACCAGGTATTAAGCCTAGTACACAGTGGTTATTTTTCCTGCTCCCACTCTCCACCCTCAGCGAAGCCCCAGTGTGTGTCATTCTCTTTGTGCCCATGTGTTCTCATCATTTAGCTCTCACTTGTAAGTGAGAACATGCAAGATTTGGTTGTCTGTTCCTGTGGGAGTTTGTTATGGATAATGACCTCCAGCTCTATCCATATTCCTGCAAAGAACGTAATCTTATACTTTTTATGGTTGTGTAGTGTTCCATGGTGTATATGTACCACATTTCCTTTATTCTTTCTGTCATTGCCGGGTATTTAGGTTGCTTCCATGTCTCTACTATTGTGAAGAGTGCTGCAATGAATATTTATGTCTATTTGTCATTATGGTAGAATGATGTATATTCCTCTGAGTATATGCCCAGTAATAAGATTGCTGGGTTGAAAGGTATTTCTGCTTCTAGCTCTTTGAGAAATGGTCATACTGCTTTTCACAATGGTTGAACTACACTTCCATCAACAGTATATGAGTGCTCCCTTTTCTCCACAACCTCATCAGCATCTGTTATTTTTTGACTTTTTAATATCTATTCTGACTTGTGTGAGATATCTCCTTGAGGTTTTGATTTGTATTTCTCTAATAATCAGTCATATTGTGCTTTTTTTCATATGTTTTTTGGCTGCATGTCTGTATTCTTTTGTAAAATGTCTGTTCATGTTCTTTGCCCACTTCTTAATGGGGCTGTTTGTTTTATTCTTGTAAATTTGTTTAAGTTTATTGTAGGTGCTGGATATTAGACCTTTTCAGATGCATGGTTTGCCAACACTTTCTCCCATCCTATAGGTTGTCTGTTTACTCTGTTAACCATTTATTTTGGTATGCAGAAGCTCTTCTGTCAGGGACCGGTCCGGGACGGCACGTCTGCCGGGGGTCTCTCGACCTTCAAGAGGGTCCCAATACCTGGAAGAGAGTGTGCACTTGAAGAAATAAGAGAGACAGAGAAAGCGAGGAGTCTGGAGGGCTGGATAGGCTGTGCCTAAACAGCAAATTTTATTTTTCAAAGACCAGGAATAAATACACTTTCTTTGCTCTGGTTTACATCATTGCAAGAGGAAATGCAAATCTGTACCTTACATGGCCTATACAATAGAGAAGTCAGATACACAATCAGTGGTTGTAAAAAGTAAAAGAATTTCCTGTGATCACAAAGCTTGTTTACATCCAGACATTATTCCTCTTGGCTGCAGGTATTTCTGATTTGATCTTGTTTTAGAACTGAGATGTGAAAAGGTTTTCTGGTTTTCCTCATCAGAATATCTTTTAACCAGATTCTCCTTTGTCTGCTCCTGACTCAACTTATCTCAACTCCCCCTATTCAGGAGTCTCTGAGTCAGGGATCAAAGCCATCCGTATAGTGGCATTTGCTTTGCAAATATCCCTACAGTTAAACCATTATCTAGGGTACAAGGCAGTCAGGCAAGTAAAGAAAAGGTTAAAGCTTATTCTTAAAGAAAGAGTCATAAAAAGCTAAAAGCAGAAACTGGTTGCTGGTAGGGAGTCACTTGATCTAGCAGCACCGCATAGTTTTAGGCCCAAAGGATATCATGGTTGATATTAGAAACTGATCATCGATCTTTCAGTTCCTTTTTCCCGATAGCTCAACTGCCTCCAACAGGAAACTGTGTTTGGGATCAAACTCACCGTATAGTGAGACTCACGCCTTTTGGGGGTCTCACATGGGAATGTTCCCCACACTCTTCCATTTAAATAGATCTCATTTGTAAATTTTTGCTTTTGATGACATTCTTGTGTGTGGTTAAAGTGAGTAGAAATTATTACAGCCTTCCACGTGGTGTCAGACCTGAAGGTGTACCAAAAGTAAGAATTGAGGTTTTGGAGCCTCTGCCTAGATTTCAGAGAATGTATGGAAGTCCCTGGATATCCAAGCAAAAGTCTTCTGTAGGAGTGGGGCCCTCATAGAGAACCGCTGCCTGGAGTCCAATAGCGAAATGTAGAGTTCAAGCCTCTGCACAAAGTTCCCACTGGGGCACTGCTTAGTGGAGCTGTGAGAAAAGGGCTACTGTACTCCAGGCCCGAGAATGGCAGATCCACTAACAGTTTACACTGTGTGCCTAAAAAAGCCCCAGGCACTCAACACCAGCTGATGACAGCAGCTCTGGGGGCTGTACCTTGTAGAGCCACAGGGATGGAGCTGCCCAAGGTCTTGGGAGTCCACCTTTTGCAACAGCATGCCCTGGATGTGAGACATGGAGTCAAAGGATATTATTTTGGAGCTTTAAGATTTAAAGACTGCTCTGCTCGTTCTCAAACTTGCACGGGGCTTTGCAGCTCCTTTGTTGTTGCCAATTTCTCTCGTTTGGAGGGGGAGCATTTACCCAATGCCCGTACCCTCATTGTATCTTGGAAGTAACTAACTTGTATTTGATTTTATAGGTTTATAGGTGGAAGGGACTTACTTTGTCTCAGATGAAACTTTGGACTGTAGACTTTTGAGTTAATGCTGAAATGAGTTAAGAATGAAGAACTGTTGAGAAAAAGATCATTGTATTTTGTAATGTGAGAAGGGCATGAAATTTGGGAGGGGCTAGGGGAGGAATAACATGGTTTGGATTTGTGTCCCTGATTAAATCTCCTGTTGAATTGGAGGAGGGACCTGGTGGGAGGTGATTGGATTATGGGGTGGATTTCTCCCTTGCTGGTCTCGTGATAGTGAGTGAGTTCTCATGAGATCTGATGTTTTAAATGTGTGTGGAGCATCCCCTCACTCTCTCTCTCCTGACACCATATGAAGAAGGTTCTTCATTCCCCTTCACCTTCCACCATGAATGTGAGTTTCTTAAGGCCTCCCAGTCATGTTTCCAGTAAAGCCTGCTGAACTGAGTCAATTAAACCTTTCATCATAAATTACCCAGTCTCAGGGAGTTCTCTAGCAGCGTGTGAGAACAGACTAATACATATACACACATTCATGATTATAAATACTATTTCAACACATAATACATGTAATGCAGATATATAGCACATGTGTGTATGATTTATATACACATATACGCATATATATATATCTATATATGTACACACACATAATGTATTGCAGCAGTATATGTAATCATGAATAACAGGAACTATGTGACCCTAAATATGTGGTTTTAAGTGATTTAGTTTTTGTAGGCAGCCACAGGGAACCTATAAAGTCCAAATATTCACTGATATATTCACATCATAATTAGGAAGCAACCTCATGGCTATCAGTCTTCATATCTGCAACTTCATCTGCTGTGAGAAGGGTTTCTGGGCAGAAGTGACATATAAAATACCCCGGCAGTAGATGAGGCAGTGAAGTCTCTACTGCTGGAAACCAAAATGGCTGCAATAGATACACGGCAATTGTTTCTGATGAGATGTAAATTTAAACTCTGGCTTTTCTGGTCACCCAGCTGTGTGAATTACTCTCTCTCTCTCTCTCTCTCTCTCTCTCTCTCTCTCTCTCCCCCCCTCTCTCTCTCTCTGTGTGTGTGTGTGTGTGTGTGCATGTGAATATGTATCCGCACGTGAGCTAGTAGAGATAGCATGGGCCTGCAGAAGAGGCACTCACGGTTCCAGTGATCAGCTGCATCTGTGTTTTAGTTCAAGATCAGCCCCTTCCAACCTGCCCAGCTG
Organism: Saimiri boliviensis; assembly: GCF_048565385.1. NCBI lineage: Eukaryota > Metazoa > Chordata > Mammalia > Primates > Cebidae > Saimiri > Saimiri boliviensis. The sequence goes on from NC_133449.1 coordinate 297,157,703, forward strand.
TGTCTTTGAGTATCTTCTTGTCCTGTGTGGTTAGTGGTGATGAGGGCCCGACCCAGCAGGATTGTGGAGCAGCATCCCTGCAGGCACCGGCTGCAGAGCTCCTGGCTCACCCCGGCACCAACGAATGGATCGTTGCACTGGGCTTCGAATCCTCTCAATTACAGTGTGACGCTGATTTTGCATTTCTAACTTTGCATTTGTATTAGTTTGCCAGGGCTGGCATTGCCAAGTATCACAAATTGGGTAGTTTAGAAGAACAGAAATGTATGATCTCACAGTTCTAAAGGCCAGAAGTCCAAACTCAAGATGGCAGCAGGTTCCTTCTGAGGCTGAAGGAGAACCTACTGTGGGCCCCTCCCCTCACCTTGGGGTCCGCTGGCAATCCTTGGGGTCCGCTGGCAATCCTTGGGGTCCGCTGGCAATCCTTGGGGCCCGCTGGCAATCCTTGGGGTCCGCTGGCAATCCTTGGGGTTCCTTGGCTTGTAGGCATATCCCCTGAGTCCTCCACCTTCCATGGTGTTCTCTATGTGTGCTTCTCTGTGTGTCTCTGTGTTTAAATTTCCCTTTCTTTTTAAGGACACCACACATATCAGATTAGAGCTCATGCTATTACAGTCTGACCTCATCTTAAGTAATTACACCGGCAACAATCCTACTTCCAAATCAGGTCACCTTCTAAGGTACTGGGGGTTAGAACTTCAATATATGCATTTTTAAGGGGACACGATTCAATCCAGTGCTATATTATATTAATTACAACATCCAGCTTAATATGAGACACTGGAAAAATTATTTTTATATCAAAAATTGGAGAAATAAGCTTGGATCTACTGGTTTTGTAATACAAATCTACATATTTATCCATCTATCTATTATGTATCTAGTTTTCTATCACCTCTCTGTCATCTGTCTTTCTATTATCAACATCATCTACCTATCTGGAAAGAATTTTTAATTAAATATCTTATAATTTACTAAACAATAATCTTTTGAAGGATTCAATGTAGAGCGTATATTCATGATTATATGATTAAAGTTATAAGGCATTCAACAATTTGTTTAAGTAAACTTATAAATAGAAAATAAATTTAACCTGTGTTTGTATTATTGTCTTAGGAACAGCAGAGGGCACTCCAAGCTAAATTTTGGAATATGCTGCTCTCTCTTGGTTTTAAAGTCTTCAATTGAAAACAAGAGCAAATCAATTCGATTTCCATCTGCGTGTAATAGATGTGCCTGCAGTTTCTTCGAAATTAAATAAACACATAAAGGCATTGAGTCTCTTAACATATACACAAATTAAATACACAGTACAGTATGTGTTTAACTTCAAAAAAATCTCCAGGGTGCTCTTTTTGAATTAATTTTATATTTAACAATTCTCTTAATAGAAATTGCCTAGATTTTTAGAGGGAAACAAGGCGTAAAATTTTTCGAAGATGTTGGCTAAACTTCTTTATATGGGTATACTCTCATTCAGAGAGAAAATATTTTGAGTAATTGCTATTGATGCCACATAATGGATTTAATTATTTATGATTTTATTTACATAACTCATAAGAAAATGTCAGAAAAGATTAAATAATTAATTATTAGTATAATTTCTATTACAGGGACCCTCTATATTCTCAAATAAATTAGAATAAAGGATGATCTAGAAAACAGTTTTTTTTAAAGTAGATTTTGGTTTCCTTATACATAAGAGAGTCTCCATTTCCTAAAATACTCAAGATGAAGATGTATCATCTCAGAGACTGCCTGTGTAGAAGTTTATATTGTATTCACAGTGATCCTAACAAGGAGACCTCCAAGAATGTCACGAATCTAAAAGCCTACTTGGAATTGTATGAGGGGATTTTATTTGCTAGTTATTTTCTCATTTAGATTAACTACTGAACATGAATTGACCAGTTGACGGCCCTCTGGAAAACAGATAAACTTATCTAATACTGTTTTTGAGTTAATTTATAAATCTAAATTGTGTGTCTCCTAGAAGTAACTAGAATAGTCAAAGAGATAACATCCTTCTAAACTTTGTAAATGATTCATAAATTAAATTTTTTAACATGACCGAAACCTTTATCTTACTAAAATTTCTTTCTTTCTCCAAACTACTGAGTAAAAATCAGACTTATTTTCTGACAGTATTTAATGTGGCAGGTGGGGGTAGACATATGAAAATGCTCTTTTCCCTTTTAGACAGCAAAGCAATGCTGAGTGAAAAGTATTTCTTCACAGCCTCCAACAGCCACCTCTTACGTGGTTCACAGATAGAAGCCTATTTCACTACTTCAGATTTAAAAAATAAATATGCCATAGTGCTATAAATCACAAACTGGTATTACTGGAAAGAGAAATGAACCTGAAAGTAGCTAAAGATGTCAAAACGTCACAGTGGAAAATGGTCATCTGTTTTAGACATCTAGTTCCGATAATGATTCTATAGTTTTTAAGATGCTGAAACCAGGTTTGTGAGTTAGTGATGACCTTTCACCTGTTGCTTACCCTCTCTGTATTACCTTCCTCATCTTTAAGACAAAGTCTGCATGGACCACGCCAGACACAGTGAGCATTTTCCCACTGCCCTATTGACGTAGAAGACCTAGACTCATTTTATTCCAAGACTAACCCTCCAGTTCTTTGTTCATTGGAACAGACATTGAACCAAGGGCAGCCCAACCATGGGCTGGCTCCCGTCCATGATCTGGGCTGGCAAACAAAGAGGAGATTTGCCAATGGGTATGTATTTTGAGAGGCTGAGCTAGAAAATACTCAGAGAAAGCAGGGTATGAAGGTACGCACGGAACGCATCTTGAGGTGGCCATAGGCCAAGAGAAATGATGATGAAAAGGAGGTGCGATCACAGTACATGAGCACATAGAAGGTGTGAGTCTGTAAAAGGAAAATAAAAATAAGGCTGGCTCAAAGTCCTGTTACCCAAAGTATTGTTTGTAAAACATTTCCAACCGTGCCTGGCACATGGCAAGGCTGACACACGTGGGTGCTCCCATCCCTGGTGTTGACAGCCTTCCTGTGGTGGTCGTTGCCTTCTCTGTCTTCACCTCTGAAGAATGAGGGACCCTCTGCAACACTCAGTGATGCCTGTGAGGGACGGACCTCAGGCTCTGTCTGTCCACACTTTCTCATCGCCATTTCCACTGTGTCACAGCTGACCCCTGTAGACGTCGGGGTCGCCACAGCAGCATCCTCCCGGGATCCTGGCAGGAAGTCAGGACCCTTCTTTTCTGCTCTAGGATCCTCAGCATTACCTGGGGTTTCCAATCACTTGGCTCTCCCAAGGGTTCCTTGATAGCTGTGGACGGGTCAAGGCCAGAAACCCCTGGGGGTACCTTTTGTACATTCTTCTGCTTTTACTCTTCAGTTTTCCTGTTTCCTGGAGATAACCTGGTGTGAGCACCGGTTTGTTGAAGTGGGACTTACTCTGACTTCATGTTTTGAGCTCTTGTCTGCCGTGAGGTCTAATGTGAACCCTCTGTGCTCCTAGTTCTCTGGGCCATGTCTATGGTCAAATTAGCTAAAGGATAACTAGAAGTTATTGCCCAATAGAGAACACATCTCTTATCTTTCGAGATGCATCTGCCAGCACCTCTGGCCATATATTTTTATGTTTTGGAAGATATGTATATGTTTATTTCAACAATATTTTTAATTTATTTTTATTTAAATTGAAGTTAAATTTTAATAAATACCACACTAGCATCAGTTGCAATGATTTATATTACTTTAAGTAAACATTTAATTGATTACTAAATACATATAATTGAATTTTTTATCCATGAACATTGTTAGTTATTTGAAGCACTGCTTAATTCTTCTTCTTAATAATTTACTGAGGAATTTTACACTGATATTTGCAGTGAGGTGTTTCTGTTGGTTGTTGTGGTGATGGTCGGGGTGTGTGCATGTGTGTCTGTGTGTGTGTGTGTCCTTGACAGCTTCTGGTTTCATGGTTATGCTGGTTTTATAAAAATAATCATGACATCTTTTGTTTCCTCACCATAACACAGTCCACTTTAACTGGAAACTCGATCACATACTTTGTAAGGCCATGTATCTTCTCATCTCCTCTTCCTGTCACTCCGATGAGTTGTTCATTGTATTCTGCCTTTCAGGGCTCCTAATGCTTGTTTTCATACGTGGGAATCATAGTGCAGAAGCATCCACAGCTTGCGTTATCAAATCTGGGTCAAGGAGGTTGAATTGGCTCTGACTCTACTTAAAATCATTTTCACTCTATTCACGGTTTTAAATTAATCCTTTTAGAAGTGATTTTCCATATCTTTGAGTTTCCCAATGCCACTCTGCTCACGCATTGGACAGAGTGGTAAATATTCAGCAGTGGGGCCATCCTTTCCTTGTTCCTGTGACTTTCTGCTCTGCAATTGTTGACTCTGCTTATTCTGTCTTTAACTAGACTCACTCCATTTTTCTTTTTACTTTTTTTCGTGATTTTGAATGTAAACTCCTATCTGGATGTTCTTAAAGAATTACACATGGCAGAACAGAGAGTGAGGCCTGCACAAGGCCAGAGGAAACTTTTTGACTCAGAACGATTTCTCATGAAATGTGTTGCCTTTCTTAGTCTGGGACCTGTCTCCATTTACTGTTCCGCATTCCAAGCTGCTTGGTGAGCTGGAGACACACGTGTAGTTTGTAAGGAGGCAGATTTCTGTGGGGTCATTTGACATTCATTCCCCATCAACTGTGGTCAAGCCGATGTCCATGTACATAATTTGTCTTCCTGTACTTTTCCTGTTACTTTAGTACAGCAGTACTAGAAATTGAAGTACTGAGAAGTAGTGTATGCATGCCGTTACCCCTCCTCTTGTCCAGCTTTGCTTTCTTATCAAAAGTTTGGCATGGCATTGGTCTTGTTCTTGAAACTCATCTTTGCCCACAACCAATGCAGATGGCACCTTCCTGGGCTCAGCGATTTGAGCAGCCTTTTATTTTGCATGGCATTTGTAGAGATTCATGTCTGTGTTTCACATCCTTCTCTCTTAAATTTTTTTCTTTAATCTTTTGCCATTCAGGTACATGGAGATGTTTCACACTTCCATCTTCGGTCTGAAGCTTGTGACAGTTCTACACGCTCTGTGAAGACATGACTTTTAGACTGATTAGGAAGGTGGTCATGTATGAATGTGCAGAGACAGTTGAGTCTCCTGGTGGTTTGGGGTTGGGAGCTGGAGCCACATCACCCCAGATGCATTTTACTTTCCATGAACTCACATCCTAGGTGAATAGGACTATGATGAAATTTATTGCCTTATGGAACTGCATCCAGGGATTGAAAATTTTAAATAAATTTTTTAAAATTGTGATTTTTTTTTTTGAATTCTTGGTGTAGCCCAGGAAAGCAGGCACATGAAATTATCAAGGGCTGGCATTTCATGGGTGGAAGCAGTGGGATAGCAACATGGCAAAATAGATGGGTTCTCCTCAGCAGACTTATTACGTGAAACACAATGTCATTTGCTAGAGTGGGTACAACGGTGACACTGGACTGAATGTATACTCCCTTGGGAGTGTGATGTAAGCCTCTGCGAGGTCAAACAACAGGCATAATGGGAGAGAAAGAAGTGATGACAAACGGGAGGCTGAGGTCAATGAATAAATGTCTTGGTGAGAGATTGAAGTGGTGGCAGGATTCTAAGTCAGGACATGAGCATGCATGGTGTGGCTCAGCTACAGGTGGTTGACTGCTGTGGTGGAGAGTGGGTCTTGGGAACTTTGAGGCCACTTAGGACAAGAGAAACATGGAGACAGAGAGGAAAACCAGGAGTGGAAAATCTTCAGGGAACAATGGGAGTGTGAGGAAGATCAGAAGATGATGGATAGGAATGCATCAGAGGGTGCTGGAGGGATGGAATCACCCCCAAAACAGGGGATGATGATACGAATGTATCAGAGGGTGCTGGAGGGATGGAATCACCCCTCTAAACAGGAGATGATGAATATGAATATATCAGAGGGTGCTGGTGGGATGAAACTACCCCCAAAACAAGGGATGATGGATAGGAATGTATCAGGAGGTGCTGGAGGGATGGAACCAACCCAAAAACAGGAGATGATGGATTTGAATGCAACAGAGGATGCTGGTGGGATAGAAGCACCCCAAAACACGGAATGATGGATATGAATGGGAATGATGGATATGAATGTATCTGAGAGTGCTAGTTGGATGGAACCACCCCCAAAATAGGTGATGATGGATGAGAATGTATCAGAGAGTGCTGGAGAGATGGAACCACCCTGAAATAACTGAGCGTCTAACATCAAGTCAGGGCCATCTTCGATATCAGTACTAGAAATCAAAGACAACACAAATAGTTTACTTCTCATGCAGGAATAGGGATCAGGCTTATGAGTCATGTGCATCAGTTAGACTCAAGGAGTCTCCTGGTGGCTCTGGCTTGGGAGCTGGAGTCCCATCACCCCAGATTCATTTTGCTTTCAATGCACTCACATCCTAGGTGAACAGGGCTATTATGAAATTTGTTGCCTTATGGAACTGCATCCAGGGATTGGAAAATTGGTATAATCAGTGGCAGATTTAGGTATTTTCCTGTTTATTCTTCCTTTCCCAATATGTCTGACTTTTGGGAAATTTGTATATCATCTGTCTTTTATGTCAATAGTGGTCAAGAAAAGAATGCTTTTTCATACACACACAAAAAAATCCTAGATCGTTTTTAATAATATATTGCTTCAGATTTTCATTCTTCCAAATCTATTCATCAGACCTCAACTAGTTAGTGAATATCACTCAGTAGAATAAATGATATTTGGAATGTATTACCTAAAAAATTATCTCTGAAAAGTAATAAAAACCCTGGAATACTATACAACTGTAGAAAGGATGAGTTCATGTCCTTTGCAGGGAATGGATGAAGCTGGAAACCATCATTCTCAGCAAACTGACACAAGAACAGAAACCCAAACACCACATGTTCTCACTCATAAGTGGGTGTTGAACAATGAGAACACATAGACACAGGGAGGGGAGCATCACACACTGGGGCCTGTTGGGGGCTGGGTGACTGGGGAGGAATAGCAGAGGCTGGGGGGATTAGGGAGGGATCCTAATGTATAGGACATGGTGATGGAGGCAGCAAACCTCCATGGCATGTATATACCTATGTAGCAGTCCTGCAAGATAGATCTGCACATGCACCTCAGAACTTAAAGTATAATAATAATAAAAAGTAATAAACCATTTTAATCTATAGTTTTATCTTACCTTTAGGTGATATAGAATCCTGAGTGTATTTCTTTATTAAGAAAACTAAATTTTACAACATATTTAAACTAGAAAATATATCTTTTATTATTGTAATTATCTATCTACATTGATTCCAATTTCAAAAAGATAAAAGTACCAAAATCCAATTTACCAATCCAAAATATCAATAAATAAATTTCACAACATAATGATTAGCTTGAATATTATCTGTTTTCCCCATATAGAATCACTTTAAAAGTAGCAATGCGGCATCATTTTTTTTTTAACAGAGAAGACATCAGGAGATTTACAAAGGAAATATGAAGATTTTTGTGGTCTTATTCTTCCATATACTGAAAATCATACCAACAGTCTTCACTGAGAATTAGGGAGGGAGCATTTGCTTGTCCCCCAAAGTCCATAGGAAATGGAATATGTGTCTAAAACGTTTCCCTATTCCTAGCTCGTCTGTGATACACATGGCCCCATTTTATGCACCGAGATAGAATGTGAGCTGCAAGCACATTTTTTCCTGGTGTAGATATCAAAGTATTTAACTATTTATGAAATAAAGCAAATTACTCTCTCCTACTCACCCGCTTTAAGGTGACTTGCATTGCTGCTCCTCCAGTTGCCACCCAAACCTGCTTTTGAAGTTGATGAATCATGTGGTCACACAACCTGTCAAATCGGTTTATGAAGTCACCTTGTGTAATGAAATGTGACCCACTGGAGTACATCAATTACTGGAAAGGCTTATTGTGGTGGACACTGGTAGAATGTGTGGTTTTCCCATTAGACATCTCCAATTAGCACTGAGAGGGTCAGGTTTCATGTCCACAAGGAAAGAGTAGGGCCAGTGTAATTATAAAATAAAGAAAAGAATTCAAATAAAACTAGTGAACCACACATCAGACAAAAATTACATATATGTATATATACATACTCTCACATGTGTGTGATTCTCTATTCCACATCCCTGCGGTTCTCAGGCAGTGGACTCTCAGGCTCTAGAGCCATCTTCGCATCATAGGCTTTGTTAGATGATCCCACGTGGTGCAGAGATTTGCGTCTCCCTCACTCGTGACACACTGGTCCCTGAAACGTGTTCCATCTCCACTTCCAGACACCCCGAAGCCCTTCAGGAGATGTGTTCTGTGCAAGTAAACTGCTGATGAAAGTGAAAGTTCCACATCCAAATGTTTACTGAAACCAAGCATAGGCACACAGTGCCTGACAAGAGCTGTGAGATCATCCTTCTCTCTGGTTTGAGTGTCTCTGAATCCTAAGAGAACATTTAAGGAGACTGGAGACTGATTCCCTGTGTCCTTCAAGCTACCTTCCTTCTGTTGTAAAACCTATGACCTCTTTAGCCACTGACAGAAACCCTAGGACAACCCACATGTTTCTAGAAAGTCTGCAGTTCCTAAGTGAGAATGAAATGAAGAGTCTGTGAAAGGTGAGGGTGAGCTTGCAGCTGTTGTTCAGAGACCCTACTCAAGGCCGCCACGTTCTGCAGCCCCCTCCCCACTCAAAAACAGCCCATGCCCTAGCTTGCCTCAGTGCCTAGAATTCTCTCCAGGTAAAGAGATGCTTTGCAATTACAAATGCTTTCCTGAGGGAGTGGCAGCCAGGCAGAGGGGCAACTGCAGCCTTTATGTCTGGAAAGCAGAGTTTTAACTGGAACTTCACTTCCAAATACCTGAGTGTCATCTCCTTCTTTTATAACATAAAGATGATGAAAAAGAAACACAATGAAATACTTAAGTAGAAATCAAACAAAACATGTAAAAGGTCGAGTGCTGAAAATTATAAAACACTGATGAAGTCTAAGTTCTAAATAAGCAGGAAAAGGTGGGGTCCATCAACTGGAAGACTCAACATATGAAAGATGTCATTTCTCCCTAAATTTATCTACAGGTTTCATCAATGCCTATCAAAACTCCAGCAAGAACACTTTTGTAGAGATAGATAAGCTTATTCTGAACTTTGCATAGAAAAGCAAAGGGCCGGGACCCTCCGTGGCTCTGGCCAGTTGTCCTGTCGCTTGAGGAGGAGAGGCTATGCGTTCAAGGCCAACCTGGGCAAAATTAAGATCCTCTCATTCATTAAAAAAGAAAAGCACAGGGCCTAGAACAATTAAAACTAAAGCAATTTTGAACATTTTTACCTGGACTATGTGAAGAATTCTCAGATGTGGCAGTAACGGCATGGTCCATACATCAGAAATTTGCTAAATTGAACTTCTTCGAAATTAAAATACGTTTGTTCTGCAAAGGACCACAAGAAAGGATGAAAAAACAAGTAAAAGCTTGGAGAAAATATTTGTGAACAATGAATCTTTCAATGAATTTGTATGCAGAATTCATAAAGAACTTAAAGACCTCTCAAAACTCTAAAGTATAAAACAACAGCAATAACAATACACTATTCAATTAGAAACTTGGCGACAGGTACGAACAGCCATTTCACTACAGAGGTATGAAAAGATGCCAATATCTTTAGCTATTTATGAAACATTAATGAGAATCACTGTGAAATACCAGGACACACCTGCCAGAAAGGTTAAAATACCCACTGCTGCTGAAGCTGCGGGCCACTGGCTCACTCCTGCATTGCTTGTAGAAATGCAAAGTGGCAAAGCCATTCCAGAAAACTTTTTGTCAGATTTTTAATAAAAAATGCTTGTTATACAACTCAGCAATTGCACTTTTGGACATTTATTGTAAAGAAAGGAAACCCCATACTGACACAGAAATCTATTCACGAATGGTCATAGCAGGTTTATTCAGAATAGCCATCAACTGGAAACAACCAAGCTGTCTTTCAATGACTGAATTGTTAAACAAAACATGGGACATCCATATCATGGAATAGTATTCAACAATGAAAAGGAAGAAATTTTTGATGCTTGTAACAATTAATATCCAGGAAATTATGCTTAGTGAAAAGTCAATCTCCAGTGTTATATGCCACATGAGTTCACATATATAACTTTATTAAGTGAGAAGGATATGGAGATTGAGAACACATTAGCAGTTGCCAGGGAACAGAGATGGAAATACAATGGGCAGCAGTGAGAGATCCTGTAAAGCACGGGTCCCCCACCCCCAGGGCTAAGGAGCTGTACTGGTCCATGACCTGTTAGGAAGTAGGCGAGTGACAGGTGAGCAAGTACTACCACCTGAGCTTCACTTCCTGTCAGATCAGCCGTGTATTCTATTCTCACAGGAGTGAGCACCCTTCTGTGAACTGTGCATACAAGGGATCTAGGTTGTGCATTCCTTGTGATGATCTAACTAATGCCTGATAATTTGAGGTGGAACAGTTTCATCTCAAAACCATCTCCACTGCTCCAGTCCATAAAACCATCATCTTCCAAGTATCCAGTCCCTAGTGCCAAGAAGGTTGGGGACCGTTGGTCTAAAGCAATGGTCTCAGCTCTATCTACTGATGGAGGTGGTTCTAACACTGAGGATCAAATTGTGTATGTCCGTGCACACACACACATACACACACACACACACACACACACACACACACAAACATACAAATATATGCATGAAAAACAGGTAACAACTGAACAGACTGTAGTCCAGTTAAGTGTATTGTGCCAATGCCAGTTTCTCAGATTTGATCTTATTCCAGATTAATATAAGATGTCCTCATTGGGAGAAACTGGGTGAATGGCTCAAGGAAATCTATGGACTATTTTTGAGAGCTTTTGTGAGTCTATAATTATTAAAAAATTAAAATGTTAGAAAGTAAACAAAGCAAAAGTAATAAGCCAAATGGTTATTCAAATACAAAGAACACAGGCATATTTTTATTATTTATTTATTTATTATTTATTTATTTATTTATTTATTTTATTGCATTTTAGGTTTTGGGGACTACTAGATGGGGGAGAGTGGTTGGGAGAGAGCAGGAAAAGGGGTGAAAAATTAACTCTTGGGTACTTATGCTTAGTAGCTGAGTGATGGTTTATTTATACCCCAAACTTCAGCACTACAAAATATACCCACGTAACAAACATGCACATGTATCCCCAAATCTAAAATAAAAGTTGAAAAAAAAAACTTTAGGCTCAGCAAAAAGCACTACACACATTATAAAATGTACTACTCGCCTATGGGAAGGGGAAACATGCCTTGATGTCCTTCATTTGCCCACGTTGGGATAATCCAATTCTCAGATAATTTAAGGAAGGAGCCCAGAGTCACTTGGTTAAGTAATGGCAGAGCATGTGCTAGAACACAAGCCCCTTCACTTCAGGACTAATGTGGTCTCTGTTTTTATGTCATGTAATATCCAACTTTTCTATTGGGTCATTTTATCCCCTTTATAATCATTCTGGTTGATTCTGCAATCATCATCATCATCACCATCGCCTTCATCACCACCACCACCACCACTGACATCATTTTCATTATTGGTCAACACTTTCTCTGAAGAAACTTTCAATGTCTTTTCTCCATTAAAAAGGCCTACTTCAACATCTCCATTGGTTCTCAACATAGAAGTATTATTTAACCCTCCAAATTTCCTTTAAAAAATATTTTGTCAGGAATACAGGAAAAGAAATAGGAAAAAAGCAACATAAAATTAACTGAGGCATGGATGAAAGTGCATATAGATACATCTCTCCTCTTTGCCTTGTTGAAATACTGTCTTACTATATTTACAAAAAGGATGCTTCCACACATTTTGGCAAACTAGAAATGGAAAAAGTTTGAGACAGATGTTAAAGTGTTACTTGGTTATGTGTTATGCTAGGACAAAGTTAGAGGTAAAAGCAACCCTGATACATGCAATTTAAATACTACCTTTAACTGTTGTTGCTTAAATGGTGACTCATATTTAAAAAAAGTTTTTTGACTATTTTCTGCACTTCTGCACTTACGTATTCTCCCTTACTCTTCTACAAAAAAAAAAAAAATCTCTTTATATTATCTTACCTTGCTTTGTATTTAGAGCAATTAAGATTACTTGACACTCTAGTACATATTTAATTTTTTATTGTTTGTTTTTTCAGTAAAGGGAAGAATCATGATGATGAGATATTTGCTTTATTCACATTGTATGCACATTCACATTGTATGTACAATAATGTAAATGCTGGGCTCCATTTACGATCTCAATTCTTTTTCAGTGTTGATTTCTGTTCTTTACAATTTAGCATTAAAAAACAAATATATACATAAAAACATATACATAAATAAAACCAAACAACAAACATATACAAATGAAAAACAACAAAACCTCACAACATCACAATTACCTAAATCACTGCTTTCCTCTGTTTTATTGTCAAAGGTAAAACAGCCCCACACACCCTCACACACACACCAAATATGGCCGTGATAATCTCAAAGAGCATCTGAAAATAGTGATTTGTTATTATACTCTTTAAAGTGATGTAAATGTTTTTAAGTCATAAACTCAAAGCAAACAAAAATCCACATGATGATAGAAATATAATGTAGTCAGATCTATCACTCATAGTCTTTAAAATTCTTTGTTTTCAAAGATGTTTAAAATACACCTCAAGAAAATCAAGAGTCATGAAATTCTTGATTGGAAATCAAGAATCATGTGGAGAATGGGAAATCATAAGCAGTTAGAATAGCTACATGGAATTATTGATGCATAAGCTATGTGATACTCCTGCATTCCATTTAGTAAATGGACAATATTTACATTTGGTATTTTATCATGGAGTTTATGTTTTAATCAACCTCATATCAAAGAGGAGCTGTCATAAACATTTCAGGGATAAGGCTCTAATAAATATTGGCATGTTTTGCAGAGAATAACATTTGGGAAACAATCCCTTTGGAATGATTGGCCAGTTTCAACAGCAGGAAAATATGCTAGGGCCATGTGGCCTGTGACACTTTAAGCGCTGCATGCCATTGTGCTCAGTAACAGCTATTTGACCTTTTAAAATTAGGAAGGGATCACAGTAAAGGAGAAAACAAATACAAGGTTTGGGTCACAATGGGTGGTTTCATGGAGGGGCTGAACAACTCAAAGGCCTGGCAGCAACCCCTCATTTGTCAGGCCTAATGTCATGCAAATTAAATTTATGGCTGATTCATTAGGTGTCCTCTGAGCCACCAGGTAGATTGTCATAGGAAACCAACGCTAGGTTTCTGCAGTACAGTCATTAAGAAGATGCATGGGCCCCCGTGTTCCCTGCTAACTTTCCTGGTTGAAGTCCAGTGACTTACAACTTTCATTCTTCTAGGTAGCAGGGATATTTGTCAGCTGTTATGGCTGGACTTCCAGAGATACTCAATTTACAGTATCTATAGTGGAGTGAAAATGAATGAACATCTGTACATTTGCTCAGATACTATGTCAGGCGATAGGAAATTAGCTGTCATAACAAGTCCATAAAGCCTTAACACACTATTTATCTTGCTCCATTTATAAAGTACATAAACTATGGTAAGCTGATCTGAGTGGGTTGTCTTTGAAGGACAGCGTGATCTGGTAGCAATGAGAATCTCCTATGGATTTGACCCTGCTGAGAAGTTTTCTTCACCTATATGTTCTGTCATTTTATTTGCATATTTACTGCAGGAAATATGGCCATCTCTTTAGTTTTCCCCTTGATTCTGTCATATTTTTTAAAATATCCATTTTTTAAAAAGGATTAGAAATCTGTATTTTTATTTAAATCTCAACCCTGATGATATTTAGATTAAGGAGTCTTTTAACGGAAAACCATGAGAGTGAATAAAACCAGTTTTCCAAAGTAGTTTATGAAGAAACAGTGAGCAGTCAAGAATTTAAAAGTCCCCATCTTTTTTTTTTTTTTTTTTTTTAATGGAGTCTATCTTTCTCTGTTGCCCAGGCTGGAATGTAGTGACATGATCTGGCCTCACTGAAACCTCTGCCTCCTGGGTTCAAGCAATTCTCCTGCTTCAGCCTCCCAAGTAGCTGGGATTTTAGGTGCATGCCACCACACCAGGCTAATTTTTGTATTTTCAGTAGAGACAGGGTTTCAACATGTTGGCCAGGCTGGTCTTGAACTCCTGACCTCAGGTGATTTGCCTGCCTTGGCCATCCAAAGTGCTGGGAATTCAGGCATGAGTCACCATGGCCGGCAAAAAGGCTTCCTCTTTGATGGGACCACTGCAATTTAAAAATCACTAGAAAAATGTTTCAATCTGCTTCAAATGAAGGAGTAAGGTGATGTACATTCTTGAGCTACAAGTGGACTAACTCATTGTTGACTCCTGTTGGTTACAACATTTCCAGACCAGAGCTCATAGATGTGAGAACTTTTTTTAAACTACAGAAATTAAAAACCTAAAACTTTAGATTTAGTATGGAGAGATTTAGACCCTTGGCTTCACAGTAGGATGTGCACACGTCTTGAATTGCAGGATGAACTGGGCTCCACGAAAAAAATTCGATAACTTTTTTCTGTATTTATTTTAATCTCAAAAACGAGTATGCGATTTAAGCTTCATTGGAACTTAGTAAGTGAATTGACCTTGGACCCATCCTTTATCAAGGTCAGATGATGGTCTATGATTAACAGCACTCAGGTGTCCCTAGCATGGTGAGGTTATACCACATCCAAAAACCTGGCTGCTTTAGTTGTTCCGAATGCATGGTACTACGACTTAGCGTAGCTCAGCTGTGCCCATATGCAAGGAAAATTTGTTTACAAAAGTCTTGCTAAGGTTGGAGCTTGAAGAAATTCCTAATACACTAGGCATGAAAAAGCTACAAGAAAATGTCTTTCAATGGGCCCATTTTCAACCATGCTACAATAAAATGATGCCTTAATTATGAGTATCAAGAAGGTGGCCCCAACATGACGTGATATTATCAAGTAAATTATTTGAAATGTAAATATCATTGCCACTATTTTTAACATTAATTCTTTTTTAAAAATTTATTTATTTTTATCGCATTTTAGGTTTTGGGGTACATGTGAAGAACATGCAAGATTGTTGCATAGGTACACTTATGGCAGTGTGATTTGCTGCCTTTCTCCCCTTCACCTATATCTGGCATTTCTCCCCATGCTAGATGATGCCTTGAAAAATTAACTATTGACTATGTGAAACCATCTCATTTGGCAAAACATTTCAAAATTAAGCATCTGGAACATAATTGCACACCTCTACCAATCTTCAGGCCGCTGAGCAATATTACGTCACCAAGGCCTTGGCTAAAGTTTATTAATCTAGGAAGTGGAGGCTGCCTTGCATACAAGGAGAAAAGGAGAAAAGGTTTAGTTACCATATCATTGTCTTTGCACTAACAACAATTTACAAACTGGGATAATTTATCCCATATTGAATGAGTATATGGGTATTTTAAACATATTTTGTTGCAATATTTGTTTCAGTAATGCAATTCTTTTTTTTTTTTTAGAAGAGAGGATTTTTTTTTTATTGCATTTTAGGTTTGGGGGTACATGTGAGGAACATGCAAGATTGTTGCATAGGTACACACTTGGCAGTGTGGTTTGCTGCCTTCCATCCCCTCACCTGTATCTGTCATTTCCCCCCATGCTATCTCTTCCCACCTCCCCACCCCCCCCTCCCCCATTTCCCCCCAACGGACCCCAGTGTGTAGTGCTCCCCTCCTTGTGTCCATGTGTTCTCATTGTTCAACACCCACCTATGAGTGAGAATATACGGTGTTTGATTTTCTGCTCTTGTGTCAGTTTGCTGAGAATGATAGTTTCCAGGTTCATCCATGTCCCTACAAAGGACGTGAACTCATCGTTTTTGATGGCTGCGTAATATTCCATGGTGTATATGTACCACATTTTCCCTATCCAGTCTATCATCGTTGGGCATTTGGGTTGGTTCCAGGTCTTTGATATTGTAAACAGTGCTGCAATGAACATTCGTGTGCACGTGTCCTTATAGTAGAATGATTTATAATCCTTTGGATATATACCCAGTAATGGGATTGCTGGGTCAAATGGGATTTCTATTTTTAGGTCCTTGAGGAATCGCCACACTGTCTTCCACAATGGTTGAATTAATTTACATTCCCACCAACAGTGTAAAAGTGTTCCTATTTCTCCACATCCTCTCCAGCATCTGTTGTTTCCCGATTTTTTAATGATCGCCATTCTAACTGGTGTGAGATGCTATCTCAGTGTGGTTTTGATTTGCATTTCTCTGATGACCAGTGATGATGAGCATTTTTTCATATGTTTGTTGGCCTCCTGTATGTCTTCTTTTGTAAAGTATCTGTTCATATCCTTCGCCCATTTTTGAATAGGCTTGTTTGTTTTTTTCTTGTAGATCTGCTTTACTTCTTTGTAAATTCTGGATATCAGCCCCTTGTCAGATGGGTAGACTGCAAAAATTTTTTCCCATTCTGTTGGTTGCCGATTCACTCTACTGACTGTTTCTTTTGCCGTGCAGAAGCTGTGGAGTTTGATTAGGTCCCATTTGTCTATTTTGGCTTTTGTTGCCATTGCTTTTGGCGTTTTGGTCATGAAGTCCTTGCCTACGCCTATGTCCTGAATGGTTTTGCCTAGATTTTCTTCTAAGGTTTTTATGGTATTAGGTCTGATGTTTAAGTCCTTAATCCATCTGGAGTTAATTTTGGTGTAAGGTGTCAGGAAGGGGTCCTGTTTCTGCTTTCTGCACATGGCTAGCCAGTTTTCCCAACACCATTTATTAAACAGGGAGTCCTTTCCCCATTGCTTGTTTTTGTCAGGTTTGTCGAAGATCAGATGGTTGTGGGTATGTTGTATTTCCTCTGAGACCTCTGTTCTGTTCCATTGGTCTATATCTCTGTTTTGGTACCAGTACCATGCTGTTTTGATTACTGTAGCCTTGTAGTATAGTTTGAAGTCTGGTAGTGTGATGCCTCCTGCTTTGTTCTTTTTGCTTAGAATTGACTTGGCTATGCGGGCTCTCTTTTGGTTCCATATGAAGTTTAAAGTGTTTTTTTCCAGTTCTGTGAAGAAGGTCATTGGTAGCTTGATGGGAATAGCGTTGAATCTGTAAATTACTTTGGGCAGTATGGCCATTTTCACGATGTTGATTCTTCCTAACCATGAACATGGAATGTTTCTCCATCTGTTTGTATCCTCTCTTATTTCATTGAGCAATGGCTTGTAGTTCTCCTTGAAGAGGTCCTTTACGTTCCTTGTTAGTTGTATTCCTAGGTACTTTACTCTCTTTGTAGCAATTGTGAATGGCAGTTCGTTCTTGATTTGGCTCTCTTGAAGTCTATTACTGGTGTATAGGAATTCTTGTGATTTTTGCACGTTGATTTTGTATCCTGAGACTTTGCTGAAGTTGTTTATCAGTTTCAGGAGATTTTGGGCTGAGATGATGGGGTCTTCCAGATATACAATCATGTCATCTGCAAATAGAGACAATTTGATTTCCTCCTTTCCAATTTGGATACCCTTTATTTCTTTTTCTTGCCTGATTGCTCTGGCTAGAACTTCCAGTACTATATTGAATAGGAGTGGTGAGAGAGGGCACCCTTGTCTAGTGCCAGATTTCAAAGGGAATGCTTCCAGTTTTTGCCCATTCAGTATGATATTGGCTGTTGGTTTGTCGTAAATAGCTTTTATTGTTTTGAGATACGTTCCATCAATACCTAGTTTATTGAGAGTTTTTAGCATAAAGGGTTGTTGAATTTTGTCAAAAGCCTTCTCTGCATCAATTGAGATAATCATGTGGTTTTTGTCTTTGGTTCTGTTTATGTGGTGAATTACGTTTATGGACTTGCGTATGTTGAACCAGCCTTGCATCCCTGGGATGAATCCTACTTGATCATGGTGGATGAGCTTTTTGATATGCTGTTGCAATCGGTTTGCCAGTATTTTATTGAAGATTTTTGCATCTATGTTCATCATGGATATTGGCCTGAAATTTTCTTTTCTTGTTGAGTCTCTGCCGGGTTTTGGTATCAGGATGATGTTTGTCTCGTAAAATGATTTGGGAAGAATTCCCTCTTTTTGGATTATCTGGAATAGTTTCAGAAGGAATGGTATCAGCTCCTCTTTGTATGTCTGGTAGAATTCAGCTGTGAACCCATCTGGACCTGAGCTTTTTTTGGGTGGTAGGCTCTTTATTGCTGCCTCGACTTCCGACCATGTTATTGGTCTATTCAGGGTTTCGGCTTCTTCCAGGTTTAGGCTTGGGAGGATGCAGGTGTCCAGGAATTTATCCATTTCTTCCAGGTTTACTAGTTTATGTGCATAGAGTTGTTTGTAATCCTCTCTGATGATGGTTTGGATTTCTGTGGAATCTGTGGTGATATCCCCTTTATCGTTTTTTATTGCATCAATTTGGTTATTCTCTCTTTTCTTTTTTATTAATCTGGCTAGTGGTCTGTCTATTTTGTTGATCTTTTCAAAGAACCAGCTCCTGGATGTATTGATTTTTTGAAGAGTTTTTTGTGTCTCTATTTCCTTCAATTCTGCTCTGATCTTAGTTATTTCCTGTCTTCTGCTAGGTTTTGAGTTTTTTTGATCTTGCTCCTCTAGCTCTTTCAATTTTGATGATAGGGTGTCAATTTTAGATCTCTCCTTTCTTCTCATGTGGGCACTCATTGCTATATATTTTCCTCTAGAGACTGCTTTAAATGTGTCCCAGAGATTCTGGTATGTTGTGTCTTCGTTCTCATTGGTTTCGAAGAACACCTTTATTTCTGCCTTCATTTCATTGTTTATCCAGTCAACATTCAAGAGCAAGTTGTTCAGTTTCCATGAAGCTGTGCGGTTCTGAGTTAGTTTCTGCATTCTGAGTTCTAACTTGATTGCACTGTGGTCTGAGAGACTGTTTGTTATGATTTCTGTTCTTTTGCATTTGCTGAGGAGTGATTTATTGCCAATTATGTGGTCAATTTTAGAGTAGGTGTGATGTGGTGCTGAGAAGAATGTATATTCTGTGGATTTGGGGTGGAGAGTTCTGTAAATATCTATTAGGTTTGCTTGTTCCAGGTCTGTATTCAGGTCCTGGATATCCTTGTTGATTTTCTGTCTGGATGATCTGTCTAATATTGACAATGGGGTGTTAAAGTCTCCCACTATTATTGTGTGGGAGTCTAAGTCTCTTTGTAAGTCATTAAGAACTTGCCTTATGTATCTGGGTGCTCCTGTATTGGGTGCGTATATATTTAGGATCGTTAGCTCTTCTTGTTGCATTGATCCTTTTACCATTATGTAATGTCCTTCTTTGTCTCTTTTGATCTTTGTTGCTTTAAAGTCTATTTTATCAGAGATGAGAATTGCAACTCCTGCCTTTTTTTGCTCTCCATTTGCTTGGTAGATCTTCCTCCATCCCTTTATTTTGAGCCTTTGTGTATCCTTGCATGTAAGATGGGTTTCCTGGATACAGCACACTGATGGGTTTTGGATTTTTATCCAATTTGCCAGTCTGTGTCTTTTGATTGGGGCATTTAGTCCATTGACATTTAGGGATAGTATTGTTATGTGTGAATTTGATACTGTCATTTTGATGCTACCTGGCTGTTTTGTTGGTTAGTTGATGCAGATTCTTGATTGTGTTGATGCTCTTTTACCATTTGGTGTGTTTTTGGAGTGGCTGGTACTGGTTGTTCCTTTATATGTGTAGAGCCTCTTTCAGGAGTTCTTGTAGAGCAGGTTTGGTGGTGATGAAATCTCTGAGTGCTTGCTTGTTCACAAAGGATTTTATTTTTCCTTCACTTATGAAGCTTAGTTTGGCTGGATAGGAGATTCTGGGTTGAAAGTTCTTTTCTTTAAGGATGTTGAATATTGGCCCCCAATGTCTTCTGGCTTGTAGGGTTTCTGCTGAGAGATCTGCTGTGAGTCTAATGGGCTTCCCTTTGTGGGTAACCGGACCTTTCTCTCTGGCTGCCCTTAGCATTTTCTCTTTCATTTCAACCCTGGTGAATCTGACGATTATGTGCCTTGGGGTTGCTCTTCTTGAGGAATATCTTTGTGGTGTTCTCTGTATTTCCTGGATTTGAATATTGGTCTGCCTTGTTAGGTTGGGGAAGTTTTCCTGGATAATATCCTGAAGAGTATTTTCCAGCTTGGATTCATTCTCTTCATCACATTCAGGTACACCTATCAGACGTAGATTAGGTCTTTTCACATAGTCCCACATTTCTTGAAGATTTTGTTCATTCCTTTTTGTGCTTTTTTCTCTGTTCTTGCCTTCTCTTTTTATTTCATTGAGTTGATCTTCGACCTCTGATATTCTTTCTTCTGCTTGGTCAATTCGGCTGTTGAAGCTTGTGCATGCTTCACGAAGTTCTCGTGTTGCGTTTTTCAGCTCCATCAATTCACTTATACTCCTCTCTATGCTGCCCATTCTCGTCAGCAGTTCGTCCAATCTTTTTTCAAGGTTCCTATTTTCTTTGCGTTGGGTTAGAACATGTTCTTTTAGCTCATTGTAGTTTCTTACTACCCACCTTCTGAAGTCTGATTCTGTCATTTCATCACCCTCCTTCTCCATCCGGTCTGGTTCCCTTGCTGGTGAGGAGTTGTGATCCCTTTTAGGAGGAGAGGTGTTCTGGTTTCGGGAGTTTTCATCCTTTTTGCGCTGGTTTCTTCCCATTTTTGTGGGTTTATCCACCTGTTGTCTGTCACTGTCCCAGGGAGTTGGAGCTTTATGAGTTTCCGTTGCACTACTGCCTTTTTTGATTTTTCTTTCAGGTCGGACCCGCCCAGCTAGCAGCCCGCCTAGCCACTGCCTGCCCGCAGGGGCTTTGCTGAGCTGCTGTGGGCTCCGCCCAGCTGCCCTGAGCTCTTCCCTGTAGTCCTTTTTATATGGGCGTAGTTAGAACTGTCTCGGCAACGGTGGCCCCGCCTCTGTTATGGAGGACTCTCTCTGTTGTGGCAGGTTGCCTGGGCAACGGCAGCCTGCCTCCGTAGTGGTGGAGAGTCTCAGTAATGGCAGAAGCCCCTCCCCCACGGAGCCGGACCGTCCCGGTTCAGCTGTGCTTGGTTTGGAGGGCTCAACCCAGACGGTTTCCAATTACTGTTTTTGTTTTCGTTGTTGTTGGGGGTGGAGGGGTGGGACCCACCGAGCCTGATCACCTGGCTCCCTGACTCAGAGTCTTTTCTTTTAAGTTGAACGACCCCGCGTTCCGGTCGCTTGTTGAAAAGGCGCCGGGATCTCCCGTGCTGCGACTCACGGAGTCGGCTCGAACTGCGGCGCCGGCTCCTGGCGGATTTTTTGCCTAGGAATCTCCTGGCTTGACTCGCTATTTCAGATGAATGGGCAGCTCTGCCGTCTCAGGGCTCTGCCTGCCCGCTAAGAGGGCTCCCAGACCAGTGGCTTTTGTACGGAGAACCGCAGCAACAGGGCGTGGTCACAGCAGCCCCACGGGCGGAATCAGCCCCACAGGAGCCAAAACAGCCGCACCGGCTGGGACTGCGACGCTGGCGACCCCTCTGCCTGGGTATCTCCTGGTCTGTGGGCAATAAGAGTTCGTCTGGAAATGCGGCGTCCACTCACCCTCTGCACTTTCACTGGGAGCTGAAGTCCTGAGCTGTTCTTAGGCGGCCATCTTCCCAGCATTCAGTAATGCAATTCTTAAAGAAGTACTCCTGTGTGTATGCCTAGGTGCAAACCTCAGATAATTCAAAAGTTGATACGTGCAACACCAACAATCTTCTTTAACCAAAAAATAGTATCAAATGAAAACAACAAGTATAATAAAAAATTACAAAATTATAAGTGTAATCACTGATGATGTGGCTATATTTCCTGAAATTCTGACAGAGTGTTGAGGGAAAGCAGGTTGGGGAAAGGGAAGCAAAAAATGAAGGAAGAGAAAGAAAAGAGAAAAGACTCCCAACTAAAATTATTGCGATTCCTGACTAAAATTATCAAGATAGCACCATACGTGAAATTTATCTGCTACTTCATTGATAGACAAGTTCTGACGAGTCAAGATATTGAAGCCAGAAGTAAGAGCTCAAAGGCACAGGGTATCTTCAATAGAGTTCCTCTGTTTTGTAAGAGACACCATGAAAGCTTTACAAGATGTTTAATGAGAGGAAAGTTATAATAAAAATATTTTCTAGCACAAAGGAGCTATGCTGCTTAAATGTATGGAACATTTTTAACTTAGGAGTGAAATTTATAGATGAGGGATACAGTTTTCTTCTATAAAAGACAAGTGTTGCAGCCTTACCAATAGGTTCTGAGATGGGAGCAGGCTACCAGCTTGGCTAACTGGGCAAATATTTTAAATAAATTGTAATGCTTGGTTCAAGTGGTGGCACCTTTTAAAGTAAAGTGGTAGTGAACAAGACAGTGGCTGATTTTAAAGAGAAATGTTTTCTATGAAAAGCCAACATTTGAAAAACACATAATAGCTGATTTCCATTGTGTAATTTGTTACAAGAAAAAGATGTAAATCTGTCACTTTAAAAAATTCATCTAACTGAACAATTCAATTTGGGGAAAATTCTAATTGTTTAAAAGTCTTTCAAATGAGGATCATCAAGTGATTGGAAATCTTCTGATAATATTTAATTTTAGAAGACCATTGTATTTCCTTGCAATAATAATTAAACAACATAGGTGAAGAAGGAAAATACTAGGCAAATTTAATCGACACTCATATAATTGGTATATGAGATTGTACAATTTATTTTTCTTCTTTGGATGCTTGCTATTAGAATGTATCATAAACATACCTATTTCATATAAACTACTCATCTGTCAAGTGACATTGGTCAGCCCTGGAGAGGCACTGAAGTCACAAATCAAAATTAAAAAAACCTAGATGCCAACTTTCAAATGACTAAATCACAAAACATAAAATCAGGAGTTTGAAAAGTGTATTCAATTCTATTATTCACCTAAAAATATAATTATCACATTTCAGTGTGAAAAAATATTTCTACTATTGATAAATAAAACCATGTGAAAATATATTATTTGTTTAATTTATATTATTTGTTTAATATGCAATTCAGGTAATGTGAGCATTTGAATAATAGTGCATGTTTATGTTTGGAGATCATTTTCATATATAAGAATAAAATTAGATTTTTTCAATATTCATTTCATTGGTTACATAGGTAATTAATCTACTAATTGAGTCTTAACATTATTCTTTAAACAATCAAAATAAAATTTAACTGATGCTAAATGGTATACTTTTCTTTATAATCAAGATAATTATTAGATGGAGATAATTGGCTTAATTGATATAATGCTTGAATTTTCATTTTATGATTCTGAATAACATGCATCACTAAGTAATATTTATTTTTATACAATCTGAAACTTTACTTTCTCTTTGTTGTTTAGAAATCTCTGTCTCTCTCTCTTCTCCTTTCTCTTATTGTTACATTACAGTCGTGTTGCTAAGTATTCAAAACTCTTATGGTGAAAGCAGTGATTTAAAGGGGAAAGAAAATAGTTACAGAAGACAGTTTAAAACAGCTGTTCGTTTCAGTGTTTGTATGTAACAGGTTGTTATTATTATGGTGTTAGATGGCCGCCACATCTTTTTCAATCCCCTACTTCTTCCATTTTCCTTTCTTTAGCTTGAATGTGGCATGAAATGTAGGGGTAATCATATATGCATATAGTGCCTGGCACATAGAAATACACAATGTACAGTAGTGTGTATTATTTTATCATTTTAAATGACATGAAGAGTAGATTTTTGTGCAATGTGCAACCTATTTTCTAATTAAGGAGAACTATCTGTGTGTGTGTGTGTGTGTGTGTGCAAATACACATGTGTGCTTTGAAAAGTTCTTTTCTGTAATTGTTACTACCATCCAAAAAGTTGAGGATTATTATAACCATTGTACAGATGCCAAAAGTGAAGGTCAGAGAGAAAAATCAATTCAAGTAACTCAGTCAAGGCCTCAGAACTATTAAGGAATAATAAGAACTTGAACCCAAGTCTTTAGCCTAGAGCCTGGCTCTAAACAATCACACACACAGCCTTCAATAATGCTGCTTCCAAGACCCGACAGGAAGTAAAATGACCCACTTGAAATTGTTGAGTCTATTCATACATTCTGGAAAATACTAAACTGCCTATAGGGGAGCTTTTGTTCAGGCAGCTAGATCAATCATTGTTTTATAAATTTTTTCTTATATGACATAAGCCAAAAGATTCTGCAACAGAGATGATGGGGTACATGAGTTTGATCAGTCAATTTTTCTTCTCATCTTGATTTACTTACTTTAATGTAAATATTAGTAGTAAAAAGTACTCTTTGGATAATATCTCTACAAATAAACACTCAACAATCACTAAATATCAAATAAATAAGTGACTGATAAACAAGTTATTATTTTTCCCTTGATTTCCTCATTTTCTTTGGTATTATTTTAGGGAAATTTAACTTAAAAATAACCTTATCATGTAAGTGTAGAAACAATCCAAAATAAAGTTGAAGATAAAATTAAAACCAGCCTTAAGACTACTGCATATGGCTCATTAATTTAATAGCTTGAGGGATTTCTTCTAGGTCTTTTTCCTACATAGATTTATAATCTTGATGTCATATTTTATCTAATTTTTCACATTAGTTTTCCGCAAAGCTGTAATATGGTAATCTTTTATTTTATTAGATTCTCTTAATTTAATGAATCCAACATAATGACCAGTCTCCAATTGTCAAATATTGAGTGTGTTTTCTCTTTACTATTGTAAATAATTCTTCTATAAACATTTTAATGCTTAAAATTCCACTTAATTGTTTTATTTCTAATTCTTTCCTTATTTTAAAAATTATGTTTTGTAGAGACAGGGTCTCCCTATGTTGCCTACGCTGGTCTCTAACTCTAGGGCTTAAGCAGTCCTCCTACCTTGCCTCCCAATTAGCTGGGACTACAGGTGTGAGCCACCACCCCTGGCCTAATTGTTTCTTGAGAACCATAGAAGAAAAAGGCTTACAGTTTCAAAGGATCTGAGCCATTTTGGATGAGCTTAATACACATTAACGCATTGACTTTTATGTGTGTGTTGTAATCTTCCTCAGAGAGAGCTCTTGTTTTAAGTCTTTCTTAATTTTGATAAGAATTCTGATGCTTCTTTATTGACTTGATTTGAGATAGAACTTAGCTTAGCTAACATCAGACACTATTTATAGCATTTTGTTTTAAAGCAAAATATCAAAAACAGACTCAGATCTTATCCACAATAGTCACACAAGCTGGATTGAAGAGTGCATGGGGAACCTCTTCTCCACAACCCATTTGGTAATCACAGAATAGATCATGGTCAAACTGCGTTCCTTCTGATTCACAGAAAACCCATCTTTACCCATGCCAGTTCCTGAAGAACTCGGATTCCTCCATTTATTTTAATCCCAGCACTTTGAGAGGCCAAAGTGGGTAGATCATCTTGGGTCAGGTGTTTGAGACCAGCCTGACCAACATGGTGAAACCCTGTCTCTACTAAACACAAAAAAATTAGCTGGGTGTGGTGGTGTGTGCCTGTAATCTCAGCTACTTGGGAGACTGAGGCAGGACAAGCACTAGAACCTAGGAGGCAGAGGTTGCAGTGAGCCAAGATAGCATCATTCCATTTTGGCCTGGGTAACAATAGTGAAACTTCACCTCAATAAAAAAAAAAAAAAATAGAATTAAGTTTTTTGTTTTATTCATTTTCTCTGTTGCTTTCCTGCTACCAATTTTGCTGATTTTTACATTTATCTTCTTTTTACCATTACTTGAACTCACTTTAAATTTAATTTGTCATTACTTTTCTTTCTTTCTAAGGTAGATGTTATTGATTTGATGTATTTTCTGTTTTCAATGTAAGAATTTTAGTACTATAAATTTTCCTCTTAGCACTGCTTTAGCTGTGTGCCACACATCGTCATTTAACTCAAAATATTTTATAATTTTACTTCTGATTGCTTATTTGACCCCTGGGATATAGAGAGGTGTGATTTTTAAAATTTCCAAGTGTTTGGGGATTTTACAATGTTGTAATTGATTTTAAGTTTAGTTTCACTGAGGGCAGAGATTATACTTTGATTGCATTTCTTAAAATGTGTTGAGATTTGCTTTGTAGTCTAGAATATTGTATACCTTAATAAATGTTTCACGTGTAATTAAACAGAATCTGTCTTTTGCTGTTGTGAGTGGAGTGCTGTAAGTGTTCTATGAATATGAACTAGGTCACATAGTGCTTTTTTTTTTTTTTTACGTCTTCTAGCTCCTTATTAATTCTCTGTTTATGTGATCTATTGATTATTAAGCAGGGAATCCAGGACTCTCCTGTTTTTTATAGTTCTCTATTTCTTTTAGTTCTGTCCATTTTTTAAACTATTTTGAAATTCTGATATTTAATTCTCATACATTTTGATGCAATAATAATCTTTATCAATATATTCCTTTTTAATTATGAAATGTCTTTCTTTATTCCTTGTTTTGAAGTTTACTTTGAGATTAATATAACCACTTCTGCTTTCTTTGCTTAGTTTATATGCATTATATATTTTTTCATTTATTTTTAGTACTATTTTAAACATTTAAATTGCTTTTTTCATAATCTCTGCCTTTTATTTTTCTGTTCAAATTATTTACATTTAATGTACGTATTAATTTGGCTGAATTTAAATATATGTTTGCTATTCAGTTTTTCTTGTCCCCTTGCTCTTTTTTTTTCTTCTTCTCCTTATCTTTTTGTACTAAATGAATAGTTTAATTTTGTCTCCACTGTTTACCTCCAGTGGGCACCATCCCTAATTCTTCTTGTTTCTGGACCTTTCCACTTGAGTCATTCCCCTCCTCTGCATTATTCTTTCCAACCACTTGCATTCTCCTGGGCTCTACCATTTGTAAACGCTGGAGGAGATGTTTCATGCTCACCCACAAGAGAGAAATGTAGGCTTCCTCAGCCTTCCTCCCTGTCATAAGGACTTTCCTACTAGCTAATAGCTTCTCTCAGGTTCCAGGGCTAATCATTAAACACATGGCCCAGTGTGACATATCACGAGCTTTGAATGACTACAGGCCTCTCCATGAGAGAAGTCATGCCTATGAGTTAAACTTCCAGTTTATCATTGGCATTAAATTTTGAAAACAAAACAAAACAAAACAAAACAAAACAAAACAAAACAAAACAAAACAGACTAAATAAGCGCTTTCTGAAGCAAGGATCTTACATTTCAGTTTGAGTTACTTTTCTTTTGTCCAGAGTATGCCAGACAATTTAATAGTTTCTGGATCTATCTTCAAACCCATACAGTTTTAAAGATTTTTAGTGTGTGGTTATGATTGACTGGTTGCCTTCTTGTTTTCACATTAGAAAAACGTAAAAGTCAATCACCTTGTGCATCAATTTTAGCCACCAGAAACATGCTTTGTTCCTTTTCCCAATATGGGCTGGGCTCCCGTTTAGCTGTACATCTACATCCCATTGTGGCCATCCACAAATGTCCAGGCATTGTCATGTATTTGAAATTTATAGCCATCAGGACCTCCTTTATAGTTAACATGGAGAGAGATGAGAAATGATAATTTATTTTTCAGTGTATTCTGTTTAATGTTGAATTGTGCGTCCTTCAATTTGTAGATATGTGTAAAACTTTACTTTTCTTTAACAATGCTTTGGGCCACCCCAATCTATCAGAAACTCTTGATTCTGAGTCTTGGTTCTGGAACGATAAAGTATAAGACATTCAAATGTTATCTATGTTTCATAAGAAATGATTCTTATCTTGTCAACTTCAAAAAAAGAGAGAAAAAGAGAAAACAATATAAATGTATTTCAAACTTCAAATTGTTTCAAATGACCACAGTGAATACTACAGTATTCTCAAAAACATGCCTTGCATCATCTTTTATGACATAATAAATATTGCATATAAGTTCTCTTTCCCTTTCCTGGAGGCT
Organism: Saimiri boliviensis; assembly: GCF_048565385.1. Lineage (NCBI taxonomy): Eukaryota > Metazoa > Chordata > Mammalia > Primates > Cebidae > Saimiri > Saimiri boliviensis. Next base: position 297,185,777 of record NC_133449.1, read on the forward strand.
AGCAAAAGTGAGTTTTAATATTAAATAAGGTATAAAAGTTACTCCTTATATAAAATGGCTTAGGTCTGTCTAAATGCTTTAGGTTCAGAAATGGAAAAAGAATAATGATAGATACAAGACACAAAATCCAAATGAAATATACATCCAGAAAATATAGGTGAAACCATGCGAGAGAAAAGAAAATGTTGGTAGTATCACAAACTAAGGTTTTTACTACTTTGTAAAATGTTAGGAGAAATACAGATTAGTCAGTAGATGCTATATGAACAACTGGATAACATCTGGAAAGTAGAGAGGGATCTTACCCTATATCCTTCACCAAAAGTTCAAATGCACAAAATGTGTAGTAGAAAAAGTAATGTGAAACAATAAAAATGCTATAAGAAAACATGATGGACTTTTAAATATCATCACATAATAAAAAATATTTCTATACATGAAACAAAACTCAGAAGCCATAAAAGATGAGAACTGATAGATTTTACTCTATTAAATAAACAATTCTTGGTTACAAATCAAAGACAAAGTCAAAAGCCAAATGACAAATGGGAAGAAATAATCATAACTCATATCAAAGGACTAACATATAAGAAAGTTATATAAATCAGTAAGTTAAAGATTAATACAATAAAAAACTATCAAAGAATTCGGAGAGATCTTAGAAAAGAAAATATACATATCTTTTCATACATGAAACAAATTACTCATCAAAAATAAATGCAAGATAAAATTAAAATACTTCTCACATGATCAGCTTAGCAAAGATTTACGAGATTGATGCCATTTTCTTGGTGAATGTGTAAGAACAGTCATTTTTCCAAATTTATCTGAAGTATCAATTAATACAATTTATGAAAGATAATTTGTCAATATCTCTCTGTGTTGAAAGTGCACATGCCCTTTGACTCAGCAACTCATCTTCTAGGGATATTTCTTAGAGCCACCTCCTGCTTAGAACTGGTGGCCATGATGCCTCTCTGGTGGGAAAGGCTGTGGGTGGGTCCGGCTCATGGGGTGGCAGGAGGTGGAATCTTCACTACTTCCTGTTTAGTGCCATTTGCTTTTGCTTATTTTTTTTTCTTTAATGTTCATGCAAATGCTATTCAAAGGAAAACAATAATGCTAAAATAAAATAAGCAAATGTTTCGACTGACCTTGTCAACCACACCTGGGCTTGAACTCTTAAAATTCTTGCAGTTTGCAGAGGAAAAGTAAGTAAAAATGAACAAGAGATGCAGGAGTGCATCAGGGGCAGCCTTGGGTCAGAACTTGGGCAGTTTCATTAGCTGAACTTTTGGTTAAATGGCCTTTACTCATTTTTCTGAGCAAAACCCAGTAGGAATGAGTGTATAGAGACCTGCAGAAGCAAAATGATTTCTTCAGCTTGGTGGGTGTCTCCAAAAACTCAACGCCCCAATCCCACCTCTCAGGCTGTCTGCTCGATCTGTCTTCTTTGCTTCTAACTCTACGTCTCCATGCTGAAGTTTATTAAAGCAGAGCTTGCAGCTCTTTTCATAGCACCTGGTTGCACATTCATAGGACTGATTTTTCTCACCTCTACCACTCAGCGGCCAGATCCGGAGGGCAGGATCCTCTGATGAAAGCCGTTTTGCTAACTCTACAGCTAACAGCAGTCAGGGTGAAGGAACAGACTTTCCTAGGATTAAACAAAAACCACGAACTCCTTTCTTGCTTGGTTTCCCTAAATGGCCTTAGAATTGTTTCTGTTTTCCACCCTCACTTCTTAGACAGATGTGCAGAAATGTTTTTATTTGTTTGATACCATGAATAAATGTGGACAACCACTCTAAGAATCCTTAAAGAGGCTATGCTGGGAGAATTGGAAAACGGCAGAAATATTTAGTTTTTGGTGGAAAATCTGAAATTTTTTAAAGCATCTGGTATTATTATTGGAAATCTTTCTTATATGCCCCTGATTCACCAAGGCCTTGCATCTGGCATTCTAGGTCTTCATAGACTTGGGCCAGGCCTGCTTCCTTCCTCCCTTTGCACTGGGAGAGATGAAATTTTCTCCTGTTGTGCTCCCAGTGGGTAACTGCAGCTTTATTATCTGATTATGACAACTGAGATCTCTCAGCAAGCAATGATTCTTACGGGATTTTAGTGAAGGAGAAAGGACCAAAAGAGTCAGAAGTATTTTGATCGCAAAGTAGAAAATCAACTCAAAGTGGTTGAAGCATAAAAGGAAACCCATTGGCTTACACAGATAAAAAGTACAGGGATACAGCTATCTGAAGACACAAGCAAAGTCATAGCCAACATTCTTGCTCCTTTCTCTAAGGTCTGTTTTCAAATTGGGGTGGCTTACATACAAGCAGGTCTTCCCATTTGTAAGAAAAAGTGAATCCCAATTGCTCCAGCCTTCTCTTTTATCATCTTGGCGGCCTCCAGTGGAAGAATGTACCTCTCTGTGCAGTGCAATTCCTGGGTTTCAGATCCATTGATGCAGGACCTGCACGTGCCCTCACGGCCTGGTGAACATGGAGACCCCACTGGTGACTCAGCCTCGAATCCAGCTCCGGATATGTAGGCAGGGCTGATCAAGCCACAGGACTGAGAGGGGCCAGGTTGGTACAACACCTTCTTCAGGTTTGTTCTTCATTTCACCTTCATCGAATCCATTTCTTTTTCCAACCAGGTAAGATCCTCTTTGTTCAGATTCTGGGCACATGGTGTTTTCTTTTTTTAGCCTCATCAAAGACTTATGAAAACTGGAAAACATTTATTTCATCAATGCTTGGCACATAGTGGGTTACATAAATTCACAGTATTAAACTACTTTTTGTTTAATGTCAAGCTATGCTAAAAATTAAGCCTCAATTGGCACAACCCTTAAAAGAGAATAGGATAAATAGAATACCATCAACATTTCAGCACGTTTTATTACTAAATTATTAAATACATGTATTTTCTTTTTTGTGCTTTTCGTTTTCTTCAGAAAAATAGTAAATGCAAAATCTCTTAAATGATGGCAAATTATTCAGGATCGATGTACCAACTTTAGGTGTGCAAGTGGATGATACCATTTTAAGTAACCTACGTGCTACACTTTAATGTGCACAAATCATCGCATTATCTGTATTTAAACAAGATGGAATAACAGCAGATGAGAGGATGCTGGGTGACTGCTTTATTCAATTAAATTATGATTATAAATCAGCAATCTACGGTCACCTTTTCTGCTCTTGCATAGTCATTATACAATGGGAGACCACTGCTTTTCTCCAACAGAAAGTGGTCCATAATGTTATGTGAGGAAAAAAGCAAAAACCCTGATAAGTCAAGGCATTAAAGTGAAGGGGGCGGGGAGATCTGCACAAACCACTTAAGCACACTTATTATTATGGCTATTGCTACCTCAGGCCACTGGAGACTTTATAATTTAGTCAGCATTATGCAGTTTGAAGTGTTTCATGTTCTGCATGGGAGCAGGCTGCAATTCAAATATCAGTGGCCATGAAAAATATGCACATACGTTTAGTAGGAAAATCTCTAAGGGGACAACAGAGGAGATGGGCATATGTCGTCGCTGTGTGATGGAGAGTTTCTGTGAATTCATCATCTGGACATAGTTTAGCACCATTTTTCATTTTGCCAGAAACATCTCCCTCTCATTTGTTGGAGAAGCTTATTATACATGCACATCCTGGAAAGATAATAAGGCCATGGCCTCTGATGCTTAAATGCAACAGGGTTGGTGAGGTTGTGATCAGACACAGACAACGTCCCATTGATACTGCCATTCTGATAGCAAGAGTAATTGCTTATTTTATCGAGTTTAAGGAATTGTACCTCTTTCTACCCACTACTTTATTACATCCATTACTGCAAACCATTGTCTTGTATAATTTATAGGGATGAATTCAATTTCATTGAGATCATCTTTTAAATGGGAGACATCCTTTGTGCATATGCTTCCAAATATTAAAATGTTTATTGTATTTTCTGGGAACGCTTCATTTTCTGTGTGAATTTTAAACATCTGGCTAGACATGTAACCTGTGTGATTTGTTTGTATTATTCAAGGGTTGCAGTGCGGGTGTTTTGCCTCCCAGATAAGGCATTGCAGAGTGAAATACCTAATCTTTAAAGTGCAGTTAACATAAACGGCAGTTTTTAGAGATGGATTCCTAATGCCTTTAAAGCTGAGGGTGAATGTGCCTGTCAGAATTCTGGCCCGCAGTTATGCCATTTGGTTGTTGTTTTGCTTTAGATGTACTGAAATGTACTGCTATGGTTAGCAGTATAAGTAGAAACCAGAGCAATTGCTTTTGACACTTAAAAAGGATTGTATTGACAGTTGGAAACACGTTGGGGATTTGAGAAGAGTACTTTTCCATCTGTAATACTTGGTGTGATCAAAGATCACACAGCAGCCTCAGATTAGTGGAAATGAGGCTGCAGTGAAGGTTTGCCACTCCACATGGAAGGAGGGCTTGGTTTTTGATTCACAGTAATCCCCATCACGATCTAAGTGGAATTTACGGTAATGGGGATATACTTCTCAGGGCTCCAGCCAACGTATATTTAAAGAGTGCTAAAGTAGCTGATAATATAGCAAGATTTAAAATTTCCTTTTAAAGTTAAATCTTACTTCCCTACTTTCCATGTATATGTTGGTTGAATGCTTCTACCGTATTATATTTAAGTCTCTGCATTTCCTATATGCATTTACAAATATGTGCATCGTAGGTGGTGAGATTTTAGATACTAGGGCTCACTGCTTTAATTCTCACTGAATCGTAGCTAACAAGGTGAGGTAGGAAATTATCAGGCTGCAGGTACAACTGAACAATCACAGATTTGGGTCTCAGAAGACCTGGTATAATTTATTATTCCTTCTCTCTCCCTCCCTCTCCTTCCTCTTCCTCTCTCCCTTCCTCCCTCCCTCCATCTCAACGTTTCTCCCTCCCTCCCTCTCTCTCTTCCTTTCTTCCTTCCTCCCTTTTGACTACAGATTTTATACATGTACATATATGTATTTTCTAAATAAAATGCCAACTCTGTGTACTCTACCTGGTCTATGACCATAGGTTATCTGAAGCTTCATTTCTGTCTCTGTTAAAGAAAGAAAATAGTCATATTTCACTCACAGTATTTAATTAAGAATCAAAGACCTACGATAACTAAACAATTTTGCTTCATTAAGATCACAGGAAAAGCAGAAATGACAAGGGGGAATGGAACAAGCTGAATCTCCCCTGTGGACATGGGGAAAGGTGGCTATCTGGAAGTCAAGGGAAAGGAGAGATCTTTCTTTATAAAAGAAAAGAAATGCATGAATGTCAAACTGAACTAAATGCTTGATCCAAGGATGGTATCTGTTGCAGCACAAGGAACTCTCAGGAAAGGAATACTTCAAACAGGGTGATAAGGAAACCATGCAGTTTTTAGGGAGGCCTGATCCCCAACTCATCAGTTTGCTTCCAGGTATTCTCTCAGCTCATCACTAGCTTAGCTTCTGACATAATCACACCCTCACCATGTTACCCAGCTCCTACTTTCAACCCCATACTGAAACCTTAGCACCCACTTATAGCTAAAAACTCTAGCTCTCAACACCCTACATCTTATTCCCATCTAACTTCATCATCAAACATTACCCGTATTCAAACTCCACATCTTTTTCTTTCAAAGAAATGCATTCAAAATCATATATGCACATATCTCTTTGCTTTTACTGCAAACAAGGCAACCCTAAAATTAAATGATTTTACATTATAAAGTAACCTTTCTCAGGATTCTGATTTTCTAAAATATGTTGTTAAAGTTTCTGAAGTATTTTTAATATAAAACAAACACAGTTACAACTAAATGCTTAGATTTAATACAAATATTAAGGTATTATGTTTTTTCAAAGGCTGAAAATTCCACACAATTTCCTTTTACTAAAACTCTTTTTCTGAAAGGAGAGTGGCACCTGACCCAGTAAATCTTAATTTCTCTCCACCAAGGGATTCATAATGAGTGGCAGGGTCTCTAGGGGCAGGTAGCTTTGGATGGCAGGGCAATAGTCCCAGGCAAGAATTTCCAAGGGAAGCCCTGAGCCTACATACCATGCTCCAGAAATGTGGTCTCCTCCTGGGCATTTTTCAGATGGAATTTGATAGTGGAGCCGGAGATTTTGGAGGCAGCAGCAAAGCCCTACCTTTCCCCTGTCCATTCTTCTCCAACTTATTGGCAAGAAATGCCCCAAAACATTGATGTTTGAAATTGTAATTACAAAACACCATGTCAAGGACATCTCTAAACATGCATATGCACACACATACACATAAATGCACATATATGTACACACTAGCACACACACACATACATGCATAAACACACCTACACACACACACACACACACACACACACACACATACACATCAAGCTTCACACCAGTGTATTTTTGTCTCTAGAAATTGCCATGAAGCTGATTGTAAGAAGAATAGAAAAGAGATTCCTGCTTGCCCACCGAAAGCCTCTTTCTTCTGGATCATATACTGTAGTTAAGAAATTCCTATTCCCTCAAGGGAATGAAATTATTTTTACAGTGTTAAAGACAGTATTTAAAATGATGTCTTTGAACTATGATAACATTTTGGAAGTGTTTGTGTTTTTTCCATTATTTAAAAGTTCTAGTTAGCTATGTTTATGTACTTTAGTCTTGTGATGGTCTTGTCAGAGAAATTTAAAATTACTGTCATAAGAATGAAAAAAAAAAGAAGAAATAAAGAGAGGGAAGGAGGGAGAAAGAAGGAAAGGGAGGGAGGGAGTGTGGAGGGAAGGTTGTTTTCCTGGAAGGAGAGGTTGGCAGTCTATGCGCAGTGAGTTTAGAGAAATGAGAATTTGTTTTGAGATGCAACTTGGTATCCATGCTTCTGTGGTTACAATAAGTGAGCTGGTGTCTACAAAACTTTGTCTAGAATTAGCTGTCTAGGTAGGGTAGCCAGGTAACAGAAAGCAGCAGAGGGCTAGTATTGCTTGGGGATTCAAAAGTAAGATTTGAGGCCAGAGGACTGAATTCAAATTCTAATGCTATTTGTGTTGTTATGGGCAAACACATTCACCTTCTCCTGCTATAATTTTCTCAAATGTAAAATAAGAATGATTCTAATTTGTAATGCAAATAAGAAAATAAGCACTGACTTTAAAGGATGCTTGCTGCCAACTTTCCCCATCCCATTTAATTTTCAGTGCGCAACCGTGGGTCAACTAATTTCAAATCTCTACATAGTTGTCGGCAAAATGAGATTTCCACCATTTCTCAAAACATAACCACATCCCCGCTTCGGTGAATTTCAGTGCAGAGACTGAACTACTGCTAACCTCAGCAAACACAATTCCTCTGTGTTTGCTGTTACGGCAAATCACAATAAATATGTAGCAGTCTTCAGGAGTAGCAATGCCAAATACCTTTGGGTGAGCTGATTTTTTCTTAACAAAATGGTTTTCAGATGTTTCATAGTAGAGAATGGTAGATTGTTGTGAATAGTTTCAGAAATCAGATAACTCTTACAGCATCGGGACCCGGGGCTAATACCTTCCCTTCAGAAGTTCAAGTACATGAAAGTAGCAGAGATCTTAAGCGATAGGAGTCATGCATGGGATGTATGCTCTATGGGCATAATGATGGCTTCAGATGGCATTTTAATTTTTGCACATGAGGCAGTCAAAGTTGTTTGGAAACTGAATGTGATATAAAACAATGAAGGAGGAGGAGGACACATGAGAGGCAGCAGAATAATTCTCTGCCAGGTTAGAGCAGCCCACTGTGTGAAGTCAAGATGGGCTGCCTTAATTGTGTGCTGAACACTGCTCAGCACTGGCTGACCAAACTTATTTTAATAACATTAAATGTGCATGGTATCTGTGACCACCAGAAGTTAATTAGGTGACTTGTGGGGTTGCTAAAAATATACAACTACAAGACAGAGATAAGGAAATGCCACCATTAAGAATTTAGTAACTGCAGCCCACACCTTATTGCTTGCTGCAGAAAGACTTTGCTAAGGAGAAGGAAGCCCCATTGATGTGAGTCTACAGAATTAGCTCATTATTTAAAGATTACAGTGTGCTTTGATACAATTAAAATTTATTCATTCAGCCCATTTATTCTCAAAAGAGAAGACTGAATTGTTCCCAGGAAATATTTTTCTAACGGAAGACATTGCAGCGGTTTGAGAGTGAAGACTCTATTCAAGTCGGAACCATTAAAAATTAAAGTACAGACATCTTGTAGCATTGCCAAGAAAGGGGATGTAGGCGCTGAGACATCTCAGAGTCACTCATTCTGGCATCTCCTTCAAGTTTTTTCCTCCCATGTTCCCAGTCTAATACAAGGTCTCCTTGCTCAACATGACAGATGCGGAGAGACAGCCAGCACCACTTCCAACATATTCTGTGCTTCATGAGACCTTTTCTGAGGACATGGAGGAGAAGGAAATGCAGCTACCAGATGAGACTGTCAGAACCGTGGGATCTCAAGGAATTGAGACTGCTTTCTTTCCGAAGCCAAGGAGCTGCCCAGTGTGCCTCGGGACTCTTTGATATGACAATTAACTCACATAGGATAAGATTTCTTGGCAGCTCTTGGAGTCCTAACGGCAGGCCTGCAATTGTGTTGCATAATGTTTACTGCAATAGAGAGCCCAGCAACTTGCACCAGCTGCAGTTAGGGAATGGTGATTTTATACAACCCCGAGCATATTCCAAGATCACAACTGAGGACCATACAGTTGGCAGGACTTACTAGTGAAGGCAGGCCAGATTCACAGTGATAACATTGGCATAAGATGTTGGGTAGACCCTTGGTGCACACTAATTCCTAGACGGCCATTCAGCCATGCTGCCATTCTTAGATAACTCTAAGAGCACATGGCCAATTGCTGTACAAGTGCAAATGTCCAGCAGGTTGTGGGACTCAGGTTTTCTTTACAGAAGAAAATTCAATTGGGGAATATTGAAATTTTTGAGTTTGTTTTGGAAGAGAATTCTCAGTGGTTAAGTGGTGGGGAAAATGGGGATGCTTCACTTCTTGGCATGGCAATGGTCCATATTCTTACCATGATATGATTGGCATTACCATGGTGTGATTGGCATTACCATGGTGTGATTGGTATTACCATGGTGTGATTGGCATTACCATGGTGTGATTGGCATTACCATGGTGTGATTGGCATTATGACAACAGTGAAAACATAACAGCATTTCTCGTGGCTAATGGCTTTGGGCATGAAATTTAAATTGTATTTTGCTATAGCTTTCTCTCACAAGATTGTAAAAGTTCAGGATGACACAAGCACCCACAGCTTTTCTTTTACAATTGTTTTTTGTAAAGACAAGAGATCAGGACTCTAGATCAATGACGTCCTTGAATGGGGGAGATGTCGGAGCAAAGACCATGTGATAATTATAATAGGGATTCTTCTTTCATAGATCCCCATGAGCACCCCAGTACTCACTGGGGATGTTTTGTCATCTTACAGATATGGTAATTTTCTGGGCTTATCAATAAAATGTAATCACACACAGAAATAAAGATATGCAACAAATTAGTTCATTGCCCTAATACTATATGCTCCCAATGTGAACAACAATTCAAAGGGAATTTAAAGGTTTATACTATTTTAATAAATTATTCTGAATTTTATAACTGCAAATTTTGAAATTTAGTTCTTTTAAACTATGAACTGAATGATAATGAATTAAATGAATTAAATAAAATGAAAAAGTTCCTAGAAATAAACTAACTACTGAAACTGACTCAAGAGGAAATAGAAAATTTGATATGTAAGAAGAATGTGAACTTTTTAACTTCCTTCAAAGAAAAGCCCAGCTCAGATGACTTCACTGAAGAAATTTACATAAGGTTAAAAGAACTGCCACACAAACGCATACACACACACACACACACACACACACACACACACACACACACAAGATATGTGAGGTAATGCACATGTTAAATAGCTTGATTTAGCCATTCCACAATGTGTATATTCATGAAAACATAATGTTGCATACCATACATATTTGTATGTAAATATATATACACATAATTTTTACTTTTCAATTAAAAGTAAAAACTCGTTTGTTAAAGAAATAAAAATAAGAATTAATACCAATCCTTCACAAATGGTTTCAAAAAATTAAAGCAAAGATAATATAGAGAACTAATTCTATAAATCGGTAGTATTTTGATGCTCAAACCAGGCAGATAAATAAAAAAGAATGATATTTTTTATGAATATAAAAAACTTCAACAAAATCATAGGAGTTTAAAGTCAGCAACAAATAAAAAGGATTAAACATGATAACCAAGCAGGATTAATCCTGGAAGTCAAAGGTGGTTTAATAAACAAAGAAAAACCTTATGCAATAAACTATATTAGCAGAATAAAGGTAACAAAACCCACAAGATTACCTAACAAGATGCAGTAAAAACATTTGAAAAAATCCAATGCTCCTTTATAGTAAAAGCAATAAAAAATCTAAGAATAGAAACTCAGTCAACTGGATAAAAGGAATCTACAAAACTTCCCTAGCTAACATAATGTGTAATATTGAAAGAGTGAATTTTTCTCTCTAAAATATTTTTTTTTTCAGGTTTTTATCGTGGCAAAATACATATAACACAAAATTTGGCATCTTGACTATTTTAAATGTTATTTTAAATACATTCACGATGTTGTACAGTGCTCAATGCCATCCATTTCCATAACTTTTTTTTTGTTTTGAAAAAACAAAGCTCTATATCTATGAAACAATAATGCCCCATTTTCCCCTCTCTTTAGCCCTTAGCAACCACCATTATATATTTTGTCTCCATGATTTTGACTACTTTAGGTATCTCATGTAAGTTAAATCAGTAGTACTTGTCTTTTTGTGATTGGTTTATTTCACTTAGTAAAATATCCATAAAGTTCCATGTGTAGCATGCTGCAGAATTGTATTCCTTTTTAAGGGTGAACAATATTCCATTGTATGTATGTACTACCTTTAACTTATATATTCATCATCTATGGACACTTGTGTTAATTCCAGATTTTGGCAATTATGGATAATACTATTATGAACATGCTTTCAATTCTATCTGTCCTATATCCAGAACCAGAATTGCTGCATCGTATAGTAATCATACTTTTAAATGTTTGGAAGAACCACCATACTGTTTTCCACGGTGGTTGTCCCATTTTACATTCCCAATGACAGTGAACAAGGATTCCAATTTCTCCACATCACCAACACTTATTATTTGCGTGTGTGTTTAGTAGCCATTCCTCATGAGTGAGCCATCCTAATGAGTCTCATCATAGTTTTGATTTGCATTTCCATAATGATTAATGGTGTTAAACATCTTTTGATGTGCTTAATTGGCATGTATATATCTTCCTTGGAGAAATGTCTATTCAAGTATTTTGCCCATTTTTAAATTGAATATTTTGTCTTTTTGTTGTTGAGTTTTAATTTTATATGTATTCTGGATATTAATCTATTATCAGACATATGATTTACAAATTCTTCTACTTCAGGGTTGCCTTTTTGTTTTGTTTATATTGTTGTCTAATGTCCATGAAGTATAATTTGTTCATGAAGTATAATTTGTCTATTTTTTCTTTTGTAGCCTGTCTTTGGTGTCATATCCAAGAACTCATTGCCAAATTTAATGCTTTAAAGTTTTTGCCCTATGTATTCCCCAAAGAGTTTTATAGTTTTAAGTCTTACATTGATGTGTTTAATTTATTTTGAGTTAATTGTATAATGTGTTACATAAGGGTTCAGCTTTATTCTTTTGCATGTGGATATATAGTTTTCCTAGCATCATTTCTTAAAAATTCCTCTTTTCTCATTTAATGGTCTTGCCAAACTTGTAAAAAAATTTTATAATATACATAAGAATTTAGTTCTAGATTCTCTATTTAATTCCATCCATATATTTGTCTGTCTTTATGCCATTACCACACTATTTTGATTACTTTGGTTTTAAAATAAATTTTCAAATCAGGAAATCTAAATTCTTCAGCTTTCTTTTTTTTTTTCAGTATATTTTGACTATTTAGGATTGTTTGAGAATGCATAGGTCTTTTATGATGGGTGTTTTTGTAACAAACATCACTGGGATTTTGATTAGTCCAAGAAATCTAAAACAAAGCAAGAATGACCATTGTGTAACTCCTATTCAATATTGTACTAGAGGTTCCAAGTAGGGCAATTGGGAATAAAAAATAAATAATAAGCATCCAGATTGAAAAGGAAGAAGTAAAATTCTCTGTTTGGAGGTGATGTGATCTTGTATACAGAAAATCTTAAGGTATCAAGTATAATTTTTATGCCTAATAAATGAGTTAAGCAAGGTTTTAATAGATGCAGGGTTAACACTTTTAAACTTTTGAATTTTATACACTGGTGATAAACAAGCCAACAATGGAAGTAAGGAAATAATTTTATCTGTAGTAGTATCAAAAATAATAAAATACATATAAATAAATTTAACAAAAGAAGTGCTAAATGCACACTGAAAATTAAATAGGGGAAAGAATAATCTTTTTAACAAATAATGCTGGAACAACTGGATACCATCTTGCAAAATAATGAATTTGACCTTTATCTCACATCATACACAAAACTTAACTGAAACTAGGCCACAGACCTAAATATAAAAGCTAAAAATATAAAACACTTGGAACAAAAATAGTAGGAACGATTCATGACTTAGGGTTAAGAAATGATTTCTTAGATATCTCACCAACGCATAAGTGATAAATAAGCAAACAAAAAACCCTTAAACATTTGACTGTATCAAAACAAAACCTTTTCTGCTACAAATGATATCATCAAACTGAGAAGATAACTCACAAAATGTGAGAAAATACATTCATATTATATATCTAAAGTGGGGCTTAAATAAAGAATGTATAAAGATCTCTCACCTCCCAACTACAACAAAACATAACACAATTTAAAAATGGGCATTGATACCAATGCATTTGTTCAAATAAAATATATAAATAGTCAACAAACACAAAAACGGTCATTATTAGTTATTAGAGAAATACAAACCAAAATCACAGCAAAATAGCATTTCATTGGATAGTGAAATCCTTAGTACAATGTATATAATAAAAAAGACAGGCAATAACATATGTTGGTAAGAATATGAAAAAAATTTTACCTTCAAAATTTTCTTGTGGAGATACAAAATGATGAGATACGTTAATAAAACAGGATGAGTATCCTTCAGAATATTTACCAGAGTTAACACGTGACCTAGGGATTTGACTTCTAGGTATTTACCCCAAAATGTGAAAACATGCCTAAAAATAACTTGTTCTCAAATGTTCATGGTGGTATTATTTATAGTATCCAAAAAGTAGAAACAACTCAGTGTCCATCAGCTAGTGATTGGACAAAGTATGCTATACACATACAATGAAATATCATTTAGAAATAAAAAGAATGAAGTACAGAAACATTCTTCAGTATGAATAAACCTTCAAAACATAACATTAGTGAAAGAAATCAGAATGTGGTGATGTTTTCACAACTGTACAGTTTAGTGAGTGATTTATGTGACATGTGAATTATGTCTTGCAGCTACTAACAAATATATGGGATTTTGGAAGGCATTGAAAGACATATTTTATGAATCAGGCCAGTGCAATGTATTGCTGGGACATGAAAAGCCTGACCTCTGTCCTATGATTAAGCCCTTTACAGAAGTGAGTTAATAGATTCCCTGCCTAACTAGCCTTCTCTAACTTTCCTGGGACATTTTTTCACCGTATACCTTCCTGTTATTCTTAAGTCATGAATGCATCCTCAGTAGAACATTTCCAATTTGAAATGTACTAGGATTTTTCTGGTCTTCTTGTATGTCTGTAGTCATGGTGCTGAGACGAAGCCTATTAACAAATGTGCCCAAAGTGAGATTCACCAAGTGAGATTCCTGACTCTTTTTCTTGGGCTGTGAATCACTTCAACATGGATATACAGTTCATTGACCTGTAGGTGTTCCACCTTGTTTACATTTAAGTTCAGTATATAGGACTGCTGTCCAAAGATACTGTTCAGAGTAAGATGATCTGCCGTCCAAGGAAAATTTTGACTCATTGATTGTTACTTCTAGGGTGCTTCTAGACACTGATTCTGTGACTTAATAAAAGTGTTCCTTGTCAACAGTTATGATCTACATCCACTACTACAGCAGGTCACAGCTGAGCATTGTTCTATCTGTTGGCCCAAAGTAATGCTCCAATTCACAGCACACCTCTTATCTTTGGTGGTTTCTGATTAAGCCCCTTAGGTATGTAATCTGTGAATCACTCTTGAGTATCTAATCTTCTAATATGTATCCTGATTCAAAAATGCATTTCAGGGAGAGGCATCTGTGCCACAAGATAGATAGTAGATATCTAACATCCCACATCCCAAGAATTCCAGAAGCAATATAATGAATACATAGACACAATGTTGGGAAAAAGGCATGTACTAAGACCTGCTGAGCATTACCATATAAAAGCCATCCTATTGATTATCTCCATCAGCCTGGAACTATTGAACATCAAAGGCTAAACTCAATTATTAAATTTCTCATGTCAGTCCAATCGCCTTTTAAAAAATTATTTTGGTGGTTATTTTTCTACCTTTTAAATATTCAATGGTAGGCTTATTTTTTTCTGATTTTTTCATGAGAAAATCCTGTTGTGCTTTTTCTCTTCAAAATGATTCCACTTTGACAGTGGCTACTGACCTCTCAGACTACATTTCTCTCCCATTGCCATTAAATATTATTTATAGAATAATTTACAAAATTATATAAGTAATTTATATAACTACTTACCTCACTTTACAAATAACTATTTTAACATAGAAACATCCCTATAATATTTTACTCAGCTAGGTTCCTGAGGTTTCTCACACATCTTCTTCACAACGTCTAGGAATTCACCACGGTGACATATTTCTAAACAGATTTTGCTGTTGCAGACAGAGTTGTAATAACCGCTGATGAAATCCTGAAGAATGTTGATGTATTGAAATATATTTTGAGAACCACACTTTAGATTTCGAGTTTTATTGAAGATCATTTCAAACTGTGTTTTAACCATAAAATTGGTGACAACATGATGGATGCTGTACCCTTATGAAAGTTTCTTCATAAGCTTATTAGAAATCTCCTCCTCCTATCAGTATACCTTGAATTTTTGTTGCTCTCAGTCTTATGCAAACTGTTACTTAAGAGTTTCAGCAACTTCATGACCAGTCTTTGGCTAAGAAAACTTTGAATGTGAATCAATATCTATTAAAATAAAAATTTGTTCTACTTGCATTTATGTCTTGCTCAGGCATTCCAGATTCACCTGTTGCTACAGCTCACATCTGTCAGGGTTTAGAGGAATTGAGCTGGTTTGAGGGGACCATAAACTCTTTCCTTCAATATTTAGTTACTTTTCTCTGCTTGCCACCTGGTTTCCCCTTCAAGCTTCACTAGCCTGGTGAGGCACTCTCACAGCTGCCAGGTGTCCCCATGGAACTATAAATCTCCTCTGAGAAGCTCTACATGTCTTTGAAGGCTTGAATCTAATTAAGGTTTAGGGAAACAAAACAACAATAAAATGTATGTCACAAGTTATAAATTCTGATTTTACCCCCTACCATTCTGGCCTCCTTGCTATTTCTTTAAAATGCTCATCTTTCCTGCTGCCTTGGTGTTTACATTTCTTTGTATATAGAATATTTTTGCCTGGGTGCAGTGGCCCAGGACTGTAATCCCAGCACTTTGGGAGGCCAAGTCAGGCAGATCATGGGGTCATGAGTTCAAGCCTAGCCAGACCAACATGGTAGAACACTGTTTCTACCAAAAATACAAAAATTAGCCAGGTGTGGTGATGGACACCTGTAATCCCAGCTACTTGGGAGGCTGAGGTAGGAGAATTGCTTCAACCCGGGAGGTAGAGGTTGCACTGAGCTGAGATTGCACCACTGCACTCCAGCCTGGGCAACAGAGCAAGACTCTGTCTCAGGAAAAATAAAATAGATATATATTATATAAATATATATTTATATATTATATAAAATATATATAACATATTATATATATTTGATAAAATATATTTTTTTCTCAGACAACTTTTAATTGACAATTTTGCTTAAAAGCCATATTACTAAAGTCTCCACTCTCATTCTTGTGTAAATTAATGTAAAAAAAATTATGTGGCCTTAACTTGGTATTGGGGAAAGCTGGTATCTGATGGCTCCATTGCACTTTGCTGAGCTGTTGCAAAGAGAGGCCTGCCACAGTTAAAGGTGCAGGTGCAGGCATGTGTGCTTCAGTTGAATGACTGATTGATAGCTGCCTTTTCTTCAGAAAGGCTGTGTGGCCCCTTTTTGTGTATTCCTGCAGCTGGGATATGCTGTGTTCAGTCTTTTCTGCACATACTTACAGACTTTGGTTGCTCATCACATAGAAAGTCAGTAGAGAGAAAGAGGTGCTACTTATTCCAACAGATTATACACACACACACACACACACACACACACACACATATATATATATATATATGTATACACATATATATGTATATAGTGAGAGTAAGAAGATGAAGACATAAGAATAGTAGGTTTACCATCTATTGACACTCCCCGCCCCTCCCAGCACACCTGGGATTTCCACCTAAGGAGCAATTATGAAGGCTCAGACCTGTGTTTTCTAAGGTGTCCCCCCAGGCCAAGGCACTGGCATTAGATCCCTCTGACATCAGAGGACTCTAACAGGGCCCCAACCAAAAGACAGTAAAGCAGAGTCTGCACCAGGGGAAAGGCATGTTCAAGAGTGCTTTCATTCCTCAACAAACTAAAGCTTTCCTTAGAGGTAATCAAACTGTTTATGATGGAGCTTATCATCCAAGCCACTCATTTAATTATGCATTCATTCACTCAGTTAGTCCTTCATTCTTTCAACTTACATTTATGCTAAGTCTGTTATGGGCTGAGCGTTTTGCTTGGGGCGGGAAACACGAGCCGGATGGCACACACCAGTCCTGTTCTCAAGAAGCCTATAGCGCACTGGCAGGAGAGTCCACAGTCACACAGATCATTTTACAGTGTTAGCTACAGTAAGAGCTAGAGAAGAATATGCAGCTACAAGGTATTGTGAAATAAGGTTCAGGATAACCCACGGGAGAAATGCCACTTACAAGAAAACATGGAAGCTGTGCGAGGCCCACCTTGAGTTTTGATTATGACTGGGTCTTGGCACCTTATTTAAGAAATCTGTTTCACCTGCCATGTACACTTGGACCCTGGCCTGGGTGGTCATATGGGATCTCTATCAAGTCCCCACATCAGCCAAGACTTCTCTGAAGGCCATGAGGCTGCCAGCTTCACTGTGCCATGCTATTGCACACTGACCTCAGTCCTGCCTTCTGAGGACGGAGTGGCATCATGATCAGAAGCTGGTGTCAAAAACACCTTTGGGACTCTTGAGTTGCTGAAATATATGTAGTCAGAATCATAACACATTGTATTTTTAGGGAAATACAATTAACTTCTAAAATTAAAGTATTTAATTTAGTTGATGAGTCACATTTATCCTCAATTAGAAAATATTTTCTAATACTTTATTAGAAGTAAAGTATTTTCTGAGGATAAATTCAACTTATTAATTAAATTAAATGCTTTAATTTTCAAGTTAACTGTATTTCCCTAAAAATATAATGTATCATGAATCTGACTAAATATATTTAACCAATTCAAGAATCCCTAAAGTGTTTTTAACACATCACCTTCTCACATCAGTCAGAAAGACTATTATTAAAAAAGCAAAAAAATAACAGATGCTGGAGAGTTTGTGAAAGAAAAGGGACGCTTATACACTGTTGGTGGGAGTTTAAAGTAGTTCAACCATTGTGGAAGACAGTGTGGCAATTCCTCAAAGACCTAAAGATAGAAATACCATTTGACCCAGCAATCCTATTACTGGATATATTTCCAAAGGAATATAAATCTTTTTATTATAAGGACACATGCATGTGTGTATTTATTGCAGCACTAAGCACAATATTAAAGACATGGAATCTTACCCAAATGCCCGTCAGTGATAGACTAGATACAGAAAATATGGTACATACACACCATGAAATACTGTACAACCATGAAAAAGTATTAGATCATGTCTTTTGTGGAAACGTAGACAGAGCTGGAGGTCATTATCCTCAGAAAACTAATGCAGGAAGAGAAAATCAAATACCACATATTCTCACTTCTAAATGGGAGCTAAATGATGAGAACACATGAACACATGGAGGAGAACATAAATGTGCCTATAGAAAGGTAGAGGGTGGTGAAGGGTAAAGGGAGAGCATGAAGAAAAATAAATAATAAGTAGTAGGTTTAATACTTGAGTGATAAAAAAAATCTATACGATGAACCACCAGCCACAAAGCTTGCCCATTAATAAACCTGCACATGTACCCCTGAACTTAAAATAAGTTAAAAAAGAAAATATTTTTCATATAGTGAGGAGAATGCCCAATGAGATTAAGGAAGCAATGTTTCAAGTAAGAAGAACAGGTATTTTCAAGAAATACCACTTACTTTGTAAGTAAACCAACTGGCATGGGATTAGAAATCAGGCAGCCTACAGTCGTTCATCTCACTTCTCATTGCTCTGGCTTCTGTAGGTTAACGTGACACCCTTAGATTGGCTGGCCCTTGTCTGGAGTGTGTCATGGCAAGCTGAGCCCAGCAGAATCCACTGGAAAGAGGCTGACAGCAAAAAAGAATAACTCAAAGAAAGGCGAAAAGCAGATCAGGGCATCCCAGTGAAGATGTGGGGAAACAGGAACTCTTAGATGTTTCATGTAAGAATTGTATCAGGTCATGCTTGCATTGCTATAAAGGACTATTGGAGACTGGGTAACTTATAAAGAAAAGAGTTTTAATTGGCCCATGGTTCTTCAGGCTATAAAAGCATGGCACTGGCATCTGCTATGCTTCAGGTGAGAGCCTCAGAAACTTTCACTCATGGCAGAAGTCAAAGTGAGAGCAAGCATATCACATAGCGAATGAGCAGGCAAGAGAGAGAGTAAAGGGTTGAGGGGAGCTGCCACATGATTTTACTCAACCAGATTTCAAGACAACTTACTCACCGTGGTGAGGACAGGACCAAGCCATGAGGCATCCATCCCCATGACCCAAATGCCTCCCACCAGGCCCCACTCTCCTATTGGGGATCATGTTTCAACATGAGATTTTGATGGAACAAATCCAACCTATATTGAGAATATAGACTTTTTCCCCATAATCTTATCTATTGTAGCTTGAAATTAATAACTCAATGCTATTTAAAGTGCCATAAATATAGAATACTTAGGTCTAAATCCAAGAAAATATATATAGGATCTATTTGTCAGAAACTATAAAATTCAGGCAAAATTATCAAAGATCAAAAGTAATGGAAAGATATTTTGCATCCATGGAATAGAAGACTCAATATTGATAAGTTATCAATTCTTCCCAACTTGAGGTATAAATTCAATGCAATCCCAATTAAAATGCAAGCAGGCCATTTTATGATATTTGTGGTTTATCACAGTAAACTGATTCTAAGCCTATATGGAAAGGCAAAAGACCCAGAATGGAGCCAGCACTCCGTTGAGGAAGATGTTGAAAGACTGAACTACCTGACCTCCAGGTTTACTATAAAGCTAAGGAAACATCATAGTGAAACATAGTGGAAATAAGCATATAGATTAATGGAACAGAATAGATAACCCACAGTGGCTCAAAAAATATATCCAACTGCTCCTTGGCAAGCAAATGAAACTTCAATGGGAAAATGATAGTCTTTACAACAAATGAGGTTGGAAAAATTGGATGTCCATGTTGAAAAATAAACTCATATAGAAAACATACACCTTTTGTAAAAATTAACCAAAAATTTATGAGTGTTAAATAGAGAAGAAATACTATAAAGCTTCTAGAATTTAACAGAGGAGAAAATGATGGGTTTTTTGATTTTGTGATGAGTTTTTAGATATAATACCGAATAGATGAAATACAAAAAGTTAATAATTTGGAAATTCAAAACTTCTTTTCTGTGAAATGTAATGTTAAGAGACTGGTAAGACTAAATAACATTTTAAAAAATATACATAGAAGTCTTAAAAGTCAACAGTGGAAAAACAACTTAGCTAGAAAATGAGCAGAAGATCTGAATAAACTCCCCGCCAAAGAAAATATACAAATAATGAATAAACACAGTAACACAGACTCAATATTATTTTTCTCTAGGGAATTTCAAACTGAAACAAATATCTTCTTCTATCCCATAAGCAGTTTTTATTTAATTATTTATTTACTTGAGTCAAAATCTCTTTCTATGTCCCAAGCTGGAGTGCAATGGCATAATCTTGGCTCACTGCAGTCTCCACCTTGGCAGCTCAGGCGAGCCTCCTGATTTAGTCTTTCAAGCAGCTGGGACTATAGGCACGTGACACCACACCCACCCAAGTTTTGCATTTTTTGAAGAGACGGAGTTTCATCATGTTGTCTGGGCTGGTATCAAACTCTTGGGGTCAAGTGATCCACCAGTAGGCTGGGATTACAGACATGAGCCTTTGTGTCTAGCCAATGGGAGGTTTTTAAATTCTGTTGATTGCTTCCTTTGTCTTGAAGTTGCATTTTAGTTTGATGTAATTCTACTTGTTTATCTTTGCTTTTGTTTCCTCTGTTTTTGCTGAGAAATACAATAAATCATTGCCAAGACCAATGTCACATAGTTTTTTTTTTTTTTTTTTTTTTCCTATGTTTTCTTTAGGGGTTTCACAGTTTCATATTTTATGTTTAAGTCTTTAATCAATTTTGAATTGATACTTATGCATGGTATATGCTAAGAGTTTAATTTCATTCTTTTGTATGTTGGTATCAAATTTTCCCAACAGCATTTGTCGAAAGACTATCCTTTTTCCATGGCATATTCTTGTCAGGTTTATGGAAGATCGGTTTCAGGTGTATGCAAAGGTTTATATCTGGGGTCTCTGTTCTGTTTCATTAGATATGCCTGTCTTTATGTCAGTATCATATGGTTTTGCTGTAACTTTGAAAGCCAAGAAGTGTAATGACTTCAGCTTTGTTCTTCTTTCTCAAGATTGCTTTGGCTATTAGGGTCTTTTGTGGTTCCATATAACTTTATAATGTTTTTTCTGTTTTTGTAAAAATGACATTGAGATTTTGATGTTAATGGCATTAAATCTTTAGGCTTCTTTGGGTAGAATGAATATTTTAACACTACTAAGTCTTCCAATCTATAAATATGGAATATCTTTTCATTTATTCTGTCTTCTTCAGTTTTTTCATCAGTGTTTTATAGTTTTCAGTATAAAGCTTTCCATCATCCTTGTTAAATTTATTCTCATTTTATTTTGAGATAGTTTATTACTAGTGCATAAAAATACTACTGAATTTTATGCTGATTTTTTATCCTGCAATTTCACCAAACTTTTATTAGTTCTGATAGCTAATAAAAGAGGAAGCTGATGGGGTAATTCTTAGTCTTAGGACTAAGGACCAAGAACTCAAGGAGCCACTAGTGTTAGTCCCACAGTCCGAAGGCCAGAGAACCTGGAGTCCAGGTACCAACAGTAGAAGAGTGTCCTGGCTCTCAAAGAGAGAGGGCAAGAATCAGCCTTTTCTTGAGTGTTTTGTTTCATCTGCCCCCAGGTGATTGGATGGTGCCCACCTCCATTGAGGGCACCTCTTACCCACTCAGTCCACAGATCATACAGGTCAATCTCCTCTGGAAATACCCTGACACACACACATAAGACAGCTCAATCATTCCATTCAAAGGCAACGCCCCCTGGAAACCTCCTTCAGCAGAAGAGGAATTGGCTCTGTGCCTCTTCTGAGCCACCAAAGAGCAGACGGGTAGATTCTTGCCCTCTCTCTTTGAGAGCCAAGATACCCTTTTTCTGCTTTTGATACCCAAACTCCAGATTCTCCAGTCTTTGAACTATGGGACAAACACTAGTGTCACTGAGAATAAATAATGCTGTACCCCAATCTAGTAAAGATGTTACCAAAATTAGCAATCACAATATACGAATTAAATATGCAGTAAATAGATAATGAATAATGGAGCTGAGTATCTCACTATTGAGGTGGGAGAAAGGAATGTGATGAAGCTGTATAACTGGAGACATCAGGATGAGCACATGTTTATATACATATATAATTATGTGTGTGTGTGTGTGTGTGTGTATAGTTACATACAGATATACACATATATATTTTTATATACAAGGGTAGCACATGCACATCTATTTTATTCCTTTGTTATGTAAGAGTATCTGGAAACTATGATGCCCCATTACCAACAACCATACCTCGATCTTGGTTTCCAGTGTCATTTTTCAATTTAAAAAGCTGGGTTTCTATAGAAAAATGGTAGAATTGCAGGCTGGGATAGGATATATACAAGATGAGCTAGATACTTTTAGTGCAAGAAAGTAGAAAGTAGAAAAGTTTTTTTTTTTTTTTTTTTTTTTTTTTTTTTTAAGACAGCAAATATGGTAGAGTATGTGAAATGGAGCCAGTTGAATGTGTTACCAATGGCCAAACCCGGCACATTTTGAGAGAAAGAAAGAATTGCATTGCAACACAGGATATGATATAAGTATCTGTGAGACCATACTTAGGCACATAAATGATTAAATATGTAAAACTTTGGGAGAAGCAACAAATATCCTAGGCAGTTGAGTTTCAAATAATGTATGTAGATATGTCCCCGCCTCAATGAGTTGTAACTCCCAGACACATAAGTCTGTGCTATAGTAGTGACTTCCCTCCCAAAGGCACAGTATGGAAATGGAAAAGGAAAAACGATAAATTTACCCAAACCTAGTGAGCACTTCCTCATCCAGGTGATTAAGATTTAGGCCAACAATAATGCCGTATTGATAGTATGTGCATTTGATATGATGTGATAAAAACTGATTTTTTCTTTGTGGTCTACCTTTCAAGAACATACAATTTTACTCTAAAAATGAGAAAACATCAAACAAATTCCACCTTAGGAGGATTCTATAAAATACTTGTAGAACTCCTCAAAACTGTTAAGGTCATCAGAAATAAAGAAAATCTGAGAAACTGTTATGGCCAGAGGCACCTAAGAAGACCTAAATGTATTGAGGTACTCTGAATGTGATTCTAGAACAGGAAAAAAGCATTGGATAACAATTTTTAAAAAATAAAATAAAATACAAAGTTTATCTAATAATAATGTCACAATATCCTATAATTACATTTCTTCAAATTTAAGACTGTTCTAAAATAAATTTTGTTTTGAAAATGAAAATGTATTTTTTGCCTTGCAAAAGCTCTTTAGTTTAATTAGATCCCGTTTGTCTATTTTGGCTTTTGTTGCAATTGCTTTTGGTGTTTTAGTCATGAAGACTTTGCCCATGTCTATGTGCTGGTTGGTGTTGTCTAGGTTTTCTTCTAGAGGTTTTATGGTTTTAGGTTTTACATATAAGTCTTTAAACCATCTTGAGTTAATTTTTGCATAAGGTGTAAGAAAGGGGTCCAGTTTCAGTTTTCTGCATATGGCTAGCCAGTTTTCCCAGCACCAGTTATTGAGAAAAGGAATCCTTTCCCCATTGCTTGTTTTTGTCAGATGTGTCAAAGATCAGACAGTTGTAGATGTGTAGATTATTTCTGAGATCTCTGTTCTGTTTCATTGGTCTGTACATCGGTTTTGGTACCAGTACCATATCATGCTGTTTTGGTTAGTGTAGCCTTGTAGTATTGGTTTGAAGTCAGGTCATGTGCTGCCTCCAGCTTTTGTTTGTTTGTTTGTTTGTTTGTTTGTTTGTTTGTTTGTTTTTCGATATGGAGTTTTGCTCTTGTTGCTCAGGCTGGAGTACAATGGTGTGAACTCAGCTCACTGCAATCTTAGACCCTGGGTTCAAGAAATTCTCCTGCTTCTGCCTTCCTAGTAGCTGGGATTACAGGTGCCCATCACTATACCCAGCTAATCTTTTTGTATCTTCAGTAGAGATAGGTTTTCGCTATGTTGGCCAAGGCAGGTCTCAAACTCCTGACATCAGGCAATCACTCACCCCACGCTCACAAAGTGCTGAGATTACAGGCATGAACCATTGTCCCTGGCTCTGGCTTTTTTCTAATCCTAAACTCCAGTTTAGGATTGTTTTGGCTATATGGGCTCTTTTTTGGTTCCATATACAATTTATAGTATTTTTTTCTCATTCTGTGAAGAAAGCCAATGGTAGCTTAATGCGAATAGCATTGAATCTATAAATTACTTTGGGCAGTATGGACATTTTCACAATGTTGATTCTTTCTAACCATGAGCATGGAATGTTTTTCCATTTGTGTCCTCTCTTATTTCCTTGAGCAGTGGTTTGTAGTTCTCCTTGAAGACTTTCTTCATGTCCCTTGTAAGTTGTATTCCTAGGTATTTTATTTTCTTTGAAGCAATTGTGAATGAGAGTTCACCCATGATTTGGCTGCTTGTCTATTATTCTTATATAGGAATGCTTGTGATTTTTGCACATTGATTTTGTATCCTGAGACTTTGCTGAAGTTACTTCTCTGCTTAAGAAGTTTTGGAGCTGAGATGATAAGGTTTTCTAAATATACAATCGTGTCATCTGCAAATAGAGACAATTTGACTTCCTCTCTTTCTATTTGAATATTCTTTATTTTTTTCTTTTGCCTCATTGCCCTGGTCAGAACTTCCAGTACTATGGTAAGTAGGAGTAGTGAGAGAGGGCATCCTTGTTCTGTGCCAGTTTTCAAAGGGAATACTTCCAGCTTTTGCCCATTCAATATATGATATTACCTGTAGGTTTGACATAAATAACTCCTATTATTTTGAGATATGTTTCATCAATACCTAGTTTATTGAGTGTTTTCAGCATGAAGAGCTGTTGAATTTTATTGAAGGTCTTTTCTGCATCTATTGAGATAATCATGTGGTTTTTGTCATTGCTTCTGTTTATGTGATAGCTTACATTTAATGATTTGTGTGTGTTAAACCAGCCTTGCATCCCAGAGATAAAGCTGACTTGATCATGATGGATAAGCTTTTTGATGTGCTGCTGTATTCAGTTTGCCAGTATTTTATTGAGGATTTTTGCATTGATGTTCATCAGGGATATTGGCCTGAAATGTTCTTTTTTGTTGTTGTTGTGTCTCTGCCAGATTTTGGTATCCAGGTGATGCTGGCCTCATAAAATGAGGTAGGTAAAAGTACCTCTTATTCTATTATTTGGAATAGTTTCAGAAGAAATGGTACCAGCTCCTCTTTGTACCTCTGGTAGAATTGGTAGAATTCGGCTGTGAATCTGTCTGGTCCTGTTTTGTTTCTTGTTTTGGTTGGTTTGTTTTGTTTTTGCTGTTGTTGTTAGTATGGTATTAATTACCACCTCAATTTCAGAACTTGTTATTGGTCTATTCAGGAAATTGACATCTTCCTGCTTTAGTCTTGGGAGAGTGTATGTGTCCAGGAACTTATCCACTTCTTCCAGATTTTCTAGTGTATTTGTGTAAAGGCTTTTATAGTATTCTCTGATGGTAGTTTGTATTTCTGTGGGTAGTTTTTATTTCTATGGTATCCCATTTATAATTTTTCATTGTGTCCATTTGATCATTTTATCTTTTCTTCTTTATTAGTGTGGCTAGTTGTTTATTTTGTTAACCTTTTCAAAAAACCAGCTGCTGCTTGAAACTATCATCAGAGTGAACAGGAAACCTACAGAATGGAAGAAGAATTTTCCAGTGTACCCATATAGCAAAGGTCCAATATTCACAATCTTCAAGGAACTTAAGCAAATTTACAAGAAAAGCAAAACAACCCCATGAAAAAATGGGCACAGGATATGAACAGATACTTTTCAAAAGAAGA
This sequence comes from Saimiri boliviensis, assembly GCF_048565385.1. Classification (NCBI taxonomy): domain Eukaryota; kingdom Metazoa; phylum Chordata; class Mammalia; order Primates; family Cebidae; genus Saimiri; species Saimiri boliviensis. The sequence continues at coordinate 297,211,713 of NC_133449.1, forward strand.
CATTTATGCAGCCAACAAATACATGAAGAAAAGCTCATCATCACTGGTCATTAGAGAAATGTAAATCAAAACCACATTTAGATACAGTTTCACCCCAGTTAGAAAGGTGATCATTAAAAAGTCAGGAAACAACAGATGCTAGAGAAGATGTGGAGAAATAGGTATGCTTTTACACTGTTGGTAGGAGGGTAAATTATTTCAACTATTATGGAAGACAGTGTGGCAATTTCTTAAGGATCTAGAACCAGAAATACCATTTGAACCAGTAATCCCATTACTGGGTATATACCTGAAGGAGTATAAATCATTCTGTAATAAAGACACTTGCACACATGTGTTTATTGCAGCACTATTCACAATAGCAAAGACTTAGAACCAATGCAAATGCCCATCAACGATAGACTGGATAATGAAAATGTGGCACATACACTCCATAGAATGCTATGCAGCCATAAAAAAGTATGAGTTCATGTCCTTTGCAGAGAGATGGATGAAGTTGAAAACCATCATTCTCAGCAAACTAATGCAGGAATGGAAAACCAAACATCACATATTCTCACTCATAAGTGGGAGTTGAACAATGAGAACACATGGACACAAGGACGGGAACATCACACGCTGGGGACTGTCGGGGGTCGGGGCAAGGGGAGGAAGAGCATTAGGACAAATACCTAATGCATGTAGGGCTTAAAACCTAGATCACAGGTTGATGGGTGCAGCAAACCTCCATGGCACACATATATCTATTTAACAAAGCTGCATATGTATTCTAGAACTTAGAGTATTATTTATATATATGCATACACACACACACACACACATAATAAAAATAGAAATGTAAAATATGTAATAGATAAAATGAAATTAGAAAAATTTTCTCAAAATTGCTGAATTAAGTTTTGATAATAGTAAATAAAAATAGTTGTAAATGAAATAAAGTAAAAATTAAAATAATTGGAATTATTAGTATAAAGTTGAAACACTGACAGAGAAGATGAAGAAAATTTAAAATATACAAGAGTTTTGGAGAGAACAAAAGAAGTAAAAAAGAAAAAAAAAGTTACTGCTACTAATAACGATAATGTACAATGACTGAGTTGAAGGAAAAGTATGCTTTTTAAGTAATAAGTTGTCCTGATTGCAATAAAATGTTGACGAAGAAATACAACATTTAAAAATATCCTGAACAGATTGTCACACTTCAAAGAAAAAGATAAAACCTCACAAGATCTTCTAATTGCTTTTTCATAAAAACAATTTACTTTCAAAATAAAGAGGATATAATTTTCACTGGGCTTTTCATCTTCTGTAGTGGAAGCTAACAATGTTTGACTTGTATGCAATTTGTATGAGACAATGAATATTTTTAGTAATGTCAGGTAATGTAACCACTTATTAGTCTGTTGAGAATTTTTTTAAGATTTTGTTTTTATTTTTAAAATTTGCAAATACTCAGAAAGTATTCTATCCTTGCTCTGTATCAGAACAAATTATTTCAACAGATAGTGTAACCAAAATCAATAAACCAGAAGTAAGATTAAAACAGGACCAGATTGGATATGAAAACAACAGTCAAGAGAAAATATTTATACTGTGTAAAATATAACTTTTAACTGATAATGATAATGCAACAGGGGATTTTAATTGAGAAATAATAACAGTTCTTAAAATTAAAAATAAATATTCAGACCTGTGAATTCTAATCTATTGTAAAACTATGTGTTCTCATTGTTACCAGGGCCTGTCAGTGGGTGGGGGGACTAGGGAAAAGGATATTAGTCGGGTTGGGGCCCAGGGGAGGGATAGCATTAGGAGAAATACCTGATGTAAGTCACGGGGTGATGGATGCAGCAAACCACCATGGAATGTTTATACTTATGTAACAAACCTGCACGTTCTGCACATGTACCCCAGAACTTAAAGTATAATAATAAAAAGAAAAAAAAAACTAAAATTTGTGTATCTATGACACCAGGAGAAGGGTAAAATCCAAATATTCTAAAGATTTCATCTCAGACAACAGAGTAAACAGATTTTTTAAAATCTCAATATGAGAGCATAGGTGAGTGACAAATAGAAATGAAAGATAACTGAAAGCATACTTTTTAAAATAGGAAATGCATTTAAAAAGAGAGAAACAATAAATATAAAATTGGTGCTAGACATCAAACTAAGTAAACAAGCAAGTATTATTTTTTCTTATAAAATTATAGAAAATATACTTTAAAAATTACATTTAAAAATATAATTTTCATTTTTAAAATATAATTTTTGGGGGGAAGCATGCTTATTTTATGTATATAAAATTACATTTTAAAAAATGTAATTTTAAAAATCGAGCTACATTAACAGAAAAAAGGATGCCCCTCCTCCCTCAAAAATAAAACAAGAAGAAGAGAGAAAAATAGTAAGACTTGGAACAAGCTGGTCATAAAAACCTCAAGCAGGATTTCTCTTGTAATGTCAATATGAATAACAATTAAATAACATTTCAAAGTTAAAATTTTTTTTAAAAGATGAAATTTATTTAATTATAAAATGTGTAGTAACAAATAAACTATATATATCAACTTTTATATGCTGTCTCTATCACATAAAGAAAATAAAATGCGAATAAATGCAAATATAAATTTTTAAAAACAAAATTATATTCAAAGATTCTAATAAATACGTCCAGTAAACAAAATCAAAAGCTTTAAAATACAGTTTGATATCTTGCAAACTGACAACTTGCAATCATCCTATTATAGAAAAATATTTATAGAAATAAATCATGTTCTAGTTTCCAGAAAAAAAAAATAATTTTATAGGGGAGATTTTGCAAACTGCATTTAAAAATAAAAATTCAATAAATCTAAACATAAAAATAAAGTTCAGAAAGACTGCTGATTCTATGCATGACAAAGTAGCTGATAATCATATTTATTACCCACCCATAAACAGTTATAGAAGCTACATAAATATCCATATAGTAATTGATTACAGATTTAGAATGACAATTAACCCAGGCCCATAATAATTGAGAAAGGAAGCTCATGAGGTATGTCTCATATTTGTTCTGAATTTCTTTTTTGAGATATTTTCCAGGCTGAAGTTCAGAAAAATTCAGTCAAGGCTGGGAGTGGAAGTTATGCTGAGCTAAAGAGAATGAGAAAAGAGATGAGAGCTTTCCAGAAATCTCAGAAGGCAATGAATATGAGCAAATTGTAGAAAGAAAATTGTAAAAGTCTACATTAAATCAGTCTCTTTGGTTCCTGGGTAGTTCTGAGAGATGATAGAACTCTGGTCTGCCTGTCAGGAGGAGTAAGTTTGAATGGATGTATTGGAGAATTCATCGTGTCAGGGAGATGCTGAAGTCCAGGCTGCTTAAAGTGGAGTCAACTTTCAAATATCCTTAATATTCTGTTAGAAACCAGAAAAACCATCGTATAGGAATGCTGGTTATATTCTGGAAATAAGAAAAACTGCAATATAACTGCCCTAACATGTTTGAAAACTAGGCCTTGAAATGATCTATGGTAATGGATTATTTTATAATTTAACTCAAATTTAACTCAGAACAAACTAAAAATAAAAAATGATACAATTTTGGTTCTTTACAATATAATAATTACAATGTCCAGAGCATAATTAAAAAATTCTAGAATTTCAAAGAGGCTGAAAGAAGTGACACATTAAGAAATTATACAGTCTAAGCAGAGGAAGAGATTGTTCATGTATTTTAGTTAACAGAAAATGACTGACTGATATCTTGAAATTAATAAAGGAAATATGGATAAGAAATATGAAAAATATGGAGATTCTTATAATAATTTGAAATTGTAAAAATATAAGAAACATTATTGTAGTGAAAAATATATAACTAAGTTAATAGTTCTTTGATACAAAAATTACACTGGATTCAAAAAATAGTAAACTTGAATATAGTTAAAGCGAAGCTATTAAAATTGAAGCATAGACATGAATGTGATGAAGTGTATAAAACAAACAAACAAACAAAAACTATAATATGAACAAGAAGTTTAGCAAACACATGACTGGGTTCCCAGAAAGAGAAAAAAAAATAGGAAGTGAACAAATCTAAAGCAAAAATAGCTTGAAGATTTTTAAAATGCTTGAAAGCTATTAAAGATGTTCAGTGAACCACAAATTGAATTATTATTATAAATTAAATCTCATCTAGTTTTATAAAATTTAAACTTGTAAGTATCATAGAAAAGAGATAACTTAAAAGCAAGTGGGAAAAAATATAACAAACCAACAATAAAAATGAGAGCTCAATTTTTAACAGAAGCAATGGAACTCAGAAGTCAATATAATAATATTTTTAAAATACCGAATAAAAAAAGACACTAAAAAACTTGCAACCTTTATTTTTATGATCAACAAATTTTCTTCAAAAACAAAGGTAAAAAAAATGTCTCAGGCACAGAAATATGCCAGCATTCCTGCAGGGTTGTCAACTCTAAAGGAAGTGCATTAGTCTAAATGCAAACAATCCCTGATTGAAGAACAGAAGTGGAAGGGAGGGCAGAAGAATTGAGACATCCTCGGACGAACTGATTTGGTTGTAAAACCTGAGAACTTATGACAAGGACGGTCCATTGTCTTTCTCTACACCCTCCATACAATAAGGGCTGGATTCATGAGGTGCAAACAACCTATGTATCTTTATCAGAACTCAGAATTAGTGGGATGCAAGATTTTGACAAATGTCTCTACAATTGATCTTCAAAAGGCATGCATACTAACTGCTATGTGAGCAAGGCCATCTAATGTTCTTTACAAAATGAAAAATTTTTCCTGCTTTTATTTATTTTGTTGAAAAACAACTCATTATTAAATTATCTTTTATTTCTTTGCTTTTAATATTTTAAAATATTAAATTAAATATACGTAAAAGTGAATGCTATTCTGACACATACTTTTTAAAAAATAAAACAAGATGAACTCCACATCTTTATAACTCTAACAGGTGTATGAAGACTTCTTAGAAGTACTTTAGACTGGATAGGGAAAATGTGGTACATATACACCATGGAATATTACGCAGCCATAAAAAACAATGAGTTCATGTCCTTTGTAGGGACATGGCTGAACCTGGAAACCATCATTCTCAGCAAACTGACACAAGAGCAGAAAATCAAACACTGCATATTCTCACTCATAGGTGGGTGTTGAACAATGAGAACACATGGACACAGGGAGGGGAGTACTACACACTGGGGTCCATTGCAGGGAAATGGGGGAGGGATGGTGGGGGGGTGGGGAGGTGGGAAGAGATAGCATGGGGAGAAATGACAGATACAGGTGAGGGGAAGGAAGGCAGCAAACCACACTGCCATGTGTGTACCTATGCAACAATCTTGCATGTTCTTCACATGTACCCCAAAACCTAAAATGCAATTAAAAAAAAAGAAGTACTTTTTCAAAGAAATTGTACTATAGGTTCTGGGGTACATGTGCAGATCATGCAGGTTTGTTGCATAGGTACACACAGGGCAATGTACTTTGCTGCCTCCATACCCCCGTCACCCACATCTGGCATTTCTCCCTATGTTATCCCTTCCCAACCACTCCCCCTCGCTGTCCCTCCCTTGCCCCCCCAACAGATCCCAGTGTGTAATACTCCCCTCCCTATGTCCATGTGTTCTTATTGTTCAACACCCACCTATGAGTGAGAACATAGTGTTAGATTTTCTGTTCTTGTGTCAGTTTGCTGAGAATGATGGTTTCCAGATTCATCCATGTCCCTACAAAGGACACAAACTCATCATTTCTTATGGCTGGGTAGTATTCCATGGTGCAGATGTGCCACATTTTTCTTCTCCAGTCTATCGTCAATGGGCATTTGGGTTGGTTTTACGTCTTTGCTATTGTAAACAGTGCCACTATGAACATATGTGTGCATGTGTCCTTATAACAGAATGATGTATAATCCTTTGAGTATATACGCAGTAATGGGATTGCTGGGTTAAATGGAATTTCTATTTCTAGGTCCTCGAGGAATTGCCACACTGCCTTCCGCAATGGTTGAACTAATTCACACTCCCACGAACAGGAGAAAAGCATTCCTGTTTCTCCACATCCTCTCCAGCATCTGTTGTCTCCTGATTTTTTTAATGATTGCCTTTCTGACTGGTGTGAGGTGGTATCTCAATGGGGTTTTGATTTGCATTTCTTTAAAAATCAGGGATGATGAGCATTTTTTCATATGTTTGTTGGCCTCATATATGTCTTCTTTTGAATAGTGCCTGTTCATATCCTTCTTCCACTTTTAGATGGGTTTTTTTTTTCTTGTAAATATGTTTTAGTTCTTTGTAGATTCTGGATATTAGCCCTTTGTCAGATGGGTAGATTGCAAAATTTTTTTCCCATTCTGTTGGTTGCTGCTTTACTCTAATGATTGTTTCTTTTGCTGTACAGAAGCTCTGGAGTTTAATTAGGTCCCATTTGTCTATTTTGGCTTTTGTTGCCAATGCTCTTGGTGTTTTAGTCATGAAGTCCTTGTCTATGCCTATGTCCTGAATGGTTTTGCCTAGGTTTTCTTCTAGGATGTTTATGGTGTTAAGTCTTATGTTTAAGTCTTTAATCCATCTGGAGTTAATTTTAGTGTAAGGTGTCAGGAAGGGTCCAGTTTCTGCTTTCTGCACACTGCTAGCCAGTTTTCCCAACACCATTTATTAAACAGGGAATCCTTTCCCCATTGCTTGTTTTTGTCAGGTTTGTCAAAGATCAGATGGTTGTAGATGTGGGGTGTTTTACTTTTATCTGCTTATTGTTTTGAGCCAGGATTCTACATTTGACATGTATTTAACTTCATATCTCAGGACCTGCATGGTGTTTTTGAAGCTGTGATTGTTGTTGACATGATGTATGGAAACCACATAGTGGAATGCCATGCCTGCTACTTCATTGTCTCCAAAGTCAAACAGACCATGCAGTGCACTCTTGCCAGAGTGATTTCAATCCTGGTCTCACTTCTTGAAATCACTCTTCTGGTGATTTCTTATTGACTAGATAGAGCAAAGGAAAAATGACGATTGAAGACTTCCATTGCCTGATCAGTAAAACAACTTTAGGTACGGTGCTACATATGAGGGCACACACAGATTTTAAACATTTGAGGAAAATAACCCATTCATAAAAAGCAAATTGGCAATGGCAGTTTCTGTTCTTGACCATAAGTGACTAAGTGTGTTGGCAATCAGAATGCTGTTTAGAACAGCAAAGTGTTTTGTATCTTACTATATTTGCCTAGTTACTCCTCATTATTGCAAGATTCAAATGTTTAGAGACTCTCTGCTTTATTTATGTTTATAAACCCTTCAGCACCCAACTGGAAATGTAGGTAGATAGGCTAAATAAATAGATTAGATAGATAGATGATATAGATAGATACATAGATGATAGATAGATAAATAGATAGACATAGTGCAAAAATATAAAGTGGGAGTTCAAAATGGAAGGTAATAAAGGAAAAGGAAGAAAGGAAGAAAAAAAGGAAGAACAGACAGGAAGGAGAAAGGAAAGCAGAGAATGAAGAAGCAGAGAAAAAATTTGGCTATTCAGTAATTTCAAAAATGATTTTCTGTAATACTCTTAATATGTATCAAACCTGAAATCCAATTACTTATGTGTATTAAATGATTTATTTTAATACGTTAACTGGGAGAATATACAATGAAACATTCCAAAATATATAAAAATAAATTTGATAAATTGAATGCTAAGTAAATAAAAAAAATAGACAGATAATAAGTAAGCACTTTTTGTTTATCCTTTTTCTTTTTATAAAATAATGATATTAATGTTGATATCCATAATAAAATCTGTGAATACTCCTTTTTTATCATTATTAGAGGTGCTTGTTTATTTTTAGTGGTTCTTATGTCAATTTGTATCGCTAGTGCTATTATTGACTATTTTTAATATTTTCCCCATTTTTATTGTCAGGTCCAAATTTTGATCTGTAGCCAAAGACAATATAGGATGAATTTTGTTCTAAAGCCCACAGGAATCTCTAAAATGGAAAGATTTTCTTAGAACCAACAGGCATGGAATTGATGACATCAAACTGGTAAGTGTAGAGGCTGTACATCTTAGGTCTGGCAATCAAAAATGCTTTCTGCAGGTTTGTGAGTTTAGAGTTTGAGAAGCTAGCACTACCTTGCAATCAGTTATTAATACAGTAGCTGATAAGCCAAGTAGAAAAACTTTCATGTAAAATATAATGGGAAGGATTTTTTTCTCTCTCTCCTTTTGCTCTATATTTGAAAATCTTTAGAAAATCTTCTACGAAAAAATGGATATTACAGTTTTTACCATTTGCTTAAAAAAAAAAGATTTTCCACTCGTTCATCTCTAGAAGGTCATCTTTGAGCTTTACAAGCCAGCCCTTCATTTAGGTCTCCTCTTGCATTCATATTTAACTTTCTTTCATTCGGTGGCCTTTATTAGCTGAGCTCCTGGAGCTTGTAGCACATTTTAAACAGCAGCACTGGAAGGACGTAAATGCAGAATAATGTATCAGGACTCAAATTTGCATGGTCAAATGTCAAAAAAATTAGGCCTTCCCCAGAACCATGTCAGGAGAAATAACATAAGTGGGCAAACCCGACAGCAGGCATGCCATTATCATTTAGTGCAAGCTGTCATCACTGCCGGCAAGTGGAAGCAGTGGTCATTAGCTGGAACTCTGCCGGGGGAGGTTGCAATTCTTCCTTTTCCTTTTTTAAAAGATTTTTTTATTTTTTTCCACATCATCTGACAGTATTTCACAGAACACCGCAATGCAATGTTGCCTCCCTGACAGGAAAGTCAAAAGGTGGGGGATGGCGCCTTTGGGTGGTGGTGCGGGGGGCGGTGAAAGGACCAGTGAGCAAAATCCGTGAGTCCACTGTCAGCTGGAGGGTGCAGGATTTGCATTACCTATCCGATAAATACTCATTAAGAGTAATCACTTTATTTCAGCTCTGTAATGACATTAACAAGCTTGGAATACAGGGAATTACATGAGTCAGAACAAATAATTGAATATTCTACTGCAGAGGGAACACAGCACACGCCTGCCTTCATGTCCTGCCGTTTCTGAAGCTAGCACAAGCATGCAATTAGATAATAAGCTTAAACAGCATTAAATTGGCACTGTTCGTACCACCACTGAGAAAAAAAGAAGCATTAATTGTTCGACTAGAACCTGCTTGTAATTTCATGCAATACAAATACTAGTAAGCCTGTCCTATTTTTGTTTAAATGGACTTATACACAGGCTTTAAACATACTAATTAAAATGGAATTTAAATAAAATCTTAGGAAGAAAGATTTTAAAAGTATACACATGCTGATTATCATTTGACTAGATTAAGTCGGGGAAGGTTTTTGCTTGGAAAAAATAAAAATTCAGCTACTTAAAAAAACTTCAGGCTACTATAGTAATGCGATTATTATTTTCACAGTATTTCTAGCAGACAGCTTTCTTTCAAAATTATTATAATCGAGATTTGTGCAGTGAAGAGAAATTCATGTATGGCTTACATAAATGTAGCTGTAGCTATAGATACAGATCAAGATAGGGACAAAGATCCAGATAAAGACAAAGGAGCAGATGCAGGCATAATTGTTATTGGGTCATCCTTAGTCATGCAAAATGCTATGTGAACGTAAAGATGCCAAGCAGAACATCTTTGACGTTCTGTGCTGTGCTACTCAAGAAGAGAGAGTTGAAAGCTGGTGAGCACCAAGTGTCGTTTAACTCGCTAGATTCATTCGTGAGCTAGGACCTGGAAAGAAGAGAAACCTGCATTTTCAACACCTTGCCCCTGTGCCACACAAGGGTGTCATTTGGTGCCCTATATCCCTAGGTCACCTGAAACGTGAGTTAACCTGATGTGATGCATTAAATTACATAAGCTCTTGGACAATGCAAAGAGCAGCCCAGGAGTATGCTGAAGGCTCTGTCCTCCATGCGGAGAGGACAGGGTCCTCCCCTTCTAGGGTGAGCCGCCCAGAGCAGATGAGATGAGCTATGAGAGGTCAGGGCCTTTGGGGAGACCAATTTGGGAGGTAGCCATTTAGAGTGGTGTCCATCACAACTCCAAATCTGTGCAATTATTCAGACAAGCCAATCAGCACTGGATATTCGATAGGCAAACTCAATAATCATTTATAATCCTGACAGGTTAAGGGGCTCCAAGGCAAACCTTAATAAACACTGTAGGTTTGAAAATAAGAGAAAACAAATAAAGACATCTCTATATTCTTGAGAAATGTCTTTTTTTTTTTTTTTTCTAGTCCTACAATCTTCCAGTCAGGTTTTAAATTTTTTTAATTTTTATCATTCCCATCCTCACAGGACACACAAAACAATTTTAAATCTATTTTTCAAGTAGATCACCACCCAGGCTTCATCTAAGTTCTTGTCTAAAACTCATGTGGATGTTTAGAAGTTATTATTCAATAAAGGCAAGGGGAAAGAGAAAGAAGTTTCTACTTTGGAACCACTTAGAATATGTCAGTAAATTTAATTTTGAGAACTAAACTAGAAGTTTCAGTATTTATCATATCTGTCCTATAAAATAATTTGAAATTATTTGAAGAAAGATTATCTAGTAGCCCAATCTTCTAGGTGAAATAGAACCTTGCTTACCACATTGCTCATGATACATACCCAACTCCTCTACAGAAAAAATTCAGGAAAAGGGCATATTTCTGTTGAAACTGGAATTAAAATTAACTGCAGTAGCAGAAATATTCTCTATTTCTCCCTTCCTCTTTCTTTTCTCTCTTTCTCTTTCCCTTTTTTCTCTCTCATTATAATTCTAGTTTCAGTTATGAGGGTCACTTATAATAGATCTTAGTTTTCATAAAATAGGTACTGTATTATACACATAACATTCTTAATTACCAATGAGTATTCGTCATATCCCCATCTATGTGCTAGGTGCATTGGGAGATGGTAAAACTATAAAATGTGGTCTCTATTTTAAAGCAGTATTTATTTCTATTGGGTTCACACATGTATGAGACAATAAATTACAAAAAGTTAGGGATTATGTTTATAAAGGAATAGCTCAAAATGAATTCAAAGAAAGGGAGCGATTTATGTATTCAGTACACAAATATTCATGGATCACTTACTGTATACCTGGTTTTCCACCATGTGGTGGAGATAGACCCGAGAAAAATGCCCATGCCCTCCAGGAACTTCACGTGCATGGAAGAGACAAGCATGTGTTGTGAGCTGGGCAACATGGTGTTCATTGTAACTTTTCTTTTTCAAATAAATTTCTTTGAAGAAGCATTTTTGTCAAAATGAAATCAAGAGAGATATGACTTTTGGCAGCACCATCCTGTGGGACATATGGCGAACAAATGATGTGAGCTAATGAGACAAGAAGGCGACTTCAGCGAGAGAAATGGAGAAAGGTCAGGTGTCCTCCAAATGACCTCTCTCCACAACCACCTCACTCAACATCCAGATGCCAAATCTTCAAGAGGGTGACTGGGTGCACTACACACTAGAGAGCAGGAGGCTGGAAGAGTCTGGCTATCACTGTTATTATCACAGACAGAACAGTAACATTCTACAGAGCTATGGAAACTTGGTAGGAAAAATAATGGATGAGTCCCATCAGAAATGTGGAGAAGACTCTGGCTGCCCCTGCAAGGAATTAAAGCTTTACTCAAGATTAAATATACTGTGACAAAAAAAATTCATCTAACCTGAGCCTCAGAAAAGGGTAAACTGAGATAGATTATTTCATGAGATAGAATAGTTTATCCAAAGTCATGGAAGCGTAGGGGAACCTGTCTACAGGTTCAGTATTGCTATGGAATGAAGTTCCTAGAGGAAGTGCCATAGATAATGATGGTCTGTTATGTCATGAAAATGGAATTCTAGTTTTTCCCTGAAAGTGACAAAGATTGAGAATAATTTAGAATGGGGCCAGGTGCAGGGTGTTAAGGGATCATATGAACTTTATTACCATATTGTAAGTATCACTCTGGAAGAGATTGAAGGAAGTGGGACCAGAGGCAATAAGACTAGTAAACAAACTTACCATATGCTCTAGTTTGTATAATTTGGCACTATTAACCAAAGGAGACATTGTAAAAGAAGAAAGAGCAGGTCTGAAAGTTTTGAACATTGTAAATTTGAAGTGGGCATTGTATTATTCCATTTGAATGCTGTTAATAAAGACATATCCAAGACTAAGTAATTTATAAATTAAACGAGGTTTAATGGACTCACAGTTCCACATGGCTGGGGAGGCTCACAATCATGGCAGAAGGAGAAAGGTACTTCTTAAATGGTGGCAGCAAGAAAGAATCACAAAGCCAAGCCAAAGGGTTTTCCTTTTATAAAACCATCAGATCTCATGAGACTTAATCACTACCAAGAGAACAGTACAGGAGAAATCACCCCCATGATTTAATTATCTCATCGGGTCTCTCCAACAACAGGTGGGAATTATGGGAACTTCAGTTCAAGATGAGATTTGGGCGGGGACACAATCAAACAACATCAGTCATACAGGTGGATTTGTTCTGCAGGCAAGAAGTAGAGATGTGTCTGGCACTCAGCATTTACATGGTTGTTAAAGCTATGGATGGGCTTTGCCCGGAAAACGTGTGTGGAGTAGACAGCCTCAGACACAACTCAGTTTTACACTTAGGCAGAGATAAAGAAGCCTGTGAAGGAGATTGAGAGGAAACCGTAATAGAAGCCAGAGAAAACACGGTGTGATGCCATTCGAACCAAAGGAAGATAAATTTTCAGAGAGGGAGAGATAAACAATGCCAAGAAAAAAGTACCCAAAGCTTAACATGCTGCAAATTGGACATATGATTTCCCGTAGTTTGATAATATTTTATAATATTGGCAATTATGGTGAATAGTAAAATCATCATCCCAGGTATGTGAGCCAAAAGATTAGGAATTGTTCTTGACACCTCACCTTCCTTTACTCATTGGATTACAAACATTGCTTAGACTCCTGGGTTCCCTTTAAAACACTTTTTTTTTCTTTTTCTTTTTTTTTGAGATGGAGTCCCACTCTTTTGCCCAGGCTGGAGTGCAACGGCCCCGTCTTGGCTCACTGCAACCTCTGACTCCCGGGTTTAAGCAATTCTATTGCCTCAGCCTCCTGAGTAGCTGAGATTACAGGCAACCTCCACAATGCCTGGCTAATTTTTCTGTATTTTTAGTAGATAGGGTTTCTCCATGTTGGCCAAGCTGGTCTCAAACTCCTGACCTGAGGTAATCTGCTTGCCTTGGCCTCCCAAAGTTCTGGGATTACAGGTGTGAGTCACTGCACCCGGCCCAAAATCCATTTTAATTCCTGCACTTCTTTTCTCTCCACAACCACTTCCTGGTTCAGATGATCATTACATCTTTCTTAGACTCTCGCACCAGCACTGTTTCTTAGACTGGTATTTGCTTCCTCACATCCATTTGGATCCCTTCACACTAATCCAATCAGTTGTCCACAAAGCAGTCAGAAACATCTATTTAAAAACTCATCATTTATATTGCTTGTAGGCCATTCACAAAATCTCTTTGCTCCTAAGTTCGACCAAAACACCTTGCACAGAGGGCACTGTGCTGTGGGTAGTGTCACCCAGCTCCACCTGCTTTCACAGCCTGTGATAGCACCTGGGTCTCTTCTGAGTTTTGAATAATCCAAACTTCCTGCCATCGTTTGGTATTTGCACATAGTGTGCTTTAGACTTCTGAGGCTCCTCTCTTTATCTCAGTAATCATTACCATTCCTACAGATTTTAATTTAATGAGAATTTTCATGTGATCAAATCTCCCATTACCATAGGAAAACCCCTGGATCATGGATGAGTTCTGGTGGATCTCCATTTCAGAACTTGGAGATCCTCAGAGGCAGAGGGCATGGTTCCTGCTTTCTCTCTTCCATCATCACTAGCAGGTAACCTCACACTCACAGGTGGCTGCTTAAGCATGTGCTATCTCGTGCATATTCCATCTCAGAGAAATGATGAAGGTATTTGTATTTTTGCCTGTAATTGTAACCTCAGAACTGCCTGACACATTAACAGGGGCTCATACGAATTTAAATTGTAAACAGGAAAATACATGAAAAAAATAGAAATCAAGTAAAAAGGTGAATGCATAGTCTCAATGAACTTTTGTAATGCATGGTCATTTGTGGTTTCATAGATAACAGGTTCTGTATAAAATATGAGAGAATTATTGTTTCTATTAATGTGAAGAATAAATAAGGGGTGTGAGGAAATGAAAATAAGACAGTTAACTATTCTAGTTTTATAGCTTGCTTTTAAGAGGTAAGTGACATGCAGGGAACAAATAAAAAAAAGCACAAGGACATTTTTCGTTGGTTATATTGTTTACAGTACCAATTCTTGGCCATGTTTGCAAGCTGACGGGACAAGATAGTAAGAAACAAAATTATGTGCTGAAAAGCAGACCCACCTCAAGGGCATAGGAATAATGCAGCCACATAAGGCCTGCGCTTGGTTTAGAGTCCCTGTCAAAATCTTGAAATTCTTAATAATTGTGTCTTTGAGCTCATGACTTACAAGTAAAGTCAAATGAATAATCAGGTCTCATGTGAGCAGAAGAAATGTGTGTGTTGGCCACGTTTTGCCACATTTTTGGCATGTATCATTACTATTGCTACTTGGCATCCATAACTAATGCTCACTGGGAGGCTCACTGAACTCCCATGCTATGTGGGTGCATGGGAACACCATGCTCCTGTTTTATAGTGACCTGTCTATGGCTAAGTGAGCGTGCTGGCAGCAGTTCCATTCAAACCATAGCTTGCTTCAAATGCAGGAGGAATGTAATGGTGAGCCAGATAACCGTATCATCAATCAAAATATCACACTAAGAAGGTATCATTATTGTATTATATACAATTATGACACCAAAATTTGTGTTGTTTTTATTTATAAGCTATGTTTCTTTTCTTGTATTACTATTGTTTATGCTACATCTTATATATAATCAAATTTTTAGAAATACTTCCAAATTTTAATATAGTTAAGGGTACAAGTGCAGGTTTATTTGAGCAAGGGGCCTCATGTTTTCATTTTACATGGGGCTGTGTAAATTATGCAGCTAGTCATGTGTTCTTTTGGAACAGACTTAAGAATATGATGGTGAACCTGGAGGTGATTTCTCATGTAACAACACTATTAATAAAAACTGTTGAGCCGAGCACAGTGGCTCACACTTGTAATACCAGCACTTTGGGAGGCTGAGGGAGGAGGCTTGCTTGAGCCTGGGAGTTTGGGACTAAGTCTGGGCAACATAGGGTGACCACATACCTATAAAAAAAAATCTCAAAATAGCTGGGAGTTGTCGTGAATACCTGTGGTCCCAGCTACTAGGGAGGCTGAGTCAGGAGGATCACCTACGCCTAGGAAATTGAGGTTGCAATCAAATGTGACCATGCCACTGCACTCTAGCCTTGGCAACAGAGCAAGATCCTGCTTCAAAAATTTTAAAATAAATATCAAAACTGTATTGAATATATACTCTCTGACTAGCACTGAGATTAAGACTTTTATCTCTATCTCTCTCTTCAAATATTTTTCAATATAATGTGGTCCATGAAAACTTTTATAGGTTACCTCCTTATTAGTGGTTACATCTCTTTGGCAAGATGTTAAATTGGCTGATTAGGAATATCTTGGGTATTAGGTAATCAGCAAGAGTTGTGTATATTATCCAAAGTTCAAACTCATATACAGTAGAGAGGATGGAAAAAGTAAAACTGCAAAGAAAGAAATCAGATTGATGTGTTTGGTGTTACCAATTTTCATGTTACCTTAAAATATTCATGAGGTGTAAGATATCATAACTTCAGTTCCCTACATCAAAAGGTGTCAAACTCAGGCAAAAGAATATAGAGACCTAAAATCCTTTCATGTTCCATGAAAACACACACACACACACACACACACACACACACACACACTCTAAAGAAAGTCCCCACTTCACCTGTGTGCAGACACACACTGGGTAAAAATTGGAAAATATAGACTAACTAGAGTAAGGGCATTAACAGCTGTAAAATATCTCCTCATACTTTGAATAAGGCACCAGTTACCTAAAACAAATTTTCCCCGTACTGAGAGACAATTCCAGTGATCCAGTATTCAAGAGATGAGAAGTTCAGGCTTGGGAAAACCAAAGGGCAATTTTGAAAATTTAGCGTACACATCAAATTTGATAAAAGATGTTGAAGTGGATGGAGGTAAAAGAGAAAGCTTGCAATTTAAACAGTTCATTATCTGTGCTCTGGAGTCATTACCAAGAGAATCTACAGAGAGAGAAGCAGAATGAACACGTCTAGGAGGTAGATTAGCGAAGGAGACAACACAGACAGATTATAAACTAGAAGAGTTCTTAATTTAAAGATGTAGCTGACCCACACTGATAATCAAAAACTTAGAAGTGTTTCCCTAAGGTCATACAATAATATATTTCACTGTGTGTTCTAGACATGGAAGAGGAAAGAATTGTAGATGTGGAAGTGAATTTAAAGCAAATAGGAAAATTGAGACTTAAAAGATAATCAGGCATAGATTGTCTTGAGGATATCCACACAAATGGTAGCAGAACAGTTATAAACATGTTCATAGAGAAGGCAGAAATGAGGATAGGTAATCCAGAAGAAGAGGGTAGGAAATAAAATAGAATCATTATAATAAGAAAGAATACAACTATCTAATAAACTATTTTTTCTGCAAAAATAAGCTTAAACTTGTAGATAAAAAGGGCTTAGTAGTTCATATGAAAATTGACAACAATAATCAGGACATAACCTATTGGGATCAATGGATGTTGAGGATAAAGGAAAAGATATCTAATTAGAAAAATCATCCAAATACATGGAAGAAAATATTGGGTTGGCCTCAAACCTTCCTGTAGTACCATTCAGTTACAGAGGAGACATAAACTCATTCAAACATTTTTAGTTTTCAAAGGAAATATAGTGTAAATGCCATTAGAAGTGATGAGGGCCTGCATTAATCTAGTCTCTGTAACAGAACTAAGTGCTCTGAGTGACAAAAAACACAAAGTAATAATGACTTAAAAAGAAGTAATAATGACTTTAGTGTAAGAGAAGTTTAATTCTGCTTTGCATGAAAGAAGTTTAGCAGTGGAAATTCTTAAGTCCCATGATTTTGGGGGACCAACATTTATTCTTCCAAAATAGCAATGAACAAATATACATGTTTATAAACATAATTAAATGTAAAAGAGTTTTAATTTAGAGACTATAAAGCCTTATTGAAATAATAAAAGAAAACAAATAAGAAAACATCCAATATTCATGGATGGGATAAGCATGTGATTTGTTTCCCAATTTATTTAATACATACAATGATATTTATATGAAATTTCTCCCATAGAACTAGATATATTTATTTCAAAATTTATAAAAGTCTAACAGTAGCCAAGAATGAGTATAAAACTGTAGTATTTAATGTCATGCAGGAATTGAGATGGACAAGTAAACTGAAGGAAAATAATAAAAAATACAAAAACAGAAACACTAGCAGAATTTGTATATTATTTTATGAAACTAATATATGAGAGTTGTGGCTCTGAAAATCAACAAGGTAACTGTCTACCTATGTGAAAAATTAAAAGTAATTGAATTACAGATGTGTTAAGACAAACAGCAAAACAAAACTTTATGTTGTGTAGGGAGAGATAATATGATTTCCAGGTTTGATAGGATTTATTGATCAAGGCATACAGAAAAAGAAGTGGGCAAAAAACCCTGTAACTTTTACTGCATTGTCAAAATATAACTTTCTGTAGGACAAGAACACCCTAAACTGATTATATTGACAGGGCACAGATTAGCTACAGAATAGGGAAAGACCATCACTGTGTACAAGACAAAGAAATCAACATCCATAATATGTAGCATTCCTATAATGTCATAATTAAAAGACCCAATGAAAACACGAGCAGTGGCTGTGGGTGGGCAGTTTATAAGGAAAGAAATCTGAAAGGACCAACAAGGCTATGAAATATGGCCAATCTCACTCATAATCAGGGAAATGCAGTAACAGTTGTCTTTAAATCTGTACATTAGGGAAAAATAAAAAATTCATATACAAATGAAAGTGTGATTTGGTGCAACTACTTTGGAAAGTGGTCTGACAATATTCACTAAACTTTAGATATGTATGTTCTATGGCCCAGTAGTCCAGAAGCAGTTTCCCTCTTACATGTTTATCCAAGAGAAAAAAACACATGTGTACTCCAAAGACATGTACAATATATATAACATCCACTTCCTCCTGCTTCAGCCTCCTGAGCAGCTGGGATTACAGGTGCCCACCACCATGACCAGTTAATTTTTGTATTTTTAGTAGAGACGGTATTTCACCATGTTGGCCAGGCTGATCATCTCAAACTCCTGACGATCTGCCCACCTTGGCCTCCCAAAGTGCTGGGATTACAGGAGTGAGCCACTGTGCCTGGACAACATGTGCAATATTTTTTTTATTACAACATCAATTGTAGTAGCCATTAGTCTACTATAATATTTGATCTTTGTATCAATAAACCACTTTAATATCATGTGGTTTTAGTAAGCCTTGTCTATTCTTGGTTCCTACAACTTTGAGGATCAACATATCAAGTACTATAGTTGCATATAAATCAGTAAGAGGAAATTAACATCTGTATAGTATAGAATCTCCCCATTCATAAACATGGCATATCCTTCCACATGTTTTGGTCTATTTTTATTGCCATATAGTTCTCTGTAAAAAAAGACTGCTTTTATTTTGTTAGATTACTCCTATGTACTTCATATTTCTTATATTATTGTAAATTGTTTCTTTTCATTTTATTTTTAAATGCTGGTTATGAGATATAATTAGTTTTCAAAGATGCATTTATAATCAGCATGCTTATTACATTCTGTTAGTAATTCTATTTGTTAACCTGTAGATTTTTCTGCCTTTCTGTGTATGCAATTATGTAATCTTCAATGAATAATGTCAAGTTTGCTTTCTCCTTCTACCTATTCTAGGTAACATCAAAAAAGAAGTTTTACATTTACTGAATATATAGGCAGTTTAAAATATTGCTAAAGTCCCTTTTTTTCAGCACTCACTTTCCAAATGTGAGATAGATGAATGCTGAGCTTCTATTTGTTCTTAACATGACCGTAAAGAGCAACTATTACAAAAAGGAAAACCTTAACTATTTGAAGCGCATCTACCATTAACAGAAGTAGAAGAAATGCATTAATATTTACAGTTTTCTAGGCTTTCTCCAGAGTGGGATTTTTATTTTAACAATGAACTTTATTTTTCGAACAGTTTTGGATTTACAGAAAAATTCAGCAGATGATACAATGGGTTCCCCTGTATACCATCTTCACTAAATAGTTTCCCATCTTATTAACATCTTATCCTGTGGTGCATTTGCTACAATTAATGGATCAATTATTGATTTGTTATTATCAACTACTTAATACATTAAGATCCACTCTTTGCATTATATAGTTATCTTGGTTTTGGTAAATGCAAAATGTCATGTATTTGTCACTAGAGAAACATACACAGTAGTTTCACTGCTCTAGAGATCCTCTGTGCTTCACATTTCTACCTGCACCTGTGGCAACCACTGATCTTTTTTATGTTTCCTAGTTTTTCCTCCTCCAGAATTTCATCTGGTTGGAATCATACAGTATGTAAATAATTTTAAGCTGCCTTCTTTCATTAATCGATATGCACTTACAGTTTCAACATGTCTTTCTGTGGCTTGCTAACTCACTTCTTTGAATTGCTGAATAATGTAACATTTTATCTATGTACCTCAGCTTGTTTATTCGTTCACCAGTTGTCGTATATCTTGTTGGTTTCTAGTGTTGGGAGATTATAAATAAATCTGCTACAAAAATTCTTGTGCAAATCTTGTGTATATATATAAATTTTTAACTCCATTGGGTAAATATTCAGAAGCATGCTTACTGAATCACATTTAGCTGGGTACGATTCAGCAAAACTATCTTTCAAATTGGCTGTACTGTTTTGCATTGCAATCAACACTAAATGAAATTTCCTATCACTGCATCCTCATTAGGATTAGGTATTGTCAGTGTCGTTTGGTTTTGTTTGGGTTTTAACCATTTGAACAGATATGCAATAGTATCTCATAATTATTTTAATTTTTTCCTACTTAATGGCATAATGTTGAATGTCTTTATATAGGCTCATTTGCTAAGCGTACATTTTCTCTGGTAAATTTTCTGTTCAGTTATTTCACACATTTTAGATTCAGTGGTTTGCCTTCTTATTGTGAGTTTAAGAATTATTTGTATCTTTTGGACACAATTCTTTATCGTATATAAATTTTGCAGATGTTTTTTCCCAGCCCACGTTTTATATTTGTAGTCTCTTAAGAGTGTTTTTTACAGAAACAGAGTCTTAAATTTGCACAAACTCCAACTTATCAATTTTGCCTTTCATAGATCATTATTTTGGTGTTATATCTAAACTCTCATCAAACCCAAGGTTGCCTAGATTTTATTCTGTGTTTTCTTTAAGAAGTTGTATAGCTTTTCATTTTTATCGCTAGGTCTATGATCTGTTATGTGTCACATTTTGTGAAAGGTATAAATTTTGTGCCTATACCCTCCTCTTGCCTGTCTTCTATGTATTTACTTATTTTGCCTATGAATGTCCAACTTTTCTACCAGCATTTGTTGGAAATACTATTTTTCTCAAATTAGTTACATTTGTTTCTTTGTAAAAGATCAGATACTGGTATGAATCTGTTTCTGGATTCTCCATTTCTGAGATTCATGTATTTATGTGGCTCCTCTTTCCGCAATTTCATGCTTTCTTGCTTACAGTCTGGTAGGTCTTGAAGTTGTGCAGTATTTGTTCTCCAACTTTGTTCTTCTTCATTACTGTTTTGGGTAGTCTAAGTCTTTTGTCTTTACATATAAACTTTATAATTAGTTTAACACAAAACGTCATCAAATAGCTTGCTGGAATTTTATTTGGGATTGTGTTGAATGGATATATCAGATTAAAAAGAATTGACAACAAATATAATTTGATAAAAAATATTGTGCCTTCTTATGTATAGACATAGACTATTTCTCCATTCACATAGATTTTTTAGTTTTATTTGATGTCTTTAATCAGTTTTTCACTTTTCTGAATATAGATTCTGTACCTACTTTGTAAGATATACATGTAAGTATTACATTATTGGTGTGCCTATGTAAATAGCATTAAGATTTTAATTTCAAATTTCAATTGTTTGTTATTGGTATGTAAGAAAGCAATTGAGTTTTGCACATTAACCTTGTATCCTGCAATGTTTATGGTAACTGATTATTAATTTCAGGAGGTTTGTTTTTATTTTTGGTACTTTCTACGTGGATATAGAACAAAAACAGTTTTTTTTCCTTCATTCCCAAATTATACATCTTTTATTTTCTATTCTTTATTGCATATGTTAGGACTTCCAGCACAATGTAAAACGGAAATGGAGAGTGAGGACATTATTGTCTTATCCCTGGTATTAGGAGAAAAGTACCCGGTTTCTCATTATTATAATGTTAGCTCTAGTTTGATTTTTTTTTTTTTTTTTTTTTTCTTCTGGGAGATGGTGTCTCACTCTGTTGACCAGGCTGGAGTGAGTGCAGTGGCACAGTCTCTGCTCATTGCAACCTCCACCTCCTGGGTTCAAGGGATTCTCCTGCCTCAGCCTCCTGAGAGCTGGGATTACAGGCATGTGTCACTGTACACAGTTAATTTTGTTAACATGGTTTCACCATGTCAATGTCACCATGCAAAGCTAATTTTTTTTTAACATGGTTTCACCGTGTTACCCAAGCTGATCTTGAATTTCTGACTTCAGGCAAT
This sequence comes from Saimiri boliviensis, assembly GCF_048565385.1. NCBI lineage: Eukaryota > Metazoa > Chordata > Mammalia > Primates > Cebidae > Saimiri > Saimiri boliviensis. The sequence continues at coordinate 297,233,628 of NC_133449.1, forward strand.
CTACATGCCTGGGTCTCTCAAAATGCTGGCATTACAGGCGAGAGCCACTGCACCCAGCCCTCTTTCTTGATTTTTGTTTTTGTTTTATTTTCTTTTGTTTTTGATGTTTTTTATCAAGTTGAGAAAATTTTCCTTTACTTCCTGTTTCCTGGAGAGCTTTTTGTTTGTTTGTTTGGTCATAAATGGGTGTTGGATTTTGTCAAGTGTGCTTCTTTTTTTTTGTATTAGTTGATATCATAACATTTTTCTCTCTTAGCCCATTGATATTATGATTATATAAATTTATTTTCAAGTGTCGAATCAGCCTTACATACTTGGAATAAATTCTTTTATATTGTGGTGTATGATTATCTTTATAAATTGTCAAATTTGATTTGCTAAATTTTGTTGAGGACTTTTATATCTGTGGTGCATGAGAGACATTAGTCTATAGTATTTCCTTTTGTACTGTCTTTTATTGTTTTGCCATTATGGCAATGGTGACCTGATACAATGAGCTATGAAGTAATTCCTTTGTTTCCATTTTTGAGGAAATTTTGAAGAATCAGTATAAGGTTTTCTTTAAATTTTAGAAGATTTTACAAGTGAAACATTCAGGGTATGGTAATTTCTTTCACAGAATATTATCAATTATTGATAAGTTTCTTGAATAGACACAGACCCAGCCATATTATCTATTTTTATTAACTGAATTTTAATAGTTTATGTTTTTCAAAGAATTATGTGGGCATAGAATTGTTCCTAATATCCCACTATTATTATTTTAATGTGCACGGGATTAGTAGTGATGATCTTTCTTTAATGTTAATATTAATAAATTATGTCCTTTTTAAAATTCTTGGTTAGCCTGTCTAGAGTTTCTATAATGTTAGTGATGATCTTAAAAAAAAAAGTTCCTGATATCATTGATTTACTCTATCGTTTTCCTGTTTATAGTTTTATTTATGCTTTATTTGTATGATTTCTTTCTTCTGCTTGATTTAGCCTTAATTGCTCTTACTTCTTTGGCTTACTATAATAGGCAGTTAAATTATTAATTTTACATGTTTTCCCCAATACATATATTTAATGTCATAAATTGCCCACTAAACATTACATTCAATGCATCAAAGTTTGATGTTTCTCTTTCATTTTCATTTGTTCAAATATTTTTGCAATCTTTAAGCCCAAAGTAATTTATAGATTCAATGCTATCCTCGTAAAGCTACCAATGACCTTCTTCACAGAACTGGAAAAAAACACTTCAAACTTCATATGGAAGCAAAAGAGAGCCTGCATAGCCAAAACAATCCTAAGCAAAAAGAACAAAGCCAGAGGCATCATGCTATTTGACTGCAAACTATACTACAAGGCCACAGTAATCAAAATAGCATGGTACTGGTACCAAAACAGAGACATAGACCAATGGAACAGAACAGAGGCCTCTGAAACAACACCACACATCTACAGTCATCTGATACTTGAGAAACCTGACAAAAACAAGTAATGGGGAAAGGATTCCTTGTTTAATAAATGATGTTGGGAAAACTGGCTAGCAGTGTGTAGAAAGCAGAAACTGGACCCCTTCCAGACACCTTACACTAAAATTAACTCCAGATGGATTAAAGATCTAAACATAAGACCTAATACCATAAAAACCCTAGAAAAAAACCTAGGCAAAACCATTCAGGACATAGGCATAAGCAAGGTCTTCCTGGCTAAAACACCAAAAGCAATGGCAACAAAAGGCCAAAATAGACAAATGGGATCTAATTAAACTCCAGAGCTTCTGTACAACAAAGGAAACAATCATTAGAGTGAACTGGCAACCAACAGAATGGAAAAAAGTTTTGCAATCTACCCATCTGACAAAGGGCTAATATCCTGAATCTACAAAGAACTAAAACAGATTTACAAGAAAAAAGAACCCATTCAAAAGTGGGCAAAGGATATGAATGGATAGTTTATAAAAGAAGACAAATATGAGGCCAATAAACATATGAAAAAATGCTCATCATCACTGGTCATTAGTGAAACCATCTTGCCATGTGTGTACCTGTGCAACAATCCTGCATGATCTGCACATGTACCCCAGAACCTAAAGTACAATTTTTTTAAAAAAGGTTAATATAAGAGAAAAAAGACATAAATGAAATACAATTTATTGTACACAATATGATGTTTTGATGTACATATGTCTTATGTAAAATGATTGAATTAAGCTGTTTCACCTATCTATCCCCTTACATATTTACATATTTATCATTTCTTTGGGGTGAGAACATTTAGGATCTATTGCCTTAGTAATTTTAAAATATGCACTACATTGTTAATAACTATAGTCATCATATGGTGCAATAGATCTCCAGAGCTTATTTATGTGGTCCAGTTGAAACATGTACCCTTTGACAAACATCTCTCCTCCCCAACTGCCAGCTTCTGGTAAGCACCATTCTATTCTCTGCTTCTATGGGTTCAACTGTTATTAGATTTCACATATAAGTGATTTCATGCAGTGTTTGTCTTTCTGTGCCTGTCTTATTTCACTTAACATGATGTTCTCCAGATTCATCCACCAGAATGGTAGTAATTCTTTCTTTCTCAAGGGTGATTAGTAGTCTATGTACATGCTATGTATGTGTACATATAGGTATATTTTTATACATGTATGCATCAAATAGGTACACACACACACACACACACACAAACATACCACATTTATTTTATCCTTTCATTCATCAATAGACATTTATTTTGATTCCATGTCTTGCTTATTGTGAATAATGCTTCAATGAAAATGGGAGTGCAGAGGTCACTTTGACACGCTGATGTTATTTCCTTTGAATATAGAACCAGCAGTGAGATTGCTGGATCATATGGTATTTCTATTTATTAATTTTATTATCTTTTAAAATACAAATTGAGACTTTTACTTTGGCCCGTATGTTATTTAGATGTGTAATGTTTATTCTCCAAAAGTTGTACTTTCTGCCTTAAACTTTGCAATATGTCTTTACCACTAACCTAAGCATACTTTCAAATAACGTTTTACTATTTCTAAGATAGTGCAGGTAACTTATGAATACTCAACATTTCTCCTGTACATCTCTTATAACATTTTTGTCATTTATTACAGTTACCTACAGGCAATAATCATTCAATGCATTGATAATAATATTATTTTGAAAAGTGATTTATTAGATAAATTAAGAATAATGAACAAAATGCATGATTTTCCTTTACTTATTTCTTTCTGGATTCATTTTCTTTTTAAATGTAGATATAAATTACTGTCCTAAGTAATTTCCATTGCCCTGATAAACTTCTTTTAGTATTTCTTGCAGGACAGGAAAATTGGTTCCAAACTTCTTTAGTTTTACTTCTCTCTTTAGTTTTCCTCAGTTCTGAAGGATAATTTCACTGAATGAAGGATTAAACACTGCTGTATTATTTTGTTTACCACTTTAAACATTTTACCTCACTCTCTTTTTGTTTGCATGATTTTTGATATGATGTCCTATGTAATTGCTATTTTTCATGATAATACGGTGTTTTTTCCCCTCTGGCTTCTTTAGAGTTTTCTCTTTGTCTTTGATTTTTTGTAGATTGATTTTGATATGCCTATTTATAGTTTTTAAGAATTTATCTTGTTTTGAGTTCTCTGAGGTTCTGGGATCTGTGATTTCATATCTTTCATTAATTTTACATATCTTTTAGCCTTTATTACCTAAAACACTACTTTTGTTTCTTCTCTCTTTTTTCTGCTTGGTGTTCTCATTAGGCTTAACTCTTCATAGAGTATAATTTATGCCTCTAAGTTTGTCTGTTCTAGGGCCAAAACATGTGTGCTCTTATACTTCTGTATCAAAGTAAAGTTAACACTAACTGACAGAACTTTTGACTCCTGGAACTGAAGATAAATTTGATCCAGTAAGCCAAAGATATTCTATCTAAATGAATCTCAGGTGCGCATCCTCAGAACTAAAGCACATAGCCATCACATCCTAGGACAGTAAATGACCTCTTGTGAACAGAGCAACAGAGGTTATTTTGTACAGAATAAGAGTCTATAGCAAGAGAGATACAGAAACATGAAACGATTCTGGAGTTCCCTGAGGCTGTCTGCTCAGATGGTGCAGTGTATAAAACAATTATTGTATTTTGTGGTCCAAGAGCCTCTTCCATACCTCCATTGCTGTGATGTGGGTTCCGGTTCAGGTTCTGTGCTGTGTGGGATTCCATACATGTAGATTAGCCAAGATCTAACCTCTTCAGTAGTGGTGTTAAATGAGGCTGTGCTGTGTGAAAAGACAAACCCACCCCCAGATTAGTCAATTATTTCTGTAAGGAAAAACCACTGACCATTCCAGAATTTAAAAGGTCCACTAGAGTCTGTTTGCCAGACCACCTAGCAGCTGATTGGTCTCCTCAAGGAACTGTAACACCCTGGGGCTCAGCACTCATCTTTGTGCCGTGACTATTTGACAGTCAGCAGCTACATCAGCCTTGGTAAGTGCTATCGTAGCAATGCTAATTTTTAGCCTTCATCTCTGTTGTCCATATTCTGTACTGAACAGTGATGATGGTTGATTAGTGTCAAACAGCTGGATTATTTTGCCTATTTAATGGTCAGTGCTTGCCTTCCTGTGAGCATTAGCATGTGATACAAATGTCTTCACATATCTGATATTGTCTGCCTCTGTATCCACACCCCAAACTCATCTTGAATTGTAATCATAATGTGTTTGGAGAGGGACCTCATGAAAGGTGATAACATCATGGGAGCAGTTTGCTCATGCTGTTCTTGTGATAGTGAGCTCTCACGAGATCTGATGGTTTTATAAGAAGTTTTTCCCTGCTTGGCTCTACAATTCTCTCTCTTGCCACCATTTGAAAAAGGGCATGTTGGCTTCCCCTTCCACCATGATTGTAAGTTTCCTGAGTCCTCCCAGCTATGTGGAACTGTAAGTCAATTATATATACCACATCAATCAGAATGACTATTATTAAAAAATTAAGAAACAATAGATGCTGCCACAGTTGCAGAGAAAAGGGAACACTTTTACACTGTTGGTGGGAATGTAAGTTAGTTCAACCTTTGCAGAAGACAGTGTGGCAATTCCTCAAAGATCTAGAGGCAGAAATACTACTTGACCCGGCCATCTCATCACTGGGTGTACATGCATAAGGAAGATAAATCATTCTATTATAAAAGTACATGCATACATGGGTTCATTGCAGCCCGATTCACAATAGCAAAGATGTGGAATCAACCCAAATGCCCATCAGTAATAAACTGGAAAAAGAAAATGTGGTACATATATACCATGGAATACTATGCATCCATAAAAAAGAGATCATGTTCTTTGCAGGGACATGGACGGAGTTTGAAGTCATTATCCTCAGCAAACTAATGCAGGAAAGAAAATCAAACACTGCATGTTAACACTTGCTTATAAGTGAGAGATGAATGATGAAAAGCACACGGAGGGGAAAGAAACACATTGACTGGGACCTGTTAGGGGGTATCAGTGGAAAGGAGAGTATGAGGAAATATAACTAAGCATGCTGGGCTTAATACCTAGGTGATGGGTTGATAGGTGCAGCAAACCACCGTAGCACAAATTTACCCATGTAACAAATTTGTAGATCTTGCACACGAACCCAGAACTTAAAACAAAAACAAAAATAAAAACTAGTCGGCTGTAGTGGTGAACATCTGGAGTTCTAGCTACTCGGGAGGCTAAGGCAGGAGTATCACTTGAGCACAGGAAGTGAAGGCTGCAGTGAAACATGATGGTGCCACTATATTCCAGAGTGAGACTTTGTCTCTAAAACAAAACAAAACAAAACAAAACAAAACAAAACAAAACAAAACAAAACAAAACAAAACAAACAAAAAAACTGGATGGAGGACACCAGCATGCAGACCACAGCTAAGAACATACCTCACCACTTTGCCCTCTCCTGCCCACTTGCCTGGCTCCTTCGCCCCCTTCTGCAGCCCCTTCAGCTTATGGTCTGCCATGCCCCCTATTCACTTGCCAGAACTTTGAGGACAGAACCCCTTTACCCTGTTCGCCTGAAGCCTCTACTTATGGATTCTCAAGCACTATGTTAGGTAGAAAAGGAAAAATGAAACGGTGTTAAACTAACATATTTGCAATTCTGTTCTAAGAGTCCAGTTCTCCTGGAGGCCATGATAATGCTCCTGGGTAAATTGAGGAAGGGTCAAGAATTATGGAAAATAAAACTGAAACTTAAAATCACGAAAGCTTACGACGTCAGAAAAATGCACACAATATGCAGATGTCCACGAGTGTAACCCCGTGGGCCAAATCACAGTTAATTTGGGTAGTTTAGCCCCATGTTTTGCAAGGTTCTATAATATGTTGCCTGAGAATCAGGTTCTGTTCTTAATACTGTATGGTGGAAACTGCGGAGTTTCTATTTTTCCCTTTATCTCTTATTGCTCTTCCCTTTTTATCTTGTCTTTCACTTAAATTAAGACTACAGTCTAGAAGTTTGCAGCCTTTATGAACTCATAATTATGTAAAAGAAGAGTCAGAGAGGCCGCTCATCTTCTCTTCTCATAGACACTACATATGTGTTAGAAAAGGTGACCTAGTATGCAGTAATTTACTCTTGAGCAGACAGATGGTGGGATCTCAGGGGAGGAGAAATCAGAGTGACATTCTTGTCTTTTACAAAAGGCAATAGTATCATGACTATTTCCTCCCTGAAAGAGAAAGACAGAGACTTTATCCATAAATGGCTTGAGTCATACAGCTGTGCACAGAGCACAAGATTCCTTCAGCCTAGGCATGCAAGCAATACATTCCAGGTACTGCAGGTGGAGATCTTGGCATCTCCGTACTCACAGGCCACAGCAGCAATCCATCTCCGCTAGTTCCCTTACATCTTTGTTCCTCCTTTGCTCTGCCCCATATTTTAGACATAAAATATCTGACAAGTCAGTGAAATCACAGAATGACACTTTGCACTTGGAAGAACAGACAGGGCTTAGGTCCGTGGTGGAGGACTGGCTCTGGTCTGATGCTCACCTCTCACTCTGAGCTCCGGTTCCTGACTTTTGGGGCCTTCTGGATGTTTTTCCAGGAGATTCACTGTGACATGTTGTTATCTTTCCCCAAACTGCTGGCAGCCTTGACTTTATCAACGTGAATAATAAAAATAATAATATATTAATATTACTAGTGTTTTCCAAGTTTCCCAAATTACTACTTCCCTTCTTCCTATAGCCCAGGCAACTTTTGAGCAATGAATTTTCCAAAACATGTATTTGTTTATTTTTTGTTCAAGAATATGTCATGGAATCTTACTGCCTGCTAGATCATTGTAAAACCTTTATACAGGTACTCAAGGCTCTCCATCATGATTCCTCAACTTCAGTTTCCCCAAATGTCAGCCACAATGTCCCTTGTTTAATTTCACATTCGAGTCAGGTCGTGTTACACACGTTTCTCCACACCTGGCCCATAGCTTTCCCTCTTCATTCTACCTTCACCTCTTCCTGCCTAAATGCTACTCTCTGCAAAATCCAGGCAAATACTACCTTCTTTAAGAAGTACTTTTGTGCTTTTCGGAGACTGGATATTCCTATCGTGATACTTTCCGATGCTGTTGCAATCATGGGACTCATTGTATAGTACTCTGGGCACTTAAGAATGAATGCTTGGGTGTGGGTATGGGTATTTTTAGGAGACTGAAGATTAAGAAGAGAAACTATTCTTATGGTAAGTCCAAGAGCTGTACTGTTTGTTCTCAAACCTAGCCTAACTTACCTGAGGAGTCAGATGCCATAGTTTTATTTTTATTTATTTTAAGTTCAGGGGAACATGTGCAGGATGTGCAGGTTTGTTACACAGGTAAACTTGTGTTTTAGTTGTCGATTATTTCATTACCCTGGTATTAAGACTAGTACCCATTAGTTATTTTTCCTGATCCTCTCTCCTCCCACCTAATGCCTGATAACCCACAGTGTGTGGTCTTCCTCTCTATGTTTCCATGTGTTCTCAACATTTAGCTACTACTTGTAAATGAGAACATGCAGTATTTGGGTTTTTGTTCCTGCACTAGTTTGCTGAGGATAATGGCCTGTAGCTGTATCCCTGTCCCTGCAAAAGACATGATCTCATTCATTTTATGGCTACATAGTGTTCCACGGTATACATGGACCTCATTTTCTTTATCCAGTCCATCACTGATGGGCATTTATTGTTGATTCCATGTATTAGAGAAATGCAAACCTAAACCACAATGAGATAGCGTCTCACACCAGTCAGAATGGCTACTGTTAAAAATTCAAGTAATAACAGATGTTGGCAAGATTGTGGAGAAAAAAGGAATGCTTATACACTGTTAGTGGCAGTGTAAATTAGTGTAACTATTATGGAAGACAGTGTGGCAATTCCTGGAAGACCTAAAGACAGACATACCATTCAACCCAGCAATCCCACTAATAGGTAGATGCCCAGAGGAATATAAATTGTTCTACTATAAAGGCACATGCACGTAGATGTTCACTGCAGCACCATACACAATAGCAAAGCCATCTTTTCATTTGTGGATTTGTTTGGGCTTCAAAGGGTTAACACAAATACAAGTGTTTATAGTGAGTGTGTTTAAACAGTTTCAATGTGGGAAGCAGCTGGAAGGCCACTGTCTAATGCTGTGAGGTTGGCTGGGAATGTCAGATGCATATGGATTACATTTTAGAACCTAAAGTGCTAAGTTTTAAATAAGGTATATGCTACATAAAATTCTAGAAACACAACCAATACATACCTGACATAATGTTAGTGAAAATTTAGATTAAAATGCCAGAATTGAGTTAGTAACCAGGTTAGTAGCAAAAACATTTTAGCTTCCCATGTTTTAGCTTGAGTGATTATCTGGGCAAATATTCTGAGCCTGTGGTTGAAAGTCATTCTGAGTAAATTGTATTCTGATAAGTATTTGTCCTGAATACCAAGTTTCTTTCCTTAAATCAACACAAAGTGAAACAGCATACTCAAACAAGGGGAGAGGACTGATTAGCACAAAGCTTCACCTCTAACCCATCTTGTTGCCTATGATTTCTTTTTGACTTTTCTGTAGGTGCGCTGTGAAAAGAAAGTACTGCCTTTCTGAATGGTGGATAAGCACATATTTTTAAAAAGTCAGATTCAGCTTAAAAGATACTCGGGGGGTGAGGAGTCTAATATATCCTATAGGGCTGTTACAGACTAGACTAGTGTTCTAACTTAAGAAAAATTAAAACACATTTTAGAGTTAGTGTTACAGTGTCTTTAAGGTTGCAGGGCTTTTGTTTTTTAATAGAAAGTATATTTCAGTAATGTATGGTAAGACAAGAACATACATCATATGCTAGTTAATAGCTTATACTTTAGTGAACACCGGTGGAAGAAGGCAGTGCTACCCAAGAGAAGGCAAAGCACATCTTGACCTAAATGTATTTGCACATCCAAGTAATTATTTGTGAAAGATGCTATATCTCTTAGTCATAAGCTATGCCACTTTTAAGATACCAGAGGAAAAATGAAACCAATATAAGAAGATTAAGCTGGATTATAAAATGATTTATGATCCTGAGCTGGTTCTTCAAATTCCTTCTCTTCCCTGAAATGCCAAGCTACCTTCATGGGTGTTTTGGCATTGACAGTTGATGTCTCCTTTTGATTACGGATTTTCAAATTAGAAGTGATGTCTGGTTCTCTTAATCAACTTAAGAAGCGAAAACTACTTAAGTGGGAATTCATTTAATTAAAGAGAGCATCATAACACAGATACACACAAAATTGATTAACTATAATTCTGGTAATTTCCTTCAGTACTGGGACATCTACAAAATATACTTAGTTCCACAGACCCCACTGCGTTTGACATAGTTGGCCAAATTTAAAGTTGAGTGACAAGTTTTAATGATGAAGTTGATGAAGGAACTCATGCAAAATTATTTCTAATCAATTATAATTCAGTTTTACTCTTATTGATAATCTACTGGAGTCTAACACATTAATTTAATATACTCTAGTATTGAACATCAATTGCACTAATGCTAAGAGCTGTGGGTGATTCAAAGCATGATATATATGGGACAGCTGATATGCCAGGTCCTCTCTCACCAGAGAACAAGGACGTGGAAAAATATGTAACCATAAGATCAGCAGAAAGGACAGATGTCATAGTTTGGCTAGTGAGGAAACAACTGAAAAGATCCATCTGAGGAAACTCCTAAAATTCCAAAGTCATTTCTTAAATACACTATTTTTAAGATGTTGCTGCCTGCACATTTTCCATGGAGGTGCTTATCCTTGGACAATCTGTTGATGGTCTATGTGTATCATGCGCCCTTTAAAGCCCCTATATATTTTTCTACTCAGCATTTTACTGCTTCTGACTTGTGTCAGGTACTGAAATGCCACTGTTGTCAAGTTTGTTGGTTAATGTGACAGAGATCACCTAAATGCTCACTGGTCTGCTACACACGGGGGCTGCTTTCCTTCCCTGAGTCACTTTCAGCCAGATTGGGTGCCTGGGACAGCTTCTGTCACCGTTTTGCAGGTGGAGGCGGTTTCTGCTATTTTGGAACCTGGCTCCTAACAGCACATGAGAGTCTCAGCTCACTCTCAGTCTTCTGCTCACAGGCTGGAATAGACGCTGTCTGAGATGACAGATGCACAGTGGAAGGAATCGTGATCTTTAAGCCACTGCTTGAAAGAGATTGTTCAGGGCATCTGTATAACTCGCCTGGGTTCTACATGAGACACACATCTTGCTTTTGTTCAGCACGTTCAGCGAGTGATTGCCATTACCCCGACTCACACGGAAGTTGGCAGGTCTTGTACCAAGGCGCTGCCTGCACTTGCATGTGCTTACTGCCCAATCACACTCACTGGGCTGCAGGAAATAAGGCAGCAATTAGAGTCTAGGAGGTTGCAGAGCTCACCCTGCATGGCCTGAAACATTAGAGCTACATTAGGCTGAGGATGCTCTGGGTTGACTTAGCATGCTTGTTTGTTCATGGTTCAGTTTGTGCAATTCAGCCATCATTGGCCCAGAAATTCAAAGAAAAATTTTCTTTTCCCACACATTACTCACTTGGTTAGAAAAGCCATATTAAGGGTAATTTTGAAGAGCCACTGTTTTGAAACACGGGTTCTCCCCAGCCTGCTGAGCTTCTCGGCTGACCTGTGATGGAGTGCTGTGCTCAAGTGGAAAGTTCTTTGTTTCTGAGACATACGGTTCACTATTTCAAGAAGTCCCTCATATTGCATGACACCATAAAATACAACCAGAGAGTTCAAAATTACCCCAGGCTGAAAGGACACTTGAATTAGGAAAAAGTAACCTATGGGCTCTCTGTTGTATGACACAATCTTCCATAAGAGTTCAAGGACAAAATACTACTGATGTTGTAATAACATTTACAGTTAATGTTTTGACCAATCCTTAAGTAATTCATTTGATGTGTCCCACTCACTTTAGACCTCCTAACCTAACAACATGTTTTGTGAGATTATATTTCTATGCATCTGATTTTATTGATAACTTTATTTAGCTAGATGTAGAGACACATTACTGTGATCAAACAGTTCATACTAAATAATACTTAGCTAATAATCCTGGCTGTGTTTTCAATCTTAGGGTAACTTACATTACAAAATCTCTTTCCTATTACAATGTTTTCAATATTTGTGTTTTTGTTGATGATGATATGTTATATTTAGTATAAATTATACCTTCCAATAAATTATGTCATGGAAGTATAATAAATAAACCAGATAGAAAAAGAATTGTACCAATGAAGCTGAGTGGAGTTCCTAGAAAGATGACAGTCTGAACACTCTTCAAAGGTCATTCAATTCCCAATAAGCACCTAAAAGAGACACTGAGCATAGCCACCCCATCACCCCCGCAAAAGGGCTGGCAGAAGTTGGACCTTCAGTGAGAATTATATTTTAATAATTTCTTGATTTCAAATTAAATTGGCTGTTCTCATCTAATGCATGGAATGAACAGAATGAGTCACAGTTTTATACCAATCAATCTAATCACGAGTGATGTTTCAATCTGTTGAGACCACATCATCTGACGAAACAAGCTTTTACTTGCAGAAATGCACTGATGAACTCTCCTGCTCAAGAATTTCTCTGTCGTCAACTCATGTATATTTCCGAAATGTGTCTTGCTACTAAAAGCTAAAGATATTACTCCATCGGCCTCTGTGATAAAACTGAGCGTAAGGTGAGCATTTGTGTCTACCATGGGGGAATACCATGGCCTTGCAAATCTCTTGACTGAACCTGCGCAAGTTACGCAAGGTAAATGCACTGAATGTGGTTCACACTTGCATATGCATATTGCCCAATAATGCTCACAATTGCATCAACAAAGCAATGCAGCATCCATCCACCATCCTGGCTTTCACCATCATGAGGCATTCATACCACAGCTCCCTGTCAATCTTCAGGTCAGCTTTCTCTCCATGCAATGTATCTGTATTCCATATGCAAATCCTCCAGTGAATGATTTTCCTGTTTTGTAAGCTAGACTGCACCTGTAACATGTGAGACTGAGTTAAAAATGACAAGCAGACAAGCACAAGGCACATTATCTTGACAAACTCAGCCTCCGAAAATTACTCTGGGCCTGAATTATTAAAATAACAAGGAATATTTCACTCAGCTGTGCAGAAATGATCCTAATTGTCCACTTTAGCTAAATCCTTTCAGTCTCTGAGATCGGTCAATTTACATGGGTGGCTTGCAAATTCCTCAACTCCCATTAGGGAAATGCACAGCAGCAGCCCCATGCACCCTCATTTATTTTAATAACCTGCCAAGCAGACATGAAAATGTTAAAGTTGGAAGACTATAACATGACAGGATCCTGACTTGTCAGAGCCACATTATAATCTAGTTAAAATCCTTTCTTTCTCCCTTTCATGTCTCCTCAGGTAAGTGGGAAACTAATTGTCAAATTACTAATTTTGTTGGCATTAATATCGATACCAAGACAAGAGGAGCATGAACCATTGAGCGAGAGCTTTTTCTTCTGCACCTCCTGCTGCTGGTGGGGAAATAACTCTGGAATCAAGTAAAGAATTAAATCGGTATGATCCATTTGCTATTTGGGACTAGCCCACTCTGTAGGTGCTGTTTGCAAATACTACCAGTTAAACAGGCCAGTTCTATGCTATCTGGCTTGGTTGGGGTTCTCATTGTGATAATGAACAAATATCAAGCATTTACTTTGTGTTAATGTAGCACCAATGGTTATATGCTAAGGAATTTGATAAATAAACTGTTTCCAGAACTCCCAATCTGGTCAGAACTTGGATGATTCTAAATTCTAGATAAACTCTTTCCAGAACTCCCAATCTGGTCAGAACTTGGATGATTCTAAATTCTGCATTGTGCCTGTTGTCTGGCAATATTATTAATATAATCGCTGTTCACTCTCAAAAGTGTCCTGTTTCGATGGTAAGTTATGTGACTATCCTGGCTACAAATAACATATCTGAAATTGTGGGTTACTCATATGATATGACCCGAAACATGCTTTTTAAAGAATTTTGTGAGGAGTTTTCACAATCGAAGGAAGGGTAGAGAAATGGGGTTTATGCTCAAAGTGAGGCAGCTCAGCAGGAGGATAAAATGGCTCCTGCCAAGAGGAAGTTTCCTGAAGAAAAGCCTCTAAACAATTTTATTCTGGAAGCAAAAGGAAGAGAAATGTGTTCCATGGTTCAGGGTTTGTGATGCTGTTCATTTACTGGGCTATGCTCTTGGAAGACGAGAAGGCTTCGGCCATAGAAGTCAGGTCTCGTTTCTAATCAACTTTTGCTATGCTGGAAAAAAGGAAAGAAAAGAAACAACATCAAAATACGGGACAAAATTATTAGACTTTTTAAAATTGCAGTTTTTTTTTTTCTTTTATTATACTTTAAGTCCTGGGGTACATGTACAGATATTGCAGGTTTGTTACATAGGTGTACACATGCCATGGTGGTGATTTCCTGCATCCATCACCCCATCATCTACATCAGGTATTTATCCTAACACTATCCCTCCCCAATCCCCCAACCCCCTGATATTTTTCCCCTAACCCCCTACCCCCCAGGCCCCAGTGTTTGATGTTTCCCTCCCTGTGTCTGTGTGTTCTCATTAGCACCCACTTATGAGTGAGAACTGTGGTGGTTGGTTTTCTGTTCTTGGGTCAGTCTGCTGAGAATGAAGTTTTCCAGATTCATCCATGTCCTTGCAAAGGACATGAACTCATTCCTTTTTATGGCTGCATAGTATTCCATGGTGGTATATGTGCCACATTTTCTTTATCCAGTCTATCATTGTTGGATATTTGGGTTGGTTCCAAGTCTTTGCTATTGTGAACAGTTGTGCAATAAACATACGTGTTCATGTGTTTTTATAATAGAATGATTTATAATCCTTTGGATATATACCCAGTAATGAGATTTCTGGATGAAATGATATTTCTATTTCTAGATCCTTGAGGAATTGCCACACTGTCTTTCACAATGGTTGAATTAATTTACGTTCCCACCAACAGTATAAAAACATTCCTATTTTTCCACATCCTCTCCAGCATCTGTTATCTCCTGATTTTTTTAATGATTGCCATTCTAACTGGTGTGAGGTGATATCTCAATGTGGTTTTGATTTGCATTTCTCTAATGACCAGTGATGATGCGTTTTTTGTTTCATATGTTTAAAACACCAAAGCAATGGCAACAAAAGCCAAAATAGACTAATGGGATCTAATTAAACTTCGGAGCTTCTGCACAGCAAAAGAAACTATCGATAGAGTGAACTGACAACCATCAGAATGGGAAAAAATGTTTGCAATCTACCCAAATTATTTTAAGAATGATGGAACTTACAGAACACATCTCTGTTTAAATCTCCAATGAAAGCAAATTGTAAACTTTGCATGGTGACTTCATTTACTAGCACAGAAATGTCCTCAGTTCATAAAACAGAACCTTTGTTTTCCCATTGGTATCTAAACTTGGCAGTCAAATTGTAGAATGTCACATATCCTTGAGTATGAAAAATTTAAAATATTGAATTTGTGAATTCATCATATTTACCTATTTCCACACAATGTGTTTATTCTATTCTACTGTTTTCTCAGCATTAAAAACAAATTTTAGAACCATTATAAATCATAGCATCTTTGCTATTTTTCCCATGAAGAATCAGATTATTTGCTTTGATAAATTTCATTCAGAGAATTGAATAAAAATACCCTCTTTCATGAAAAGTTATTTTCAACACCTGCTTTTTAAAATTAAACTTTATCTTGGGAGTTAGGACAATCATAAGTTTGTGCTTAGTCTTAATTTGCACATTTGCCCATGCATTTAGCAGTTCAGGTGCTGCAGGTGAGCAAGACACCTGGGTCAGATATAAAACAACCATCTGCTTCTTTGATCCACTGTGAATATGCTCACAGGCTATGTCATAGGGAGGAAAATCATTGCTTTCTTTTCCTGATGTTGAAAAATTAGTAGACAATGAACTGAATTGCTAAATGAGGAGAGTTATTTGTCAAGGTGCTCAGTGGGAACCTGGGACATGGGGAATCTGCAGGTCATAAAGCCACTTGGGGAATGGAAATCCAGGAAGAACATCAGCACTAGCACACAGACAAGGTGCACCAACCACACCAGGAGCTGGTGGATGAGAACTGGAAGAAAGCAAATACTTCACTCTTGAAAGTTATGTTAGTCCATTTTCCTACTGCCATGAAGAAATACCCAACACTGGGTAATTTATATATATATATATATATATATATATATATATATATATATATATATATATATATAAAGAGGTTTAATGGAGTCACAGTTCCACATGGCTGGAGGGGCCTCACAATCATGGCAGAAGGCGAAGGAAGAGCAAAGACACATTTTATGTGGCAGCAGTCACTAGAGCATGTGCAGGAGAGCTTCCCTTTATAAAATCATCAGGTCTTTTGAGACTTATTCACAATCCTAAGAATAGCATGGGAAAAACCTGCTCCCATAATTCAATTATCTCCCACTGGGTCTCTCCCATGACACTGGGAATTATGGGAGCTACAATTCAGGGTAAAATTTGGATGGCGGACACAACCAAACCTTATCAAGAGTCTACTACTCACATTGCTTCTCTATTGCACCTAAAATTCAGAACCCAAGTTGGAGATGCCAACAGGACTTGATCACCATGCTAATGCCTTGTTTAAAATCCTTTGAGGGCTCTGGAAGTATTGGTCCTTCTATGCAATGCCTCTGGCCTCCCTGTGCATAGGAAGGTCTAGGGAGTATCTTGAGCTGGATAGAAATTATTCTCACTTCCAGTGTTCTATGTACAGTTTCAAGAAGAATCCTGTAAGTGTTAACTTATATGTGCCATTTAAAAACAAACAACAAAAAAAAAGAGGAAGAATATCTGACCACTCAATAAACCTCTAAATAAAATTTAATTTAGGATTTTTTATTTTTTGATTTCAGGAGCAGTCACCATCACCATAACCATCACTATTGCACACCGAATCTCTGGTCTGATCATACACCTCTCCTGGGTGTTGGTTTAGCTTTCTGTGATTTGCACATAATAATGCCTTTATGGCAGGGAGAATGCTTCAGTCATGTTTGTATCTCAGGAATACAGCAGAAGCATTATCATACTGCCAAATACTGTATTAGGGAAAGAAAGATATAAACAGAAAAACAGAAAATCAAAAATTTTGATGCTTCCACCACCAAGCTGATTGAATATTTCAGCAAATGTATTTAAAGACCTTTAACTGAGTAATTTATTTAGATATTAATGTGTGCTTTGCTTGCAGTGGAATTCCTCTCATAACGCTTCCCTCCCAAACCCACTCCCATACCCAGACAGGGACACTGCTTGGCCCCTGCACCTGTAATGCCACATTCATTGCAAAGACGGAACCTAGGACTTACACCCACAACCAGCAGCTACTCCAAGACTAGGAGCTGGAGAGACGGTTTACTCCTGGACTCTTCCCCTAGACAGCTAAGATGTTTGCTTATTTATTTGTTTTGTTGACACTAGGCATGGATGTAAAAAAAAAAATGATTTTCAAAATTTGTATGTGAACACAGAAGTTTTCTCCATCAAGTAAACAAATCAATATTGAGTGACATGTTTAGAGATAGCATTTGGTTTTTTGTTTGTTTGTTTGTTTTGTTTTGAGACAGAGTCTCACTCTGTTGCCCAGGCTGGAGTGCAATGGCATGGTCTCAGCTCACTGCAATCTGCGGTTTTGAGGTTTCCTCTATCCACAGAGAGGAGGTTCACTGCAGTGTGGAGGGTTCAGTCTCCTCCTGTCTGTCCATGCACATTTCATTTTCCAAAACTGTGCTGGTGGATATGAGATTGGACGGTGACCATTTCATCCAACCTGCTGCCCTCCAGCTTTTGGGTTCATGTGAGCATTGTTCTTTACAACCTCTTTCTGGAGACAAGCATAAGGAGTGCCCACCTTCCCACCAATACATCCGCTGAAGGGCTCTGGCCAAAGGGCACCACATGGGGCTGCTTTCAGGACTGCAGAAAGGCACCATCCATCATGCTCCTTTCTCACAAGGCACATCAGTACATCCTCTAAAAGAACAAAATTTCTTGTGAGACAGGCTATATTCACGGATTGTGGAAGTACAATGTATAGAAGATGTAAAAATAGAGTGTATCAGTCTGCTCGGGCTGCCATAACCCAAATATTAATACCACAGACTGTGAGATGGAGACGTTTATTTTCTCCCAGTGTGGAGGGTAGAAGTCTGACATCAGAGTGCCCGGGGCAGTTCCTGGGGAGGGCCTTTTTCTAGCTAGCAGGCAGCTTCTTACTTGCTGTGTCTTCACCTGACCTTTTCTCTGTGTATGGAGTGTGAGAAAAGAGAAATCTGTGGTGTTTCTTCTCATAAGGGGACTGATTTCACCTTAAGGGCCTCAGGCTCCTGACCTGATCTAACCTACATTACCTCCCAAAGGCCCCACCTTTAAAAACCGTTGTGCCAAACGCTGAAGCTTCAACGTAAGAATTGTACAGGGAAACAGTTCAAGCCATAGCACAAAGTATCTCTCACCGTAGATAAAACTTAAAGATGAGATTGATGAAGAAGAAAATATAACATTTGAGTACTTCTTTATGAAGAGGTTTTATCAACCAGGTGTTGGTGAGAAGAAAATGTTAAAGAACAATGACACTGAGTGGTTGCCATCCTTGGAAATGTGGCTGTGACCACAGCTGGCAACCCAGGTTCAGAGATGACACTTTCTTTCACCACCATTCTGTGTCTCATTCTTTCTCTTACTCTGTCACCTTCTCTGTGCAAGTACCCATTGCACACACTCTCATTCTGGCCAATCACAGAGTGATAAAGAATGGCTGTAAAATTGTTTCCGTGTAATTTCTCAGCTTTCCTCTAACTGCATGTATAGTAGAAAGTAGTCTTTTCCCTGCCAAGTTAGTGGGAATTAAATGATTGCATCGTATCATGGCCTCAATGAGATGTATTAGAATACTGCTAAAGAAATTGTCCCCAAGTTCACACACTGATTCACTCTAATTTTTTTTTTTGGGGGGGGGGGTCTGAGCACCAGTTTTCCAACGGTAAATAATCTGAAACAGAGCATTCAAAAATTTCTTCTCCCTCCACCAGCCAGGTTAAAGGAATTCTCCTGCCTCAGCCTCTTGGGTAGCTGGGATTACAGGTGTATGCCATGACACTCAGCTAATTTTTGTGTTTTCAGTAGAAGTGAGGTTTTGTCAGCTGGGTGCGGTGGCTCAAGCTTGTAATCCCAGCACTTTGGGAGGCCGAAGCGGGTGGATCACGAGGTCGAGAGATCGAGACCATCCTGGTCAACATGGTGAAACCCCGTCTCTACTAAAAATATAAAAAAATTAGCTGGGCATGGTGGCACGTGCCTGTAATCCCAGCTACTCAGGAGGCTGAGGCAGGAGAATTGCCTGAACCCAGGAGGTAGAGGTTGCGGTGAGCCGAGATTGCGCCATTGCACTCCAGCCTGGGTAACAAGAGAGAAACTCCGTCTCAAAAAAAAAAAAAAAAAAAAAAAAAAGTGAGGTTTTGCCATATTGGCCAGGCTAGTCTTGAACTCCTGACCTCAGGTGATCCACCAACCTTGGCCTCCTAAAGTGCTGAGATTACACGTGTGAGCCACTACACCCAGCCTTACTTATTCTCAAGTTACAAGCAAAGGGGACATTTATGTGACACCGTAAATTAGATCAAATGTTACGTACATGAGGACTTATGACTCTACCTGAGATGGAGGAACAAGGACTAAATTTGCCCTTTCCTAGAAAACAACAAATATACAAAATACACAAAATAATGGTTTTCAAGACATTGGACAAGAAGCAAGAAAGAATGGTGATCCCTCACTGTATCTCTGTAGCATAGTTTGAAGCTGGGTAGTGTGATGCCTCCAGCTTGTCCTATTTGCTTAAGATTATCTTGTCTATATAGGCTCTTTTTGGTTCCATATAAATATTGAAATAGTTTTTCTAATTCTGTGAAGAATGCCAATGGTAGTTTAATGGGAATAGCATCTCTAGGTGATTCACAGGAACTTTAAAGTTCAAAAAGTCACTATTCTGGGGCAGCTCTTCCTAGCAGAGACTTGGAGAGACATCTGTACACCCACATTCAGAAAAATATTATTCACAATAGACAAAAGGTGGAAGTCACCCTACTGCCTATCAGCAGATAAGCAAAATGGGATAGATAATTACATACAATGGAACATCATTCAGCCTTAAGGAGGAAAAAATTCTGATACATAATGCAATATGGATGAACTTTTAAGATATTACTTTCAATGAGATAAACCAGGTATAAAAAGACCAAAAAGTCTGGGAGTGGTGGCTCATGCCTGTAATCCAAGCACTTTGGGAGGCCTAGGTGGGTGGCTCACTGAGGTCAGGAGTTTGAGACCAACCTGGCCAACATGATGAAATCCCATGTCTAATAAAAACTACAAACATTAGGGTGGTGTGGTGGTGTGGGCCT
The DNA here is from genome assembly GCF_048565385.1 of Saimiri boliviensis. Taxonomy (NCBI): domain Eukaryota; kingdom Metazoa; phylum Chordata; class Mammalia; order Primates; family Cebidae; genus Saimiri; species Saimiri boliviensis. The sequence goes on from NC_133449.1 coordinate 297,253,699, forward strand.
GTAATTTCAGCTGCTCAGGAGGCTGGAGCAGGAGAATCACTTGAACACAGGAAGCGGAGGTTGCAGTGATCCGAGATCACACCATTGCATTCTAGCCTGGGTGACAGGAAGAAAATTCTGTCAAAAAAAAAAAAAAAAAGAAAAGAAAAGAAAAGAAAAAGAAAAAGAATGGCAATTTCTGAAGGCTAAGAAGCAAATAAAGTGACCCCTAAATTTGGCTGTGTGTCTGCCTCAAGGGAGTTTTCAGACCATCATACAAAGAGGGGGCACCAAGGAGAGGCCTGATAATCTCCCTGTGTTGAGCAGATGAACCTGAAAATCCAGGAAATCTAAGATCATTGGAGTTTTCCTGATAGTCCTAGAGAGAAGGGCTATGTTAAACTAAATTTGGCTTAAATCTTTGTATCTTGAGTCCTTACCTAGAGAACTACAGCCTAACCTAAAAATATGTATTTTTATAATAGCTGAGCTTCAGCCGATCACAGGCTGCCCAGTGATTACACTAGGCCCACATTGGGTCTAGGCCAGGTTGTAACCTATGAAGTCATTTCCGTGTATCACTACCTTTTTTCAGTCTGTAAATACTGCCTGCCCATGCTGCTGGGTGGAGCTCTCTCAACTTCTCCTGGATATGAATGCTGCCTGATGCATGACTTGTTCTTTGCTCAAATCAACTCTGCCAAATTTAATGTACCTAAAGTTTTTCTTTTAAAATTTTGGCATCAGAAGTAGGATCCAAAATAAATCTCCCTTGAGCCCCAGGAGCAGTAGGTGACTGACGGAAAATACCCACTGGGCCCGTTTTGCCCATTTATCTCTTGCAGTAGCTGGAGTCAAGGTTGAATTCTCTTTCTGATTCCAGATGCACAGACTTATGTGTTTAGCTCTCCGAGTTTATTTGAGCCTTTTTTTACTCAGTACTTAGAAGTTGTGACAATAATAAGACTGAGTCCTATAAGGAGGTCTTCAGTGTTTGACTGAGTCAGACACTGAACTAAGTTCAGTGGGTAGTCAACGTTACTAGAAGACAGGGAATCATGGACTCGTTTGGATTCTAGGAGTCTGGAGCTCTTGCCAGTTTTATGTAGAAGAACTATGGAGCAAGAACTTGTGTTTCTCTAGAGAAATGGGTAAATCTTACTAAAAGAACTCAAAGTTACAGTGGTCACAGTGGATACACTCTTTATAAAAGGCCAACAGGTGTATGTCTTTACAGTTGCAGGGACCAAGAATACTTCCATATGCAAACCCAAACACAGGTCCCAAACTAAAGACCCCTGTAGCCTGAGATATCTGCCTTAATTTTAAACAGCCAAATCATTGGAAAAGATATTGTCTGTCTTACACCAGTCATCTGATGGGTCCACTTCGTTTAGCCTGATTATCTCCACTACCGGTAGCTCCCAGTGACTTTATTCGTGAGATACTAATAATTTGTTCAGAGAAAAAAAATACAAGAATATGACTGTGGTGAAGGTTTCAAATCAAGTCATAAATGTCACTGTGATCAAACCTGTTCGATTGACACTTGAACCATTTTCTGAAAAATAGTTGTAAGAGTTAGTCCTCTGTGCTCTTCTGTTTGACCCTGCATCCCCCATGAGAAACCCCCCTTCTGAAGCCTATGCTGACTTTACATTCGCCAGCTCTGCCTGTCTCTTTTATGTTTTCATGACCCTTGATATTCCCCAAAATTCCACTGGAAAAATAATTGAATTCAAATATTGTTTAGTAAATTAAGGAGCTTTGTATTATTGTACCTGGAACATGGCTAAAGTTTTGGAATGACAGCTATAAGATCTGTTCCTGTCTCTATGTCTATGTGTGTCTGTCTGCATGATATGTATGTGTATAATATTTTGCCATCTTTTTATGATACTGCCAAAATTAAATTATATAAAAGCTCTCTTTAATTGGCTTAATAAGAATAAGAATAAATGCTTATATTAATTATTTGCTCAAAACTATTAGAAGTGCCCCTAAATCTTTCCAAATTTATGTGGCTTAGGTAATCTTTGGTAAACAGGAATATTGTTGATTTGATTAAACAGTTATATCTTCAGAGTTTTCAGGATTAAATATAATTTCAGACACACAACTTTTCCTACTTAGGTTCACTGATAAAATAAGCTTGTTTTATTTCTATATTACAAAGGTAATAAATTGAAAAGATAACTAGCCATTTAATATTTCATCTTCATGAGCAACTCAAGCACAATTGTTAAATATAAGTGAGTTACGTAAATGTAAGATAAAATCTTTATGTTAAAAAATTTCCTTAGAAGAAAATCTAGGCAAAACCATTCAGGACATAGGTGTAGGCAAGGACTTCATGACCAAAACGCCAAAAGCAATGGCAACAAAAGCCAAAATAGACAAATGGGACCTAATCAAACTCCACAGCTTCTGCACGGCAAAAGAAACAGTCAGTAGAGTGAATCGGCAACCAACAGAATGGGAAAAAATTTTTGCAGTCTACCCATCTGACAAGGGGCTGATATCCAGAATTTACAAAGAACTAAAGCAGATCTACAAGAAAAAAACAAACAAGCCCATTCAAAAATGGGCAAAGGATATGAACAGATACTTTACAAAAGAAGACATACAGGAGGCCAACAAACATATGAAAAAATGCTCATCATCACTGGTCATCAGAGAAATGCAAATCAAAACCACATTGAGATACCATCTCACACCAGTTAGAATGGCGATCATTAAAAAATCGGGAAACAACAGATGCTGGAGAGGATGTGGAGAAATAGGAACACTTTTACACTGTTGGTGGGAATGTAAATTAATTCAACCATTGTGGAAGACAGTGTGGCGATTCCTCAAGGACCTAAAAATAGAAATCCCATTTGACCCAGCAATCCCATTACTGGGTATATATCCAAAGGATTATAAATCATTCTACTACAAGGACACGTGCACACGAATGTTCATTGCAGCACTGTTTACAATAGCAAAGACCTGGAACCAACCCAAATGCCCAACGATGATAGACTGGATAGGGAAAATGTGGTACATATACACCATGGAATATTATGCAGCCATTAAAAACGATGAGTTCACGTCCTTTATAGGGACATGGATGAACCTGGAAACCATCATTCTCAGCAAACTGACACAAGAGCAGAAAATCAAACACCATATATTCTCGCTCATAGGCGGGTGTTGAACAATGAGAACACATGGACACAGGGAGGGGAGCACTACACACTGGGGTCTGTTGGGGGGAAATGGGGGAGGGGCGGGGGGTGGGGAGGTGGGAAGAGATAGCATGGGGAGAAACGACAGATACAGGTGAGGGGACGGAAGGCAGCAAAGCACACTGCCATGTGTGTACCTATGCAACAATCTTGCATGTTCATCACATGTACCCCAAAACCTAAAATGCAATAAAAAAAAAAAAAAAAAAAAAAATAAGTAAAAAAAAAAAAAAAAAAAAAAAAAAAAAAATTTCCTTTTATAGCACAAAGTTTTAACATTCTTATCATCCATTTTATCAACAATTGAAAACTGAGGTTGAGGGAAATTTGTACAAACAAAAATTTGATTCTTAGTCCTAGCAAACAAACAAACAGACCAAAATTAGGAGAATAGACATAAAATTTTGCCTCCTCTACAGTTTCTTATTACAGATACACTAAAGGTATTTGGGACAGTTATCAAACATGTCCCGTGACACATTGACAAATTGTACTATAAGAAACATCTACTTCTAGAAGTTATGATTCATAGATTTGCCAATCTACAGATTGCTGGTGTGACAGGCAGTTTCTTGCTTCCTATAAATTATGTAATTTATATATATATATATATATATATATATATATATATATATGAAATAAAGAAATAATACACATAAAGAAATAATATGTAAAGAAATAGGAAACAATGCTATATGCAAGTATACAAGAGAGGTAAGATGTGATTTTGGTAAGGAAAAGCTAAAACATAAGTACTTTGTAAAAATGGAAATGAGTAACTTTTGTCCAAAGTTAGTATAATGGTTTGTTCAAAAATAAGAAGAGAAAACGTGTAGGACAAAAACGGAATGGATTAGAAAGCCTGAAAAGATCTCTGGTGGATGAATCCTGGAAAGGAAATTTTATATGTAATCAAGCTATTTAAGATTAGAATATACTTGCTTATAAATTTTTCTACAAATTAAGCATCAATATAAAAAATACAGGCTATGTGTGGTGACTCATGCCTGTAATCCAGCAATTTTGGGGGCTGAGGCAGGAGATCTCTTGAAGTCAGGAGTCTGAAAGCCTGGCCAACATGGTGAAACTTCATCTTTACTACAAATACAAAAATCAGCTGGATGCAGTGGTGCATTCCTGCAATTCCGTCTACTTGGGAGGCTGAGGCATGAGCATCGCTTAAGTCCAGGAGGCAGAGGTTGCAGTGAGCCAAGATCATGCCACTGTACTCCAGCCTCTGTGACAGAGTGAGATTTTGTCTCAAAAATAAATTAAAAAATATAATTATAAATAAAGTACAATGATGTAGAACTAGAATTTAGTCCTCTGTGATAAAACAACAAGGTTTTCTTTAGTAATTTTTTTAAAAATAGGAAACTGTGAAAGTTTTTTTAATTTTATTTTTTAGATACTTGGCCAAAGGAAAAAAAAAATATATGTTTTACCAATATAATTTCCTTTGCTTCATCTTGTCTTTAGTAGATTATTGATAATTTAAGAGAACTAACACCTCTCTGTTAAAAGAGCTACAACTTGTTCTACAACTGTCTAACTTCTCTTGTTTGAAGTCATTAAATTATTACTCTGGTTAAATGAATAAACATTGTTCACAGTGGCTGGTGATTCTATTCTGATCAAGTGTTTAGATCCTTAACATTTTTGACAAGCTCCCCAAATCAAATTTTAAGTTAAGTCTTTTTCTTAATCCTGAATTAATTTTCAGGGATTTTCCAGATGGGCCCTTGAAGCATCTCCAAGGGTTATATCTTCTTATAAAAAGAGATGTCTTAAACTAATTGAGCTTATTTCATATATCAAATTATGTGAGAAGCATTGTCAAATAATATGTAACGTTAAACTTTTATTGAGTTACATTTGAATGGAGGTTAATATGTGTTTCAAGATTTGTATGAAATTTGTAGAAATACAATCATACTACTAGACTTGGATAAGAATTTTCAGAACTCTGATAGGAAAATCCGGTTTCATAAAACTGCTAACCTGTCACCAAGCAAAACAAGAGTTAATTTATCATCAAGAAAATGTTTTGACAGATTTTCATGCTAACTCAGCCAATACTGAAATCATTAAGATATGCAATTTGAATGAACTTCATAAGATTGATCCAAGTAAATTACCTATGATAATCTATTTAATAAACACCACTAGGTACCTGAATTGGAGAAACAAAGCTAGTGTTTAAGGAGATTTTAATTCAGTGTAAAGTGTGGGCTCATGGAAAGCTTGGATGGTAGCCTGGTTATTCCTGATTTCTTAACACTTTCATTATTAAATGCTCTGCATTCAAACTCCCCATGGAGTAGATAAAATAATATGAATAATAAAAATATGTTTCTGTGACTCTTCTAAAATTATGCAAGTTGTTTAGGTCAACGTTTGGTCTATCAAATCCACAATTCTAGTAAGGCAACAAAAACCTCAGGTGACAGATTTCCATCATCTACTGGACTATTAGAACAAATACAAATGGTTTTGTGTAGTTGCCTTCTTCTGTGTGTGTTTTTGGTAGTTTTGAAGCTTCCCCATGCAGAAAAACCACTTTTAAAGTGGTAGCTAAAAGGTTGTTTGAAAAAAAAAATGTGTTTCCTTTATGGGATATTCCTGGAGAGATCTCCAGCATTAGAGATCATTGTTTCAGTGAAGAAATTATAAAATAGTCAAATAAGGTATTGCAAATACTATGTCATCATGCAAAGCTAACATAATTGCATTACCTTCATCCATGTTATTCCTGATTGATGGTAATCTGATTTAGTCCCACTGGAAAACATAAACTGATCCCATTAAAATAGTTATTGGAGTACTTATGCTTCCAATAACAAAAGCTTATGTACCTCATGCCCTTATAAATGGACATGATCCAATATTTCAAGGCTTTCATACACTAGGCCAGGTATATTTTCTCCAGGTAAAAGAAGCTCTTCATGACCCATGAACTGATGACAGGCAGATCTTTCACAATCTAGAACATGGTGATTGGGTCTCTTGGAAACAATACCAGAGAAAGACTGTCATTGAACTCTCTTGAAAAGAACTATGCCAAGTTCTACCTTGCGGCAAAACTTCAGGGACTCAAGTCTTGAATTCGTAACTCTTAACTCAAAGGGCCCTTCTAGGACCATACACACATTGGAGACATCAAGGTAAAACTGAACAGGGAGGCTTCTCCTCAGAAGAAGAAAACATCCTGGATGTCCACAACTATTCCAAGATCACAGATCAAGGGTCTGTCTACAGTCAGCATAACACTTTTTCTCTTTTCCTAATGTCTATCTTCTGTTTATACATGGAAAGATAATGTGAACATTAAGATTTTATCATTGACAGCTTCCACAGAGAGCTTAACTGACTGAATGTTTGATATGTCATGTCAAACCTAAATCCTTCCATGATCTTAGGTATCCTTTGGTTAATTGTGTAATATATTTTGATGATATTCTGAGTGTAATGCTTTCCATAGTGTCAAACTCTTATATTTACATATTCAAATTCCTTATTTAAATCTAACAGTAGGTAAACACTGTTTAACTGAAAAGTAGGGCTTTTTGGTTAAATTATGCCAGATATTAAATACTAAAAAATAAAGATAAAGATAATTCAACAGTTTTTAGACAAATTTGCAACTCCAACCTTTTAATTATTGGTAGCCATCAATTATGCAGTAATTCAATAATCGTACCTGAGATAAATATTACCAGTGCTTTCCTGCCGGTGACTCCTAAGGCACAAGATATCCTCATAGGAAAGTGCCTGTTAGAACTGTCTGTTATGTCCCTCCAGAATATATTTTAGTTGTGGAGGATTTACTAGTATAATAATCATTTAACCGTTCACACATTCCATGTTTCAATAAGTGGAAAATAAGGGTGCAGTATGTATTATATTAGGAATTCTAATGTTACTACTCTCACTCCACAATCAACTGGACACTGGATATTGGCCTATATTTCTTAACTTGCATTATAGAATAAAAAGTAATTTGCTAGCAGGTGGAAATTCCTTCAAGTGGACATTTGTTACTGAATCCTCCTTCTCTGGCTTGGCACAAATGTAAGTGAGGTTATAATTAGAAATCTGTTTCAAACATTAGCCACTGTAAATGACTCGATTGCAAAGGTTACAGTTGTCCAGAAAACTTCTTTAAATTCTCCTGCTAATGTTGTTTTGGATAACCTAATTCCTTTGGACTATCTTTCAGCTAAACATATGGCAGTGTGTATAAATACACTTGGATAAATACATCTGGTATGGTAAAAACTCAATTGTAAAAAATCAAGAAACAAGCAAGTTGGTACAAACAGGTAGTTTTCTTTCCTGATTACTTGTGATATTTTTTGTCGGACGGGTTCTACTTATGGAGGCACCTTTTAAGGAGTTACATTTTAGTCTTTTCATAACATCTTCCTGGCAGCCGTTATGATAGTCTCCCTGCCACATTCCCTCAATAGTCCTAAGTGATTGTGCAGAGCCATCTGTTACACATCAAATTGTTTCACTAAAGTTAGAATAACGAAAATACAAAGAGAATAAAAGGAATCATCTAACTTGCTTGACATTATGAATTGTGAATTCCATACTAAGTCCAAACAAGTTAATTGTCCTGGTGACAGAGCATGGCTTTAATGCCTGAAGTTTTGGTGAATCTCTCAGAATTAAAAGTCTGACAAAAAGGCACAAATGTTAAATTAAATTTGGCCTACGTTTGTTCAAGTATCTTGATTCCATAAATAGCAAGCCACAATGTAACTTAATAAGAAATAAACTACAACCTAAGAATATATTCTTCCACAATACTTTTGATGTTTGAGTCCCAGCCAATCATGGAAGCAGGTTCCGGTGAATGACAGGATGCCCACTGATGACATCATGTTCATGTAAGGCAAATGCCTCATCACAGAATACAGCAGATGTTGAGCTGTATTTCTCCAAGTTGTTGTGTATGCCACTTTCTTTTTTTCTGTCTGTAAATATTGCCTGCCCATGCTGCTGGGTAGAGCTGTCTGTACCTCTCCTGGTTCTGAGTGCTCCTCGATTCATGAATCACTCTTTGCTCAAATAAACTCTGATAAATTTAGTTCTCCAGAGGCTTTCATTTGTTTATTTTATTTTATTTTTTCAAACAAACATAAAAGAACAGAAAGATAATTTTGGTGATCTTCAAATGATACTCAGTGTTCAGCTGGTTACTTACCAGTGCATGAGTGTGAAGAAACTACATGAGAATGGGGGCGGGGGGGAACTAGAAAAAAAGTCATAGATAAGAGTGCTGGACACTCAAAAATAATGTTTTAGTGATTTTTTCTGCAGACAGCCTGTAAAATCTCATTATACAAACAAATGAGATAGAATAATAAACAATGTTGTCATTGTATTGGCACAAAAACTAATCCTGATTCAATACTGCTCCTGAACATCTCCAAAAATCTTGAAACCAAGACCTGAACAGATTAAATGATTAGAAAAAATTTGGGTACATATCAGATACAAGAAAATGTTACACATTTTTATGGATACATATTATTCAGCACCTCCAGAGGCAAAATATATGTTTGTGCTACTGACACATAATAAGGAGATGATTCAGTCAATTAAAACTAACCCAGAATTGACAAAGCTATTAGAATTATTAGACATTTAAAAGGTTAACAGAAAAGTTGAACAAACTAAAATTCACCTACTTTTTTTGTACCTATCAGAAAATTAAGGTTTTAGGGAAAAACCATGAAATCTGAAGAGGCAGATGAATCCAAAGTCACAGATCATATTTTAAACACAATATGTTGAACAAACTAAAATTCACCTACTTTTTGGTACCTCTCAGAAGCTGAACAAACTAAAATTAACCTACTTATTTTGTATCCATCAGAAAATTAAGATTTCAGGGGAAACCATGAAATCTGAAGAGACAGATGAATCCAGAGTCATAGGTCATATTTCCTTACCTGAAGAAGAAGATGCTGGAACCATAAACTGGAAGGAAAACTTAGCAGTTTTGAAAAATTGCTTGAGGATGAGTATGGATTGCAGTTTGGGGAGGACAGATATATTTATAGATTTTACCTCCAGAGACTCTACCAGGTTCTTATGATGAAGACCTGAAAAATATCCTCCCATAACTACAGCAGAGAGAAGAGTAATTGTAAAATAATTCCTGTGCTTTCGCTATATTAAAATAGCACCCCCACCTTTTTTTTTTCAGGGTGGAAGAACTTAGCAGAGCTAATCCAATCTGGGAGAAGAATATTTCAAAAAAAAAAAAAAAAAAGAATTACCAGGAATAAAAAGTGGTTTTATTTAATGGCAAAAGGACAAATTTTCCAAAAAGACATGGGATCTTTAACATGTGAAGATCTAACAATAGTGTTAAAATATGTGAGACAAAAACAGATTGTACTCAACAAATAGACAAATTTACTTTTATAGTTGAAGACTTCAACATTTGTCTTTTAGTAATTGATAGACCAAACAGGCCAAAAAAAAAAAAAAAAAAAAAAAAAGTCAATAAGGTTACGGTTGACTTGAGCAGCACTATCAATCACCTTGATGTAATTAACATTTATAGAATACTGCACCCAACAACAGCAGAATAACTATTCTTCTCATACTCTTGTGAGACCCTCATCAAAAGAGACCATATTTTGTTCCTAAACTGTAACTTAAGAAATTCAAGAAAATAGAAGTCATACAAATTATGTTCTCAGAACACAACAGGATTAAGCTAGAAGTCAGTAATAAAGATAGCTGGTAAATTCCTAAATATTTGAATATCAGACAGCATGTTTCTATATAATATGTTAATGATGGAATTATTTATCTAAAAATAAATTTTAAATAGGTAACACTAAGCAAATATGTAAAACCCACTCATGAAAGTATATAGAATACAGTAAAAGTGATGATTAGGGAGAAACATATAGCATGAAGTGTATATATTCGAAAATATTATAGATGTAATACCAATCGTTGAGCAACTAGAGAAAAAAGACCAAGTTAAACCTCAAAGAAAATAAAATAAATAATAAAAGTTAGAAAAAATTACTGAAATGGAATATTGGAAAACAATTAAAAATCAACAAAACTAACATTGTATTCTTTGAAAAGATCTAAAAACGTTTAAGCCTCAAACCAAGCCATTCCAGCCACAAACAAAATATAGAAGACAAAATTTACAAAACCAGAAATGAAAGAAGAAAAGAATAGTCATCACTTTTTATTCCATTATATTAAAAGAATAATAAGAAATGCTACATAACTAAGTAGCCACAGAACAATTATTTGAAAGAAACAAACTACCAAAACATACAAGGAGAAATAAATACCGCAATAGGTCTATTTAAGTAATCAAATCAATAATTAATAACATTCCAAAAAAAGAACTCACCAAAACCTGTTGTGGAGGCACAAAAAAAATCCCAGAAAATATGAATAAATCAAAAACAAGAATGAATTACGAAGTACATACTACCACCAAGTGAGATTTATTCATTTATGCAAGGATGGTTCAACATTTGAAAATCAATCACCACTGCATCAACAAACTGAAGAAGTGTCAAGTAATTATATTAATTGATACATGAAAATTATTCAACACAAGACAATACCCATTCATGATAAAAACTCTCAGGACACTAGGAATAGAGAAGAACTTTCTTACTTTAATTAAAAGAATCACACACACAAAAAGCCTGTAGTTAACATCAGAATTAAGGTTGGGAAACAAAATACTTTCTCCTGAAGATGAGGAACAAGGCAAGAAGGAATTTTTTTACCAGCCCTGTTCAAAATTTTACTGGAACTTCTAACTGTAATAAGTTAGAAAGATTACATATGTGTGTGTGTTTATGTATATTATATATGCATATGTGTATTATATATTATATATAATGTGCAGATATATTACTCTCTATATATGTATACACACACACACAAACACACACACACACACACACACACACACACACACACATGACACTCCCCAAAAGACTATATTTTGGTAAGGTGTTTTATATATATGTACACATTATATATGTTACATATAATATGCACATATATAATTTTTTGTGTGTATATATATGTATATATGAACAAAAGAGATAACCTAGGCATAGTCAAAAACACAATAAACTAATTGTTATTAAAAGAGAAAAGGCAATACCATAGAACAAGAGAAACCTTTTCAATACATGTTGCTGGAACATTTGGATGTGTGTATTTAAAAAACAAAATAAAGATGCATATCGACACAGACATTAGACCTTTCAGAAAAATTAACTCAAAATTGATTATAGATCTACATATAAAATATAAAACTGTAAAATTTCCGTAATAAAAAAATATTAGGAAGAAATCATTGTGACTTTGGTTAATAAGATTTTGGATTCAACACAAAAAGCATTATCTATGAAAGAAAACATTGAAAAAATGTACCTTATTAAAATTAAACTTTCTGTTAGGCAAAAGACACTGTGAAGATAACAATGCAACAAGCTACAGATGTAGAAATATTTGTAAAAACAGATTTCTCGTTTATTTTCAAAATATTTAAAGAAACCTCAAAACTCAAAATATTAGACAAAAAATTAATAATGAGCAAAATAGTTGAAAAGATACCTCATTAGAGAAGCTATACAGATGGAAAATACCCATATGTAAACGTGCTCGACATCATTTGTCATAAGCCATTACATATCAAAATAGTAGATATACTACGGCACGTCCATAGAACAGCAAGTAAACAAAATAAAAGAAAACAAATGCAATGACAATAGTGAAGAATGTAAAACAACAGGATTTCCAATTCACCACTTGTGGGAATCCAAAATGGACATTTTGAGAGATGCTTTGACAGTTTCTAACTAATGTAGACTTAATATTTTCATATGGTCCAGCAATTTCCCTCCCAATTATGTATTGAACAAATTTGAAATATATGCCAACACTCTAAACTCAGTATGAATGTTTATAACACCTTCACTAATAATCAGTGGCAGCTGGAAGCAACCAAGATGACTTTACACATGTTCATGAATAAAGGAACTGTGATACATCCTGATGATGAAATATCACCCAACAATAAAATAAACAAATTACCAAACCATAAAAATACATGAAAGAATCTCAAATACGGCAACTATTTTTTTTAAGTTATGCAATATGTGGTTCTAACTATGACATTCTGGAAAAGGCAAAAATGTAGAGATGGTAAAAAATCAGTTGTTTGTTGCTGGGAGAAGGAACTGGAAAGAGTTTAAATAGGTTGACTACAAGGGATTTTTCAGGCAGTAAAACTATTTTATTTGATACTGTAACAGTGGATACGTGATACAGTATATGTGTCAAAACTCATCGTTTTTTACAGCACCAAGAATAAACCTTAATGTATGCAAATTCATAAAAATAAATCATTTAGGAGGTCAGGGGATCCCAGAGTAGAATGCAGAATGTGACAAAAGACTGAATGTCTGACAAATGTTTAAAATAGCTTTCCTGAAGGAGGTCAGGAAAAATGGTGCTGACTTAAGTACAATTTGTAAGACTACAGGCAAAATAAACTATGTAACCTCTTTGGTTGATAAGGTTTTCTGCAAGATTGTGAGCTAGTTTTACACTGATGTAGTACACACACACACACACACACACACACACACACACAAGAGGGATTGAACAATTAAGTGGAAGATGGATGCTGAGTGCCCAGATTTTCACTGTTGGAGTTGGAGTTTACAGATGAGCAAGGGACATGGTGAGAATGATCCATGTAGTAGTAGATTAGAGCTGGAGACATAAGCACAAATTCTTGTCTAGCTTAATATAGATACAGCTGACTACATACACTATTATCAATGCTCATAGATATTTGCATATACATAGGTTAGTATATACACATACATTTGCTTCCTCTGTTATGTCAGAGGGTATAGAAACAATGACACCCCTGAAGCAATGGGCACATGCAATAAACAGACTATGGTTCTAAATATGTTTATTCTCAAATATATCAGTCAGTGCTGATATTAGTAATTGCCAGTTCTAGGACTGCAGAAGAAAATATAGAAGTTGAATGCATTGGCTTACTATGACTGCTATAAGAAATCACCACAAACGCAGTGGCTTCAAATAGCACAATAAATATGTTCTTACAGTTCTGGAGTCAGATATTGGAGATGGGTCTTATTGGGCTAAAATCATGGTGTCCGCAGGGCTGGCTCCTTCCGAATGCTGCAGGGGAGAATCTTGCTCTTGCATCTTCCAGCTTCTTGAGGTTGCTGGAGTTTTTGATTATGACTGCATCACCTCAACCTTCACTCCCTCTACTCACTCTGCATTCTTTTCTCCTATAGTCATACCTCCCTCTACTTCCTCCTACAAGGAACATTTGTGTTTAATTTCTGGTCGGCTCAAAAAATTCAGGAAAATCTCTCCATCCTAAGATCTTTAACTTGATCATACCTGGAATTTTTCTTTTGAGGTATCTTCACTAAGCAATTTTCACTATTATGCAGGCATCTTTGAGGAACCATAATTTGTCCTAACATACACACACAACGAAGGTATGTCATAGGGACAAAAAAGCCAGGGGCCAACTGACAGATCTCTTAATGGCCAAATCTGGAAGTATTCTTTCCTCCATATTTCATTTTCATTTTCCAGCTTTATTAGGATACAATGGACAAATCAAACTGTATATGTATTAATAATGTAAATAAAGTATTATTAGATTATATTCTAAAACATAAAACAAATACTCATGAGACCATACTGATATAGATAATCAAAAATAAATCAATGGGACAAAGAAGGCTTCCATACAAAAGAATTCCAAATAATTTATGTATTTACACTTCTACCGACTCTTCACTGCAGGCTATGATGGCAACTTTACAGTGGAGAGAGCTGACAAGCACTAACTCTACCAGATGGTCATTATTAATGTCAACAGCGATGACTCATCTTGATAGGACATACACTGGATATGGTGTGATGAACACAGGCATTCTACAAAATGCCTAATCATAGCTACTCAAAACTGTCAAGATCATAAAAGGCAAGAAAAACCCGACAAACTGTCATTGTCAAGAGCCTATGAAGACATGCGAATTAAATGTTACAGAATATCTTGGGTGGGATCTTGATAGAGAAAACTATTAGTTCAAAATAAGAAAATCTGAATAAAGCATGGACTCTAGTGAATAAGAATTAATAAAAATGTGCTCATTAATTATTTTAAAGTGCACCATGGTAATATGACATAATAATTGGGGAAACTGAATGTGATATTTGGGAATTTAATTTACACTTTTTGCAGTTTTTTTTAAGTTATCAAAATTCTATTCAATGGAAGATATAAAAATGACCTAACTCAAGCTTCTAAAAATTCAGACTACACTATGAGAGACAAAAATATACTGAACAGAATGAATAACAAATTTAACCTTGCAGAAAAAAGAAATGAACTTGAAGAGCAAGAGAAATACACAACATCAAAACTTAAACACAGAAACTGAAAAAAAAAATTCTAAAAAAGGAATCAGTGAATGTCAACATTGGGTGGCTTCAGCTTGATATATATATATATATATATATATATCTCCTCCCTTTTGAAAATGCAAATTATATATATATACATATATATACATATACATACATATATATACATATATACATATATATATACACACATATATATAATTTGCATTTTCAAAAGGGAGGAGTAATGAGAGACAAACAATTAAAATAATAATGGCTGCTTTTATTTTAGATTTGATGCGACTTGTAAACCAACAGATATAAGAATCTTAGTGATGAGCGAGCACAAGAAACATGAATAAAGCAGAACTAAGGCATATCATAATAAGTTTGCTACAAACCAGTGATAAAGAGGAAATTTGAAAAGCAGCAAGGGGGGCGAGCAAAGAAATGTTATGTATAGAGAGGCACACAAGTCTCACAAGATCTGATGGGTTTAGCAAGGGCTTCTGCTTTTGCTTCTTCCTCATTTTCTCTTGCCACTACCATGTAAGAAGTACCTTTCACTTCCTGCCATGATTTTGAGGCCTCCTCAGCAATGTGGAACTGTCAGTCCAATTAAACCTCTTTTTCTTTCCAGTCTTTATCAGAAAACGAACGAATACACGGTAAATTGGAACCAGTAGAGCAGGTCACTGATGCAAAGATATCTGAAAATGTGGTAGTGACTTTGGAACTGGGTAACAGGCAAAGGTTGGGACAACTTGGAGGGCTCAGAAGAAGACAGGAAAATGTGAAAGTTTGGAACTTCCTAGAGACTTGTTAAATGGCCTTGACAAAAATGAACAATAAGGCCCAGGCTGAGGTGGTCTCAGATGGAGATGAGGAACTTGTTGAGAACTGAAGAAAAGGTGCCTCTTATTATGTTTTAGCAAAGAGACTGGCAGCATTTTGCACCTGCCCTAGACATTTATGGAACTTTGAACTTGAGAGAGCTGATTTAGAGTATCTGCTGGAAGAAGTTTCCAAAAAGCAAAACATTCAAAAGGTGACATGGGTACTATGAAAATTATTCCATTTTAAAAGGGAAACAGAGCATAAAAGTTCAGAAAATTTGTAGCCTGATGATGCAGTAGAAAAGAAAAACCCATTTTCTGAAGAAAAATTCAAGCTGGCTGCACAAATTTGCATAAATAGCAAGAAGCCTTATGCTAATCTCCAAGACCATGGGAAAAATATCTCCAGAGCATCTCAGAGACCTTGATGGCAGGCCCTCCCATTACAGGCCTGGAGGCCCAGGAGGAAAAAGTGGTTTCATGGGCCAGGCCCAGCATCCCCATGATGTGTTCAGCCTATTGACTTGGTACCCTGCGTTCTAGCCATTCCAGCCATGGCTGAAAGGGGCCAACATGGAGCCTGGACTGTGGCTTCATAGGGTAGAAGCCCTAAGCCTTGTCAGCTTCCATACAGTGTTGAGCCTATGGGTGCACCAAAGTCAAGAACAGAGGTCTAGAAACCTCTGCCTAGATTTCAGATGTATGGAAATGCCTGGATGCTCAGGAACAAGTTTGCTGCCAGGGCAGGGCTCTCATGGAGAAGCTCTGGTATTGCAGTGAGGAAGGGAATCATGGGGTCAGAGCCTCTACACAGCATCCCTACTGGGGCACTGCCTAGTGGAGCTTTGAGAAGAGGGCCACCATCCTCCAGACCCCAGAAAGGTAGAACCACTGACAGTTTGCGCTGTGTGCCTGGAAAAGCTGCAGACACTCAACAGCAGGACATGAAAACAGCCAGGAGGGAGGCTGTACCCTGCAAAGTGACAAGCGCAGAACTGCCCAAGACCATGGGAACCCACATCTTGTATCAGGGTAACCTGGATATCAGACTGAAGTCATAGGAGGTCATTTTGGGGTTTTAAAATCCCACTGGATTTCAGACTTGCATGGGGCCTGTAGTCCCTTTGTTTTGACCAATTTCTCCCATTTGAAATGGCTGTATTTATCCAGTACCTGTACCTCCATTGTATCTAGGGAGTAACCAGCTTGCTTTTGCTTTTACAGGCTGATAGGTAGAAGACACTTGCCTTAACTCAAATGAGACTTTTGAACTGTGGACTTCTGGGTTAATGCTGAAATGAGTTTAGACTTTGTGGGACTGTTGGGAAGGCATGATTGGTTTTGAAATGTGAGGAAATGAGATTTGAAGTTACCAGTGGTGGAAAAATATGGTTTGGCTGTGTCCTACCCAAATCTCAACTTGAATTGTATCTCTCAGAATTCCCACATGTTGTAGTAGGGACCCAGGGGGAGGTAACTGAATCACAAAGGCTGGTCTTACCAGTGCTATTCTTGTAATAGTAAGTAGGTCTCACAAGATCTGAGGTTTAGCAGGGGCTTCTGCCTTACTTCTTTCTCATTTTCTCTTGCTGCCACCATGTAAGAAGTACCTTTCACCTCCCGCCTTGGTTCTGAGGCCTCCCCAGCCATGTGGAACTGTAAGTCCAGTTAAACCTCTTCTTCCCAGTCTTGGGTATGTGTTATCATAGCGTGAAAACAGACTCATGCATTCAGGTCATAAAACAATCCATCTCCTGTGAATGTGAAGTATAAAACATGTTGTAGGAAGTCCTTCAGGCTAAAGGAAATTCACATAGGCTATCTAGTGAAATAAAAGTTCAACCAAAAAATAAAGAAAGAATACTGGAAATCATAACTACTTAAATAAACACTTTTTTTCCTTTTCATTCAATTTAGTTGATTGTTCAAGGAAGAACAACAACATCATTGGGTAAGGTTTATTTGAAAAGTTAAAATGTGTTGCAACAATAACATTATGACCAGTGTGAGAAAAACTGAAGTATACTTTTGTAATATTTTTATATTCTACATGGAGTTATATAATACCACTTGAAGATAGACTATAAGTTTATGATGTACATTATGATAGCTGTTAACCACTAAAATGACAAAATAAAATGTTTTGTTATTAAGTAAACACAAAGATAAATAGAGTCACAAATCATACTCAATAATCTTAAAAATGAAGACAAATAGAAAAATGAAGAAAAGATAAGACAAATAGGGAATAGCAGATAGTGCTATTAAACCTAACACATCATTAATCATATTATTTATAAATAGTTCAAGCCACCTACTAAAAGTCAGAAATTGTCATATTGGATGAAAAAGAAACAAATACACGCAGTTTGAAAGACAACGACTTTAAATATTTAATTAGCTTGACTGTGGTAGTCATTTAACAATACATACATATATCAAATTATCATGTAGTACATCATAAATATATACAACTTTATTTTCAATTATATATCAATAAGGCTAGAGAAATAAAGACACAAATATATTAAAAGTAGGAAGATGCAAAATATATCCATGTTAACAGTATTTTATTTTCTTCAGTCGGGGTCTCACTCTGTCCCCCAGGCTGGAGTGCAGTGGAATGATCTCGGCTCACTGCAACCTCTGCCTCACAGATTCAAGTGATTCTTTCACCTCACCCCTGCCCCCTGAGTAGCTGGGATTACAGGTGCCTGCCACTACACCTGGCTAATTTCTGTATTTTTAATACATATAGTGTTTCACCATGTTGGCCAGGCTGGTCATAAACTCCTGACCTCAAGTGATTTACCCGCCCTGGCCTCCCAAAGTGCTGGGGTTACAGGAATAAGCCAGCATGCTCAGCCTTTAATACAAATTTAAAAACTGACTTGACTATATTAACTTTAATCTATATAAGCTTTAAGGCAAAACAATATTACCAGGGGAAAATAAAGACATTTTACAGTGGCAAAGGGGTCTATTAATCAATATATAAAAATCTAAATATATATTCACTTAATAATATCATCATTAAATAGGTTGTGTGAATACAAGTTCTGAGTGCAGCCCAATAGCTCCCCTGTGTTCTCAAAAAAAACCCTTGTGCTTGGTACAGGATGTTGGCAAGCTCACAAATCACGTTTTGTGAAATGATCTCAGAGCACAGCTAGTATATCCTTGTTCATACTGCACTGGGAATATGTACATTTTTCTGGGAACTGCTTACCTATATATGTGTCAATAGCCTTCAGGCACCCCCTAGCTCTCTAACATTCACACCTTTAGAGGCAATGGTGGGAACTTTTCTACTTCAGCCTGAAGTGAGGCACATGTAGTCACATTGCCCTCAGTGACTGTGAAATGGATCCAATAGCCATGGGATACCCATGCATTGCAAGGGGCTAAATCTTATGTACATGCTTTCTCCTCTTGCTGTAAATGAACATCATGTCACTTGAGTCTGGTGTGCATGTTGTCTGTTCAAAGTGACCTAAAATCTTGCACTGTTTCCCAGGTGGTACTTACCTGCCTTTTGACCTTGGTCACACTCATGTTACATTTTATCCTGCAGCACAACCTTATCACCTAATAAAACATGAAGCAACAACTTAAAAAACATCCAGAAGAAATAGATTTAAAAAATTATTATTATTATTATTATTATTATTATTATTATTATTTTGAGACAGAGTTTCCCTCTTGTCACCCAGGTTGGAGTGCAATGGTGGGATCTCAGCATACTGCAACCTCCACCTCCTGGATTCAAGCAATTCTCTTGCCTCAGCTTCCTGAGTAGCTGGGATTACAGGTGCCTGCCACCACACCCAGCTAATTTTTGTATATTTAGGAGAGACAGAGTTTCACCATGTTAGGCAGGCTGGTCTCAAACTCCTAACCTCAGGTGATCCACCTGCTTTGACATCCCAAAGTGCTGGGATTACAGGCGTGAGCCACCATGAATATCTGACAAATAGTCATATTCAGAGGCTCTAATATTCATCTTCAACACTTGATAAAACAAATGGAAAGTTAGTAAATATGTAGTTGAAATACACTATCAACCAATTTGAGTAAATTTAAAATTTTAGAACAATATAACCAACAATCATTGTGTACACATTATTTTCAAGTGGGCAGAGAACATTTGCCATGACAGACTATATTCTTGTCTATGAAATAAATATAAATAAACTTTGAAGTATTTAAGTAATACAAAGGTCATATGTAGCCATGATCAAATTAAATTAGAAATTAATCACAGAAAGTTCTCTGGAAAATCCTCACATATTTGGATACTGTATGATATATTTTCAAATAAAAAGTGGAACAAAGAGTAAACATAAATGATGTGAGAAGATACTTAGAATTGTATCAAAATAAAAATATATACTTATGTATCTTATACATAGATATGTAAATGTGTGAGATGGCACTAAAACAGCACCTGTGAAGAAATCTATAGCATTAAACATCTGTAAAGAGAACAAAGTTCTTAGAAAAGTGATTTCAGATTCAACTTTATAAAATGAGAAACTAAGGTGAATCAAAAGTAAGCAAGGTAACGGAAATAATAAAGATCATAGTAGAAAACAGTAAAATATCATAAAGACACATTGACAAAAAAAAAGTCAATAAAACTTAAAGCTACTTCTTTAAGAAGGTTGTCAAACTAATCAACCGACACCAAGCCAGATTTTAAAGAAAAAAAAATTAAAAAGAAGACAAAAAATTACCAACATCTGGAATCAGAAAGAGATATTTATTTATTTATGTATTTATTTATGAGACGACACTTTGCTCTTGTTACCTAGGTTGAAGTGCAATGGCACACTCTTGGCTCACCGTAACCTCTGCCCCCTGGATTCTAGTGATTCTTCTGCCTCAGCCTCCCGAGTAGCTGGGATTTTGTAATCCAGGCATGTGCCACCATGTCCGGCTAATTCTGTATTTTTAGTAAAGATGGGGTGAGGTGGGCAGATCACGTGAGGAAAGAGATCATTTCTACATTTTCTACAGATATGAAAAGTATCTTTAGATGGATTTAAAATGTGTAGATATTGTAATATTCTATAGATTATAAATAGATACTAGAGGATAAAAGCACAGTATAAACAACTTTATACTGTTAAGGTTGACAATTTAGATGATATGAAAAAAATTTCATGAAAAACACAAATCACTAAACTTCACTTGAGATGCGATATGTACAAGCAGAATAGCTCTATTGAAAAAAAAGTAACGTGTACTTTTAAAACTTTCTATGAAGAAAAATCTAGAAGCAGATGAATTAATCACTGAACATCAGCATCTTTAAATACTCTGTTTTGAAAGTAGTAATAATGTTAATTCTAAACGAAGATTGTCAATAAATTGAAGATGAAGAAATGCCTCTCAACTCATTCTGTGAAGCCTGTCCTGCTCTCACTGTAAAAGAAGACAACAGTATAAGAAATGAGGGAAAACAATAAACCAACCTCTCATAAACACAGATAGGAAAAGAGATACATTATTGATAACTCAAATCAAACAATATATTAAAATGCTAATACATTGCCATGTGGGGTTTGTGCTAGAGATTCAAGGTTGTTTCAACATTTAAAATCAATCAATGTAATTTACCACATTAATAAATTAAAATAGAGGAGCCATATGCTCAGTAGAAGCATACAATTATTTAATTATTTGATACAATGTAATATTTATTAATGATGCATACTCTGAAAACCAGAAAGAAAAATCACCTTCCTAAATTTGAAAGGACACCTGAAATAAATTTGCATCTAACATTATACTTAATGTTTAAAGAATTAACACTATGTTTCTAAGATCAGGAATCATACAAGGATTCCTGCAACCCACCACTTCTATCCAAACTTGTACTTAAGGTTTTAGCCAATGCAATAATAAAAATACAGAAAATAAAAGGAATACAAAGTAGAAGGAAAGAACTATCTTAATTGTCAGCTGCCATGATTATCAATGTTGGAATTTGGTGGAATCTTTTTTCATGTTTGTTGCCTGCATAAACGTCTTCTTTTGAGAAGTGTCTGTTCATATCCTTCGCCCACTTTTTGATGGGGTTGTTTTTTTTCTTGTAAATTTGTTTAAGTTGTTTGTAGATTCTGGATATTAGCCCTTTGTCAAATGGGTAGATTGCAAAAAAATTTTCCCATTCTGTTGGTTGCCAGTTCACTCTAGAGATAGTTTCTTTTGCTGTGTAGAAGCTTTTTAGTTTAATTAGAATCCATTTGTCTATTTTGACTTTTGTTGCCATTGTTTTTGGTGTTTTAGTTATGAAGTCCTTGCCCAAGCCTATGTCTTGAATAGTATTGCCTAGGTTTTCTTCTAGGGTTTTTATGGTATTGAATCTTACGTTTAAATGTTTAATCCATCTGGAGTTAATTTTTGTATAAGGTGTAAGGAAGAGATTCAGTTTCAGCTTTCTGTCTGTGGCTAGCCAGTTTTCACAACACCGTTTATTAAATAGGGAGTCTTTTCCCCACTTCTTGTTTTTGTCAGATATGTCAAAGATGATATTGTTGTGGATGTGTGGCATTATTTCTGAGGACTTTGTTCTGTTCCATTGGTCTATATCTCTGTTTTGGTACCAATACCATGCTGTTTTGATTACTCTAGCCTTGTAAAGTCCGGTAGTGTGATGACTCCAGCTTTTTCTTTGTGTTGGATTGTCTGGCCATTAGAGAAATGTAAATCAAAACCACATTGAGATACCATTTCGTGTCAGTCAGAATGGCAATCATTAAAAAATCAGGAGACAACAGATGCTGGAGAGGATGTGGAGAAATAGAAATGTTTTTATGCTGTTGGTGGGAGTGTAAATTAGTTCAACCATTGTGGAAGACAATGTAGTTATTCCTCAAGGATCTAGAACTAGAAATACCATTTGACTCAGCAATCCCATTACTGGTTATATACCCAAATGATTACAAATCATTCTATCATAAAGACACATGCACACATATGTTTATTGCTGCACTGTTCACAATAGCAAAGACCTGGAACCAATGCAAATGCCCCTCAATGATAGACTGGATAAAGAAAATGTGGCACATATACACCATAGAATACTATGCAGCCATAAAAAACGATGAGTTCATTCCTTTTTCAGGGGCATGGATGAAACTGGAAACCATCATTCTCAGCAAACCAACACAAGAAGAGAATATCAAACACTACATGTTCTCACTCATTAGTGGGTGTTGAACAACGAGAACACATGAACAAAAAGAAGGGAACATCAAATACCAGGGTCTGTCAGGGAGTGGTGGACTAGGGGAGGGATAGTATTAGGAGAAATACATAAAGTAAATGATGGGTTGATAGGTGCAGCAAACCACTGTGGCACATGTATACCTATGTAACAATCCTGCACATTCTGAACATGTACCCCAGAACCTGAAATATAATAAAAAGAAAGAAAGAAGAAAGAAAGAAAGAAAGAAAGAAAGAAAGAAAGAAAGAAAAAAGAAAGGAGGGAAGGAAGGAAGGAAGGAAGGAAGGAAAGAAGGAAGGAAGGAGGGAGGGAGGGAAGGAGGGAAGGAAGGAAGGATGGAAGGAAGAAAGGAAGGAAGAAAGAAAGAAAAAGAAAGAAAGAAAACATTGAAGACATACTTCAGGACATTGGTCTGAGGAAATGCTTTTTGGTAAGATCTCAAGAGCATAGGCAACAAAAGCAAAAATAAACAAATGGAATTCATCAACCTAAAAAGCTTCTGCACAGCAAAAACAAACAAAAACAATCAACAGAGGGAAGAAACAGCCTACAGAATGGGGAAAAATATTTTCAAATGATCCATTTCAAAAGGAGTTAATAACCAGAATATATAAAAAGCTTAAACAAGTCAATAGCAAAAAATAATTCCAGATAATTTGATTTTAAAATGAGAAAATGATCTAAATGAACATTTCTCAAAAGAAAATATACTAATAGTCAACATGCATATAGAAAGTGATCAACACTGTTAAGCATTAGGGAATTGTAAATCAAAACCACACTGAGATACCATCTTACTCCATTTAAAATGTCTATTATCAAAACAACAAAATTCAACAGATACTGGCAAGGATGTGGAGAAAGGGGAACAATAGTTCACTGCTCGTGGAAATGGAAATTAGAGCAGATATGATTAAAAAAAAAAACAGTATGGAGTGTCCTCAAAAAAACTAAAAATAAAATTGTCTTATGATCCAGCAACCCCACTGCCTGGTATACATCCAAAACAAGATGTGATAGGTCCATAGATACATATGCATGTTAAATTTTGCTTCCTACATTTTTATTTATTTAATTTTATTTTTACTTTATTTATTTATTTATTTATTTATTTATTTATTTATTTAATATTTAAATATTTTTGTAGTCAGAGTTTCTCCCAGGCTGGAGTGCAATGTCACGATATCAGCTCGCTGCAATCTCTGCCTTTCAGGTTCAAACTATTTTCCTGCCTCAGCCTCCAGAGTAGCTGGAACTACAGGCTTGCACCATTACACCCTGCTAATTTTGTATTTTTGACATAGACAGGGTTTCACCATGTTGGCCTGTCTGGTCTTGGAACTCATGACCTCAGGTGATCCACTTACCTCAGCTTCCCAAAGAGCTGAGATTGTGAGCGTAAGCCACCACTCCCAGCTGATATCCTATACTTTTAGTATTTGCAGTTTATTGTGTGCCAATAATATTGCAATAAAGTTGTTTAAAAGTTTTATACAAATTCACTTGAATCTGACTTTTGATATTAATTATAAAATAATTCTGAATTTGCACTTATTGACCAAAATTGATGTTATGCTTTGAAATATTTTCTTATCATTTTATACTTTATTCTAGTACAAAGCTACCCAACTTTTTTCACTGTTGTGGTTTTGATGTTGTTTTTCTTAATTGTGTTTGTTTGATTTCCCTTATGTAGGCATATGGAACCTGTGTTCTTAAATTGTGCAATATACTGTAATACATTGTATTCAGCCAGATCTCAAAACTTTCATATATGATAATATATTTATGTTATATCAACACTCTGAATATAGAGGCAACACTCTGAAGAGGAAACCAACATTATTTTAACAATGACAGGTTAAAAACATTCTAAGCGTAAAAGCATTTCCCTTGTGTTAATAATACCCAGCACTTTAATAATAAGTGAGGAAGGAGATATTATTTGCTCAAAGTAACTTTGCATTTTCCGATTATTCACATAATTGACGCTTTTCAAAAACACTTTTTCCCTTTAAAGTGTTTTGGAATTCTGTGAGCACTGGAGATGAAAGAATGTATCATATGATTTCAAGTCTGCCTGATCTTTCTAAAGACTTATTATTTCTAGATAATTTTAACTTCAAATTTCAATGCCAAACATACAAATATACACACAGTATTCTAAAATAAGCAATTTTTAAAAACTTATATTTTGTAAAAATAAAATGTACAGGTTTATTACATGGGTGTATTTTGTGATGCTGAGGTTTGGGATACAGTTGATCCCATCACCCAGGTACTTAAGTATAGTACCCAGTGGTTAGTTTTTCAACCCTTGAGCCTCTTCTTCCCTCCTCCATCTGGTAGTCCCCAGTGTCTACTGTTGCCATCTTTCTGTGCCTGTATACACAGTGTTTAGCCCCTACTTATAAGTTAGAAGATGCAGTATTTGGTTTTCTGTTCCTGTGTTAATTTGCCTAGGATAACAATCTCCAATTGTGTCCACGTTGCTGCAAAGAACATGATTTTATTCTTCTTTATGACTGTGTAGTATTCCATGGTGTACCATATACTCTTTATCCAATCCACTGCTGATAAGCACCTCCATAGATTCCAAGTCTTTGCTATTGTGAATAGTGCTGTGATGAACACAGAAGTGCATGTGTCTTTTCTGAGGAAAAAATTATTTTCTTTGGGAATATATCCAGTAATAGGATTGCTGGGTTGAATGGCAATTTTGTTTTTAGTGTTTTGAGAAATCTTCACACTGCTATCTACAGTGAGTGAACCAACTTACATTCTCACCAGCAGTGTACAGGTGTTCCCTTTTCTCTGCAGCCTCGTCAGCATCTATTGTTGTTAACTTTTCAATAACAGCCATTCTGACTGATGTGAAATGGATCTGATATAAAATATTGATATCCTATACTATATATATAGTATACATATGTGTATGCTTGTGTGTGTGTGTGCACATATATATCACATGTAGCAATAAGCAATAGTAACATATTAATGAATATGGCTTTGTTAATGTGGATTTCAAATATTTATACTCTAAATAAATAGAAATAATTTTATTCATCCTAAGACATAAGGGACTGTTGCTACAACCACTTACATTCTCATTACAATCATTTCACAGGTTGTTTTGAATGAAAATAAACATTTCTTCAAGCAGCTTGACTGTTACAGAAAATAAAGTAAGCATCAAAGTGCTTAATAGATTTTAAAAACTGGGTATGGCAAAATAAACGAATATTAATCCCTCTCTAGCTTGAGTAAATAAATGCCACCTTAATTCAGGTGTGGTTGTGCCTGTGGCTTATGCTTTTCTGTTAACATCACCTGTCAGCAGCAACGCCATGTAAATGAGCCGGCTGAGCCTTTCCCTTGCATCTTCGCTAAGCCTCTTGCATTCTTCTAATCATGCTACACAGAAGCCAATATCTATTTTCATCAGGCAGATAAGATCTCTTAAGGAATTAGAGAGGTTTTCCACTTAGTTCTATGCTGGGCAAGGACATGGCTGTGATCTGGGGCTTTGGGGATTTCTCATTATGCACTGGTGCCTGCTGGATCGAAGAACTGAGTTCTGGCTACTGGATTTTTAATCCTCTTGTGGTCAGGGTTAGAACTTCCAGTTATTTAAGATCTTTGATTACTCAGCACTTGGTTTTTGATTGAGTGAACTTCTGAAGACAGCACAGGGCTGTGATTTCAAGTTAGCAGTTTTAAAGTAACTACTGGAAAATAGGTAAGAAAAGCCCTGTGATTAAGTGACACTATCCCTTTTTAATTGACTTTCTGAAGTTATCTGATGCTTAACTCTTCGTGTGCCACAACAAAAAAAGAAAGTAAATAGAGTGGATGAATGACTTTAAGGTTTTCTGTTAAGATGGAGAAAATTCAGTGAAATTTACAAGAATCCTGGCAACTGTGAGACTGAGAGAAGCTCAGCTCCAGCCAAGGGTAACAACTGATGTGGAGAGGGTTTAATATAACAAAGATAAAGCAGGTTTCCACCATTGCCTGGAAATCTCCCCTTCTGATGATGTAAGTGTTCAGGGAATAAATAGAAACAAGGCCATCATGGTAATGTCAGTTCAGAGAGAGAAAGAGAGAATACACACACACACACACACACACACACACACACACATTTTACACATACACACACATAGTACAAACAATATCATAAATAGAAAACCTTTCATACTGGTTTAAATTATTCAGACAAAAAAATTATTAAGACAAATCATCTTAAATGTCTCTCCCTATGTAACTTAAAGCAATGAGATCTGTTCTCTTTTGCCTACTCCTAGAAGGAGTTACAAGTGAGAGATTTTCCCTCAAATTTTGAAATAATAAACATCTTTTGTGGAAGTAAAGCCATGAGAATAACAGCTGTCTGCTTGGGCACAGGTTGCTGAATGGGCATCCCAAGAGCTCTCACTGGTCCTAAAGTGAGTCAGCCATTGGCTCTGGTCACTTCCTATGGCTGGCTCACCTCCCCGGTCACTTCCAGTAACTGGGATTTATGTTCTGCTGTGGTTGGAATTTATGGACCAGCCTCAGCAAACTAGGGTCCAAGAGCAATCACTCAAAGTTCCTCTGGTACAAGTGAGACAGATGGGGTAGTTACATGTCCAAACTCATGAAGATCTTCTCTTAGGGCTGTGGTGGGAGAAAAGGACAAAAAGGTCTGGCACACTTGTATTCTTTCCTTCTTGGGCCACAGTCCTAATAATCAGACAAATTTGCCTTTAGAAAGGCCTGGGGTAAATGATGTCCTTTTTTTTTTTTTTTTTTTTTTTTCTTTTCTTTTTTTTTTTTTTTTTTTTGAGACAGAGTTTTGCTCTTGTTACCCAAGCTGGAGTGCAATGGTGCGATCTCAGCTCACCTCAACCTCCGCCTCCTGGGTTCAGGCAATTCTCCTGCCTCAGCCTCCTGAATAGCTGGGATTACAGGCACACACCACCATGCCCAGCTAAATTTTTGTATTTTTAGTAGAGACGGGGTTTCAGCATGTTGACCAGGATGGTCTTGATCTCTTGACCTTGTGATCCACCCACCTTGGCCTCCCAAAGTGCTGAGATTACAGGCTTGAGCCACCGCCCCCTGCCCAATGATGTTCATTTTTTTAAGGCTCTCTAGTAGACTTGGAAAAACAGAAACAATGTCTTTCATTTTTTGATGTCAGCCCATAATAACTATCTATAACAGGACATAATTTAAGGAGGCATATAGAGCCCTGGCTGTGGTGAAGAAGGACTAGAGCCAGAAAGGAAAGTGGATGGGCTTAGAATGAAATAAAGAAACCCTGACATGAATATTCTAAGTGGCACGTTTTTTCTGTTACATGTAATCTTGGCATCTGTAATTGATGAACTTTTTGTACTACAAAATAAATTTCTTTGTGTGCAACACAGCATTTAGTTTTATTTACAATATAATACTAAGGACTTTGTAATATGTTAAAAAGCCATACTTTCAGAAATGGTAGATGAACTGATAGAGACTAATAACTCTGCCTATAACCATTATGAGCTTTGAAGAAACTTTGTAAAGCCATTGCCTGAGGTCACTGAAGATCAATCAAATCAGAGAGGACCTTCCCAGCACTTTATGAACCTGAGGATGGCCGATCACCTGAAGTAAAGAGTTTGAGACCAGGCTGGCCAACACGGTGAAATCCTGTCTATACTAAAAATACAAAAATTAGTCAGGCATGGTGGCGAGTGGCTGTAATCCCAGCTACTTGGGAGGCTGAAGCAAGAGAATTGCTTGAACCTAGAAGGTAGGGATTGCATTGAGCTGAGATTGTGCCATTGCACTCCAGCCTGGGCAACAGAGTAAGACACCGTCTCTCTCTCTCTCTCTATATATATATATATATCAGAGAGGACCCGCAAGGAGTTGACACTTCAGGGAAAATGGTAGCAGGGTGAATTGTCAACATTTCTCAAAAAAAAAAAACCAAAACAAAACTGTTTTTCCTCCAAAGACTACCCTCAGTGCCACCTGAAGGAGAAGCTAGAAATTGGGTAGAAATTGACAGTAATACTGCTTTGAAAAATTAGAAGACATAATTGAAGCCTAACATAGAAAATAGAAAGCGAGGATATCACTAGATAGAAAGAGCCGCAGAGGGTGCCATCTAGATTTTCCATTTAAAATTTATCCCATGTATCTAACCTTGAATGACACCTGAGTGAGGCATAATTTAAGGAGCTCAGCTAATTGAAAGGAGCTGAACAGAGATACCAGTCATTGCCTACTTCAGGAGAGGCAGGAAGTGACTGTTATCTCTGTTTCAAATTTGCTTTTTACCAACTTAAGCATCTGCAAATACCCAAAATTAACATTATTTGGAAGAATATGTAATAGAATCCACAGTCTCCACAACACATTGTAACAAGGTCTATGATAAAATATAAAGCAGCAGCCATGTAAATAATAAAGAAAATGGGATCCATTCACAAGCAACAATCCATTTATAAGAACCTAAGATGATTCCAATGTTAAAATTAACAGACATACAATTGTTAAGCAGCTATTATAACTATTTTCAAAGATGTGAAATAAAATATGGTCAAAATGAACAGAAGGCCACAAGATCTCAGCAGAAAAAGAAAAACTATAAAATAGAACCAAATGAAAATACAAGAACTGAGTAATAGAGTATTAGAAACAAACAAATTTAAAAAAAAACATTAAATGGGTCTTATAACAGGAATACAAGAAGAGAATAAAACTGAAATTATGTGGAAATAGAAGTTTATGAAGGTAATGTCAATTAAACGTATATTTTTAGAAAGAGTATTTCTGTCATAATTTTTGAAGATGGATTAGTATGTGGTGAACTTCTAGGTAGGCTACCAGTAGAGCAGAAGTTAGAATCATCTCAGTGAGACATTTTGACCAATAGACATGAAAAAGAAGAGTCAGGTTTTAAGTGGATTTCACATTAAGACTAACTGAAAACCAGATTTCTGTGCAGAGGACATGAAACAAATATAATTGAAGGCATAGATTTCTACATGCTAGGTTTGGGCAGAGTAGGTGAAATTTGTGGTGAGAGGAGGACAGGTGGGAGAAGTTGAAATCACTTGGGGACATCGTAAATTTGAGAAGCATGGGGACATTTAAATGATGGTGGGTTGTAGAGAGTTGGGGCTGTGGGTCTGGAGCTCTGCCTGGGTTCTAGAGCTCTGTATTAGATATAGAATGGGGCTGACCTCTGGATTCAGTTTATTCAATGGCATATTGGAGCTATGAAAGAGGGTGTCTTCTTAGGCTAGGTCTTAAATCACATGTGGCTTTGGTCTTGTTCTCTCTCTTGAATCAATTACTCTGGGGAAATACAGCTGCCATGAAGGTAGGGACTCAAGAGGTCTGTGTGTCAAGGATTTCAGATGACTCCTGCCCCAATGAACATCTTGACAGCAGCCTCCTGGTAGACCTGAACAAAAACCATCCAAATTCTTATACACAGAAACTGAGATAATAAATGATTGCTTTAAGTTCTTACATGCTAGTGTGACTCAATATGCAACAATAAATAAGCTAGTGTATCCAGTCTATCTTTCCACTATTTTGTGTTATTTCATTTTCATGGAATCAGTTGCTTAAGGATTGTAATTAATCATTTTACCTTTCACAAAATTGCCTTTATTATAAGAACAGGAAATTTGGGGTAAGAATTTTGGAATTAGAGCAGACTTTTGGTCTTAATTCTCATCACCAAGTCTCTTTTTTTTTCACTTTTAATAATCTTAAAAATAATTTGTATACTCAGTGATTTAGATATCCTCCAATGAGGTTTCCATGTATAAGCCATGTGGTTCTGTAAGATTATGGTTTTCCAATGGTAAAAAACACACACAGTGAAATGCTAAACCACCTGAGTGGTATAGAAATTTGCATGAAAGTGGCAAAACTAACTTTCTCCTAGTTTTGTTTATATGAACCATTAAAGTTGCAATGTTGCATATGTTTAAAAAGTCATAGATAACTAAAATTCATTCAGAAAATATTACGATTTTATCTTTAAATTTGCCATAGACTTAATGTAGTAGATTTTCTATAACGTGGTATTGTTCATGGTAAAAATAGTGTTTTGGTTGCTTCCAATGTGGAAATCAAAGATTTTGATCCTGGGATTGATTGAGGTGTGTAACCTAATCCTCTGGGTTTCCTCTGCCTCTGCGAGTGGATTTCACTCCCTTGAGCAGCCCTCTAGAGCACCCTTCCCTATTCCATAGTCACCAAAGCTGTTCTGAAATCCCAAATGTCTTTCTTCTTGTTATTCACCTGAACTATATCCTGGACATAAATCTCATACCTCAAACTTAATCTCATTTCTTTCTTCTCCCGACATTGTTTTATGAAGATCTCTTCTTGTTTCACACACATTTCAGCATCAGTTTCTTTTACCTCCCAACAACCATCTCTGGTCTTTAGCAATTTTGTATTTCTGTAGCTGCAGGTAGTTCTGGTGTTGCTAGGGACAGGACAAAACAAAATAAAAAAATATATTTTTAAATGATGCACATAAAACAAGGAATTAAATATTCATCACATGTCTTCTTTAACTCATGGGAAATTTCCTTGCTGAATGTGTGAATGGGAAAATATGGAATTAACACCAAATCCATGACCAAAATTGTCATTTTAGTTTTAATTATTTTATAACCCTAATATCTACCTTTTGCAATCAAGTCATAGAGTTAATAATTTTTTTTGCCTCTGCTTTTTTGTTATGCTAAAATTTACTCACTTGGTTTTTTTAAATTAAGAAAAAATATAAATTTTGGTGAATGAGTATTCACCATGATTATACCATTCTCTTATTGTATCCAGATACTGCAACAAGAAAATCAAGGACCTTAGATATGTGTACTTTTTTATTACTTTGTAAAAATAATTTCCAGCGGCATGTGATTATTAAATTTTCTTTGGCTTCTCTGCATGATATATTGAGCCCCTGCTTTCCTCATCATCACACTTCAAAAGCTTAACCATCCTGTGACACAGCAAGGACAATAAATCATTCATGATTTCTACTGTGCTGGGTACTATGGGGTTCCATAGAATTTTTTAACATATCATGCAAATAGCTGTGTTAAACCAAAAATGTGCCCATTTATCTGCAAAAATGTATGCTGAGTAGCAAGCTGAGCACAGTTACATTTCATCCTGATTTGCCAATCACAGCACAGTGGCCATGGCTATTGCAAGACCATGACTCACTCATTCCATGGAATGTGTTGCTGGAAGGGTTATGTTTCAAACTGTATTCTGCTTTAACTCATAGATGATTTGAGTCAATCAGTGAGCAGATATATCATTATGCTTTTTGAGATTTACTGATATTTTCTCTAATCATTTAATCCACCAATGTCTAGGGCCAATTTAGGAAAGATACTGAACATCTTCAACCTAAACCTGAGTCATCCTTCACAGATTGTGCACAGAATAGGAACTGGAGGGTGGTGGTGGGTCTCTAGGTAGGTTGCCAGCAGAGGAGGTGACTGGAATCATCTTGACAAGACATTGTGAGGGAAATGAAAAGCAGGAGACTTCATGGCTTCATCTCTCTAAAGCTCTGTACTGTTACTAAAAGATAAATGACCAATAATCCTGGGGAAAACCCCACTGTAGAGGAGAGAGGCAGAAAGCTTCCCGCTCTTTGTAACTGAAGGTTCTTTTTAGTGATCTGGATTCCAAGAAGAGGAGCCCATAAAACAGGATCAATCCAGCCCCTCTTATTTTTATTCCCTCCAGGATGATAAGGATGGTTTCCTTGTTTTGGTGATGGCACCTTTGCTCTGCTCAATGGATTTGGTTACAGATGAAAAGATTTTAGAATCTTCAGTGTTAAACCTACTATAAATGTGTAAATAGCCTCAGGAAACACCTGCTGCATGGCATGGGTTTATTAGCAGCTTAAAAAGTAATAACTTTTTAAATGCATCTACACTTTTCTTTACAAGTATCATGAACTTTTAATTTTTATTTTAGTGCTCTATATGTTTTCCGACTGTAAATGAAGACTCGGTATTCCTGTCCTAGAAAAAAAAATCGCTCATTGGATCACCTTTGATTTCCTGGCTTGTACTCTCCATTCTTTGTGTACTGAATACACCTTTGCAAGGGCTGCTCTATTCTTAGGGACAAATTGATTCACAAATAGAATTTGGTGGGGGAAAAAGCAATAGGAGAGAAAGCTAGAAAGAAACTGGAGTAGGAGATGAGAGAATCAGCAAATTAGGAGAGAGTCAAAAATAACTCTGGGATAGATACACCTTCATTAAGGGGATCGATGCCATCCAGCTAAGCAGCATCCCTCGCAATGTTCATTATGAAACCAAAGTGCATTTGCAAAAATGGCATCTCTGTAGCATGTGATAAGGGGCTTCATTGGGACTTTTTCATGAAAATGTTAACAGCTTAATGTATTTTCCTCTCCTACTACTGTCTTGTTAGTTATCACTGGCCAGAATGATTGAAACCCATTTATAACTTTTTCCACTCTCTTTAGCCATTGCTACTCACCCCAACTCCCAGTTCATTTCTTTCTCTGCTTTGTTATCAGAATAATTTCCTAGTCAAAAATGAAATAATGCTAATGACCTGATTTTTAAAACTAAGTAAATTTAAGTGTCAGTGTCTCCA
This sequence comes from Saimiri boliviensis, assembly GCF_048565385.1. NCBI lineage: Eukaryota > Metazoa > Chordata > Mammalia > Primates > Cebidae > Saimiri > Saimiri boliviensis. Next base: position 297,287,130 of record NC_133449.1, read on the forward strand.
AGATCCTGTGATTAGAATAAAGTCCATAATTTCCTTTATGGCCCAAGTTTCCTGAAAGTGAGTATTGTGGCATGTGTTTTCTTTGTAACAACACATACAGAAAATCCACCTTTGCAGAATGAAGCATCTCCTTAGTGGGGCATCCCCTTTCACCCCCTTTGCTTAATCTTTATTAACTATCCCATTTTCTGCCTCCCTTAAATCTTCCTGTAGTTAGTCTTTAGACTTTTCCCAGAGCATCTCCCACATGCTGTGTGCCCCCTGAATCACAGAAATTTAGGTAAAATTGATAGTTAATTATTTGACCTCCAGGTCATCTCTAGCTAATGTGACAAAACCACCAGGCAATTATGAGGTCCTGTGATAAGTACCAGGTGAGAAAGTGTTCAACCTAGGCCATCATGGGGAAATCCTATAGACGACATGTGAGCTCTTATCCTAGAGTTAAAAGAATAGTGCACTGGCCTCAATGTAGAAGACAAAGGAGGTGACATGAACAAGGCAGGACCAGCACATGTGGGAGACTTTCCCCACAGGAAGTGTGAGTTGTGGGCTGGGGAATGAAGTGGGGTGGTCTTGCAGAGGTTGCCAGGATCAAATAATGAAAGGCAGTTGCAGGTCACATTTAGGATGTGGGGTTTTATCCAGAAACTAACGGTGGGGAGTGGGAGGCTGATTCACAGCCCATACTTCAGTTACTAGAAAGTTGATTCAGGAATCCTGTGATTTCCAATTCCAGGAGAAACATTTTCTGAAGGAGTGTTTCTTCAGCCTCCACTGGCACCAGCCCAGAGATCAAAGATGCCCACTCATCTATCCTTCTTCACACCAACCCTGCACAGCTCCACCAATCTGCTTCCTTCTTTCCCACTCCATCCATCCATGTCTTACAACAGAGACGGAAAAGGAGAGTAAAAAATGACTAAAAGCATATATGTTTTTATGGGAAATGTAAGACATATAGGTGTAAAATGATATATATGCCAGTTTGGGAAAAGACTAAGTGAGCATGATTTTTAAAAGTCAGTGACAAAATATTAAGATTGATTGCAGATTCTGCAGGAACACAATGCCAAGATTAGATAAAACGAATTATTTACTATTATCCCTTCGAGAAGTCATGAATTCACTGTAGAGGTTATAATTGTTGGGAAAGGAAATAATTTACCAGATAACGTATAAAATAACTAATGGGAATCATTCATTTTTTAGGTAACCTGAGATCCGAGTGTAGACTGATAACTCAGTGTCACAGGGCAATGGAGTTATTTCCCCAGTATAATTCTGTCACACCAAATAATCAGTATTCTCAAAACAAATATTGTGATTATTCTCAAACAGTTCGATTTTAAAAATATGTATTAAGCAGTAACCCTGGAATCTTCAACCTAATGTACTGTGTGCTCTTCATAGAAATCTTTTGTATCTCTGGACTTCACATTTCTCACAACCATGTTCAAGCAAACAAAAATACTCACTGCAAAGTAAATAAATTGATAATTTTATGTAATTTTTATTTTAAGTTAAATCTGGTTAGTGATTAAAACTTCTAAAAATTACTTCTCAAATTCTCTGGAATATAACTGTGTTCAGTGGGGCAAAATAATGTGTATCTACCTACCCACTTGTCTCCAGTACATGACCCCAAAACGCCAGATATAAGGGAAAGATCCATTCTACTTTTGATGAGACATTAATGAGGCAATGTCTGGTTTTATTAAATATTATTCATTATTCATAAACCATCCATTCTGGAAACTAAAATATAGACATTTTCATATTAGAAGCATCAATACTACATGAGATTAGCCTGCGGGTCACCTGGAGGGACCTCAGGGACCCGCACACATCCCAGAACAATTTGGGAACAGTTGCTCTAAATGACACCCAATGGTGGATTTAGAATAGTTTCTCTTTGGAAGAGAAGGAGATTCATTTTTAAAAGTTGATTTTTACAATATTCCTTTGTTCTTCTGGCCTGTAAAATAGACCTTTTCTTATCCTGAATGCGTTAAATTAAAATGATGATTTTAAGTTATCTAAAATAAACATGATTTAACTTAGAAACTTATTGTGAAGAAGTATGAAAAATTAATTTGACATAAGAAGAAATCTTATTTCTTCAACTTCCAACTAAAGAAAAATGCATTTTAGATACAACTTTATTTTTTGTGTACATTAACAATGTCACACCAAAAGTATATTCAATCCTCATGATTAAAAAGACCATATAAACAATTCAAAAATGCTGTCGCACATTCTGAGTGATGACAAATTCAAGTGTTGTTATTCTTTGATTAATATAAAATAAAGATATTTGGATAATTTTATAACAGCCTGTAAGAGAGAAATAACATTTAAAAATATGTAACCAATGTTGACTCTGCTCAACTAAGAATTTTTTTGGAAATAACTTTTACATGTGTTAAATAAACATGAAGAAGTATCCTACTGTTATAATTTATACTTGGTACATGGGGTTTTTTTATTGCATTTTAGGTTTTGGGGTACATATGAAGAATATGCAAGATTGTTGCATAGGTACACACATGGCAGTGTGGTTTGCTGCCTTCCTCCCCATCACCTATATCTGGCATTTCTCCCCATGCTATCTCTCCCCAACTCCCCACCCCCTGCTGTCCCTCCCCTATTTCCCCCCAACAGACCCCAGTGTGTGATGCTCCCCTCCCTGTGTCCATGTGTTCTCATTGTTCAACACCCACCTATGAGTGAGAACACGTGGTGTTTGATTTTCTGTTCTTGCATCAGTTTGCTGAGAATGATGGTTTCCAGATTCATCCATGTCCCTACAAAGGACACGAACTCATTGTTTTTATGACTGAATAGTATTCCATGGTGTATATGTGCCACATTTTCCCTGTCCAGTCTATCATTGATGGGCATTTGGGTTGGTTCCAGGTCTTTGCTATTGTAAACAGTGCTGCAACAAACATTTGTGTGCATGTGTCCTTATAGTAGAAAGATTTATAATCCTTTGGATATATACCCAGTAATGGGATTTTTAACTACTCTCACTGTCATGGGTTTCATTGAGTCCCCCAAACCTGCCCCAAATGTATCTTGAAGTCCTAGCATTTAGTACCTCCAAGCCTGATCTTTTTTGGAGGCTGGGTCCTTAAAGAGGTAATCTACTCAAATTGACCACATTAAGGTAGGTTCTAATCAATATGACTGATGTCCTTACAACAGAGAAAAGTTGGAGATAGATATGAACATAGAGAGCATACCATATGAAGTTGAAGATGGAGATTGGGGTGAAGCTTTGTCAAGTCCAAGAATGGTGAATATTGCCATCCACCCATAGAAGCTGTGAGAGAAGCCTGGAACAGTATCTCGATTCCAGTCTCAGAAAGAATTAGCCGTGCCAACCCCGGATCTTGGGCTTCTGGTCTCTGAAGCTATCAGGTAATAAATTTCTGTTACAATTTTTTTTTTGTTTTGAGACAAGTACCTCATTGTGTTGCCCAGGCTAGACTCAAACTCCTGGGCTCAAGCAGTCCTGTGTTAACATCGCAGATAGCTGGAACTATAGGCATCTTACCATGCCTGGCAGATGTTTGTTGTTTAAACTATCCAGTTTGTTGTATTCTGTTGCCACAGTTCTAGCAAACTAATACACTTGCTATTGACATACACCAACCTTTTTGGCACCAACGTATTGTTTTATGGAAGACAATTGTTCCATGGACGGGGTGGTGAGGAGGATGGTTCGAGATGAAGCTGTTCACCTCAGATCATCAGGCATTTGATTCTTGTAAGAAGCATGCAGCCTAAATCTCTCATCTGCACAGCTCACAATAGGGTTTACACTCCTGTGAGAATCTGATGGTGCGGCTGATCTAACAGGAGGCCGAGCTCAGGTGGTCATGTGAGTGTTGGGAAGCAGCTGTAAATATAGAAGATTTGCTCACTCACCTGCCGCTCACCTCCTGCTGTGTAGACCAGTTCCTAACATGCCATGGACCAGTACCAGTCCATGAAGGAGTTGTTCAAATACACACCCATTTTTTTTTTTTGGCCTCCTTAGCATCTATATTGCTTATCCTTTCAGGTCTCTTAATATTTTTCAGAATAAAGGACACGGATGCTCAATTGTATACCAACTGGACCTTTCCCTTCCACTCCCCTAAGAGTTCAGGAGAACTGTATTTTATTTTCATCAGAAAGGGAGACATTTGATGAAATGAGCATGGATTCATTAACATTTTACAACCAGCCACTGCATGTGTCTCCAGGTACACACCCATCTCTCCCAAAAAGAGTGTTCAAAGGCAGCCACCTCTGCTGGAGTGTCCCTGGCCATGTGGGGCACCAAGCCTTGGCAGTAGACATTCTGTTCCTCCAATTATTCTTCCCCCATCCTTTGACTAACTAACTGCTCTCTGTGCAAAGATGGTTACTACCTGTGCTTCCAAAAGTTTCTGTTTTCATGCACAGTCCGCCAGGATGAGCCAGCAGTACCCAAAGTGGGCCAGGAGCAAGGACCTGGATTGGAGGAGTAACAGACTCTGGACAAGGGGCAGCCCTGCCTGTGCCCCAGTTTTTATCCAGTGAATTGAGAAGGCTTTAATGCGCTAGCTGAGGAGGAAGCGAGAACCACCTGGAAAGCATTTAGAGCAATTCCTGGCAGATGGAAAGTACTTAATTATATAATGTTTTCATTTTGCTCCCACAGAGCCATAGGCATCTTTCTGTCTGAAATACCCCCATGCTGCCTCTCAGTCTTCTCTCTACTTGCCTGCCTTGCCCACTATTTACATATTTGGCTATATAAAAATGCAGTTGGTGATCGATACATTTGTTAAGTGCTGTTTACAAACATCTTAAAGCATTCAATTCTTAAGTTTTAATTTTTGCCATTTACATTAAGCATTATACTTCCCTTTATATAGATGAGAAAACTAGACGTAAGGAAGATAGAGATTGAGCAGCTGGTGCTGAGGTTTATAATGTCTCACCAAAATCTGTGCACTTTCAACTTACAGGCACACTTAGGATGCAGCCAAAAATTTTGCCAAAGAACATCTCTGGTTGGGCAGAGTCAAGTCATCCTGGAGTCAAGGCTGATGCTGATAAGGAGGAGACAATGGCAGTGATGATTTCACAGACCAGAACGTGGAAAGACTCTGCCAGCCAGGAGCTGTCTTATATCAGCCTCAGGAAATCATAGTGGTAAAGCCCTCTTGGCAGGTTAACCGATTGGTTACTGAAAAGTCAGTTGAGGCACAGAATTATCAAACTTCAGAGTCCCATGCTGGGGGCACAGTTGGCCAGTACACACCAAGACAGCATGGGAACTACTAAAATACAAAAATATGCCAGACCTGCTGGTAACCAGCCACCGAGTGAAGCTTCTGGTGAATCATGTGTCCATTTATTTATCAATCTTTCAAAATGGGCAGAATCAACTTCTTCAAATACGGGTCTGTTACTGTTTTAATTTCCATGTTGTCCTTCTTGAAAAAATGTACACAAAAGGCTCACAATGTATGTGCCTGTTCTAGTAACGGTGGACTCTTATAGATAGTATGCAAAGTAATTTGAATGTGGAACACTTCTGTATACTTTGCTTTTTCCCTGTGAGTGGCTCAGATATCTCATTTTCTAGGATTTTAAAGTGACTTCACTTAAATCTTTCCTTTGTGTGGTCAGTAGTTAAATGGTTTAAAAGACAAATGGAAAATAGGTGTGAATTTTCATAGTTCATTAAAACCAAATTGGTGAAAAATTATTTTTGGTCTTTTATAACTAACTCTGATTACAAGTTAAATAAAATGAAACAGAGAGGTTAAGTAGGATATTCAAGGACAAACAGGTAGTACATAGCTAATCAAAAAGCAAACCTAACCCGCTGGCAAGAGCCCAGCTGGCATTCAGCTCTTTACTTCTGACACTGTTCTCCAAGAAAGGGAAGGAGGGCTCCTGGAGCAATGGCTGCTTCAGAAAACATGCAAGGTGAGCCTGGAGTATCATTTGCCAGAAACGCAGAAGGTATCCACCAAACAAAAAATACAAGGTAAATTTAAAAAAAAAAAATCCTGTGGTGATGAGATTATTTCAAAGAAATGAAGAATCAGCTGACAGAATTCCCAAAGACCAAACCTGGCACAAGTTACCAACAAAATGAATAATGCAGTATCGGATTAAAATGCAAAACGTAAATATCCATGAGTCTATACTAACATAAATAAATGATTAAATAAGTAAATAAGGTGAAGAGGAGACAGATTTTCTACAAAGAAGAATTCCAGAAGAATTCCAAACATGTATATATCTAATGTATCTACAAGGAGGTGACCATAGTTCCCACTCCCTGAGTGTGGACTGTGACCTTGCATAGTAAGATTAGTTACTATGTAACATTGTGACCACGTAGTCGCAGAATCACGGTGGAGAGATCTGACAATCCTGCCTTCCCTAGGTTATCAAGGTTCACATCCGTGGTGAAGTTATGTGGAGAGCAAATATTACATACACTAGTCCATTTCCAAGGACTAGTATGACAAATTACCATAAATTGGGTTGCTTAAAACAAAGGAAATGCATTTTCTCATAGTTCAGAGGCCAAAAATGTGGAACAAGGTGTCAAGGGGCCACATCCCTCTGAAGTCTCCGTGGGAGGCCCCTCCTTGCCTCTTCCATCTTCTGGGTCCCGCGGCTTCCTTGGCTTGGGGCTGTGTCGCTCCAGCCTCTGCCTCCATGTTCCCACGGCTTACCCAACGTGTGCTTCTGTGTCTCCAATTTCCACCAGCTTTCTCTTACAAGGACACAAGTCCTTAGGTTTCTAGTCTACTCTAAATCCAGGATGCTCTCGTCTCAAGATCTCTAATGCAGTTAAACCTGCAAAGAACCTAGTTCAAGTGCAGTCACATGCATAGGTTCTGGGAACTGGGAGTTGAAGATGTCTTTTTGGGTATTTATTTATTTATTTATTTGAGACGGAGTTTCACTCTTGTTACCCAGGCTGGAGTGCAATGGCGCGATCTCGGCTCACCGCAACCTCCACCTCCTGGGTTCAGACAATTCTCCTGCCTCAGCCTCCTGAGTAGCTGGGATTACAGGCATGTGCCACCATGCCCAGCTAGTTTTTTGTATTTCTAGTAGAGACAGGGTTTCACCTTGTTGAACAGTATGGTCTCGATCTCTTGATCTCGTGATCCACCCGCCTCGGCCTCCCAAAGTGGTGGGATTACAGGTGTGAACCACTGCGCCTGGCTTGGGTATTTATTTTGATTTAACCCACTGCAATACACTTGCTATGTTGAGAGGGAAATGACATTTAACCTCTGTGTCCTTCTTCCTAAAAACACATCACCAAAGGCTGAGCATGAGGAAAACATCAGACAGACCTCCACTGAAGAACGCTCCATGAAACACCTAACCAGTGCTGCTCAAAACTGCCAACGTCATTAAAGAAGGAAAAGTTTCGGGGCCAGGCGTGGTGGCTCACACCTGTAATCTCAGCACTTTGGGAGGCCGAGGCGGGTAGATCACGAGGTCAAGAGATCGAGACCATCCTGGTCAACATGGTGAAACCCTGTCTCTACTAAAACTACACAAAATTAGCTGGGCATGGTGGCGCGTGCCTGTAATCCCAGCTACTCAGGAGGCAGAGGCAGGAGAACTGCCTGAACCCGGGAGGCCAAAGTTGCAGTGAGCCGAGATCGCGCCATTGCACCCCAGCCTGGGTAAGGAGAAAATCTCCGTCTCAAAAAAAAAAAAAAGAAGAAGGGAAAGTTTGGAGCTCTCAAACTCAAGAGGAGTTTAAGGAGACACAAATCAATATAATGATGTATCTTGAATTGCATTGTGGAACAGAAATAAGACATTAGGTAGTATCATGTACCATTACTGGTCCATTGGTTTTAACAAACATGCTATGCTAACATGAGCTGTTAGTAACAGGCAAACTTGGTGTGAGGTGTATGGGAACTGTACTGCATAATTTTTCTGTAAATGTAAAAGTGTTCTAAAATAAAGTTTACTAATATAGTGTAAACAAGGCTTGTCTCTTTTTTAGGATTCGCTCTCTCCCCCATATCACTTGTCTTGGACCATGTGCCACCCTTAAATGTCACGTCTTAGGGTCTTTTAATCTAAAGTCACTTGCACCCTCCTCAGAACCATCACTGTGCTTTATGAAGCATCCACAGGTCAGAGACACTTTCTGAATGTGTGATGGGTAGAGCCATGCAGTTCTGGGTTATTGCTGCTATTGTTACAAACAGGAAGTGCTCTTAAGTTTACATTACAGAGCCCTTAGCTAGAGTCTGAAGAGGAGAGGACTCTATACACTTGTGTAGAATTTAATTTACAAAAAGCTCATAGTGACGTCCTAGAGAATGCTTTACAAGGGTATTACTATGAATAATAGGTTTTCAAACTTTTGACTTTTACATGAACTCCTGGGAATTCCAGACATTGCTCAGTAATGCAAAGTTGGCATAAGGCACACGCAAATGCATGGATGCTCCTGGTGCTGGTGGTTTCCTTCAGGGATCCCCGTTCCCGCGGGGATCATTCTTCTGCATCACTAATGGATGGTCTGCTGTCTGGTTTGGCCGTTATGAACAAGCACATGGTGCCAGGGTGATCTCTCTACTGTCCTGAAACAGGTGAGCAAGCCCCCCGTATCTATTTCTAATGCTTTGTCCTGCACATTTCCATCGTTGTGGCATCTCCAAGCCACACTGTGCCTGGACCTGGCCCCTAGAACTGCACTGTCCTTTTCCCCTTCTCTTTTCCTCCCTCCTGCCAGCCTTAAGGGCCCCAAATTTCCAACTGGACTCTTTCTTGATGTGCCAAATATTCTTAAAATTAGATAATTTGTATAAAATGTTAAAGACATTTTCAGGGTTGCTTTCATACACACACATGTATATATGCACATATGGGGGTGTGTATGTGTGTGCATGCATGTGTCTGCATGGAGAGAAAGAGTGTGTGTTGCCGTTGCTGTTCTAAAAGATACAACTATTATAAAGACACATGCACACATATGTTCATTGCAGCCCTGTGTACAATAGCAAAGACCTGGAACCAACTCAAATGCCCGTCCATGTTAGACTGGACAAAGAAAATGTGACACATTTACTCCATGGAATACTATGCAGCCATAAAAAAAGATGAGTTTGAGTCCTTTGTAGGGAACTGGCTGAATCTGGAAACAATCATTCTCAGCAAACTGACACAAGAACAGAAAGTCAAACATCACATGTTCTCACTCATAGGTGGGTGTTGAACAATCAGAACACATGGACTCAGGCAGAGGAGCATCACACACTGGGGGCAGTCGGGAGGGGGCAGGGGAGGAACAGCGGGGGATGGGGAGGGAGGGGAGGGTGGGGAGGGAGGGGAGGGTGGGGAGGGATAACAGATATAGTATGCACCTAAAGTAAAATAAATAAATTTAAAAAAAAAAAAGATACAGGTAGTTTGGAACTTCAAAATACAAATGCTTTACCTATTTTCCTTTTTCTGAATTGTCGAAATGTTGCTAGTATGAATAACATGTTTAAGGGTCAACTGTCATTTGAGTTTTTTAAAAGGATGGTTTTATTAGTACTTCATAGACAGCCATACTTGATCATACCTCAAAGTATGCATGTGTAAATATTGTCATTATTTGTGTAGTATCCATGTGGACAGTGAAACGGACAAATACTGTTGCTTGGAATGCCTAAAAATAGCCAAGAAGTAGCCTTCTGCCTAAAATCACAGGTGAGAGGTGTCTCAACCTCTGGAGCCTTCATTCCCAGTCACCGATGCGCTAACTTATCAACCGAAGAGTGGGGATCTCCTTGACACCAGCTCCAACCTCAATTTCAGAATATTGTACTGAAACATGACAAAAGCAGTGTTTCTTACATAAGACTTAGGGATAAAGGGTAAGGCCACAGCTGCTTTTAAGAATATTGAAGAAACTTATTGACTGTTTTTCTAAGATGTATATTTAAAAAAAACAACCTACTGACTTTTATTCATACTAATCTACTAAAAACACATTCCTAGGCATATTGTACTGGCTATCCACATACAATTTTAAATAAACATCAACAAAACGGTGAATTTATTTGAATTCGGCATTATTTCTAAAACCAGTGTTGTCAGGGGGAAGAACATGAGAGGTGCAGACATTCACCAGCCTATTTGCCGAAGGCTAAGAGGAATCATCATCTCTGCATTGGTTTGTGGCTGTGCAGGTGCTCAGACAATTCTTTCTTGCCCTCTTAATTGATGGAAGGCTGGGCTCCCCAGCTTCTGACCTGTGTGAGTTCTAAGGACAGGCCCTGTGTTTGACATTCTTTTACAACCCTAGAACTTCAGCAAACATAAGCTGAGAGTGTTGAATTGTAGAGGTTCACTCTGTGGGGCTGGCTCCTGTTCTTTCACCACTCAAACACTTAGACATAGCTTTAGTTATCTAAAGTAATACAATATAGAGAAAGAACAGTTTAGCGTGGATCAAGGATCAGCATGCTGGGGTTCGGATGTAAGCTCTCCTAATTCTGGGTGACCAGGAGTAGTGGTTTCACGAGTTCAATGGCAGAGCACTGGGACTTAAACTCATTTGGAAGATTAAATGAAGTAATCCAGAACACACTGACAGCTTACAAGAGCCTGGCCAGTGCAGAGCTGTGACTACAATCTGCTGCTCTGATTGTTCTGGTGGCTCCTGTTTCTGTCCGGGGGTAAATCCTCCAGTCTGCACCACTGGATCTGCTATCTCTGCACCACTTCCCCTACCAGAGACCTTTTCACTGTTGGCCATTTCTCTGAAGATAGCCTCCATTCCTTAGCACCACGTAACAACACTGCCTTTATATCCTCTTAAGCAAGGGCCCACAGGCATTAGCATGGATGCCTTACAATAGGGATCTGATGCATTTAGTATTTGCAGTGTCTTCGTGAGCTAGATGCTATCATCATCCCTATATGACCTACAAGAAAACTGTGGTTGGAGAAATTAGGCAGCATCCAGGAGATTTCCTTCCTGTGACCAGGGAGCATGCACGGAGGCCTTCCTCTCTGCCATTGCTTTCCACCTCCGATAACCGGGTGAGTGCACACCCAGAGCGCGGAGTGGAACGGTACAAAGCCTGGGACTCACCTCCATCGGTGTTCCCCACACCAAGGCTTGATCTGGAACAAAAAAATCAGTCCACACTGTGACTTCTGACTCTCATGTTTCTCCTTAGAAATCGTAGTGGAACTGAGCTTTGGTATGAGGAAAAGAGATCCAAGATAGTAAACATTTCCCTCCAAACACCCAATAAGGGGTCAACCTTATGATAAT